>NC_138872.1:63707869-64907869 GCF_965194805.1 Balaenoptera borealis
TCAAGGGGGAATATAAATACAAATCAAGGTGACTTGAGTCACAAAGCCTCAGAAAGTGTCAGGAATTGGAGGTACCAGCTACCTCAGAAAGCATGGGCAAAGGATGTGCAGACTCCCAGATAACCAACCCCATCCTGTGGAGCCAGGCAGAGAAGGGGAGGTGAAGATTTGGAAAAATTGAATCAAGAAATGTCGAGCTCAGAGAATGGTGGGCGTGTGAGTCATGAAAAGAGAGGGATTAAGTGAAAGTCAGTATACTGAATGGAGAGACTGTCCAGCCCTCTTTCTCTGGGCTCCTGGAATGCTGGCAGCCAGGATTATACCTCCAGATAGAAGAAGATGAGGAGAATCTTCCAGAAAGAAACAGGAGGGACCAGGAAAAAATAATGACAGATACTAAATTTAGGATTATCCCAAGAGAATAGCTTGATCCATGAGGGTGAAATTCTTTCATAAATTTCAGTTGATGAATCCCATGCACAGATCTTCCAATCAGTGTGTGTGTGTGTGTGTGTGTGTGTGTGTGTGTGTGTGCGCTTTCACTCAAATATTAATGCATGTAAAGGGTAGTCAGCCCCTTGAGAAAAGTCTTCAACATGGGAAAAAAATGAAAAAACACACAGTAAAATGGAACTTGAGAAAAACAGAGGTAATTCAGGAAGCAGAAGAAAACTTCAAATAAATGGTAGTTAAGATCCTCACAGAAATTAGAGAAAATATATCATCAATGCAACAAGAGAAGGATGCTATGAAAAATGAGCTGTAAGAGAACAAGAAACAACTCTTAGAAATTAAAAATATTAAAGCTGAGACAAACTTTAAAAAGCATAATTGATAGAGAAAGATCAGGAAATTTCTAAGAAAGTAGGAACAAAAGTCAAAGAGATGTAAATTAGAGCAGATTTTAGAAAACTAAAGGAACAGTTCAGAAGCTGTATATATAACTACCAGAAATTGCAGGGAGAGGAAAGAGAAAATGGCAGGGGGGCGATTATCAGAGAATGAATGCTGTAAAATTGCCCAGAAGTGAAAGATATGAAGCTCTGGGCTATAGAGATTTACTGAGTACTCAATAAAATAAAATTTAAAACTCATTATAAAGCACATCATTTTTAGATCACAGAATGCTGAGGATGCAGAGATAATCCTGCAAACTCCAAGGGAATAATCAAGGGTCATATGAAAAGGATTAAGAATAAGGAATTGACATTGGATTTCTCAACAGAAATAGTAGAAGCTAGAAGAGAAAAGATCCACGCTCTCAGAATTACAACCTAGAATTTATTATTTACTCAAACTATTACTCAAGAGTGAGGATACAGTGAAAACTATTTTCAGACATGCAAGGACTCAAACATTTACCTGAGAAAGCTTTTGGAGATTGTGACTTTCTGAAAAAAGAAAAAAAATCAAGAAAAATGAAACTATGGAAGCATGAAAACGGGGTTCAACAGAGCAGAGAAGTTAAAGTCCCAAGAGGTGGTGAAGGATAGGAAGGGTGTAGGTGATGTAGGGTGACAGTTATGTAGCAGATCTGGAGAGCACCCAGTCCATATTGGAGAAGGTGGCACAGGTTTCCTTAGGGGGTACCTCCTAGATAAAGGATGGATAGCTTACTAATGAATTTATCACAGTAATTTTTTGGAGTTCTGGTGAATGTTTTTGAAAAGAATTCATATTGGGTGTGTAGAAAATGAGTCAAAGAGGAATAAAGGCAATAACTTTGGAAAAAACTACACCTGTATGAGGAAGAAATTGAATCATTGTACCTCTTTGGCTTAACCACCACAATGATGCACATGCTGATTATGGATTTAACCCAAAAGTGTGGCACCACTGAATTGGCAGGATGTGAGTGCGTCTGGGGAGAGAGAGAGAGACAGACAGAGACAGAGACAGAGAGAGACAGAGAGAAACATCTTCCTATACCATTAACAGGATGTTAAAAATAATAGATTAAGAAACAACAGTGTAAGCATGGTTTTTTTTTTTAGAAATATGGAGGGAAGCTGCCAGGAATGGCTAAAAATTAAGTTATTTCCTCTAAGGAGCAGTAATTAGCCGGGGTGGGGGGAAGAAGGAGTGAGGAAGGAGACTGTTATTTTTCATTTAATCCTTCTAATACTCTGACTTTCTGAACTGTAAACACATGATACTTTGGTAACAGTAAACATTAAATTTAAAAAAGAAGACCTCTGAGAACAGGATCTCGTCACCGGTATTTGAGGGTGAAATGTTGGTGAGACACACCCCATTCAGTTTTTACATTCAACACTCATTGAACACCAATTTTGTGCCAGACTCTCCATTACATATGACGTCTTGTAGTCGTCCTGTCAACCCTTTCATGTAGGCACTTTCATCCCCAATTTGCAGGAGCTGAGATTCAGGGAAATTAACCCCGTGAGTAAATCTCAGAGTTAAGCACACATTTGTCTGACCCCAAAATCATGCTTTTCCCATCAGCCCAGGTTGCCTTTCTGTAGTTTGTGCCTATTTATGCTCCAGACTCACCATAAAATAACATAATTTTAAATCTAGAAGGAGTCTTACAAATCATCTTGTTCAAAGCATTTCATTTTATCGGTGGGCAAATTGAAGTTCTGTCACTTACATGGTCATTAGCAGCTGACCTGGCCCAGTTTCTACAACTTGTCTTCATCTACATGATACTGTCAACATTGTGGGAAACAGTCAGGAAATTAGGACTCCTCCAGTGAACAGAAATCACAGCTATTTATTTTTCCCCAAGAATAGCCATACCTGGCTATTTCAAAAAGAGAAGAAAGTGAAATTCCCACAATAGGAAATTTCCAGGACCCAGCAGTCCAGGTATGCCAGCCACAGTCTTGCTTTCTCCCTATATAACATCCTGGAGAAGTCCTCATAATCTTCATGAAGTGACCTGTGGCCTCATCCCTGGGAATGAGGGTCTCTAGGGAAATAGTCACCTGCTCTTTCTAGAGGGGTTTCCTGTCACAGGTCAAAACATGCACCCCATTACAGAATCTTGGAGCAGAAGAGGTCCAAAGTGAGGCAACTAAAAAAAATCTAGCTCTTATTGAGCACCGACTATGTGCCAAGAACTGTGCTAAGAACTTTATATTCATTATCTCATTTTATGTTTGGAGCAACTCTGTAAGTACAGTTAGTACTCCCATTTGACAGATATGAAAAGTAAAGCTCAGAGAAGCTAAACTTTTAAGAAGGGTCAGGGCTTGGATGAAGCCCAGATTGCTTGACACCAGGCCTCTTGCTTTTCAGTGCTATGCTATACAGTTGATTCCTTTTTCTATCACTCAAGGTACCTCTGAAACAAAGCAGACCAGTTGGAAGCAAACATTAAAGTCAACGAAGTAGAAACAGCACTCTGCTTGTGCTGTGACTTTTGCCTAGAGCATCCTCGGTCCCTGGACTTCCTGACTTCCAACATGCTACCATAATCTTTTGCCTGATTATTTCCCATTAATCCTTTCAGACTGGCTTTGGACATCATCTTCTCGGGGGTCTTCTTCACACCCATTAGCCCATCTTCTCACTCATCATCTCTTGTCATTTATGATTATATTTTGTCATCATTCATTTGTGTACCTCTTTCCCACCAAACAAAGATTGCTGCAAGGGCTAGAACAAGTCTTAAACATTGTTGTGGTCCTTGGTGGGCTGAATATTATCTCACTTCCCCAAAGAAGTCCGTATCCCAATCACAGCAACCTGTGAGTGTGTTATTTCACATAGCAAAAGAGATTTTGTGAATATTGAAATGTGGAGACTACTGGATTATCCAGATGGGCCCAGTATAATCACAGCATCCATATAAGAGGAAGGCAGGAGAGTCAAGAGTCAGAAAATGGAGACATGATGATGAAAGCAGAGGTTGGAAGATTCCATGGCCTCTAGAAGCTAGAAAAGGCAAGGCAATGAACTCTCCCCTAAATCCAGCATAAGAAACACAGCCCTTCTGACACCTTGACTTTAGGACTTCTGACCTCCCGAACTGTAAGCCTCAAGCTACTAAGTTTGTGATAATTTGTTACAGCAGCCAAAGGAAACTAATACACAGCTCTAGGGCTTAGATAGTACCTGACACATAGTAGGAACTTAATAAATATTTCTTCAATGAATGAATGAGCCATTTGTAATGCAGTGTGTGTCTATCCCATAGACATCCCTCTATAGGTAAAGGTGAGTAAGCAGTAAACAAATTGTGGGAAGGACATTGCTCTGGAAATCTGTAGCAGAGACTTTACTATTATAGCCAACCAACACTGGTTTGGGCAGCTTCTCTGTGAGTAAATCCAATAGATTTACTCTGTGACTTGGGAAAACTCATTTAATCTCTCTGAGCCTTGTTTTCTCATCTGTAAGAAGGCAAAAGTTAGTCCAGTCTTCCCCCTGACAATGAAGTTCATAAAGACAGATGATGTTATTCTGCTGGAGTACTCCTCAGAAGACAGATGCTATATAAATACTGGATAGCATTATTGTTGCATGAATAATAAATATTTAAGAAATAAATCCATGTTTTTAAAAACAAATAAAGCAAGACAACCAGAGTCACCTGTCACTTAGGGGAGGCTATGCTCTCTTCCTGAACTAAAACAGTGCTTTTAATAGCTTGACTTTTTAATAATCTGTAACTTAAAATGGAGCACATAGCTTTAGGATTAAATATTAAAATATTAAATATTAAATTGGACAGCAGAAATCCATCACATACTTGAACCTGCCTGATTTACTCAGGGCCTCCTAAGTGCTCTAAGAAATCTAAGCAGTGTTTATATCCACTGAGGTCATTTCTTTCTTTATTTCTTTTTCTTGCCAGGCACACAGGCACCGTAGACATCTTTTTATTCATTAATCTTGAAGAGTTGAATAAAATAGACCAAATACTAGCATCTGCACTTGAAACAGCCTATGTAGCATGATGAATCTAGAGGTTACATTTTATAGACGTGACCAGTTATTCTGAATGAGGGAGTGGGGCATGCTTTGTCTCCTTGGTCCATGCCTGTTTCTTTTTGACTCCTTATGACAGCAGCTTTATGAAGCCCGGGTTTCAACCCTGGGCCTGATCTTTGTGTACATTTTGACTGCAGCAATGGTCTAACAACCCTCTGGGTGTCATCGTCATCGGAGCTCTAGTACTCCACCAAAACCCTGAGAACCCGTTTACTTGATTGATGAAGTCGGGTTTCTCTACACAAGGAAAACAGCTTTGAAGTTTATCTTCACTCTATCTGCTTCCCTTGTCTGAGTGTCAAACCCTTGTTCAGACATTCAAAGCCTTCTGTCATTCAAAATACATTCCTGGGAAATGAGTTGATGCTAGTCATTTGCAATTTGTTCTTTAGGTAAACCATGTAGTGAAAAGACAGAGAGACATAACTCTACTGTTTAGCTGGATGAACTTGAGCAAGTTTTTTCACCTTTGAAACTATTTCCTTGTCTGTTAAAGAGGATGGGTTAATTAATTGTGATAGTGTTTACATTGGTGGTGCATTACCATCCACAAGTTTGGAGGTATAAATTGAGTCACGTTGCCTCTAGTGATCAGATTAACATCACCTCAACCCCAGTGCTGGCTTGGCACTAGCTCCTCTGAGCGTGTATTTGGAGGGTGTACATAGTTGGAGGAGGAAGAAGGAGAAAGTGTCTCTTCCTAATGTGATGCTCAACCACAGTGGCTCCACGCTTTCCTAAGGCTGGATTCTTAATTACAGGTCTTCAATTTATGTGCACATGCAGCCAAAAATCCAAAATATTATAACTATAATGCTCAGAGGGCTGGGACTCCTGAAGTTTCCAGGCTCAGCCACAATCTGTATGCAGATCAGCTCCTATGACTGTTGAGATCTTGGCATTGAAGCTGAGACCAATGCCACCTCATCTGTGACAATTTTCCTGGCTCCTTGAGATCACAGTTGCCTATTTTTCCTCTGAATTCTTTAGTTAGCTAATTCACCCGTTTCAATCTGCCTGTGCACAGTACCTTTATATCTCTCATATTGTTTCATAGTGCTGGAGCTAAGCAAGCAACACTAACAATAGAAACAACATTAAATAAATGGACAGTTATTTTCACATGTTAGACTTTGGACAGGCTCTCTACGTATGTTACTCATTACAGATATTTATTGAGCAAATATCCAAGCATCTAGTACTGTCCTAGGTGTAGAAGATGCAGCACTGTGCTATACAATATATCCGTGTTGCTTATCTATATTATACATAGTAGTTTGTATCTCTTAATCCCATACCTGTACCTTGCTCTTCTCCACTTCCCTCTCCCCACTGGTAACCACTAGTTTGTTTCTGTATCTGTGAGTCTCTTTCTGTTTTTCTACATACATTTGTTTTTTTTTAGATTCCACATAGAAGTGATATCATACAGTATTTGTCTTTGTGTGACTTATCTCACTAAGCATAATATTTTCTAGATCCATTTACATTGCTTCATATGGCAGAATTTTATTTTATTTTTAATGAGTAATTTTCCATTGTACGTATATACCACATCACCTTATCCATTCATTTGTTGATGGACACTTGAGATGCTTCCATAGCTTGACTATTATAAATAGTGATGCTACAACATTGGGGTGCATGTATCTTTTTGAATTAGTGTTTCCGTTTTTTTCTGGATATATACTCAGGAGTGGAATTGCTGGATCATATGGTAGTTCTATCTTTAGTTTTTTGAGAAACTTCCATACTGTTTTCCATAGTGGCTGTACCAATTTACATTCCCACCAACAGTGTACAAAGGTTCTCTTTTCTCCACATCCTTTCCAACATTTGTTATTTGTAGACTTTTTGATGATAGCCATTCTGACAGGTGTGAGGTGATATCTCGGTGTTTCGATTTGCATTTCTCTAATAATTAGTGATGTTGAGCATCTTTTCATATGCCTGTTAGCCATCTGTATATCTTCTTTGGAAAATTGTCTATTCAGGTCTTCTGTCCATTTTTTGATTGGGTTGTTTGTTGTTGTTTTTTTATATTGAGTTGTATGAGCTGTTCATATATTTTGGATATTAACCCCTTGTTGGTCATATAGTTTGCAACCATTCCGTAGGTTTGTCTTTTTGTTTTGTTGATGGTTTCCTCTGCTGTGCAAAATCTTTTAAGTTTAATTAGGTCCAGGTCCTTTACATATGTTATTCATTAGCAGATATTTATTGAGCAAATACCCAAAGCATCTAGTACTGTCCTAGGTGCTGAATATGCAGCATTAAGACATGCCTAGTTCTTGGACCATATGTTTTTGATCAGCCATGGCAAATTACAGTTGATGGCCTGCTTTTGTATGGCCCATGTACTAAGAATGTTTATTTTATTTTATTATTTTACATTTTTAAAAGATAAAAAAAGAAAGAGAATATGCAACAGAGACCTCACGTGGCACACAAAGGCTAAAATATTTACTATCAGGCCCTGTAAGAAAATGTTTGCTGACCTCTGATGATCTCATTTTATCTTCCCAACCTATCCTGTCAGACAGATTTTTCAGTATATGCATTACTTATGAGGAAACCGAGGCTCAAAGAGGTGAACTTTCTTTTCCAAGATGATTCAACTAATAGTTTTCTAAGGTGGCAGTTCAGACTAGGATATCTTTGGCTTGTCGGAGGGACTAGTGTTGAAATCTTAGCTCTGCCCAACTCAACTAGGAAACCCCTTCTTCTCCTGCCACCATGTTTTTTCTGAAATACTATTAATCCACCGTAGAGGAATGGGGAAATAGTGTTTTAAAAATGTCAGCCCTTGATATTTCAAGGAAAGTGACTTTCAGGATAAGGTAGAAAGAGTGGAGGTCTTCAGAATTAGGAACCTTGGTTTTAGTCCTCTTTGGGCCTCTGAATCTCCAAGCATAAAATATAGCAGTTGAATTATTTGACTTTTAAAGTAACTCCCAACCTGAAAATTCTTTCCAGGGATATGGATCCTTTATTCCAATTGGATTGTACACATTTCTCTTTATCTCTACCATGGCCATACTGAATAACGATTAAATATTTAATTTAAATTTTTTATATTAGGAAAGTATAAAGTCCTATCCATATCTCTAAAAAGTCTCTGTTTTCTGCAGAGGCAGTGATATAATTAAGGGAATGGGCTTATTTTTAGAAAAGCGTCTCCAAAGTGGCTTGTGATTGGTGCACGTTGTAAAGGCATGGCTGTAAGCTGATTGTGGAATCCTGGTCTCCTGTGGAAACAGTAAGGGCTTAGAACAAATCGATATGTACATGATTTTATTCTGCAGATGACACTGTCTTAATTTGGTTCAGTAGACATTTATTGGGCATTTACTATGTCCCTAGTATGGAGTTAGGTAGTAGGGATAAGATAATGAACTCATAGACCTTGACTTCAGTCTGCTTACTGCCTGGTAAGGAAGAAATCTTTAAATGACAAATTGCAATTCAATGTGTTAAAAGGAGCCTGTGTACAGGGAACATGGGTTGCTCACAGAGAAGCGATGGTTGTCTTTGTTGGGTGAAAAGGGGTGGTTGGACAGGGATAGTTTGGTTCATGGGCCAGAGGCACACTCAAAGGAGGACAAATGGAAAGTGAAGCTATTATAAAGATGCAGAGAGAATCTCACTGCAACAAATGCAAGAGGCATCATGGAAACTGTAAAATCACCATGAACCCTCGTTCTATCTCTCTGACTACATCATCTCTTCTGTCTTTAGTCCAGCTTCTCTTCTCATTCATCTACTTATATATTGGTCTACAGAACCTTCTGGCTCGGCCTGTATTTGCATCTCCAAGCCTCAATTCCAGATACCCAGGAGAGAGAGAGAGGTGATTGGTTCAACTAGGGTGATGTGCCTTCTCTGTTCTCGTTAGCTGAGGCCCAGGAGCAGGGTCATCAGTTAGCTACTATGGGCTTTGGGCAGGGTAGATTTTTTTAAATCCACTGTAGGGAAAGAGGAATTGGTGGAGGAGTCACTACCTGGGGTCCCTGTGCCACTGGGTTTTTAGCATTAGACTAGCTCCTAAACCGTAAAGATAGCGGGGACGAAGTGGTTTATACTCATCTACGTGTTTGTGCACAAACTTAGAAGTTAACTGTGTAACAGTTTGGAATGACCAAATTCTGGCAAGCCCAGGGCTGAGGAAACTCCTTTTTGCCATTTGGTGCTGATGGGACTCAGCATGGCTACCCACTGCAGTGGAAAAATGGGATAGATCTCAAGTAGTCTGAGACTGTTTAGAAGCTCTTGTTTTGTTCATAATACAGTATAGCATAGATTGCACTGTGCTATTGTGAATTCAGTTGGTTATTAATTGAGCATCTATTATGTTCAAAACACTGCAAGGACTATAGGGCGAACAATATGGAGACTATCATATTCTCTTAGAAGCTGTTATGAAAACCTCACTTGAACAGAATATAGTAATTGTTTAGAAGAAAACTTTGACAAGTGATTTGGGCAACAGTAGATGCTCCAGGAAATAGAAAAGAGGAGATGTCAATGAAGTTGGGGGCTCTTTAGGAAATGAGGGAGAGAGAAACACAGTCTCCAGACAGTATGGGTGAGTGGACTTTGGTCAAAAAAAGAGAGATTTTAGGTTGCTGAATTTGGAGTGCAATGTAAAATCTTATTTCCCCAATGGAATCTTCAGTAAATTTTACATTATTCACTAGTGCATTTATGAGAATAAATTCTTTTCAGGGTCCTTTAAGAGGACATAATAGGGCAGCTCATATCTAGAGTACCTATGTATGGAAAAATGCATGGACCCAGTTCTCAAGTTGTTTACAATGCATGGGTGAATGTCATCAGCCGAGGAGAGTGACTTTGGATTTTCTGGTTATCTGTCAATCTTATAAGTTAGCAAAGCATCAAAACATCACACCACTTGGGTATGGGACCATCCTAAGATCATCAGAACACAAAAGTGTTGACTACCTGTTTTGAACTATACACTGTTTTCGTGTTGGGAGCACGAAGTGGAAAAATACAAAACCCTTGCCCCCTAGGGACTCATAGTTTATTGGTGAAAACAGACATATAAGCATGTAAAAATATGACACAAAATGAATCATTATACCATAATTGAACTTCTATAAAGGAAGACTCTTCAACAAACATTGACACATTCCAAGGGCAGCAGAAATTCTGAACCAAGAGCCCTGAACTCAGAAATCCCCCTGTTGTGTGATGATTAGTGGACATTTCTGACAGCATTGCTATTAGCGCTATTGATAACACTTGGGAAAGGTCAAGTTTTGCAGAGACTTTCTGCCCACTAAGAATAGCAAGGAATCGATCGATTCTGAGCATAAGAACAATGTCAGGACCCAGATGGAAGTGCAGTTGTTATCACTGGGAAACTCTCCTTCCCTCAAATAAAGACCCTGGAAAATCCATGTCAACATCCTCTAGTTAGACTCTGACTCGTTGAGTACCTTGAATCCCCAGCTTTTCAATGGCGAGGTCTTTTACACCCTTAGTCTGCACTCAAAGGCTGATCCTTAGAAAGTCTTTATTGACCACTTATTGAAGTAAGGTAACACCCTCCCCCTGTCACTGCACTAACATCACACTATTCATTTCCTTCTTAGCACTTGGCATAATCTGAAGTCATCTTGAATATTACTGGGTTGCCTGTTTACCCCATGGATTCTTCAGTACATTTCACATTATTCAATGATGCATTTATGAGTGTAAATTCTTTTCAGGATCCTTTAAGAGGATATGATAAGGTAGCTCATATCTAGACTACCTAAGTATGGAAAAAAATGTGTGGACCCAGTTCTCAAGTTGCTTATGATACCTATCTTCTGGCCCCCTCCTCATCCCCTTCTAGGATAAAGGCAAGCACTATGATTGTCTTGTACACAGAGTAGAGGCTAACACAGATTTCACTTTTGTGTGAGTCAGAGAAAACTGCTCTCTCTGAACAGATGGATGAGAAAACATCACACTGTCTTGGCAGACACAGTCACACGAGTTCACACCTCCACAAGTAGATTCCAACCCCTCACTTGCCTTCCGTGTGCAGTACAAGAATTTCTAAAACACAGGGGACAGCTCTGCTTGTCCATTACCATTTGGGATGACCTGTGGCAAATAGTAGGTGTTCATTAATATTTGGTGAATGAATGAAGTGCCCCAAGATCTACCAAACACTCCATGTTATACAGCGATATTCTTCTAGGGAAGCCTTTTGAGACCCAGATTGATTCCCTGACCGATCAGGTAGGGCCCATAAGAGGCTCTCACCTGGAACACAGCGGTATTTCAACAGCACTGTCACCAGCTGAGGATGACCTCTGTGACCTTCTGATATTTCATAAATGCACCAACCTCAGGGGCTCTACCTAAGTACTGTCAGCCTTGTTCTTGCCCACTGACTTTACAGTGTTCTGTATGCAGCCAGGTTGCGGGGATTGAAGCCTTCTAACTGAGCACCCCTTACCAGAGGTCCTGTAAGCACTGGCAAAGCCAGTCTCCCACCTTTTAAAAAGCAGAATCAAAATCTCATCAGGGACTCTGGCCGATACATGGAACCAGGCCTGTGGATCTGCCACAGATGGAGATGTGAGGGAACTTTGCAAAGTAAAGAAAAACTCACATTGCTTCCCTAAATCAAAATTTCAAATAAGAACACGGCTTGGCAGTTCATTCCCTGCAGAATTAACCTTTGTTTCTCTGCAGGCTGCTTCTAAGAATATGCATCGTGACTAAAAGGAAATGGGAGAGAGCTTACAAAATGGCTTGTGTGTTTACCGCAAAGGAGGAAAGGCTGAAATGAAAGTGAAGTTGAAAAGGAGGCTTGTTTCTAACTAACCCAGCCTCTAGACAGGAGTCAGATGCAAAAGCAATTACCATAGACATGAATTTGAGGCCCCATTCACAGATGTGCAAATGCCACTCTTTCACCTGCCGTTTCTTTAACTTACTCCTGACAAAGGATAACAAAGTTCTAGGGGCTGGAAGACAATCACAGAGATCATAGTCTAATTTCTTCTATTCTTTAGGAGTCAATTTGGATCCTCCTCCTGGAAGCCTTCCTAGATTTGATAAGTGCCCTTCCTCTGTGTCCCCATAAAACCCTATGAGTTTCTTTGTTATTGAATTTGTCACATTGTAGTATAGCTATCTGTTCATGTGTCTAAGACAGCGGTATTTTATTTGACTTAAAAAAGTCTTTCAAGTCATATACTTAGCACAATGTCTGGAATAAAATGACTTCTCAGTAAGTTCTTAATGAAATAGTCAATGGACTGTTCTATTAACGGTGGTTGCTTATTGAACTCATACTATTTGTCGTCCCTTTGCCACACACTAAGACAGTACACAAGAAATAAACACATGGTAATAACAGTGGTAGCTATCATTTTGAGTGTCTGTTATGAGTCAGGCACTCTGCTAATTGCTTTACAAATAGTTTTCTTATTAATACCTTAAGGCAACCTTGTGACCTTCTGATTTCATTAATCAGACTGAGACCCAGAGAGATGAACTGACTTTCCTCCAAAGCCACTCAGCCATTTGAACCAATCTCCAAATCCCCTGATCCTCACTCTACAGTAGGTGGCTTCTCGGACCTTAAAAAGCACGTACGAGAGGAAGGTGGGCGTCAAAAGTACAACGCACTTGATGTATTAGAAAATCATTAACTGCCACACTGTTGAAATGGAGAAACAGGAATCAGTGCAGCAAGAGTTCTCTGTGGACTGGATTAATCATGGAAAGACTTATGAGGGTCTAGGATCAGACTTGAAGTAAAAATGGGATTAAGAGCTTGGACTTTGGAACTGGACAGAACCTGGGACTGCATTCTGACTCTGCTACTTAAAAGCTGTGAGAATTTTTGGAATTTGCCTTTTGAGCCTCTCCACACCTATACTTAAAAGAGACGTAAAAACTGGTATGAGTTAAGAAAGCTTTCATATGCAAGTAACAGAAGCATTGATGAAAAATGGCAATCACAATGAGAAATTGGGTAAAATATAAGGACACATATGCATCTCCAGGTTTGTTCAGCAACTCAGTGGTGTTATCAAGGACCCAGGCTCTTTCTCTATATTTACCATTCTCAGCTGTAAGCATCTCATCCTCATGTGCATGAGCAAAAGATGGCTGCCACAGCACCAGTCATCACATCCACATTCAAGGCTGTAAGAAGGAGGAAGGGAGGTGTCCACAGGACTTGTCCCTTTTGTCAGGAACGTAAAGCCCTCCCAGACACTACTCTTTAGGAATTTTCCCCGTTACATTTCACCAACCAGAACCGAGTCACGTGTCCACTCTGAGCTGCAGGGAGAATGGGACAGCAGCTACCTGGTTTGTTTTCATTCTCTCTGTAGTGGGAGTTGAAGATACAAGGGTTGGGGCTGGCTTTGGGGATAGCCAAACAAGAGAGTCTGCCATACCTACCTCACTGGCAGTTTAAGGAACAAGGGGAGACCACAAGTAAAAGGGCAGTAGAACTTTCATAGTAAGCAGCAAGAACATGCTGCTATGAAAAACTGCTGGACAAAATATGAGTAAATTTTGAATATTTTACTTCATTCAAAGATGAAAAGCTAGGTAGAGGGATTTGGACTTTGCTCTAACAACTATCATGACAATGGTACCTACTAAATGCCAAGTGGATAGGAGACTCTCTATCCACTGTATCATTGAACACTTCTAAGTACCACTAATATTATTTCCCTTTTCAGATGAAGAAATGAGAGGTGAGGTAACTTGACCAAGGTCCACATTTAGAAAGTGGTTGAGCCAGTAGTTGAGCCCAGGCAGTTGGACTCCAGGTACTGTGCAAGGTCTTGATCCTTGAGTGATGAAGTGGGACCATGGGATGGGCTGTCCCAACAAGGTGAACTTGTGTGAAACGGAAATGCAGAAGTGAGAAGGGCAGGAGCTAGGATTCCATTCCCACCTCTCATTGCAGTGGAATGCTCGTTTTAAATCATTGCCCTCTTTCCTGAGGGCAGAAAGGTATCCAGTTTTTCCTCAGTTATGAAATGAAGGCCAACAGACCAACAAAAGTGACTTGCTCAAATCAGGAAAGAACACAAAAGGCGACCGCCATAGGAGGCCCTAACTGGGTCCCCTTCCTGCCGGAGGACAAGTCAGCTGGATGACATCTAAGGCTCAGGTCATTTTCCCTTGTCTTCTCCCCTCCTCCTCCCTTCCCCTCCCTCCTGGTCCCTTCTCTTGGATTGATGTAGGTCAGGCTTCACAAGGAAACAGTCATGATGAGTATAACAGGAGCAAGGATTTCTTACAGGAATCAGACTTCACAGACCTGCATGAGGAGCTGGGGAATGAAGGCCTGGAAAGGGGAGCTGGAGCATCAGAAAAAGTTGGAAAGTCACTAACCAGTCTGCCCAAAGTACTAGCCAAACAGGAGACTTGAAGCACACCCAGTGGAAGAGGGGGGACCAGCCGACTCAATGGCTCCCTCTCTGTGAGTCAGCAGCCAGACACCTGGCTAGGCGGCCGGTCAGCAGGGCCAGCGGTCAGGCAGACAAGCTCAGTGTGGCACAGAGGAGAGTGAGGACAAGCCCGAGCCTCCCAAGAACATCTGTGACTGTTCCCCAGCGTGTCGGACCCAATGACCTTCTCGGGGTAATGGCTGCTGCTTAAACCCTGCCTTCAAAATCCCACAGATTCCTTTTTTGGACAATTTTAAACCAGAACCCCGCAGGGTAGGGGATTCTGGGAAACATGGTTGAAACATAGTTGTCAACTTACACAAGGAGACAATGGCACAAACACATTCAGTCACAGACATAGTCAGGGATCCAGGTCCAGATGAAATATTAATCAGCCTGACTTGTTTCCATCCTTTAGGACCCTGTTCCTACTCTCCTAATCTTCTCTTCAAGAAGCTGGAGGAGAGGCAAGGAATGGGTGTTTTTTGACGTCAGCATGTTCCAGTCGAACCTCTCACTCTCTTCTCCTTTTACTTTCTATGGACACACTGTTCCGCTAGTTCCTCAAACACGCTGAGTTCTTTCCTACCACGGGAACTTTGCACATGCTGCTCACTTCCCCTCTCTTGCCTTCCAGCAGCTTCTTTGTCAAATCAATTCCTATTTGTCCTGGTTAAGTGCCCTCATAGAGTCTTCTGTTTCTCCTTTATAATTCTTGAATCACCATCAAATACCTTTAAAAAAAGTTTCTAGTGCCTTTCTCCCGAACATGTAAACCACATGGAGGCAGGACTGTGCCCATACCATTCAGCACTGTAGCCCAGTGTCTAGCCCAGTGCCTAGCACACAGTAGAATCTCAATAAATACTTGTGGAAAGATTAGGTAAGTGAATGGATAGGTGAGTGAAAAAATGAATAAATGAGCATACGGGGAATCTATTTAAGGTGAGCATCATGATGATTCTCCTCAAAAAATGCGATAGGCTGGGCTGGCACATAGACAGGAAAGGTATTGTAATCTATGTTGCTCTGGAGATTTGAACCCATGTTATAGGGCAGTGATGGCTGCGATTTGGATTTAGTGTAAGGAAGAACTTTCTAACAGTGAAGCTGCCCTCTGTAGAACAGTGAGTTCCCTTAAGGTGTTCAAGCCAAGCCTGGAGAATTTCTTGCTCAGGGATATTGTAGAGGAATTCATGCGTCACGTGCACATTTAAGACTGTGGGAGACCCGCCCTAATGCTGAGTCTTTGGTTTTATGTGGGTACCCTCACAGTAGAGCATAAGGGTTAACAGCCAGGCTTTGGAACCATGAAGAGAAGGATTCAATTCCCATTACGCCTCTTACCAGCTGGGTGACCCCAGGTCAGTGATTTCACGTCTGGGAATCTGAGATGATGTTAATCTCCTGGGGTTGATGTGAGGATTAACTTGATATCATGAGGAGTGGAAAGCACCAAACTCCTGCTTGTAGATTATTCACGCTCTTAGACAAACGTCCCCATGATGAGCTTTGGATGATAGGGAAATAATACTACTTGCCACCACCAAGATCACCACCAACAATAATGATGATGCTGGTCAAAGGGTATAAGCCTTAAGCTATAAGATGATTAAATTCTGAGGGTCTAATACACAGCATGGTCACTCTAGTTAATAATACTGTTGCAAACATCCTTGAAATTTGCTAGGGGAGTAGATCTTAAGCCTTCTCACTGCACAAAAAATTGGTAACTATGTGAGGTGATGGATGTGTTAATTAACCTGATTGTGGTAATCATTTTGCAAAGTATATGTATATCAAATCATCACATTACACACTTTAAATATATACAGTTTTGTCAATTATACCTCAATAAAGCTGCAAAATTTTTAAAAAATTAATAGTACATATTTAATAATATTAATGGAGTACCAACTCTGTACCAAATATTGTACAAGCATTGTGTTGTGTTCAGCAGTCTACATGCATCTCATTTAATCCTCCCCAAACCCTAGAAGCTATGCAGCTCCTCCAGTTTCTGACCCTCCCGAAGCCTCGGTTTCTTCATCTGCAAAGTGGAGAAGTACCTGTCTCATCAGGCTTTGTGAGGAATGAATGAGCTCGTCCATGCAGAGGGCTAACGGGAGTGTCTCGCGTGTGATAAGCACTGCACAAATGGAAGCGATGTCAGCATGGCCATTTCCAGACAGGTAAACAGAGGCTTAAGAGGTTCCCTCAGTCACAGCTCTAGCAAGTACAAGACTGGGATTCATGCCCAGCCTGTCTCCACCGCAGCTATAGACTGTCTCCTGAGCTGTGTCACCTTTGATTGGCCATACACATCGGTCCTGCGTGTCTGATGACACTTGCTCTGCTCAGGGTGCAAACTGCCACTCAGCCAGGCCAGGCTGTCAGCCTAGTGACAGAGCAGGCAGGAATTCAGAGACCTTAGCTGGACACAAGCCCAGCCAGAGCCCCTCACAGCCAGGAACAGAAGTCTTTACCGGGATTAGCTGTGCCTCAGACTCTTTGGAAGCCTGGATGGGCCGAGTAGGGGAAGAGTGGAGCAATCCATCACGCCAAATTAGTGTAATTACGTACCCTGCACGGGCCTGCTGTGAGCCCTGTGCAAAATCACCCCCAGCAAAATGGCATTTAGCTCCCTAACGGGACTTGCCTTCCATCCCTATCAGGAGCCTCTTAACAATTCCTTAACAACAATGATTAGAATGAAACGCCAGGGCAAGAGAGACGACAGGTGTTTTAACATGTATTTTAATAAATAAGCTAATGTTATCTGGCTCCTAGCACAGAAGTGTCTTAATAGTGTTCCGGAGACCTATCAATCAGCTTTAGGTAGCCTGAGATCTGCAGAGCCCCCTCCCCTCAGGCCCTCGGTTGCTATAGCAACCCCAAACCAGGAGTGGTAGCTGTAAACTTAAAAAATATGACTTTTTCCTAGCCAGCCATGCTTCTCTATCAACACCAAAACCTTTGCCTGAATTCCAAGTGAGTGGGGGATTTTTTTCTCTCTCCAGTCATAAGTCTGACTTGGAATCTATAGCAACCAAAATTAGACTATAAATCATCTTAATGGTGCTTTTCAGAGAATTCTTTACCAGATCAATTCAGATCATACAAGGTGGCAAGCTTCTGAGCCCAGTCGCTAATAATGGTCGTGTCAGAGATGTATGGCAGGGAAGGAAGGGATTGGGGCAGATCCTGTTGCAGTTAATCTCTTTGATGATTGGCCACCAGACTTCAGTTGTATCCCTCCCTGGCGTCCTCTCTCCATGAGCTGCCTTAGACTCGCCAGAAATAACAGAATCTGATAATTTCTGGGCTTCTTCAGCACATGGAACTGGTCACGAGAGAGTACAACCTAGTAGTCAGGAATGCAGGCCACTACACCAGCTCTAGCTTTGATCTAATACTAGGTATCTGAATTTGGAAAGTGATGTAACAACTTCTTTAAGCTTCGGTTTCCTCATCAGAGAAATGGGAAGAACGATAGTGCATCTCTTCTATGCTATTTGTCAGGATTAGAGAAATATTTGCCAAGCACCCAGCAGGGGCTGAGAATATAGTAATGCCCAAAGAATGTTTACTATTATTTTAAAAACATAGGGGGTAAAATATTAACAGTTATTGAATCTAAGTGGCATGCATTGTACTAACCTTTCAACTTTTCTGCATGTTTAGGAAAATTTTATAATAAAAGTTGGATAAAAAGAAATGTAGAGTCAAAATAGCAATAGAATGGACTTGACTTTCAATTCCTCAAATATTGTACTGAAAGCTTGCCATGTGCCAGGTACTGTGCTGGATGCTAAAATCACAGATATGACCGACAGGGGAGGTCCCTGTCCCCATGGAGCTAGCATTCTAGTGGGAGAGACAGGGGGTAAACTTAAGGACCTTGTACACTATGGGAGAATTATTCCCTGGGTGGCAAGCAAAGGCACTTTAGGAGCACAGATCGGGGGCAAAGAACTCAGGCTAGGGGCAGACATTCTTACAGTGAGACTTGGAGGATGAGAAAACAGGTGGGTTAGCTAAGCAAAGCGGCGTTGGGTAGACAGGCTAATGCTGGTAGCAGACGGACCAGTGTGTATCAAAGCCTTTGGTATGTTTGAGGACCCGAAAGAATGCCTTCCCTTCGCAGCCCTGCCCAAATCTACCAGTCCGTCAAGGTTTCATTTTATTCCATTTTATTCAATCAACATTTACACTGTCTGCTCTTTTCCAGTCCTCTGTGCTAGGCTCAGGGGATTGAGTTGAATGGACAAAGGTCATATTTGGCCCATGAGCTATAATTTGCTGGTACCAACTTTAGAGCATCTCTGGTACCACCGACGTATCCGTCCGTGAGTCAAGAGGGTTAGTCTTCTGTACCTCTGTATCCATCAGCCATTGGCTGGGCTGCTTCTGGGCAGATGAGGTGAGAGAGTGTAATTGCTAATGCAAGGTAGCTTCTATTAGCTTCGGGCAATTTTCCATATAAGGGGGACAGCGGCAAGCCATTAGCAGCCAACATTCATGGCAGCTAGTACATGGGTGCAGCGGTACAGTAAAGGGGATGCAGGTGGGGCAGGCATAGCATTTACTCCTGCCTTCAATGTTCCAGGCGCAGGGTGCATTGAGCTCATGGCCACGCCCATTCATTTATGTATCTTCCAGCTGCTTTCCTGCTGCAACAGCAGCGTTGGGTAGTTGTGCAGAGATCATATGGCCTGCAAAGCCTCAAATATTTACAGTCTAGCCCTTTACAGACAAAGTCTGCCAACCACTGCATTAGAGTCCACCCCCCATGGGTCAGACAAAGGCTAGACTCTACCTGGGGCCACAGTCATGCTCTGGTCTTTCTCCTTCCCTATTCTGTTTTACTTCCTCCCTTTGAGATGTTTCTTGAAGAGTTCTCCCTCAATAAATGCCCCCACTTCTCTGTCTCAGCCTCTGCTTTGAGGGACCCTACCTAAGATGCAGAATATAATAAACATTTGCTGAATGAATGAATGCTTTCCTGAGTTGCATGGAGAAGATGACAGGAGATGGATCAACACGTGAAGAAGTGTGCCCAGAAAAGGCTGGAGAATTATCTAAGAGCAGAGAGGAAGGAGGCTGGGATGGATTTTACCCACCCAGATCTGACCTTAGCTCATACACGTACCTGGTCCCAGGACAAGAGCTGACTCACGCACGCGGCCGAGGAAGCTATTTTGTGCTACGCTGGATAAAAGAAGAAACAAATGGATGAAGGACATTTTCCAAGGCATGCATTGTACTTTCAGGAACTCCCTTCCTCTGTACCAGTTCCTTATATTTGGCACCGGAGGAGGGAGGACCTTTTATTTCATATTCCTAGGAAGGATCACTCATAAGTAGAGCTCCTTATTAGTGGGGAGGGGGTCTCTCAGCAGCCTTGGTCTCCCCACGCCCAGAAGTGTCCTCAGTACATTCTGATCTGGGTTAAGAAGAAGGTGACTATCAAATCTGTGCTGCATGGACGAGCCTTTTCTGAAAAGCCAGCCTTGTAGTATTGGGCACGCCCAACTTATAGCAAAGCAAAACTTATAGCAAAGTAAAGTGGTCATTTGGCTACAGTTCCTTGCTTAAATCTCCTGCAAGGAATTCCATCAAGAGAAAGAATAAAAGGTGGCTCAGATCTGGGGACATAATTGGCCCCCTACCACCAAAATAGCATCAAAATGCATCTTAAATCCTAATAATCTATTCTGTTCACCTCAACGCAAGATGGGGAGAAAATGCTTAGAGAGCAATGTCCTGGTGAACACACCGCTTGGGAACCTCCCTTTGTGAGAGGCCGTTCAGCTCCTTTTTGTTTCCTCCATTCCTGTGACTACATAAGGTGATTAACAGTCCTCTCCAGGGAATGGTGGTGATTTCCCATTGAGGCTGTGGCCACCTTTGCAAAATGGGCTTAAATTAGCAGCACTCCTCACCAGCATGTCTGCGAGCCCCTGCACGGCCACCAGGGCTTCGCTTCCGTTTTTTGGAGCTGCCAGCACACAGACAGTTCCTTGGAGGCGAACTCCCTTTCATTTGAAAGTATTTAAAAACAAGCTGTCAGGGAGACCACCCACGCCCTACCTCTCCGCTGCAATGCTTGTTTTCTCCCTGCATTGGTTGACCTTGTAAAGACTTCATTTGCATGGTATCCCTCCCTCTAAAGGGGAAGACTTGAAAGTTCAGGGGTCCTCTGAGTGTGGATGGGGTCAAAGCAACTTCCAGATACAGGAAAAGCCCAAGCATTTCTTCTTGTCCTAGTGATGGCAATCATGACCTTAATAAACAATAATAACCACTACAGATGAAAGAGCAAACGTTCATAGCACAGGTTTAAAGAGGCACTGGGCCATAACTTGCTGTTTGTGGCTCTGATTATTATGGATGGACTTTGTTATGGGGACCCCAACACTGAATTCTATCTCTAACTTTCCACCATGTGAAAAGAAATAAGAATAAGGACTTCTCGAGAACCAGTGATATGCTAGGCACTGTGCTAAGAACTTTACATATTATTTCATCCTCACTATAGACAAGAACTAGACCTATATTGCAGATGAGAAAACAGAGCCCCAAAGAGGGGAAGTGACTTACTTAAACCCACAGAGCTAGTAACAGGGAGAGGTGAGATTTGAGCCCAACTGCTTTCTGACTGCGCAGATTATTTTGTTTTACTACACCATGCTAGTTCAGTGGTCCTCAATTGGGGGGTTACTTGAATCTAGTGGGCAGAGACCAGAGATGCTGCTAAATATCCTACAAGGCACAGGACAGCCCCCACAGAGAATTATCCATTCCCAGTGTCAGTAGTGCTGAGGCTGAGAAGCCCCACGTTAGTTGAGACATTCTCAGCTAATGCTTTTTTACCATCTCTTTAGTGTTAAGTAAAAACACCTTCAGGAGCTACTAAGGAGAGCTGCCTGGGGTGAGTGCACCCACCGTGTGCAGGAAAGGTGCTCCTCCCGGGCTGGGCGCACAGTTCATTGTCCCTGGTCTCTCCCCTTTCCCACCTTACAGGATGGAACCTGGGAAAGACTGTCCCTGCTGGTGTGGGTCATGTAGGCACATTCTTATGTTCCTACATCCACATGTGAACCAGAATGGGGAGGGCAGAGGAAGGCTGGGCCACTTTTCCAAAATCACCCATTGTGTGTGAGGGAACCCAGATCCACACTTCAATCTTCTGATGCCCAATTCAGAGCGTTACTCCACCTGCCGTGCACACCCAGGTATTTGAGACCTCTTTCCAAAGCAAGTGACACAGCCTCTGTCTTTTTCCGTCAGCACCCCCCCCACCTCCCCCAGGCATGGTTATTACCCTGATGGCTTCAGCTCTGTGTCCACCTCCCCATGGCAGGTGGAGGTGGGGGCTAGTGTCACCTCTGTTTTACAGGTAGAGTCACTGAGGCACAGTGAGGTTAAGGATTTCCCAGGATCGAACAATGCAGATTGAAATCCAGGACTGTCCGACTCTGCTACCCGGTGTACACCCAGTGTTTCTCACTCGGCACTGCAGACATTTGGGGCAGGATATTTCTGTGCTGTGGGCCTGTCCTGTGCGCTGTAGGTTGTTGAGCAGTATCCCTGGCCTCTACTCACTAGATGCCAGTAGCATCCCCTCCCTCCCCTCCACATCCTGGGACAACCAGGGATGTCTCCAGATGCTGCCTTATGTCCCCTGTGGGGGCAGAATCGCCCCCAGTTGAGAACCACTAGGTCAGACTATGAGGCTAAGGTACCATCCTCACCCCTTCTCATCTCTAGTGACAGGTTTCTCTTGCTTCTGGGATTTAGTACCCATCCCTCCCCAAGATACACCTGCCCATATTTGTTTTTCCATATCCTGCTCTTCCGGGCAGGACAACCCCTCACCCTGCACAATATCATCTTTTCTCGGATACGTTAATGTTGATGATTTAACGACACTCAGGAAGCTATTCCCATGGGTCACTCCTTCCTCTCCCCATCTGTATCTTTCAATAGCTCATCTTTCTGGAGGATTTGCTTCTTTCGCCCCCAAGTCCTCGCATGTTCATCACCCCTCCCACAGTTACTGCATCTCTCTGTCTCATCCTTTATGGAGTCTAGCACAATGCTGAATTATTAACCTAGCCACAGGGGTCTTTAAAATGTTTAGATCAGATCATGTCACCCCTCCACTTAAAGCCACCCAGGAACCTTGCTGTTGCACTCAGAATAAAAGCCAAACTCCCTCCCACAGCCTGCCAAATCCTGTCTGGGGAGGACTTCCTGCCTCCCTCCCAGAGCTCACCTCCCACCTGCTCCATCTTGCCCACTGAATCACGACCTGTGGACCTGCTTCATGTTCACTGGACATGCTCACCCTTGTCTTACTTCCAGGCCTCGGCACTGGGGAGGATTCCTCCTTTGAACACTCTTTGTCTAGATTCTCCCTGATTGGCTCCTGCCTGTCACTCAGCTTAAATGTCACCTCCACAGAGAGAGTCTCATCCAATCTCCACTATAAAGTAACCCCTCAGCTGGTCTCTACTGCACCACCTGTCTAATTTTCTTCAGGGCACTTACCATCAACCATGGTCCACATGTTTGCTTGTTTATTGCCTGCCCATCTGCCCACTCACATCTGGATTTAACCTTCACAGGAGCAGAGATCTCACCTGTCTTGCTCACCTTTGCATCCCTAGTACCTAGAACAGCACTGGCTCGGGGTTGGAATTGAAAAAATATGTTTTGAATGAGCCTGTCATGTCAGTGTAGCATGCAGATTTCATTAAACGGAGGAACGTTAGGAATTCAAATTGTTATTGTGGGTAAATAAAGCACTCAAGTACATTTTTGGCTCTCCCTGTCCAGTTTCTTTCCAGCTCCTGAGAAGCAGCATGAATAATATATTCTGATTTTTTTTGATTGAACTGTCAGCATGATTTATTTCATGGCATCTTCTTTCCTCTCCCCTTTGTAAATAATGGTGCGTCCTCAGAGCTTTTTGCTAACATTTGTCTTGCTAATTTGCCTAGGGGGTGGGAGGATGGTGGCTTTTTTTTTTTTACCCCCTTATAATGGGTTTGGAGGAGAATATTTTCTGCATGGCATCGGGACTCTTAAAAAAAAAAAATCAAGGTTATACGGTGCATTGACTCCTTGCCGTTTTACAAACCGTCTCAGACTCATTTCACAACTTGAGAATAATTCAAATTGGAAATCACCTACTTTAAAACCATCAAATTAATGGTATTCCCATTACACTCCCTACCCAACCATGTGAACAATGGGGCCAGAGCTGCAGCTGCTAGAATTCTGTGTCAAAGTAAATAATGCACTAACGAGACAGCAATTTCATTCCTCCCATGGAATTCAGCAATTTCATTCCTCCCATGGAATTCCCCAGGCGTTTCTCCTTTAAGAGGCAAGGATGGACTCAGTGCAAATCCCTCCTGATCGTGCAGGGAGCCTGGAATGAATGTGGACCCCTGAGTATTGAAGATGGTGTTTGCAGCATGCAGTGTGTGCTTTCTTGAATTGTTGTAATCTTTTTGGACTCTCATAGATAACCACCACAGGGATGGGAAACATCTATAATAGCTGATGAGCTTGTTAGAATGTCTGGCAATATTTTGTATGTGTATACACACACACACATACACACACACACATACACACACACACACACACACACACACACACACACACACACACACACACACACACACACACACACAGGCATACCTTGGAGATACTGCAGGTTTGGTTCCAGACCTCAGCATCAAAGAAAACACAGCAATCAAGCAAGTCCCATGAATTTTTTGGTTTCCCAGTGCATATAAAAGTTACATTGACACTATACTGTAGTCCATTAAGTATATAAAAGTATTAGGTCTAAAAAATGATGTACACACCTTAATTATCAATAAAAAATACTTTGTTGCTAAAAATGTTATCATCTGAGCCTTCAGTGAGTTATCATAGTAACATCAAAGGTCACGAATCACAAATCACCATAACAAATATAATAATAGTGAAAAAGTTTGAAATATCGTGAGAATTACCAAAATGTGGCATGGAGACACGAAGCGAGCAAATCCTGTTGGGAAAATGGCGGTGACTTTTTTACCTTCAATTGTAAAAAATGCACTATCTGTGAAGTGCAATAAAGCAAAGAGCAATAACACGAGGAAAGAGAAATAAAATCAATATACATATAAAATGGAGTGTCTTCTCCCACCCACCTTCTCAGCTTCCACACCTCATCAATCAAAATTGTCAACTTTAGCTCCTAAAATATTGTTGTTTTGAATCTGGTCCTTTCTCCTCATCCAGACTCTGATTCCCTAGCATGAGCCCCCGAATGCTATTCCTGCCTCTAAACCAGTAGCCTGAACCCTGGCTATTCATTAGAATTACCCACTGAGCTTTTCAAATACACCAGTGTCCAGACTACAACTCCAGAGTGTCTGATTTAATTGATCAGGTGTGGGGTCCTGGCATTGGCCTTTTAAAAGGCTCCCCTGTAGCCAGGGTTCAGAACCACTGCTTTAGACCTACCCGGCTTCACACAGCAAACAGAGGCATCTATGATAAGGCCCGCCCGACCATGTCATCCCCTGCTTAGCATCCCAGACTGCTTCCCAGCAGTGCCTTCAGAGTCCAGTATGGGGTCCTGCTGAGTGAGCGGACCCTAGCCTGCTCTGGAGTCTTATTCCTTCCCTCCCCCTCACACACATAGCTACTCCAGCAGAACTGGCTGCCTGTCTTTTTGAGAACTGTACGCCTGTTCACACCTCTGATCAGCATATGCTGTTCTGGCATTTGGAATGCCCTTTCTCCCCAAATCTGCATGTAGGTATTTACTGATCTTTCAAAACTTGCTTTAGGTTTTACTTCCTCTGAGAATTCTCCCTTGAGTAACCCCTTCCCTTCCGTATTCTCATGTTTTTGTTGTGCTCTCATATTTTGCTGTGTTGTTAGGGCTATTGTCGTTGACTCACATTTGCATCAGTCTTCCTCACTGGACCCAACGGTCTTGAAGGCAAGGGCCACATCTTATCCATCTCTGTGATCCCAGGACCACACATTGTGCTGGGCACACAGTAAATGCTCAGCGAGTGCATAGGACTGAATATGTTCCAAATGACAGCCCCGGGGAATGTGCCCATGCCTCTGCTCTCAAGTAGGATTGCCTTCAGATTTCCCAGAGTACATATCCACAAAGATATTTGGAGACAGAAAATCTATGAGAAGTGAAATTGAATTAGCACATTGTTGTGAAGTATAAAAAAAAAAAAATGCAGGTCACCCTGGATTGAAATTCTGGCTTCACTACTTACTACTTCCCAGCTCTGTGGCCTTGGACAAGTTACTTAACCTCTCGAGCCTCAGTTTCCTTGTCTGTGCAATAGGGATACGCATCCCTAATTCACAGGGTTGTGATAAGGATTAGAAGATAGAATGTTAATAAAGGATCTACCAAGAATCACGTCACTGAATAGGCAAGTGTCTAACAAATGATAAATTAAGGTCTCTTATCCCCACTTCCTTTACCAGTTTTCCTTTAAACTTCTGGGGAAAATTAATTATTAAGACCCAGGGAGAACTATCCCTAAATAGCAATCATAATCACAGCCAACATCAGTTGAGCACCTCACTCTGCTCTTGGCACTTTTTCTCAGAACTTTATGTTCATGTTGCTCTTGAATTCCCAGGAAAGCCCCGGGAAGTTGGCACTGTTTTTATTCCCATTTTATGACTGGAAAACTGAGGCTCTGAAAAACACACAGCAGGAAAAATGGGAAAAATGAGAATCTAAACCAGGCAGAAGTTTTCTTTGCAGAACTACTCATCTGCGCTACCTGTCCTACCAGCCACCTTCCTGCTGGGGCCCTGTCAGATTCTGCTTAGCTGACAAAGAATAATAATGGAAGGGCCAGCTGACTGGTTGTCGACATGAAATGAATCGATTGCTCATTGTATTCTGTCTTCCCCCCTCATGCCAAACCTTGAGAACAAGTCGGGAAACATTTCACATGTTCTGGCGAGCAGGATGGCCGATCGACAATCCTGCTTGTTAGTGATTAGGGCATGGTAATGTGCTCTGTTGGTAATTAGTGTATTAATGTAGCATGGATTGTATCGCTTACAGTGATTGAAAGGTGTGGAAGCTCAGAACATTATTAGTATCTGAAGTTGCAAGCTTTAGGGTGGTAGTGTAGTGTGGAGGGAAGGAGAGCTGTAGGAAAGGCAGGGGACCTGGCTTCTTGGCCTGATTATGCCACTTATCTGCTGTATGGCTTTGGAAAAGTCGTTGCACCTCTCTGGACTTCAGGTTCTTCAGAAGTCAAATTAACAGGTTGGATTCTGGTGTGTAAAGGAGAGAGGAGGAAGGAAAGGGGAGATGCAAATAGTGAGGACTGGGGGTAAAAAAAGGGATGAGGTTGATTCATCCCAGCTTCCATCACTGAGAATGCAAGGAACCCCTAGGGAGTGATGTATTTAATCAGGATGGGCTAACAACAGACCAACCCAGAAATGTGGTGGTTTAACACAACAATGGTTTATGTGTCACTCATGCAAATGCCACAGTAGGTTAGGCAACTCTCCAGGGCTGCTTTCCTGGTGGTGACTCAGAAATACAAGCTGCTTTGAGCTCACGGCTTCCAGGTTGCTGCCACAAGGAACCAGACTGCTCTGCTGGAGCATCTTGCCCTGGCCCCTAAATGCTTCAGCCAGGAAGTGACACAGATGACACCCACTCACATTTCACTGGACGGTACCAGTCAATGGCCCTGTCCAACTTCAAGGGGCTGCAAATGTGGGGAAGCTCATGGCTGTGAAGTGAGCCAGAAGTAGTGTTTCTGACATTGGGACTATGGCAGCATCTGAACCCTTTGAAGCTACAGGGTAAGGAGAGGAAAGGAGCACTTATTAAGCACTTCCTACATGTCCAGACCTTTCTGCATAGACTATACTTTTCATTCTTCACTGCCCCTCTACTACCATCCTCATTTTTCACATAAGGACTTTGAGTCTCAGAGAGGTAAGTGAGGGCAGAAATTTACACTACTAGTAATTTGCTGAACTAAAGTTTTAGCTCAAGTGTCTGGCAACACCCAAGCCCCTTGCACCTCACTACAACATTTAAGTTATAGGAATCTCCTAGGCTCTATCATCACTGGGTCCCCTCATCTCTGAAACTCTGTACCTCTCTTACAGAAAATCCCTCACTAGAATGAAAAACAAAACAAAACTAATTTCCTTGGTTAGGTTAAACCACACTGACACTAACTGCAACTCTCAGAATTCAACATGGTACCCTCTATATGGAGATTTAGTTTAGTCATATGTTTTTCCAATTGACTTGAAGTACTTACTGCCTTATCAAAATTCTTTGTGTTGTTCTGTAAGATTGGGAGAGGAAAAAAGGAGAGAGAAAGTCTCAGCTTGTACTCATTCATCTCATAGCAGCACACAGTGGGTTAAAACTTGGGGCAGAGGGAGAGTATGTGATTTTCCCAGTCATGGAGAGATGAGAAGTAAAACGTGGTCCTCCAGACTCCGGTCCTTTAGTCTGCTCTTAAGAGCAGGCAGCAGTGTTCAAGGTGCCAGGACAGGAATTTCAAGGAGAAGATACTGCATTGGATCAAATGCCATGGACAACACTCGAGATGGCAGAAAGCCATTGCATGTGGCAATTCATTGGTCACTGGTGACTTCTTGTAGACTGGGCTTCAGTGGAATTGTGGGAACAAAGACCTGATTTCAGGCTGAGTGACTAGGAGGTAAAGAGGTAGAGATGATGGGTGTGGGATATGATTCCGAGAAATCTGGCAGTGATGGGGAGCAGAGGAAGATGGTGGGAGCTTGCAGATGAAGTTAGTGCTAATTAAATTTGTTGATTGAGTGCTTTTTTTGGCTTAGCCAGTTTAGTTCTTAGTTACTTCCTGTCCATTAGTTTGATTGCTACTTAGGGAACAGGAATTGGTTTTGTCATTGGCTATTTCAAGTGGTAATTTATGAAGGTCAGTCTACTGAAAAAAAAAACCCATATGTATCATGGAGTCCACTGGGGATTACTTTGCAGTTAGTCACTGTTTTGGATTATGCAGGCCACTGCTTTAAACCATTAACACAGATAATTAAATGTTAGCTGTAACAGATCAGAATTTCTTTCTTTTGTTATTCAGTATAGTGTTGTGGTTGAGAGCATGGACTATGGAACTCAGTGGTTCCACGTAATGCTGGACATGTTATCTAGCCTCTCTGTGCTTCGGTTTACCCTGGTGCATAGGGATATTGGGAGAATTGGAGGGTTAATACATATAAAAGGATTAAAAGGATACCTGGCATGTAGTAGGTACTCAATTAAATGTTAGCTATCTTGTCAATGTTTATTGAATGCCTACTGGGGGTCAACATTGTTGGAACACTGGGGATCTAAGTGTGGACAAGATAAGTGTGATCCTTGCCTTCACAGAGCTTACAGACTGGTGATGTTACAGAGGGGTAAATGGGAAATTGCAGTATATTGTGACGTGTGCTAAGATGGGGAAAGTGCATATGAAGTGTTAACAGGGCATATGACGGGCACCTAAGACAGACCCTGCAGGTACAGAGCAGACTTCATGGGGGTGATATCCAAGGTGTGTCTGATGAGTTGGGAGATGCTACTTTGTGCCTGGGGGAAAAAGGAGGAGCAGCATCTACTCTTGGCCCTCCCCAGTTCATTTCCCACACCAGTCAGAGGGATTAAAAAAAAACAACAAACCTACAATTCAAGCCTTCTTGTAGTACTTTAATGATGTCCCATTGCTCTTGGGGTAAATGCAAACATCCTTACCATGGCCCTTAAGTCCTGGGTCAGGCTTCTACCTTCTTCTCTGGTCTCTTCTCTCACTAGCTCCTCTGGCTCTGGGAAATTCTGACTGTTTTTATAATTCAAAGGTGCCCTGTTTCCTCTAGTCACTGTTTCCCCCCACCCAACCCTCTTGGCTAAATTAATCTCTACCCATCCTTCATGTTTCAGACGAATGGCACTTCCTCAGTGGCCTTCAGACCAGGAAAGAATGCTCTTAATATAGCCTCCGTACACTTCTCTATCATGGCATGTGGCAGTCTATGCACTTCTATGTGTGATTCTAAACTGCCATGTCCCGTGATAGAGCTCCAGACAGAAATGGATCTCACGTGTTTGGATCCCCCTTAAACTCCAGCACTTAGCACTAGGCTGTGCATAGTGGCAACGACAAGTGTTTCCAGAAAGAATAAAGGCGGCTCCTTGAAGGTAATCACATTCTAAACCTGCAAAACCAACAAACCCAAGGCCCATCAGAGCTCATCACTGTCTGATTCTGCAGTCAGCATCAGTGTCTGCCTTTATGGAAGTGGGCGAGGGTGGCCAAGACGGCCAACTGCACAGCTGTCCGCTCTGGCCTTGCCAGGGGTCCAAGGGACTCAGGAAGGCCAAGTCCTGAGGCTTCAGTGAAGGAATCTGAATGGATCTGGAGAGCAGGGTGGGTGAGAGAAAAGTATCCGGGGTCATTAAATGCCTAATTTTATAGACATAGACCCTTGTTGTGTGCATTAAGCCAGGAGGAGTAGTAATCACTCAGAAACATCTGCGATGGGAAATTGAAATGTTAGAAGTTTGTTATCTTTGTGTTGAGAGAGCCTCTGCTTATGGAATGCACTAGAATAATCCGAACAGCCAGGTAAGTACTGGCAGAAAAGAGTAAGAACACTGGAGTCACACAGTCACTCTTACCAGCTGTAGGACTTGGGCAAATTCCTTCCCTTTCTCCATGTGCCTCACTTTACACATCAGAACTATGCAGATAGGGACATTTTACTGACAAGATTGTTACAAGGATTAGAAATAATATAGGTAAATGGCACAGGACAGGTATACAATAGGTGCTCAATAAATGGTGGCTAGTGACTGTTACAGGCTTTTAGCAATGTATAAGCAAGTCCTGCCTATGTTTTAGAAAACATTTCTTATAATGTCCCTTTAAAAGGAGAGAAGATTGAAAATTCTGCAAAGATGATACAAAGTTAAGACCAAATTAATCATCCCAGCTTAGCTCAGAATGCTAAATATTAATGTTCCTTTTTAGCATGTGTGGCATATTATGTACAATTCATCTGAATATAAATAGTCCAGATTGTGACATTACATTATTCATGATGAATCAACTGTCCACGCTCTGCATGGCACATCACTCAGATATGCAGCACCCTCACTAATTAATCAGCAGGTAGAAAATGGATTGTGTTCTTCAGGAAGGGGGAGTGAAAGGGTCTAATGTTTATTGAGCATTTGTTATGTGCTAGGTGCTTTATATAAATCATCTCACTTAATGAACAGCCCTTGAGGTTGGTAATTGATGTGCCGTAGACTCTCTTCTACTCTCTCTCTTCAGGCTGCAAGACCACCTCCCTCCTCCACCCCACATCTTCACAAGTCACTTCTACTCTTCAGTACTTAGGTAGTCAGAGAACCAGACTGCATCCTCACTGGAGGTGCATTATTTTTCCTTGCGTAATTAAGAGGGTGAGTTGGTGATAATGGAAAAATGAAGAGCTTGGGAAGAGAGAAACAGGTCATGTGATAGTGGCCAAAGTAGAAATTTTCCTGGTCAATTTCAGTAAACTTTTTTTTCTCTTCTGTGGCAGCTCAAATGATTTTTCCTGTGCCAGTTAACACGAATAACCTCTCTACTGCATGTGAGAAGGGGCATAAGGGAGTCTTGCCTGGTCTGATTACTCTTTCCAGAACACTAAATTGAAGTCTTCATAGAACTTTAGGAAGTGATCTTATTTCCTGAATACCAGTGTCTATAATCTCTGATAACTCATTTGGTGGCTTGTAGGTAATTAGCCTTCAATCATATGTGGAAACATAGGAGTCTGTGGAATTGTGCGCCATTCCACAAAAGATATGTTGTATTTAAAAAATTACATAAAAGGTCACTGTATTTTTGATTAGCTTGTAGCCCATGGGGAGACCCTGAAGCTGAGTTCCAGAGCCTGGATGTGGCATCTTGTGCTGGATGTGAGAGTTCAAGGAGCCAGTTCTCATTTGCTTTTGGATGAGAACACATCTACAGCTCATGAACTCTTAACATAGAACATACACTTTATACCTTATTCTGACAACCCTCCAAACTTCTTTCAGTTGTAAGGCATAGGAAGAGGGTAAATAAAGGATGGATGTCCCTCAAATCATTTGGAAACCCCGCCTGTGCATCTTGAATTGGGAGGGATGGGAAAGATGTCAGACAGAAGGTGAGTGTGAATAAATCTGATCTCAGGACTTGGCCAAGAACGATAGGGTCAGGTCCTCCTCTGGGAGTCTCCCATTGCAACCAACCTCTGGAAAGTTTTAGGAAATTTGAGCATTTAACTGATCCAGGTAGAAGTCCTTCTGTTTCACTGTGGTCTGCCAGGATGGCAGTGAGCGGCAGTGAGGAACTGTCAAAATGATAGCAGACGTGGGACAGGCTCTGGTTTCCTGAATCCTCCAGGAGAGGGAGCTGCTGAGCTTGGGAAGTCTTCCATCTGACTGGTGGGCTGGAGAATCGCTGAACTATGGTTGCAAAGCATCTTGCTAGAAGCTGAGATGTTTTCATTACTGTTAACTATTGCTACTGCTATTGCTATTGCTACTATTACTACTATTACAATTGTTACTATTGCAATTACTATCACAATTACTATTAATATACTACTATTCAGAGCCATAGGGCAAGATCAGATACTGGCTGCTCCAACTATCAAATTTGTAATCTTTGTCAAATCTTTTTCCTTTTGTTTTGTCATCTGTAAAATGAAATAATAGTGTCTGTTGTGTCTGTCGTAGAAAGATGAAGAGAGATTGGAGAGAGAGAGGGAGGTGTTGATTGAGAGAGAGGTTAAAGGCTTTTGAAAACCACGTAGTGCTATATACTGTGAGGGAATATTGTTACAACTTAACTGATCATTGAGGTAAGAAACATTCGCAACATTTAATGGCAAAGGGAGAAATGTGTGCATTATAACCCCAAACTCCATATTTCTGCCCCATGAATTTCTGTTAGAGAAATGAGTCATGAATCAATTGCAGCCCAATATCAAACAAAAGACCAGTTAACTTAGTCATTTATCTTGTGTCTCCAAGTTCTAAATCAATATTTTATAAGATTCTCTTGAAAAAGAATGTGAACCTAATTCTCAACTCATGGCAAAGCATTCGCAGGGTTCCTATTAAAGTTATACTCTGCTTTAAGGAATATTCCCGAAGGTTTGTCCATTTGAACAATGCTTTCTTATCTTTCTGTTGAAAAAAAAAAAAAAAAAGCCAAAGATACTGTTCACTGTTAACATTCCTTGAATAAGGATATGGTAGATTCCTACCAGAAATGGTAGGAATGTGGTACATTCTTGTCCAGGAAAAAAAAAATGTTCACCCCTGCAGATATATTTGTATGCTGACTTTTATCTGAAAACAAGTGCTATGGAATACGAGACATTTCCCCCTTCACTCTGGCTTCCAGGAAACAACAAATTCAACCATCAGCTCTAGTAATCACTTGCTCTCAGATTCCTGGTGATGGCTGGTATGCTCTTTTTCCAGATTTATCCCTGATTGTCTCTTTTTGCATTGTGTTATGCTTAAAAACAAAGGTGTGTTTGGGAAATGGGGAACAAACTAGGCTGCAGGAGTTGCTGGATGTAATAATTTAAATAAGTGGGAGTATTTCAGTTTTTTATTTATTCAAAATTTCAGTAAGACCCTTAAAATAACAACTCTGCTCAACAATGTCTAGTATAGTGTTTTTTCACCCTCTAGAACAGAAAAGAACCTTAAAGATCATCTTTTATTGCCTGTTAAAATGCATGGGCTTCAATATCAGACGCACCTGGTTTCAAATGCTGGTTTTGCCATGTAATGGCTGTGTAACCTTAAAATTTCTACAACTGCTTGAACCTTAGTTTCCTCATCTGTAAAGTAGTGATAGTGACTTCTAAGTCACAAGGTTGTTTACAATAATAATGAGAATTTCTGAAAGCACTTAGCATAGTAGCTGGCACACAGAAGCTTCACAAAACATGGCAGTTACTATATTTAAATATGAGAAATAAATGAGGCAATGGGGGCATTTAAAAGATACTTCATTAATGAGTGTTAAATGAATTATTGGGTTAAAATATAAATATCCCAGTGTGAAGGCACATACATTTACCTATTTTAAAACCTTAACAAGCTCACATGTGTTGATTTTTTGGTTTATTTGATGGGACAGGGTGCAGGGAAGGACCTAGAGCTTTCAGGAGACATAACATGGGGGTTATGGGTTCTTTAAGTGGGAGGCAAAGTGGGAAACAAACTTTAAAAAGGCCTAAATTGGAAGGTGGAAGGATGCTGGTGACACATTTCATCTACCTGAGTTACTTGATTCAAAGGTACCTTTTCCTAATGCTTTCTTATGATAATTTCAACATGCTGAAAGGTAGAATTTTACGTTGAAAACCCATATACCAATCACCTAGTTTCTAGAATTATATTTAACTCTGCTTGCTTTATCGTATATCCATCTATCATCCCGTTATACATCCATCCATCCAGCTTGTATTTTTGATGCATTTCAAAGTAGGTTGCAGACATCAGCATGCATATCATTAATTAGAGTTCAATATTTGTTTACAGTTCTTTTTTTCTTGTAAAATTTACATACCATGGAATGCACAATTCTCTTTTTTTTAAAAAATATATTTATTTATTTATTTATTTTTGGCTGCATTGGGTCTTCGTTGCTGCGCGGGCTTTCTCTAGTTGCGGCGAGCGGGGGCTACTCTTCGTTGCTGTGTGTGGGCTTCTCATTGCGGTGTCTTCTGTTGTTGCAGAGCACGGGCTCTAGGGCGCATGGGCTTCAGTAGTTGTGGCACGCAGGCTCAGCAGTTGTGGTTCGTGGACTCTAGAGTGCAGGCTAAGCAGTCGTGGCGCACGGGCTTAGTTGCTCCGCGGCATGTGGGATCTTCCCGGACCAGGGCTCGAACCCGTGTCCCCTGCATTGGCAGGCGGATTCTTAACCACTGCGCCCCCAGGGAAGCCCCACAATTCTTAAGTGTAGCATTAAATGAGTTTTGAAAAATGAATACACCTGTGTAATCTAAGTACCTATCAAGACATAGGACATTACTGTCATCCCAGAAATTTTCCTGGAATCTCTTTGCTATCAATCCCGCTCCCTTCTCATCCAGGAGCAATAACTGTTCTGATTTTTTCCCACCATAGCTTAGTTTTGCCTGTTCGAGTTTCATATAAATGGAATTAAATGATCCCTACTCCTTTGTGCTTGACTTATTTCACTTAATGTCTGTGATATTTATCTCTAGTATTGCATGGGTCAGTAGTTTGTTTCCTTTGCTATTGAACAGTACTCCATTGAATGAAGAAACTACAGTTTGTTCATTGATTCTCCTGTTGACAAACAGCTGTGCCAGGTTTGGACTATTATGAATAGAGTTGCTACTGACATTTCTCTTAGATAACTACATAGGAGTAGAACTGCTGGGTCATAGTATAGTTGTGTGTTTAATTTTATAAGAAACTGTCAGAACTTTTTACAAAGTGATGGACCCATTTTACCTTCCCAGCAGCGATGTATGAGAGTTAAGTTGCTCTACATCCTTACCAATGTGTGGTGTTTGGCAGTCTTTTTTAACTTTAGCCATTCTGTTGGGTGTATAGTGGCATCTTGTTGTGGCTCAAAGATATACTTTAAGTTTTTCCACATTTACTATTATTTGGAATGCATCTTACAGTCTGTGTCAGTATTTAAGTTGGTTTGTTGCTTTTTATTCTTCTTCCTCCCTCCGTGAAACAACAGGTCCCATTAAATCCATTGTACTTGTTACAATCAAGAGCATCTTTTATTGAGGAAATGCCATTGTCCAAAGATTGCTGCTATGTGCTCTTACACAAGGAACCATCTTTGTGGTGTTCAGTACAGTACGCCAAGGGCCCAGGATAGTGCCTGGCACACAGTACCTGGTGAATGAATGAATGAATGAAAGGTAAATCCTTGCATTAGCCCACTTTGGATCTTCTGGGCCTTTGACTAAGCCTGAAAAATTGAGAATAGATGCATGGTCTCTATTATACTCTCCAGAAGGCCTCTTTCCTAATTATTTCATGCAACCCAGACCCCCAAAGGAACACATATCATGAATCCCAAGTCAAGTGTGTTGGAAGGTCAAAAGGCCCTGACTTAATGGGAAATCAAGCAGACTTCATTAGACATTGAAAACCCATGTCCATGTTTCTGGGACCAGTCAGTCAGTACTTGGAAATACTCAAGAGAGTAGGAAACTAATCACTTGGTTTTGATCCATTAGCTCAGCTGTAATGTAGCAGAGCTAATGCAGTCACAGGCAGCAGACAGCTTCTCTGGCAGGAAAAAATAAAGAGAGAGAGCGCCTTTCACTTTTGCAATGAAAATTAAATGTGGAAATAATTCCCTGCTCTTTTTGGAATATTACTGTGCTATTAACTAGGCTAAGATCATTAAAAGGTAATGGCACGAAGTCACATGCACCATTATTTTAAGAGAGATTGAATGAAAATATACTGTCAGTCTTTTCTGCTTTGCCTCATCCCTGGCTTAATAGGCATTGGTAAAGGACCACTGTGAACATATATTTTCATATTAAAGTTATGGATTTGGCCTTGAAGAAGGGAACCTGGGTCATTAGAAAATGGACTGACAGCCCTCAGGACATAACTTTCTGATTTTTTTAAATCAAGTTTTCATTAGTACAAAATTAAGAGTAGCTCTCAAAAGCTGAACTGCTCAGAAAATGGGCATAAAGTTTATCATAGGCTTGAAAGAAGTGCACTTTCCTCGTTGCCATTTTCAGAAAAAAAATGTCAGTGGAAAATTACATGGACCTTGTTACAATCACCTATTTATGTTTCATTGAAGTTATGGCTTCTAAAGTTCTAGGGAAAGGTAAAATAAGATAGACACCCTACCCCACCGAAACTTAGGACATTTTCCTGGCCACATGGCACATCCCATATCCAGAATGTCTGGGTGGGAGGAAGGGGAGGGGGTTTTGATTCTGAAGAAAGGCTTTCATGAAGATATTATGAGTTCAAGTTACCAAACTTCTCACACCGCCTCCTCTCTCCAGCAAACTACAGTAACTAGCCCTGTGACAAACAGGATGGTGGTGCAGGAACAGAATCAGGAGAGATTGCAATATTATCCTCTTTCCAGAGAGCTGTCCACTATGCCCAGACTGAGAACATGCATCAGACAGAGAGAAAGAAGACACTCTTCTTCATCTCTCTCCTGGGGTCAGGAGGAGTTCTTTAATTGGCTCCCAGACCTTCAGATATGTTTGTTTAACACAGGTATTCAAACTCCAATATCTCTGAAGGAAAGGAACACAGAGAAAATATACAAACAAAATGTTCTCTAATGGTGAATGGACACAGGAGCCAAATCTGAAAGCTTTATTCTCCTTTCAAGTTCACTTTCAAATCTATATGACTCCTCCATGTAAAATTTAATATTATAACCTAATGGATTGTAGTTACTTAAATATTTATTTCCCCTGATGACCAAGGCAAATATTTTCATTGAGGAGAATTTGGAGAATTCAACATAGTATAAAAAAAGAAAATCAAAATTCTCCATAATATCACCTGTCAGCAGCCATTGTTAGCGTTTTGGTGTATTTACTTCAAGCTCTCCACCCCCACACATCTTTTAGATAACTTACAAGATTATGATTGTACACTGTGTATGGTTTCATACCTCCTCTTTTCTTCCTTCACGTGCTTGCATGATAAAGTTCCCATGTCATTAAAAATTCTTCATGAAATCTAAACGGTCTTTTTAACTTCATACTTTAATTAGGGAGTCTTGCATAATTTGATTTGCACACACAAGTAAACATCATTTGTTTAGGGTTTCAATCATACACTTATGAGAAATTCTTAGCACTTAAAAGCCACACTGGTGACCGTTAGCATTCATTAAAGAGCTTGTCACTTAAGACAGCCAGGGCAAAATCTCTTACAGACGTTTCTGCAGTAGAGTTCTTTACCGAGACAAAGCTGGATTTCCAAATCAGGGAAGTTTTGGGGCTGGAGATGAAGTGGCTTCTTTGGACCCAAAGGCCCAGAGGGACCCTGAGGCAGAGAACTAGCACCCAGGACTGTGCCTTTTGGATCTGCAGCCTGGCACAACCAGGAATGAGATAGTTTAGGACAGGCAGTGCATGATAGTTAGCTGCTCCTGGGCAACTGGTAAGAAAATCAATAAATATAAATCCTTGAGACTGCATTGATGGATTGATTGATTGAGGTAACATTGTTTTATAACATTATATAAGTTTCATGTGAGCAATGTGGTATTTCTACTCCGTATACACTGTAGTGTGCTCACCACCTAAAATTTAGTTTCCATCTGTCACATACAGTTGACCCCCCTTTACTTGTTTCACCCTCCCCACCCCTTCCCCTCTGGTAACCACTACTCTGTTCTATGTGTTGATGTGTTTGTTTCTGTTTGTTTTGTTTTGTTCTTTTATTTTGTTTGTTTGTTAGATTCCACATATGAGTGAAATCATAAGGTATTTGTCTTTCTCTGTCTGACTTATTTCACTAAGCATAATACCCTCTAGACCCATCCAAGTTGTCGCAAATGGCAGGATTGCATCTGTTTTTATGGCTGAGGAGTATTCCATTGTATACATATATCACATCTTTATCCATTCATCCGTGACGGGCGCTTAGGTTGTTTCCAGATCTTGGCTATTGTAAATAATGCTCTGATGAACATAGTGGTGTATATATCTTTTCAAATTAATGTTCACTTCATGCCTGTTAGAAAGGCTATTATCAAAAAGACAAGAAATGACAAGTGCTGGCGAGGATGTGGAGAAAAGGGACCCCTCATACATTGTTGGTGGGAATGTAAGTTGGTGCGGCCACTGTGGAAAACAGTATGGAGATTCCTCAAAAAAATTAAGGTTTGAATCCAGCAATTTTTCTCTTGGGTATTTAAATAAAGAGACTGCTACTTTGATGCCAAGGCAAAAAGTCCCCTGCTTTGGAGTCAGAAAGATGTGAGCTCTATTTCTGATTCCACCCTTACAAACTGTGTGTGCTTAGGCAAGTTGTTTGATCTCACTGAGCCTCACTTTTCTCATCAATAAAATAGGGAAGACAGCTATACTACTTTAAAAGATTGTTGGGAGAGCTAAATGAGATAATGTATGCTAAGCTCTTCATGTGCCATCAATAAATGGTCCTTGTTGCTGTTGTTTAGTATTAGGATTATCATGATCCTTCCCAAGTTCACCCCCGATGGAGACATTTGAGTAGTGTTATATATAGTGATTAAACACATAAGCTTTGGGAGCAGCTTTCAGTTCAAAGCCAGATCTAGCATGTACCAGCATGTGCCCTGGAGAGCTTGGTTCTTAGCCTCTCTGAAGGTCAGTTTACTTCTATTAAGAGTGTATGTAATGAAAAGTTTCTTGCTGTGAGGTTATGAGGATGGAATGATATTATATTCTGTAAGTAAAAGGAAGAGAGATATCTCCTTTAATAGAGTACATTAAAGTAGAAGGAGTGGACTTATGTGCGTGCTACGGATACAACCGTAAAAAAGGCAAGCACATCTGCCCTGATGAAGTTTACCATATTTGCAGGGGTATTAGTTGTTTGTGTTTACATTTCTGCATATTTGTGAAAATGTTCAGTTCTGACAAGCTGTGCAGCTTCTCAAAATCTGTGCTCGGCCTTTCATTCAGAATATGGCACGGTTGTAGGTGACCATGTGTCTTATTGACAGGCAACTAGGACACCTTAGTGGGGGCTCTGATGGGGTCAGGACAAGGCACCGTGGGAGAATATAGGACCCAGGAATGAGATTATGGGAAGGGCTTCTGGGGTAAGTGACAGCAACACTGAAAACACCTCATACCCTTTCTCATAGAGCAGTTCCCAGCCTTAAGTGGTAGTGGGGCCTCCACTGCTGATACAGATTTTCCTGGGCACTAAGTAAATTTTAATTTGGTTTTCAGGATACTCTTTTTCAGAAGTATACATCATTTCTGGGTAAGTGTCATTCTCTCAAGAACAAGATCAGTGAAGGGAAAAGACTTGTCTAAAACTGTGGCTTAGCTGAGAAGCAATGGCTGAATAATAGGATGGAGTAAATATTCCAAATGAAATATTCATGGGTGCAGGAAATAGGATCTGTGCTTAATAAAATGATCATGCCAGGTTCCAGGGTCCCCCTAACATTGTGACTCTCTGCGAATTATGCCCCCTTCACCTCTCCCATGTGAGCATTAAAATATATAATTAATGTTCATTGGTTAATAATACATTTCTAATTTCCAGTTGCAAAAATATAGCTTTTCCTTCTCTTGGAGGATCACCTATATTTTGTCATTAACATTTTGTCATAGGAGGAAAGAATGATTTAAATAGACAGTAAATCGACAGGAAAGCTGCTGCTTTGGGCTTGGGCCAAACTCTTTGGGGAAGGGCTTCATTTATCACCTGGGACATAGCATGGTTCTTCTGCTGATTTATGTGGAAGGGAATGAGAGAGGATCTCATGGAGGGGTCTCAGGCCCTGGAGGATTAGTAATAATAAATGGAGTACCTGGGGGACCAGCTGTCAGAGTCAGAGCAACTCCAGCCGAGAGGGGGGATGAAATGTCTGATTTTTGGTCCAAATCCTGAGAACATCTGGCTCAGTAGTTCTGTATATCCAATGGCCTACTGCACATCTCCACTTGGATATCTCATAAGCATAGGAAACTCAGTGCAACCCACACCAAATGCTTTCTCCTCAAATGTGTTTTTCTTCCATTGTATCCTGCCTCAGCTACCTGGTTTCTCAAACCAGAGACCTGGAAGTCATCCAGTGACCTCCTGCTCCCTGCATCCTACATCCAAACCATCACGATTCCTTTCAAAACACTCCTTCTTCCATTAGCTCATTAGGTCCCTACAAAAGCCTTGGGATGCAGGTGGGGCAAGATCTTTATCTCCTTTTTTTGAATATAAGAAACTAAGAAACCCACCCATAACCACACTGGTAATTAATGACTGTCAGGATTTACGAGTCAAGTGTATCTGATCAATGGTCCAGTGTTCTTCCCAGTACACCTTCACATATCAGGAACCTGTTTCCTTCTTTATTCCCCACTTCTCTTCTTTCATGCCCTACATGCCCTTCTGGGTCCTCCTGGTTGCTCAGCCTTCCTGAGCAAAAAATCCCAGCCCCTATCTCAGCCCCTATCCCAGCCCCTATCTCTTACTGTTGTGTGGAATTCTATTCTCCCTCAGTAAGAAAAACACTGAGACAGTGTTCTTTTTTTTTTTAATAATACCTTGAAATTAATTTTAATAAGGAAGGTCTTCTAAATCCTACTGTATATGCCATATAGATTTCCAAGTTTTTTACATTATTTAAAATTTTGGACTTCAATGACTAACATTTGTCTATTCCTGACTCCATTGATACTGTCTCTGTATCACTCTTTATAACTTTCCTTTGTCATATGTTAATACTTTATCTGTCTGCTCTGTACTGAACATGGCATAAGACAGTGTTCTTGTACCTTGTCTCTGTCAAAGCTTATCTACCCTGTGTCCCATTCTCTTAGGGGTCTTTTTTGAATTGGTAAGTGTGGTAATTTCATGCAGATAGGCTGACAGTGATTCAGTGAATTAATTTCCTTCCCTAGTTAACATTTTCATAGTGACATTTGCCCATACCTCAAACCTGTTGACTCCAAATGTTGATGTTTCAGTCCTACCCAGGGAGGAAGATGATCCTGGGAGCATGGTCAGGGCAGACCTGGGTGGGAGAATTAGATTAAGACTTATCTCAGGCACATCAGGAAAATTAGCACCTTTTACTTTGACCTTTGGAGGGAAAACACAAAGCATTGACATTTCAGGAGTGATTGTGTCCCTTTATGAAAACGCAATCCACTTGGTCCAATCTCAGGATGGTGATGGATGAATGACCTCAGGGTCTTCCATTTGTGGATTAATTTGTTGTGCAATACACATTCTTGCATATAATTTTATTCAGGCTGCACAAAAATCTCTTGTGGGACTTTTTCACAAATGCAGAATCTGATTCAGAGCAGTTAAGTAACTTACTCAAGCTCACACAACAGGTCCATGGGTCAGAATCCAATTTTTGGATTCCTAGATACACAGTGTTGGGGGGGAAATCAGAGTTTTGGGGCACCAAAGTAAGAGATTGGTATGGTTATGACTGTAGGAATAAACTCAGACATACCTGGTTGCACCACATATGAGCGATGAGGTCTTGGGGGGAGCTAATTAATCTCTCAGACCTTCTGTTTCTTATCTATGAAACTGTGATACAATCCTCCTTACTTTTAACCTCACAAGTGTATAAGGACCCCCAATTAGTGTAGCTCTGAAATACTTGTGGACTGTGAAATGCCATGCAGATGTCTGGGAGCAAAAACATAATTGGAGGAATTTTGTTTCTTCAAATGGAGCAGCACGTGTTGTAGGCATTTTACAGCAACAGGAAGGAGGATGAGATCATGAAGACCAGCTTTTCTAGGGCCTCGACATTGCGTCTGTTAAAGTTCTTTGGTTGCAAGTAACAGAAACCAAGTCTAAGCAAAATGGCAGTTTGTAGGAAACTGTGAGGGGCATCTCAGGACATGAGTGCAGATTATTTGAGAATTAAATGGACAGAGGCTAGGGTACAGTTATAAGAAGCTGTGGTATCATGGTGACAGGGTTGGTGGATCAATGACTCTAGAGTTTAGACTCCTGGGTACCCATATTTCCACCTCTTCTCTCAATATTACTGAAGGATTGTCTTTTGTTTTTGTCTCCACCCTGGGTTAGGAATGGTTTTCCCATCTAAGGGTAAGCATGAGATGGATTGTTTAATAAGTCCATTCAGCCTTAATGCCCCTTTATAGATTAATGTACTGAGATGGGAATTTTCTGCAGAAAATGTTTGTCTTTGTTACATGATTGAACTTCTCCAGTGGGTCTGAGCCCCCTGTTCATTGAAAAGACTAAGTGGCCCTCAGAGTATCTGAGTTCCCTTCATGGGATTTCCTGTTCCTTTCTCTGTTGAATGGGCCCATCTTGTAAATAGACTTATCTGGCTCTCTAGCTCTGAGATTCTGTCCCCTAGATGGACTTGTATGGACGTTGGAGTCCTCCTTCCCTGAATGAACCAGTTAGCCCTCAGAGGGTCTACACCCCAACTGCCTGATTCACTGGTTTAGTAATCAGAATGTCTAAGACCTTCCCATACTTTGAGTGGACTGTTCCGGTCAAAATAATGCCTGAGGATGGACTTGTCTAGCACTCCAAAAGTCTGAACCTCCAGTCTCCTGAATAGAATGGTCTAGCTCTCAACTTGTGTGATTCAAGTTTCCTGGAGTCCATATGCTCTAAAGTGAAGCATCTATCTCTAGAGGCAAAATTGCCCTAAATTTGGTGAAGGGGCCTTGTTTTCTGAAGACAGTGACTTACTTCCGATGAGCTATCCTGCAGAGGACATTGTAGGATGAAAAACTCTTATTTTAAGACAAAGCTGATTCATGTGTATTTCTTTTCTCCCTTGAAACTTCCATGAAACAACTTCTGTTTGGTGCTGTGTGGTAAAGCTTTCTGGTGGTTCTGTTACGTAGGCCTCCTCAACGGCTACATCTCTGCTGATGTCTGTTCTTTCACGATTTATGTGGAAATTAACGTGTTTGGACTCAACTGCTGCTGTTATTGCCTTTTGTATATCTTGGGAGGATGTGTGTTATAATAGGGAAGCCAAAGATCTGATTCCACCTCTGCTGATGAAATGAGAACTACAACCTGGTGGGCCAGAGAGAGGGTGTTATACACAAATATCCTAGGCCTTTTGGAGGGTTCTCTGGGGATAATACAATATAGGAGTTTATACTTAAAACTCTCAGAGAGGCAGGCAATATTTTTATCCACTGACTTTTAAAATGACCAGATCAATCCCAGCCCCTATCTCTTACTGTTTGCCAAAGTGAGCCAAAACCCAAGCAGATATCATAGACCAAGGTCTTCTACTTGTGCCCAAAGTCTAAAGTTCTTCAGAAATTCTTTGGGGATGTTCCTGGAAGAGGGGGAGTGTGTGTTATGGGTGCCAAGTGCCCTGGATCTTGGATCCTGACTCCCCTCTTTTTCCAGAGATATACTGTTTTGTTTTGTTTTGTTTTTTTAATGTGTTAAACATAGAGTTTCAGATATCTTATTTTGGAAGAATCTTATGTCAGGCTTTAAGACATGGAAACAGACAGCTTACTTGGGCAAAAAACAATTTTGGTAAAGAGAAGTGAGGGGACACCAAGAAGTAAAAGGGAAACTGGACAAGCAGGCTGCAGGAAGCTGGGACCTGGGGCAGTTTCAGGACCCAGGTCATAGCAACTAATGGACCCACTTTTCAGGGCTCCAGTGTTGGTCTCCAGGGGTTTCAGGTTTTTGTGCTGGGAGATGGTTTTGGAATATGTTCAATTGCCTGGAGCAAGAGTCTGATTGGTTTAGATTAGAAGTGTGACAGTTTTGCGTAAGTAGGCTCATTCTTAAGATGGTGCATTGAAAAAATTAAGGTAATACTGTATACTGACACCAGTGATGAGACTATATTGAAAGCTGCTAAAAGAAACAAGACCTCAAGATGCATGAAAAATGATCAAACTATGGCACCATATTTTTGTGCTCATCTCTCGGCAAGAAACAATTTAATCTCTACCACCCCTCCTCATCCCACCCCTTCAGGTTTACCTGCCACTCCCCATCGCTGGTATTAGATTATAGCAAGGCCTCTCTGTGGCTTGGACCAGGCATCTACTCTATGCCCAAGTGTGAGCGGAAATACCATGATTGACATTCCCACAAAGACAGTGTGGGAGGAGTGGTTCATTAAAGGAAGGTTGAGATGATGTGGCCAAAGGATGTGACCATGGATGCTGGTGGGGACCAACGACACCAGAACAACAACAACAGAGAGGTCACGCACAAAATAAGTTTCTGCTTAAAAAGCTCCCAGACCACTGGTCTGAGTATTCATGCCAGTTATTCCAAACCAGTGGTCTGGGCCAGTGGTTCTTAAAGTGTGGCCTCTCAGTCAGCAGCATCAGCACCACCTGGGAACTTGTTAGAAATGCAACTTCTCAGACTCAATCTAGGCCTTCTGAATCGGAAACTGAGATTCTGATGCACGCGAATATTTGAGATCTAGACAGTCATTCAGAATGTTAAGCAAATGTTCAGAAACTCCTTTATTTTCTTTCTCTTCATTTCCCCTCAGTGGTTCTGCACTCTTGGCCCAATGAAAGAGTTGAAACACTTTTAATGCAACGCTCTCCCTAACCTCACATGCATTTACAGGATCAGTTCTCCTGCAAGATTTCTGTATTAAACTTATACCGTTGGCCCCAGAAATACCCTATTATCTGGGATGGAGGGAATAATGTCATAACCCAGTTTCCAAAGAATTCCATTTTTCTCAGAAAAGAGATATAGACTTATATCTAAGAGATATAGGTTTAGGAATTCAGAGATTTTCAGGAGTCACTTTGAATTGCTTTGCAAAGTACTACCAGATTAATAGGCAGAATGAATACGTGTGCTCTTTATCACTGAACTTCTAAGAACTTTTAATAAGCTACAGAGAATTGAGAATCTCCAAGAAAGGAACATAGTATGTAATGTAACCCAAATGCGTCCAGCTGGGGAACATATTCTAGGTGAAACACTGACTTAGAAGATATCCCAAGACACCTGCTGTGACCCCCCCTAAATTCTTTCCCCGTAGAGTGTCCTGGGGAGTTTTCTGATGAGCATATTTCTGAAATATTTAATGGTTACAATGAAACTTGACCTAAAGGTAGAGACTAAGTCATCCATCATAAATATTTAGTGCTTGCATTCCAAATTAGTGAGTTCACTGACTTGAGAGTCAAGAAATTGGGGTTCAAGTTCACCAGTTTGTGAACTGGGTTGTGCCTCAGTTTCACCAGTTTTGGGGATTTGGAGATGAGGATGTTGGCCAGAATCTCAAGGTCTCCGTGCAGTTTTGATCCTCCATGAATGTTAAAATTCTGAAAGAGGCTATCATATTTTATGGCATTTCAATTGCAGCAATTTATCTTTAACATTCAACTTTCCTTTTTATGACCATTACTCTCTGACATTTGGAGTGCTTTAGAACATTCCAATACAATCTTAGCACCCTTTTACCTCAAAAGCAAATTTCACCAGAGATCTTTAATTGCCTATGTCGATTGAGAGCAAAATAAAGTAAAATTTAGATGGGAAATCTCTGACCTGAAGCCTGGAAGAGACTGAATTTCCTGATACTTTTTTCTGTAATAAATGTCAGTAGGTCATATCATGCCTCCTGGTTGCCAACAGAGTATTTGAGGGGGTATTTGACGGGTTTGGGTTGGATCCATATCTGTTAGGAACTGACCTATAGGGACTGGTCGTGCTGGTGCCTCAGCTGCTCCATTTTGAGTCCTCAGAGGAAATCTGTGGCTGTTTACTTTAGGAAGAACCATTGGCTGGGTGCCTTCTCAGAGCGGAACTGGCTTGTGGGATTGTCTCTGCTTATAAGTCACATTGGCCTAATTTGGTACCTACTTATTGAGCACTGGCTATGCAGAGATGAGCACATAAGTGCATGAGCTTTAGGGTCAGGTACACCCGGATTCAAATCCTGTCTCTGCTGTTTATAAGTTGAGTTATCTTGATGATGTTAATATATCTTTGGTGGCAGGGAAATGAGTGTTCTGGAGTTCTGGAATGCTAGGGGGCAGATTTTTCAGGGAAATCCAAGAACTGACTTTGCTTTTTCCCCCATTACATCTGATGAGGGCATGGCCTTGCCAGTGCTGATTTGGGTTTGAGAACCAAGAGGAAACTTTTTTTTTTTTTTTTTAATAAAAATGCCCTTAAATGGAAATCTATAGTTTGTCAGTGAAAGTAATTTTGCAATTTTGATGTGCATTTTAAGTATATAAAAATCAAGAATTTTTAAGTAAGAATGGAACTTTCCAAACCTAGTGCATGTAAATGTGTAGTTTCAGAGACTCTGGGGGCCAAGGGAAGCTAAAGTGAGACAAGTTACAATGGCCCCTGTTCTGTGTGGCCACCTTGATAGGTTTCTGTATCCTTAGCTAAATAAGTTAGTTACATCAAAGAGGATGGAGGAAGAAAAAGTGGGAAAGAAGGAGAAAGAGATAAATAGAGATAGAAATATATATATATATATGTATATATATATATACAGAGAAAGAGAGTCTCACAAACCATAATCCACCCCAAATACTCAACTTATACATGGAAATATGAATATACATTGTAATCTACATATAACTATGGCCCTATGTGGCCCTGTCTTACATAATGTCTCATTTTCATCAGAAAATATAGTTGAAAACAAATCAAAGCTTCATTCAAACTCTTGAGAAAATGACAAGGAAGAGAATAAATTCCAATTTCCTACCTATTTCTTAAAACTTTTCTTTTTCTCTGTCTCAGCTTCTCATACTTAGGAATGATTCCTTACAAACTGTCTTTTCCATTTCTCTTTACTGCCCCCAATGTTTCTTAACACATAACCTAGGAAGCTCTTCTGTTTGTCTACTTCTCTTCCTGTTCTAGTATTTTTTTAATGCTTTTCTTTTGTTTTAAATTTATTTATTTTATTTATTTATTTTTGGCTGCATTGGGTCTTCGTTGCCATGTGCGGGTTTTCTCTAGTTGAGGAGAGCGGGGGCTACTCTTCATTGCAGTGTGCAGGCTTCTCATTGTGGTGGCTTCTCTTGTTGCAGAGCACGGACTCTAGAGCACAGGCTCCATAGTTGTGGCTCACGGGCTTAGTTGCTCCGCGGCATGTGGGATCTTCCTGGACCAGGACTCGAACCCGTGTCCCCTGCAATGGCAGGCGGGTTCTTAACCACTGTGTCACCAAGGAAGCCCTGCTCTAGTATTTTTAAAGTTATTTTAACGTATATCAAATAAGCCTCACATTTCTTTAGTTTTCTTCCTTATTTTAGCATAATTTGGATTCTGCCTGTGTTGGTCAGGTTTCTCTAGAGATACAGAACCAATGATTCTGTTTATTTGGAAAAATCCAAATAATGCAAACACACACACACATATATATGTATGTATGTGTGTGTGTGTGTGTGTGTGTGTGTGTGTATAGAGAGAGAGAGAGGGAGAGGGAGAGGGAGAGGGAGAGGGATTGTAAGGAATCAGTTCACACAATTATGGAGGCTGAGATGTCCCAAGACCTGTAGTAGGCAAGCGGGAGACCCAGGAGAGCTGATGGTATAGTTCCAGTCTGAGTCCAAAGGCCTGAGACCCAAGAAATCTGATGGTGTAAGTTCCAGTCCAAAAGTTGGCAGGCTGGAGACCCAAGAAGATACAATGTTTCAAAGTTTGAAGGCCAAAACAGACCATTCATTGTCTCAGCTCAGAACAGTCAGGTATGAGGAACTCCCTATTTGAGAGAGGATGAGCATTTTTTTTTTCTATTTAGGCCTTCAGCTGACTGGATGAGGCCCACCCACATTGGAGAGTGCAATCTGCTTTACTCAGTCTATGGATTCAAATGTTAATCTCATTGAAGAACACCCTCATAGACACACCCGAATGTTTGACCAAATGTCTGGGCACCCCATGGCTCAGTCCAATTTTAAGTTGACACATAAAATTAACCCTCACACTGCTAATAGACCAAATCCCCTGTGCCGGAGCAAGATTTTCCCCCCTTAACAGGCAGGGAGTGGGGAGGAGACGGACTAAAAGCATACTTTAACATCTCTCTCTCTCTCTTGTTCTAGTCCAAATGACCTTGGAAAGAACACTATGAGAATTAGAGATGTATGTAAAACAGCTAGTGCATGGCGTAGGACAGGGGCTCAGAAGGAGGAAGCTGTATTGTTCAGCTATTCTTGGTTTCTCTTAGATTTGTATAGACGCTCCTGTGCTGGGTGTTAGACAATACATAAAACAAAAGAAAAAACCAGCGAGTCTGCTCTCCAAGAAGTGCTCCCGCCAATTGGTCCTGTGGATGAGGAGTGTTAATGTAACTTGATGCATTCAACTGGCAAGTAATGGATTGTGCTACCCTGTGGTGGGACAGTGTTAGACCCTGTGGGTACACACAGAAATAAGAGAAGGCCATTTCCCTGGAGGAACTCATTTTCTGATAGAAAAGACAGTCTGGTAAACAGATTTTTAAAAATGTGAAAAATGCTAATTAGAGAGATACAAAGAGTTCCTAGAGCACAGAAATGGAGTGACAAAACCCACCTGTGACAAAATGAGGAGACTTTGATTTGGGTTTTCAAGGATGAGTATATGTTTTTCATATGAAGTAAAGGGAAGGAGAATAACAATTATTTTGGGACTTCCCTGGTGGCGCAATGGTTAAGGATCTGCCTGCTAATGCAGGGGACACGGGTTCAAGCCCTGGTCTGGGAGGATCCCACATGCTGCAGAGCAACTAAGCCCGTGCACCACAACTACTGAGCCTGCGCTCTGAGCCCACGAGCCACAACTACTGAGCCCGTGTGACACAACTACTGACGCCCATGTGCCTAGAGCCTGTGCTCCGCAACAGAGAAGCCACCGCAATGAGAAGCCTGCGCACTGCATCGAAGAGTAGCCCCTGCTCGCTGCAATTAGAGAGAGCCTGTGCGCAGCAACGAAGACCCAACGCAGCCAAAAGTAAATTAATTAATTAATTAATTTCAAAAAAATAACAATTATTTTGCCTCATGTGTTAGGCACTTCCATGTCTTTGCAATTTTCATGTGTAACATTTTTCATTTAAATTATTCCTAATGAGGACCCCCAGGAAATAGATGTTAATGCCTTCATTTTACAGATGAAGACAAGGAGGCTCAGAGAGGTTAAGTGACTTGCCCAAGTTTACACAGCAGGGAGGAATGAAGCCTAGATTTGAACCAAGGATTTTCTGATTCGATTCCTCTGGAGGGGAAGGACTGCAAAGACATAGAGATGTGAAAAAACCTGGGCACACTTTCAACAAGTTTTAGGAGCACATGACCAGGGGTCACACAGCAGGAAAGTTGCTCTCTTTTGGGATGTGGCCATTGGTGATGGGGATGGAGCAATGAACTGGAGAGAAGATGCACAGTGGGTGAATGGGGATGGGACACGGATGGGGATGGAGATGGTGATAGGTGTGGGGAGTACTGAGGCTCTCCTGTCTCTCCATACATGAAGGTATGGGTGGGGTCACGATTATAATGATGTGACATTAAGAGTATGGAGCTAACATGGACCTTATTTTGAACCCCAGTTCTGCCAATCACCAAGTGGACAATTTAGGCAAGTGACTCAACCTCTCTAAACCTCAGTTCCCCCAACTGTAAAGTTTGGATGATTATAGTGTCCAACTCAAAGGACTGTTGACGAGGAAAATAAGACAATGTGTGTAAATTGCTGAGTAATGTGCCTGACATCTATTAATTGCTCAATAAATGTACTTGTTATCATTACCATTATTCATTTTCTTGGTGGCATTTAGACCCATTTTTCTAGTGTACCTAATTTAGGGAACTTTAAGGACAGTCATCATGCATTCTTGATAGGCTCTGTGTGTGTATCTATGCAATCATATGCTTTAGATACAGCTGTGCTTTCCAAGGCGCCCCACCCCCCCCCACCCCCCCACCCCGCCCCTCAGTAATTTATGCCGGGCTGCTGGTCTCACAGGTTATTTGTATTTGTTCTGCTATCATATAAGGCCTGCCTCTGCTCTATGATCATTTTTGCAACTCATCTGCAAAGCTGATTAAAGCAAATCCATGTTCATTTTTGTCTGTAAGCCAGGTGGAGGTGAATGCAGTCGTTATGATTGTGTGCAGCTCTTCACCTATGCCTGCGGCAGACATTGCGTATGGGACCCCAGTGATAATGCAGCCCCAGTTCCCTGGAGTGCAGTGAACTAGATTGCATCTGCCATGTGCTCAGTATCATGCCCAGGGCCACAGTCCCATGGGCCTGTGTGCAAATTTTCATATGGTCATTTACTGTGTGCTCTTGGGTGGTTTCCTTAAATTCTCTGAACTCAGTTTCCCCGCCCGTAAAATGGGGATGATATTCTACATCTTGTAGGGAAGTTGTGTGAATTCAAATAAGATTATGTGATTAAAGCATCCACCATCTAGTACATTTTCAATAAATGGAAGCACTTTGCACATTCACCCACTAGACTTTAAATTCCAAAGGAAAGGAACTATGTCTTGTCAGTATTTTTAATCCCAGTGTCTATCACATCGTAAGCACACACATGTGTTTGTTGAATGAATAATCAACTAAGTAAGGTGGGCATTCTTTTCTCCCATTTTACAGATAAAAAAACTGAAACTCAAAGAGGTGAAGTAGATTATCCATGTTTACACAGTTACCAAGTGGAAGAGAAGGGACATGAACTTGATTTCTAGAGAACTCCAAAGACCACATTCTTTTCTCTGAAACTTGAGTCTTGGTTCTGCCAGATTTTGATGAAAATTAGAATTTAATGTCAATCTCCTTCAACTCTGCTTTCTTAAAAGGATGTTAGTAAGAGTTACATTTCCCAAACCTCTGTCAGGTACCAGGGACTGTGCTAGATATTTTACAAATGTTACCTTACATAATTTACAGAAATCACTCTTTGAAGTAAATACTAATTTTCCTGGTGGCCATTTGAGGAAACAGGCCCAAATCAGTTGCCTAATGTCACAAAGCAAGGAAGAAAACAAAGCCAGGATTCCACCCCCAGCTTGTTAAATGCCAAGCTGATTTTAAAATTTTCATCCACATCTTTGTTTGTTTTAACCAGAGTTCTGGGCTCAACATGGGTAGAATCTTTGAGATGAAGGCTTTCTAGCAGACTTGTTACAAGAGCTCAAGCAGACAAACCCAGGAAGGCAGATGCTGAATCAGAATCAACATATATGTGTGAGTCTCCTTGAGATGTGATGGTTTCTCCCACTCTTATCCCACCAAGACATGGCTGAACTTCATTTACATGCTAGGTAATGGATATGTCCTAAGGCAGAATTATTTATTTAAACCATCAGATGTACAAATCAGATTTCAGTAACCAAGAAAAGTACACTGTATATCTATTTCTATAGAAAAGTCATAGTTAGAACCTTGATTAACAATTCATGCATATCTCACTAGCCTCCACCATTGTTGCTGTTTGAAAATTCCCAAGGAGAATGTGGGGATTTTCCTTGATAGGAAGAAGTCCTTGCAGAGTGCTGAGATGCTTGGAGAGTACTGTAATTCAGGGTACCCAAACTGCTTTTCTCTGAGAATTCAGAAAGATAACAACCTGACATTGATTTACTCTTCCTCCTTATTAAAAGAACTCCAATTTTGTTCAGGGTAGAAATGTAGTGAACTAAAACTCTTGATTTCCCAGATTCCTTTGAAGCTAGGAGTAGCCAAATGACACAAGTATCGCTGAGGAGATGAAAACAATTTGCTGGATGGAGCTTTCAGGAAAGTTTCTGCTTTCTTGATAAAAGGGGACAGATATTCCTTAACCCATCATTCTTTTTTTTCTTCCCAGTTTTATTGAGATATAATTGACACACAGCACTGTATAAGTTTAAGGTGTACATAATGATTTGACTTACATACAGCATGAAGTGATTACCACAATAAGTTTAGTGAATATCCATCCTCTCCTATAGATATGACATTAAAGAAATAGAAAAAATGTAGTTTTTCTTTGTGATGAGAACTCAGGATTTACTCACAACAACTTTCACATACATCGTACAGCAGTGTTAATTATATTTATCATGTTGTACATTACATCCCTAGTACTTATTTATCTTATAACTGAAAGTTTGTACTTTTTGACTACCTTCATCTAGTTCCCTCACCCCGACACCCCACCTCTGATAACTACAAATCTGATCTCTTTTTCTATGAGTTTGTTTTTGAAGTGTGATTAATCTAAAACACTATATTAGTTCCTGACACCAACATAGTGATTTGATATTTCTATACATTTCAAATTGATCACCGTGATAATCTAGTGGTTATCTACCACCATATGAAGCTATTCCATAATTATTGACTATATTCCCCACACTGTACATTTCATACCTGTAACTCATTTATTTTGTAACTGAATGTTAACCCATCACTCTTACCACTAATACTACTACTAAATACACACACACACACAGGATCACACACATACATGCACATTTCCTGCTTGATGTTACCTGTATTTGGATATGATGCCTGAAATAGAGCAGACCATGAGGGAAGAGCTTAGAGAACTGCAGAGATGCTGGTCTGAGACCACTTGACCATTGAACCAATGTCAGCAACCTTCTTGTTATGTGAAGGAGGGACCTATCTGTATAATTGGCCATTCTATTACTTGTAGCTGAGAGCATCCCCAAATGAATTATATGGATTTGCTGAGGCATGTCTTGTAAGACCTACCACTTAGAAGAGCATGTTGCCTGATTTTTAAAAGTAAATCACTAGTGAGTGTCCTATAGTTGGGGTGGGTAGAGAGGGGAAACAAAGTAGCCTGGTCTTCATCTCCTGAGCTGGTCTCAGAGTTTTATTTTTGAGTCTTTTAATGAATCTAATTTTGAGGAGAGAGCAAGGCTCCCTTCCTCCCTGCATTGTATATCAGGAAGCTACAAGGTCAGTGGGGCATTGAATGGGCTCATGAAGGAGAACTCTGACAATGTCTCATATGGATGGAAAGTGTAGAGACATTTATCACCCTTTTAAAAGATGCGAATTTCCCAGAGGGAAAGCAATAGGCTTTTTATTTGAGGATGATGGATTCAGAAACCAAGCAGCCTGGTGGAAGGCAGCCATAAATAAAGATGATCATCTCTGAAGTGGATTCATCAACTTAATCCATGAAGACAGCCTGGTTTTTGTGTAATTTACCCCTTGCTCACATCACAATCCTTTCTTAGTGTTGGGAGTGAGGGTTGTAGAGCTGTCTAAGCCAGTGAGAACAAATATGGTAGTTGGAGACGCATTGCCTTAAAGGGATAGCAAATGATGAAATGCACCTGTTCCACCACTGACTCTTAAATAGATTTGGCACATCTGTGCAAAGAGCTTTGCATCATTTGGAAACACTGACAGGGCCACCAATTACAGTCATCTGGGTTGTGCAGTATACAAAGCCAGGGGACGCCAATTGCATAAGATGACCATATGTGACAGCCCCGTGAGCAGTGCCTGGTGACTTTAACTGTCTCTCATGCCCGTCCCAGCTTCTCTGGCACCTACCCTTCTCTGGCACCTACCCTTTTCCCCCATTTCTATTAATTCATTCATCTTCCAATTCAAGAAAATATTTTTGAGCCCTTACTCTGTTCCAGACACTTTCCTAGGGACTGAGAAAACAGGGGTGAAAAACAGGCAGACCTGGCCTGCTTTTATAAAGCTAATGCCTAATGTGGAAGATAAATATTAAATAAACTCAGAAATAAATGTAAATATGATGATCATGGAAAGAAGAGGTGTATGGTAGTAGGAAAACTTAAAATGTAGAGTTTTCCGCTGGTCTGAAAAGTCAGGGAGCACTTGAGCTGGAGTCTGAAGGACAAATGGAATTTACTGAGGCAAAGGGAAGGAAGAGCGTTCCCCGCTGAGGGAACAGCATGTTCCGAGTCCTGTGGTGCCGGGAAGTGTGTGAGGGACTGAGACCCGGTGCGGTGAGTGGGGGTGGGAGGTGCTTAAGCTCTAACCTAATTCACCTGTGTCTGATTTTGCAAACCTATTTGGACCTACTTATTTGCCCTCTGCTCTAAGTCTCAGTTTTGCCTCCTTACCTCACCCTCATCCAAGCCCCCATCACCTAGCTCTGCCAAGCCACACTAGAGGATGGAGCTTCAGCTCTCACCTGTCCTTGAGAGTCACAGGATGAGATGCTGGATATAACCACAGCATTGTTCAACTCCCCAGCATCCAAAGAACCCAGGGCTCTCAAAGCGAAATGTTCTTCCTCCGGATGGCACCAGATGGGCTGCCCAGATATTCTCCATTTGCCATCTCAAAAATAAGCCTGGCTTTTCCACTCTCATGCCTCATCTTAGCATGTGGACCTCAAATTTATCCTGATTGCCAATCCCTTCAGAAAATGAAGAGTTGAAAGAGCCAAGAGGAAAGGGAGGAGGGAACAAAGAATACATGAACTCTTTCTTAAGAAATCTGAAGGGCAGTAGGTGGAGGAAAGGACTGTGTTTGCTCCATCCTCTTGGCCTGGGCGTCATAGAGCCAGGGTCTCACCCCAGCTGTGCCACTTTTTATCCATGTGATTCTGGCAGAGCATTACATTGCACTCAGTCTGTTTCCTCAACTCCTAAAAAAAGGATACTTACATTCAAGAATTGTTTTGAAGATTAAGTCAAATAATTCATAAAGTACTTAGGACACGTGAAAAGTTGTAAATAAATCTTAGCTGGTATTTTTTTATTATTATTAACAAGTATAAGGAAGAGAAAGTCAGACTTTTGCTTATCAGATCAGAAAACATTTTAAAAAATGACTAGAGCTCATAAAGATGATAGAAACATATTTTCAGACTGTCAGCCTAGACCTCAGACATTGAAATATCCAAGGATTACCATCTACCAGAGGTGTTGTAGAGGAGATTCCCACTTTGAGTGTCCTTCTGTGAGGGGCAGCAGAGGAAGGGCATTGTGTTAAATCATCAGGATGCTCCTTCGCCACCAGATACTCTGAAGTTGTGCTATTATTCTAAGAGGTTACTCACACTCTGCTCTTTGGAGATAGCTTGGTGTCATTACTTCCTCCTATTATCTATCTGTCTATCTATATATCTATCCATTATCTATCTATCTATCTATTTATGAGATAAATCTGGAGTTTCCAGATGATAGCATCCTTATCTGATGGAATTTTGAACCTCTATTGATGCTGATGAAGCTCAGTTAAGAAGCCAGATCTTCCTATCCCTTCAGTATATTTCTGTCAGCATCTTATTGTCATGGAAGAACCTGAGGTCTTTGGGTAGATAGAAGTGAGTTTCAATCCCTCTTATCTGGCTGTGTGACCTTGAGTAAGTTGTTTACCCTCTCTGAGCCCCGTATCCTTATGTATCAGAAAGTGATATCCACATATGAGCGGTGTGGTTTGGGAGAGGTTAGAGATAATGACTACTAGTGCCTAACACAATATCTGACATAGAGTTGGGACACAGAAACTGGAAATTATAGCAATCAACACAAAAATAATAATGGTTATTATTATTGCTACTACTATTTATTCAATATATTTTTAAACTATAAAAACAGCTATTCCATTTGAAACAGTCAGCCACAGAGAAGGAATATTCTGTATTATTGAGGGAGAGACCAACACAGTGAGATGAGAAAGGCCTGATATGCAGACTTTTGGGCTGTGTGTGTGTGTGTGTGTGTTTCTGTGTGTGTGTGTTGTAAGATTGGCAGCCCTAAAAAGAAGTTATAAGAGTAGCTACCAGGGGATAAACTGATCACAAAGCTGAGTGTAAGCAAGAATTATGCTTTCCTTCTGTGCTCCAGGAATGGCACACCCTCTGGGGGCTGGTTTTCATTTGTAATCTTAGTAACTCAGCCGAGCTGCAGACAGCCAACCTTATATCAATTGGGGGCCCTGCAGGGGAGCTCAGGCACTAGGACACCCAGGAACAACAGTTTTGCCTATTAGTTACCACTCTCTCTGGGGTGTGTGTGTGTGTGTGTGTGTGTGTGATCGTGCTAGGAGGATTCTAGGCCTTCGTGGGACCTGGTGGTGAGAACTGCAGAACTCTGGCCACAAAACAGCACAACTCCATCCAAACATGGCTTCTAGCAGCCAAAGCCCACATCCCTAGGATGACCGCAACCCCCCAATTAAAATGTCTGCCTGAGAAAGCTGAGTTCTGCTAGGAAATTGCTGTTTGTTCTAGCCAATACCTGGCGATAGACCCCTGACCTCCCTTCCTTAGACCATTGACTGAAAAGGTCTGACAGTTGTGAATATACATCTCAAGTGTTTTTCTGAAGGACCTGAAAGCCTTTCATTTTAAATGTACTCAGCAGAAAAGGTAGGGCCTCTGTCTCCCAATCGCTGTGGGAGGATGGAATCCTAACTTCCCTAACTGCCAGCTAGCAGACACAGCTGGCTTAATCGCATTTACCCTAATCAACCCTTTGTGTTTTCTCTCCTCTGACTCAACTGAATGCCCGCTCCTCCTCTCCCTCATCCTCCCTTTGAAATGCTCAAATCACCTCTGCACGAATTGGAATACAGTTAAGGTTTTTCCCCTGCTGTCAGTAGTTACTGAATAAAATCTGTTTTCACTGCTTTAACTAATGTCTGGCTGTGTTTGTCTTTGATGTGGAAAGGTTTTCACAGGGCAGGGTGGATATATTTCTTTAATGTCTGGCCACTGACAGAGGGTCAAGGGATGTTTCTCTTCTTTCTTTCTTTCTCCCGAACAAGAGACTGCTCCAGGCTACTGTTATAGTGTCTAGATATTAAGACCGTGGACATCAAATGGGAATAATAATAGTAAGAGCTGCCTAATGAAGTTGCCTTGAGAATTAATTGTTAATGGAGTTAGTTGATCTGGAGAAACAGAGCATTTCAGGCTCCCCACCATCCCCTGGGATGCACCATGAATTCCAGGAATCTCCTGAAAATCTTGCAGCTCTCAGGCCACAGACCCTTTTTGGAGGGGGATATCAAGGGCTGTCCAAGGTGAAGCTGGAAGGCATGGTGCAGCTATGGAGCATTTAAATATATGCCAGGTATTGAACAAGGGACTCGACATTCTTTATCTCAGGTAGGTCTTCCAACAGAACTTCTTGTCTGTAAAGTAAGGGGAAGAAAGCAGATTGGCCACATGAGTTTATCTCTTTTCTCTCCTGAAACCCCATTGGAGAGGTAGCAAAAAGAAAAGAAGGAAGGGATGGAGAGAGAGAAGAAGAGGAAGGAAAGAAAGAAGGGAGGAGGGAGGGATAAAGGGAGGGAAAGAGGGAGAAAGGGAGGTACTATTTTACAAAAACAGAGCACAGGAGAAGAGAGAGCAGACCAGGAGAGATTTAGGTGATTCTGGAAGGTGGAAAGCAGACGAAGAGGTGATGAGTGGCATCACAAAGTGGAGACAGCTGTAATACAGGCATCCTAAGGCACGGGATGCTAGGGAAGGTGGGGATGGGTCAGACTTAACAACTTATATGGAGCTGTTGACTCTCTGGGTCCCCCTGCCTGACAGTCAGACAACTACCTCTCTCCCCTCCCTTTACCCTTACCACACAGAAGTGGGATTTCTGTGATAATAAACAAGAAAGCCTCAGGACTCAAGGTGTCAACAGGCACAGCAGACAATTGAGAAGAGAGTTGGGTAAACACGGGCTGCTCAGCTCCCTTCTCCCCTCACCCACAGGCTTGGGGGTTTTTATCTGGAGAAACTGACAGATCCATGAGAAGAGGCATCAAGATACGGAAATATTTATGGTTCCCAAGTGAATAGGCTGATTCACCACCTCATTACACTGCAAGGAAGTCCATCAGTCAACACCCTGCCCCACACACGGAAGTCACAGAGGGCTTCCTAGAGTTCTACTCTTCCATCTGACCACCACGCAGGGCAGGGAGTCTCCAATCTGAAAGAGAACGACCTGAACAAGCAAGGAACCAGGAGAGAACAGGAGAAATCTGCAGTATTTAAATATGTGCAGGTGAATGTTAGAAGAATCAGCTTACGGGGTAGAGAGGGGCTGCCCCAGGGACCAGGATTCGGGAGTGAGGAGGCTTGAAACTCTTGATTTTCATTACAAGACTTTCAGCGCTCTTTGATTGAAAAAACAATATGTGTGTAGTACTCTGGCAAATATAAAATTTAATTTTAAAACAATATTCTTATAAGGAAGGAACACTTCCCATTGAATAGATGAGTAAACTGAGGCTCAGAAAGATTAGGTGACTTGCCCAGTATCACACAGCAAGTAAATCATAGAGTCAGATTTGAATCCACAAGTGTCTGTATTAAAACCTCAGAGCATTCCTATTCCTCATGAGTGATTCCTTGCTTGCTATGTAAAATTGGTTAAGAAAATCAGAGGTAACATTCCCCTTACGAGCCTCCTATGAGGTCATTTAGAGTGAGTTGGCTGTGCAGTAAACTCTTCAAGTTCCTCATTAAGGGAATGAGACTGGGGGCCCTGAGTACAACGGGCTAATCATTGCGTGATTCTAGGCATCGTCTCCACAGTGGCTGCGACTGTTGAAACTCAATATGGCGGCCCCAGAGGAGTAACGGAAGACAGCAAGGAATGGAAAAAACGCAGCCTATTTTAACATTATTGATGTCTAACTGCATTGGGAACAGGAGAGTTTTGAGGCATTCTTTTAGAGATTTTGAAAAATCTCCTTACCTTAAAAAAATAAATAAATAAAATGGGCTCAATGCCAGAAATCCCAGTCTTTGCAAGAGTTGTTGTTTCAAGTGTTAGCAGGATTTTTCACAGTTTGGGCAGCCCCGAAGAATGCCAACCTCTGGTTTTGTGTGCTGCCATTAGAGGCAGCAGTGCAGGGCTGCTAGAAGTTTAATCTAGATGTTTATAGATAGAGACTGATCAATTAGGAGGATGAAAGAGGTTGAGGAGGACATACTATGTCCTACTTCTTTGGGTCTGACAACTCAAAGGCAGTTGGAGCTGAGATTGAGGACTCCAAAGATGGGAGGCTTTTGTTGTCTCTTTTTGGAGGAAAACACCCTTATCCAGGTCAACTTGAAATACTAGTTCTGCTTATCAAAGGCCATTTCCTCTCGGAGGCCTCCTCTGACTGCCCACAATTACCACCATGGGATAGGTTAGGTGTCCAGCTTTTGGCTCCTATGGAAGCCCCCGCTACACTCCCTATGTTAGCACTAACTATGCTTAAGTGGAATTGTTAGGCTTATTTTTCCACCTTTCCTACCTGATAGTAAGCTTTGCAAGGTTATGGACTACACTTGTGCAGTACAGTATCTCATCACCTGGCAGATTACCTGGCACACAGCAGCCTTAATAAATATTTCCTGATAGACCAAAAGAGTGGAACGCCGTAACTCAACAGTACATCCTCCCAAGAAGACGTTTCTTTGTTTTTCTGAGAGGTAGGGTCCACTTTCCCATCCTTACTTAGAATAGCTGAAATGTGACATTCATGCTCACCACAAACTTTAAAAAAAAATTATATTGAAGTATAGTTGATTTACAATGTTGTGTTAGTTTCTGGTATAAGGCAAGGTAACTCAATTATACATATATATATATTCTTTTTCATATTCTTTTCTATTATGGTGTATCATAGGATACTGAATGGAGTTCCCTGTGCTACACAGTAGCACCTTTTTTATCCATTATATATAATAGTTTGCATCTGCTAATTCCAAACTCCCAATCCATGCCTCCTCCAATCCCTTCCCCCTTGGGAACCACAAGTCGGTTCTCCATGTCTGTGAGTCTGTTTCTGTCTCATAGATAAGTTCATTTGTGTCATATTTTGATTTCACATAAAACTGATATCATCACAAACCTTTTGTTGTTGTTGCCATTGTTGTTGAAACAATCCTAGACAATGTGTATGGATTGTGCATAAAGTGGGGGTAACACACATATGTTAGAATAACGAGACAATCTCAGCCTGTAGAGCAACCATCACTCCCTCAACCACGGCCACTGAACCCTTTTTCTGAGTGGATTTTGTGTATGGCTATATTCAGTCTTCCAGCTTTCCAAATATTACAGTTCATCAGGAAAGTCCTGCCTGACTTGATCCCTTGTTACAGCAGAGTGTACCAGGACCTCTGTGTTGGCATGTCTGCAGTCCTCTTCCTTTGCTTCTTTTGGGACGCCACCAGCCTCAGGCTTCAGCCAGTGAGAAGGGAATTTAATTTCTCTTGTTGGCTGCCATATTCTTCTTTCTTCTCTCTTCTTCTTCTTCTTCTTCTTTATTTTACCTAAAATAACAGTAAGTGTAAATTGTTAAAGCATAAGACTCATGGTAAGGTTTAGGTAGGCAAAAGGTTGATGAGCTAACTCTTTCATAGCTGAAATGCCAAAGAAATGGAAAGGCTGGCTTTCCAGACCATTGTGAGCTTCAACCTCATGGCTGCAGTGAGACTAGGACATAAAAACTGGAAGAGGTTTTAATGTACAGGGTCTAACCACCTCTATTGATAGTTGGAAGGCTAACAGAGGGGAAGTGAACCACTCCCAAGCCTAGGAAATCTCTTTCAGCAACTGGGGAATAATTTGGTAATGGGAATGATATTTTAAAATAATATTACTTGCTTGTTTTTATCTTCTACCACAAGAATCGAGACAGCCATTGTATCATTAGAGCCCCAGGGAAAACAAGAGAAATAAATAATCTCAGAAAAGAGCTGGTTAACTATAGGTGAAATCCTCCCACAATAGGAAAAAGTGGAATCCCCCGACCCCTGTCTTTTTTTCTGGCTCAGTATGAATTGAGCTAAGGAAAAAAAGATGTTGGGAAACACATGGATCCTTATCATCTCTTTTCAGGATCAAGCCAGGAGGTAGGTTGGGATTTGGGGACTAGACACCTTCCAAGCTGCCCCTATACCAGTATGGAGACTTCCATATCAAACTGATGGTGGCACAACAAGATTGGAGGGCAGAGGGGAGACCACATAAGCATTCTCAAGTGACCCTAGAGTCCCATGTTGTAGAATGGACCAAGAAGTTTCCCCATGCATGATGATGGGAGAGGAAGGGTATAGCTGAGTCTATTATCTGGAGTTTACCAGAATGAGGCAAGTTACCCTGCTACTGGGGGCTACAGTATAAGATTCCTAGAGCTGGGGCCACATTAAAATCAAGTGTATTCAGCCCTAGCAACAGCCAGCATGGGGTTGAGTCAGAATCTGGGTCCTGACAAAATGAGGACACAGTGCATGAATTCAGCAGTCCCAGGCTTCTCCACCAGATCCTGATGCTGACCAGTGACCAGTTGGGCACAGTGCATTGCCACAGAGAACAGGGGAGCCAGAAGTACATAAGCACCCAAGGTCCTCCTCTTCCCCTCTTCCAATGCCCAGAATATCTCTTGGGAATGATCAGGAGGAGAGGAAGGAAACTGGAAAGACCACATTACAAAAAAACCAAACAAACAAAAAAGCAGAATTTTCCTATAGAAATTGTTTACATTATTAAACAGGACTAAGCTTAGTGTATTTGGATTAAATTTAGCATCCCCCCCCAACCGTCATTTACCCACCAAAGCAAATGAGAGAATTCCTAAAGAATGTAAGGCTAGTCATAGAAGGTAGGTAAGGTACACATTTCTTTGCACACCTCTATGTAGTGTGAGCACTTCTGCAACCCAGCTATAAGTTTTAAGTGCTATTGCTGAGCTTTCTATCTCCCTTAATCCATTCTGGTGCCAAAAGCAGGTGCTTACTCAAAGGCATTACTTGCTGATGAGGCTCATTGGTGAGCCACGGAGATGCCATGGGTGCCAGAAAGTGAATAAGTGAAAAAGGGCCATTGATTCAGTCTTTTTGTGAATGACCACTCTATCCCTGCCATGAGGAGTGGGCATGATGGACAATTCAATGCCGTCTTCCCTTTCTAGCACTTGGGAGCCTACATTAAAGGACGACTCCATGTTCCCTTAGAGTAATGTCATCTTTGTTCTTCACAGCCACGACAGTTAGAGCCATAACATTTTCTTCAGTTAGAGGGGACTTTAAAGATTATCTACTCCAATTCCTTCATCTCACTTGGGGAAACCAAGGCTTTGTGAGGCAAGGTGGGTTTTTGCCCATGGCCACAAAGAAAGTAGCAGAGGCAAGGCCACTGGCGTTCTCTGCTGGTCTGCATTTTCAACTTTCCCTGTACATAAAAGATCACACCCAAAGTAAAAACCATCTGGTCTACATGACTGAAGCATTTGCCACTGGCAGACAGGAGGCTGAACCCTGATGGTTTCCGGGAACTCTGGCAACTCTCTGACCCCTGAGACTCAGTTCCATACACTTTTCCCCCGAGCCTTGGCACATCCCAAACTTGGTAGCCCTAGAAGAAGAAGAAGCACCGTCACTGGGACTTGCAAAATCCCAAGAAAACACTGACATGTGGACGGCAGGATTCAAAGTGTTCTCTCTCTTCTCAAATGGAATCCACAGGATGCCAAAAAGACAAATGCATTTTTCTCCTCCAAATTATTCCTCCTACAAATGCTAAGTATCTCCATCTGGGAAACATTTAACATTTCAAGCAGCTATCGCTGATCTGTAGGAGGACTCGCCAAGTATCAACCGTCTCCCTAAAATAACCCCCCTTACTGCTGCAGGAGTCGCCGAGATCCAACCCAGGCAGGGGGAGACACACAGTGTTTCTGGGGAGGCCCCAAAGTTAGAGGAAAACAAAGACAACCATACCTTCACCTGGGTCCAACCACTCTTCTCTCTTCAGAGGTGTGTTTCAATGAGATAGTGTACAGATGGCATTGCATCCCCCTCCTGGAAGGATGGATTTCCAGAAAGAATTTCATGAATGACATTCCCCCAGATGACAGTCTCACGTTTCTTCTAACACCTTAAGTTCATTCAGATACAGGAAACCATACACATTTCCTGCTAGGCTGAGTTAGAACTCGTCCCAGAAAAGGTGGCAGTGATGGGAATAGCTGAGCTCTGAATAAGATCCAAGAACTTGTCTTTACCACTTTCCCTTCTGCTCAAAGTTGCCAAATCCAACTACAGGGGAATAAACACCGGGTTAACATCTCCAAGCTACTAATCCTGCATCTATCCATTTACCCATCCTCTGTTTATTTATTGTCTACAGTGTAGCTGTTGCTGGGAAGGTCCCCAAGATAGAGAAGACACACAGCCTCTGTCATCACAGAGTGTGTCAATTAATGAGGGGGGGTGTATAAAATATGTTCACAAATATCACTGAATCTGGGTAGGATGGTGTGGGACATCCTGATAAGGAACCATAGAAATTGGAAGAAGGAGAAGTCATTGCTCACTGAGAGGCCAGGGGAGACTTCGTCGTGTAGATGACATTTGTCCTAAACCTTTAAGGAGGGGCATTAGAACAGGTAGGAATCAGTTGAGGGAAGGGCATCTCAGGTGCATGGAGGAGCTTGAGCAAAGGCAATTCAAGGTTGTAAAAGTGACCCAAGCTGAATTTCATTTATTCATTCTTTCCTTCATTCCTTCATTGAAAGTGACATATATTTACTGAGCACAGAGTATGTTCTGGGCCACAGAGCTAGGAACTGGGCAGAGTAAGACGCATAAACATGCCCTCAAAGAGTTTTATCAAGTGGGCTCATCAGAGAAGTTGAGGAGAAAGTGTATATAGGGTGACAAGGATAATAACCAAGGAACCACTGGAGACTATGGGAGAACAAAGGATAGGCTCTTGACTCAGACGTGGGAGGCCAGTAAGACGTCCTGCAGGGGGAGAAAGCAGTCAAATGCCAACCATGGAAGAAGTGAGTTTCAAGGCGTGCTCTGCGTGGGCACAAGCTCTGTGGTCAGAGACAAGAGGGCAGTGTGCCAGGTAGGAGGGTGGCAACAGCGTGGGACTTGATTAAGGAGTTTGAATGCAGTTTCTTAGCATGGGGAGATCCTCTAGCCCTCCTTCTATTTATGCTGCTGCAATGGGAAAGAGCGAGGGAGTTGATTCACAGCAGCGCCGGGAGTCTTGCCGGCAGCCCGTGATGGGTGGGAAGATCTAGCTCTGAAAATGTGCAAAGCTACTGTCTACCACTTGTTTGTCAGTATTCTCATCCCATTTCGTGCTGTTGGTTCTCTTTTCCTGATGTGTTGGTCTCGGTTGCCAGTGACTTTACGGAGATCAGGGAATAAGCCCTGGCAGCAGGTAGTGCAGGGCTGAGCTACGTGGTATAGATGCTCAGTGTGAACTGGATGACCTATTGGCAATTTGCATTTTGTGTGTGTGTGTGTAACTGAAAGGATGCTAGGCGTGTGATTCTGTGGGGGCTGAAATATGGGCTTATTCTTTTATTTGAGAGACTGAAATATTTCTCCAGCTATTATCGTCATTGTCGATTCTTCCTTTATGTACTCAATCCTTTGTTCTCTTCCTTATGAATGATAGTTGATTGGCTAGGAAGATAATCTTTTGAAAGAAGACATTCTGAGATAATATATGTCTTTATACATGGTCAGCATCGATGATTGGCCACCTCAACATCTGTCAGCTGATGCTTAAAAAATAGAAAAGTATCTCTTGCAAGTTTTCGGAAATTGAGAAATTCAATAAATCCCTGAATGTCATCTAAAGGAGAAAAAAATATTACTTTATAGTAAACATTCAAAAGTATTGTTGAATATTCCAAAAAAAGTTAAAAAATAAAAAACCTAGTATCACTGTAATATGTTAATATGCTGTTGCATTTTTTTAATTCCTTTATGTATACGTATATCATGTTATATACTGACTTACAGGGTGCATTTAAAAATAATGTAAATAGCATGTAGAGACTAAATCCTTTTATATAAACCTAATTTTTAATATGTAGCTACATAGTCTGAGAACTTAGGCCTCGAGGGGAAAATAGATATTAATCCAATAATACTCCAAATAAATAAGGAATTTCTGCTATGAGAAATGCTGCAAAGGAAATGCTCCAGTTAAGAGTACATGGTAGGGGATTTGACCCAAAGTTCAGGGAAAGCTTCTACAAGAAGCTTTGAAATGACTGATTTGAAATCTAAATGATAATTACACATTGTTGCCCGGCAGGATGGGGCAGAGGTGGGATGAGCAGGTGCTCCAGCAAAGATGACAGTATATGCAAAGTACCTGCAACAGGTAGCAGGATTCCTTTTTGGGAACTTCTAACTGATTTTCACTGCTCTTTGTATGTCATCACTTGCCTCTGGCCATCTTATTGAACTCTCTGTACTTCTAATTATTTCTCAGTTGACTTCCCTGGCTTTTCTAGACTTACACTCATGTTGTTTGCAGCTAATCATAAGAGCTGTCATGACTTCAGCCTTTGCCGTGTGTCAGGCACCATGCAAAAGGCTCTGCCTGTGTCTGCTTGTGTAATCCTTCTGTCCTTTATGGGGTGGGCTAACTGTCTTAGTGCACAGGAATTACTGACCAGCTCAGTCATTTGCCAAAATGGTGCTCAGTTGCTAGTGAGTGAGGCAGCCGGGATCCAAACCCAGGTCTAAAGCCAGTGTGTGTGCATCCAACCTGGCATTAAACTAACTTTTTTTTTTTTTAACATTTAAATAATTTACATTTGATTCTGAACCCTTGTACTGAAAGGTCAAAGCATCAAAGAATTTCTATTTTCTTTTATTAAGTTGGGGATTATCTTTTTATTGTGGAAAGAACATTAACATAAGTTCTACCCTCCTAACAGATTTTTAAGTGTACAATATCGTATTGTTATCTACAGGCACAGATGGCTAGAACTTATTCATCTTGAAAAACTGAAACTTTATACCCATTGAACTGCTGTTTATACCCATTGAACTGCCTTCTCTTTCCTCCTCTCCCCAGTCCCTGGAAACAAACCTTCTACTCTCTGTTTGCATGAGTTTGACTGTCTTAGATGCCTCATATAAATGGAATCATGCAGTGTCTGTCCTTCTCTGACTGGCTTATTTTGCTTAGGGTTCTCAGCTTCATCCGTGTTGTTGCATGTGGCAGGATTTCCTTCTTTTTCTATTGCATATATATACCACATTTTCTTTATCCACTCATCAGTTGATAGACACTTTGGTAGTTTCTACATCCTGGCTATTGTGAATAGTGCTGCAATGAACTTGAGAGTGCTTATACCTCTTTGAAATCCTGATTTTAATTCTTGTAGGTATATGTCCAGAAATAGGGTTGCTGGATAACATGGTAGTTCTATTTTTAATTTTTTGAGGAACCTCCATACATCTTTCCATAGTGGCTGCACCATTTTGTATTCCTATCAACAGTGTGCAAGTGTTCCAATTTCTCCACATTCTCTCTGACACTTGTTATCTTTTGCCTTTTTGATAATAGCCATCTAAAAGGTAAGAAGTGATAGTTCATTGTAGTTTTGATTTTTAAACTAATACTTTATTTTTCTACTTGTCTTCTTTAGTATCTAAACTATTGAAAAGCAAGGACCCTTGTTTTTTTCCAGGATTTTAATGGGACTGTTTCTGGTGTTTTATAGTTGGATAAAGAGTTGGCTGTTGATATGTGAGAGCTATTCTTTACAAGGTTAGCTAAGTATTCCTCTATTCCAAGATTTCTGCCTTTTTCTAATAAGTTGGAGATGAATATTGAATTTTGTCAAAAACCTTTTGGTATTTGATTATGGTCTTTCTCCTTTGACCCACTGATAGGATAACTTATGTTAACAGATTTCTAAACATTAAATGATTCCTTATATTAAATCATCCTTGGTTTCCTGGAATAAAATCTCCTTAGTCATGGTGAATTCCTCTTCCAAAGCATAGCTGAATTAGGTTTGCTGGTATTTTATTTAGCATGTTTATATCAATAAGTAAGATTTTTCTCCTTCTTTGGCCATTGTTATTAGATCTTAGCAACAGACTCATGTCAACCTCACTAAAGAAATCAGGACATATTTTATCTTTTAATTTTCTCCTGAATAGTTACATATCATGGGAATTATTTATTTTTCAATTTTTTGAAATAACTAACATTTAAAATAATTTAGGCCTACTGTCTTCTTCAGAGATGATTTTTATATGACGTACTCAGTTTCTACCAAAGTTAGTGTTATACTCAGATTCCCATTGAGTTAATTTTAATTTATATTTTCCTTTATATTGATGGTTTTCTAAACCATCAATATCATTAAGATTTTCAAATTTATTTGTATATGATTATATATTTATTTTACATTGCATTATCTTATACATGATTAATTTGTGGGTTTTTATTCTATTATTTCTCCTTAGTATTGAGAGGCTATATAAAGCACCAGTTAGAATTCAGTCAAGGAACAGAATGGCAGGATTTTAATCCCACCTCTGCCACTTGCCACTTGGGTGATATTGGGTTCCTTAGTTCTGCCCTGTCTTCCTCAACTTCTTCATTTGTAAAATGGGAACAATAACAGTACCCTCCTTTGTAGCATTGTTAATGACTAAACCACTGCCAGGCACATACTAATAATATTAGCTAATTTTCTATTTTCTAAAAAATATTTGTTTTTACAAAGAAGAGTAGCATTCAGATTTACATATTAACTACACAGGGTATTCATTTTTTTTCTTATATTGTTGGGGTTTTAAAAATATATCCTTCATTTCTTTCTTACACTTTTCTTAGTTTTCATTTGCTGCCTTTAGAAAAAAATCTCCTTAATGTACCTTCCTTAGTTAATTTCTTTTCATTCTTTCTTGTTTAATAATAAAATTTCAGGCTGAAATCTTGGACCATCACATTTTCATATTCTGTGTTTTCTCAGATCATTAATTTCTAAATACTCTAAAACCAGTATTTTCCATCTGTGAAGGCTTGGGTTTCTCTAGTTTTAGTTTACTTTTTTATTTGTTTATTTAGATTTTAAAGAGTATTTTCTATTATATATTCCCAGAAAATAGTATTTTCTATATATTTCTATATACTCTTCTAAATTAGTATTTTCTATGTATCTGCAGAGAATGTGACCTGAACTAACATTTCATATTGTGTGTATGACCTAATATTATATAAATTTGGGAAATTGTATTAATTGATGTCTTGAAAGAGGTTCGATTATCTTCTTTTTGTTTGTTTTTTAAAATAGATTTATTTATTTTTTGGCTGTGTTGGGTTTTTTGTTGCTGTGAGTGGGCTTTCTCTAGTTGCTGAGAGCGGGGTTTCCTCTTCCTGCGGTGCGCGGGCTTCTCATTGCAGTGGCTTCTCTTGTTGCAGAGCGTGGGCTTCAGTAGTTGTGGCTCCTCTTCCTTATGGTGCGCGGGCTCAGTAGTTGTGGCTCGCAGGCTCTAGAACACAGGCTCAGTAGTTGTGGTGCACGGGCTTAGTTGCTCTGTGGCATGTGGGATCTTCGCGGACCAGGGCCCGAACCCGTGTCGCCTGCGTTGGCAGGTGGATTCTTAAACACTGCACCACCAGGGAAGTCCCTGCATTATCTTCTTGACATAACATTTGAAACTCCATTCAATCAGTATTAATCATATTATGCAGATCCCTTATATCCTTATTTATTTTTGTCTGCTTAATCTGTCAAAGACTCTGTGTTAAAATCTTATAGCACCAACGTGTCTTTGTCATTTGTCCCTTGTATTTCTGGTAATTTTAGCTCTAAGTATTTAATGATTTCAGCAAGTAAACATTTATGACTGTTGATCTGCCTTGTGAATTGCATATTTACCAGTATAAAATAATTCTGCTGTTCTATTTTAAGATATTTTACTTGAGTTCGACAGTGTCTGACATTCATTTTGCAGCTCCTGGATTAACTTTTGTTTGCAATAGACTGGCATCTCTTTCCTCATTCTTTTGCATGTAACCCAAATATATAATTTTGTTTTAGGACTGGCCAGTGTAAACAGCATAAGGTTTCATTTACATTTTTGGCCCAATTTCAGAGTCTCTGACTTTCAGTTGGGGAGCTTAAAAGATGTACATTTATCGCCGTAACACCTTTATTTGGGTTCACTTCTATCGTTTTGTTTTCCAGTTTCCCCAGTTTTATCAACTTCTCCTCCATTCATTTTTTGCTACAGAAGGCACAATAATGACACAGTTAAAAATAAACCTGGATCAATCTCCAGCTCTCTAACTAGCTGTGGGCATAGAGTCCAGGAGTACACTTCAGGTCATATAAATTACCGAGAGTGTGTTCAGAGAAGTGTGACCCCAGTAAAAGTTGCAACATATTCTTACATGAGGATTAGATGAAGAAACTAGACTGGGGGGAAAAATTGAAGAGCTGATTGTCATGAAGAGAGGGGTGGGGAGAGAGAGTGAAAGAGAGGGAGGGAGAGAGGAAGAGAGAGATTTTAGAGTGATTTTGTAGAGTTTCTGGATCAGAATTCTGAACAATACATAGGTGTTGGGAAGTCAGGACCAGGAAAAAAAATGCCAAAATTGGACTCTGTTCCTCCATAAAGTTGTGAGTTCACAATCATTAGAGCTGTGCAAGAAAAACCTGGATAACATCAGAATAGACTTTAGCTGATTCATATTTTGAGCAGAGACTGCAACTCATTAACATCCCAAATCATTCAAAACTCTGAAGGCTTGTAATTACTTGAGAAACAGTGACGTTGACAAGTTCTTCTAAATTTGTAGACTTTTAAACTACTTAGATGGGAATTCTGACTTTGATTCTATAGAATAGCTTTCAAAAAAAAGTCTCATGCCCAAGCATCCCATCTGGCTATGTGGTTTGTAGGAAGATGTCCACATAGACACAGTTCTTAACCTTGGCTGAATATTAGAATCGGTTGGGGTGCTTTAAAAAATACCAATGTCTAGTCCTCACTTAGGGTGTTTGATTTAACCTTTCTGGGGTTGGAGTCTAGACATTCCTTTTTAAAATAATCTCCCTAGATGATTCCAATCTGCAACCAAGGTTAAGAATAACTAGCACAGAGGGTGTTACCATTGATCTTCAGTTGGGCAAACGTGGCAAGCATTTGTGTTTTGCCTCTGGCACATCCATTTCTCCATCTTCCAGCCACAGTCCCCTATTTTGTTTGGGAATGCGTCACTTCCTTCTTCCTATCCATGCAGTTTTGGAGGCATTGACTCCATGATTCTGGACGGAACAGTATTCTTAGGCTTCAGTCAGCACCCAGGTTCTCCAGGGCAATCAGAAAGCATCAGGACTTTTCAGGAGAATTCCTCCTTTCACCCAGATTTGAAACTGGTAGGAGGCTGGAGAAACTGGGAGCCACCTCAGATCCCAAGAATGAAGCTTGCACAGGAAAAGGGAGGGTTGAAAGATGGAGAGAAACAGAATTCTGATGACATCATTTGATCTATTAATTTAGTCATGATTATGGTCATTGTTATCTCTATTTCACAGATGAGGAAACCAAGGCTAGGTGAGGTTAAGATTAGTTGTCCCAAATTCCACAGCCCATCAGTAGAAGAGGCTGAATTTGACTCCATGAAGGTCAGATTTCAAAAGTTAGGGAATTTCTGCTCTCCACACTGCCACAGCTAGTAAACATACCATCAGTCTCCTCTACCTCTGTGAAACTGAATAATTATGAATTTAAAAAATAGCAAGTCTGCGTTTGAGACTGTCAAGGAAACTTTATGCTCTTTGGGCAATGCTTATGTTCTATGTACCCAACACTTACCTCTATTTCTCAGGATAATTCAAGGTTTTTGTTTGCTTGTTTTTTCCTCACTTTCAACAGAAAGAACCCTAACTATTATAGAAATGATAATGTATGTTTCTAACATTGTCCTCTCTTGGAATTTTTGTTTGGGTATATTCTTGCTGGCTCCCCAGACCTAAGTGCATAGCAGAGAGTAGGGAAGGTATAGAATGCTTTGGAAAGATGGGGAAGAGAGAGCCAAGAAACAATAAAATGTGGACCACAGTGGTGGACTGTGTTTCATACTCTTGAGAGGAGCATCTCTAAGGCATCCCCGTAGAGTCTGAAAATAACACTGCCAGATAACAGGTGGAATGGAGAAACTAGGACATAATAACAATGCATATTGAACCCTTACTGTGTAAGTAAGTGCTGGGAATGGGATTTGATTTCCAAACACAGGGGCTTTCTGTTACACTCCACGGCTGCAAAGCCCTTCTCACTCCATCACTGCTCTGCTTTGCTGATAAGCAGAGTTGTTATGAATTTTAAGATGATCAGAGTTATCTTGAAGGTTATCAAGTAGATTTTCTGTCCTTTTGGGTGATGTTTATCAGGCTAACCTTGAAACTACTCCGAAATGGCAGACAGAGTTGTTCTCTAGGTCTTGAGCTATGAGTCAGGCCTGAGTATTTCTTTAAAAAGAAAGAAAAAAATCAGATTTGGAGAGTTCCCCAGCTTTCAGACTCATGGTTTTAATTCCAATAAGGAATCAGATGAGAAGGGATATATCCATAGCCTCTCCCACCCAGCAAGCCCTTTGGTGGGCTCCTCTGGTATTGCACAGTGATAGCATCCAACCGTGACGACCCTAAGCATGGCCTCCCTCAGAGCAATTGTGATTAAAATCCAAGAGGCAAGTCGAAGCAGCAACACGCTGTACTTTACAAACCAGTTTAATTAACCTGAATAGTCATGGGAAACTCCACTCAACTAGCTGGTTGTTGGGGTAACATGGTTAACCAAGGACGAGGCCAAATTAGACCCGGACCCCGGAGGCTGACTCTCAATTCCCAGCTGTGAGACTGTTCACCTTTTCGCATCTAATTGCAGCCATCAGTTTAATCCTTAAAGAATTATGTCCAATTGGTTTCTGTCTGTCTGCATTTGTAAATGTCATTCTGCCCAGCATGTGTTGTAAAGATTAGCTGTGCTTCATCGTTTTGTTAGCATGAATCAATAATGTGGGATTCTTGGCTCACTGAATTTTTAAAGTCATCTGTGAATCAATGTAAGCGATTTGTGCAGCACCCCTTATAACATGCTAATTTGAAATCATTGGATAAGATGCCTAGTTTTGGAAGACAGTTATTGAAAATTTTAAGATTAGCTTAAAGTTTAGCTTAAGTTAAAGAAGAGAGATGCTATGTTATGTTACTTTGCTGATGCACTTGCATGGATTCCATTCCTGGGAAAGGGCTAAAATTAAATTATCAAAATTAATAGCAGATTATGAATAAAAGCATGGTCTGAGAAAATGCAAAACAAAGGCCCCTGCAGGGAACCCTTATGATGGACTCTTCAAAATGTCCATCAGTGATTCAAAACTGCCTCACTCTCGTAAGATGTAGCAATGATGATGGAAATTACAACCTATGTGGAAAACCAGGGGAGTGTAATGCATTTCCTGGAAATTGCACTATAAAGGAGGCTAATCTTTCCCCAAAGTAGATGAAAAGCAAGCAGTTCTTATGTGGTAATGCCACATGGTTGTTTACTTTTTTTTTCCATTGCAGAAATTCCACAGCCAGATTACATTATGGTCTGAGCTTCAATAAAGCCAAACTCTTCCTCAACCTGTAGAAATGGGCATTGATGTAGTGGTGTTATTAATCAGTAAAAGATGTCCTCTAAGAATATTCAACTTCCTTAGTTATAAAAGACAATTTAATTGATCAAACTAGTAAATACTGAAAAAATATTAAAGATGTTGAGGGTGGGTGATTTACTGCTGAGAGGTATATAAATTATTGCCATCTTTCTGACAAGCTATTTCATAAGAGTATCTGATGACTTAAAATGATCTTACCCTTTTAACCTAATAAATCCAGTTTTAGGGAACATTCAAAATTATGGGCAAATATTTATGCTTAAATATGTTTATCATTGTGTTAATTCAAATAACAAAAAAATGTGGAAACAACCTAAACACCTAACAAAGTGAATGATTGAAATAATTATAAATTTCCCTATGATAAATTACCCCAGATTCATAAAAAGAGGGTTTGCAAAGAACTTTTAATTTCCTGGGAAAATGTGTAAATGTAATGTTAGATGACAAAGTAAATATATAAAGTTATATGCATCATATCACCTCACCTATGTAAAAAATGCATTTTGGGAAAGATGCTGGAAGTTAATATACAGGGATGTTAACAGTCATTCAATAAACACTTGTCAGGCATTACTTTTTTGGGTACTCTTCTAGAACCAGAGATTACAGTGATGAACCAGGTTAAGTCCCTGCCCCACATGAAGGTTACATTTTAGTAGGAGACAAGCAAAAAAATTAAGGCACTATCTTAAGGTATGACAGTATACTAGATGAAGTTAGCGTTAGGGGGCACAGTGGAGGGCTTCAGTTGGGGTGTTAGAGAAGCTTCTCTGAGGTGTGATAAGCTGATCTGAAGATAGGGAGTGAGAAATGTGATGAACACATGCAAAGGCAAGGGTGTGTTCTAGAAATATAAAGAGCTGCTGGAGCTTACTGAGTGAGGGCTGAGTGGTCACAGTCCAAAGCAAGCAGATCTTGGAGGCCAGAGTGAGGTATTTATCTTTCTTCCAGTTTTATTGAGATATGACTTTTATGCAGTGCTGTATAAGTTTGTGTACAGCATCATGATTTGACTTACCCACAATATGAAATGATTATGAGTTTAGTGAACATCCATCATCTCATCTAGATACCACATTAAAGAAATAGAAAAACAATTTTTTAACTTGTGATGAGAACTCAGGATTTACTCTCTCAAGAACTTTCATATACAACATAGAGCAGCGCTAATTGTATTTGTCATGTTGTACATTACATCCTTAGTTCTATTTATCTTGTAACTGGAAGTTTGTACCTTTTGACTGCCTTCATCCAATTCTCCCTCACTCCACCCCCTGCCTCTGGTAACCACAAATCTGATCTCTTTCTCTATGAGTTTGTTTGTTTGTTTTTGAAGTAGAATTGACCTACAACACTATGTTGGTTCTTGTTATACAACATAGTGATTCAATATTTCTATACATTTCAAAATGATCAACAGGCTAAGTCTGGTTATGATTTGTCACATAATTATTATGTAATTATGATATTATATAATTATTGACTATATTCCCCACATTGTACATTTCATACCCCTGACTCATTTATTTTGCAACTTCAACCTCTTAATCTCCTTCGCCTATTTCTCTCATCCCTCTACCCCATCTCCTCTGACAACCACCTGTTTGTACTCTGTATCCATGACTCAGTTTTGGTTTTGTTTTGTTTGTTCTTTTGTTTTCTAGATTCCACATGTAAGTGAAATCATACGGTATTTGTCTTTCTCTGTCTAACTTATTTCACTTACCATAATACCTTCTAGGGCCACCCATGTTGTTGCAAATGGCACAATTCATTCTTTTTTATGACTGAGTAATATTCCATTGTATACATACCATATCTTCTTTATCCATTCATCTGTTGATGAGCACTCAGTTTGCTTCCATGTCTTTGCTATTGTAAATGATGCTACAATGAACATAGAAGTGCAAATATCTTTTCAAATTAGTGTTTTCAAAATCTTCAGATAAATACCCATGAGTGGAATTACTGGATCATATGATAGTACTATGTTCTCCATAGTGGCTACACCAATTGACATTCTCACCAACAGGGAACATAACTAGGGCTCCCTTTTCTCCACATCCTCAACAACACTTGTTATTTGTAGTCTTTTTGATAACAGCTCATTTGACTGGTGTGATATGTTATCTCATTGTGGTTTTGATTTCCATTTCTCTGATGATTAGTGATGCTGAGCAACTTTTCACCTGCCTGTAGGCTATTTGTATGTCTTCTTTGGAAAAATGTCTGTTCAGGTTCTCTGCACATTTTTTTATTTTTTTCAGGTTCTTTTTTTTGGATATTGAGTTGTATGTGTTCTTTGTATATTTTGGATATTAACCCCTTAACAGATAGATCATTTGCAAATATCTTCTGTCATTCAGTAGGCTGCCTTTTCATTTTGTTGATAGTTTGCTTTGTTGTGCAAAAGCTGTTTAGTTTGATGTTGTTCCATTTGTTTATTTTTGTTTTTGTTTCCCTTGCCTGAGGAGACAGATCCAAATCAATATTAATATTGCTAAGACTGATGTCAAAGAGTATGCTACCTATGTTTTCTTCTAGGAGTGTAATGGTTTCAGGTCTTATGTTTAAGTGTTTAATCCATTTTGAATTTATTTTTGTACATGGTATGAGAAAGTAGTCCAGTTTCTTTTGCCTGCAGTTGTCCAGTTTTCCCAGCCCCATTTATTGAAGAGGCGGTCTTTTCCACATTGTATTTTCTTGCCTTCTTTGTCATAGATTAATTGACCATATGAGTGTGGGTTTATTTCTGAGCTCTCTATTCTGTTCTATTAATCTATGTATCTGTTTCTGTGCCAGTACTGTACTTTTTGATTATTGTAGCTTTGTAGTATAGTTTGAAATCAGGGAGCCTAATTCCTCCAGCTCCATTTTTCTTTCTCAAGATTGCTTTGGCTATTTGGGGTCTTTTGTGTTTCCATACAAATTTTAGAATGATTTGTTCAAGTGCTGTGGAAAATGTCATGGGTATTTTGATAGAGTTTGCATTGAATCTGTAGATTGCCTTGGGTGGTGTGGTTGTTTTAACAACATTAATTCTTTCAATCCATGAGCATGGTTTATCTTTACATTTGCTTATGTCATCTTCAGTTTCTTTCATCAGTGTTACAGTTTTCTGAGTACAAGTCTTTTACCTCAGTTAGATTTATTTCTAGGTATTTTATTCTTTTTGATGCAGTTAATGGGATTTATTAATTTCTCTTTCTGATAGTTCATTGTTAGTGTATAGAAATGCAAAGGTTTCTGTATATTAATTTAGTATCCTGCAACTTTTCTGGATTCATTGATGAGTTCTAATAGTTTTTTTGGTAGTGTCTTTAGGATTTTCTATATATAGTATTATGTCATCTGCAGGCAGCAACAGTTTTACTTCTTCCTTTCCAATTTGGATTCCTTTTACTTCTTCTTCTTTTTGATTGTTGTGGCTAAGTCTTCCAATACTATGTTGAATAAAAATGGTGAGAGAGGGCATTCTTGTCTTGTTCCTGATCTTAGAGGAAATGCTTTAAGCTTTTCACCACTGAGTATGATGTTAGCTGTGGGCTTGATGTTAGCTGTGGAACTTCATTATGTTGAGGTATGTTCCCTTATACCCACTTTGTTGAGAGTTTTTATCATGAATAGGTGTTGAAATTTGTCGAAAGCTTTTTCTGCATCTACTGAAATGATCATTTGATTTTTATTCTTCAGTTTTTTAATGTGGTATTACATAGGTTGATTTGCAGATATTGAACTATTCTTGGATCCTTGGGATAAATCCCACTTGATCATGGTGTATTGAGTTGTTAATGAATCATTGAGTTTGGTTTGCTAATATTTTGTTGAGAAATTTTGCATCTATGTTAATTAGTGATATTGGCCTGTAATTTCCTTTTTTTGTGTTGTCTTTGTCTGGTTTTGGTATTAGAGTGATGCTGGCCTCATAGAAGGGGTTCTGAAGCTTTCCTTTTCTCTACAATTTTTTGGAATAGTTTAAGAAGGATAAGTGTTAACTCTTTGTTAAATATTTGGTGGAATTCACCTATGAAGCCATCTAGTCCTGGACTTTTGTTTGTTGGCAGTTTTTTAATTACTGATTCAATTTTATTACTGATAATTTGTCTGTTCATGTTTTCTATTTCTTCCTGATTCCGTCTTGTGAGATTGTACATTTCTAAGAATTTGTTCATTTCCTCTAGGCTGTCCATTTTATTGGTGTATAATTGTTTGTAATAATCTCTTATGATCTTTTGTATTTCTGTGATGTCAGTTTAACTTCTCCTCTTTTATTTCTGAATTTATTTATTTGGGATCTCTCTTTTTTTCTTGATGGATCTGACTAGAGGCTTATCAATTTTATTTATCTTTTCAAAGAACCAGCTCTTAGTTTCATTGACCTTTTCTATTATTTTTTAGTCTCTATTTCATTTATTTCTGCTCTGATCTTAATGATTTTTTTCCCTTCTACTCACTTTGGGTTTTGTTTGTTCTTCTTTGTGTAGTACCTTTAGGTGTAAGTCTAGGTTGTTTATTTGAGATTTTTCTTGTTTCCTGAGGTAGGCTTGTATCACCTAAACTTTCCTCTTAGAACTGCTTTTGCTGTGTCCTATAGATTTTGGATCATTGTGTTTTCATTTTCATTTATCTTGAGGTATTTTTTGATTTCCTCTTCAATTTCTTCAGTGACCCATTGGTTGTTTAGTAGAATATTGTTTAGCCTCTACGTATTTGTGTCTTTTGCAGTTTTTTTTTCTGTAGTTGATTTCTAGTCTCATAGCACTGCAGTTGGCAAAGATGCTTGATATGATTTTAGTTTTCTTAAGTTCATTGAGACTTGTTTTGTGGCTTAGCATGGGTTCTATACTGAAGAATGTTCCATGTGCACTTGAAAGGAATGTGTATTCTGCTGCTTTGGGATGGAATGTTCTCTCTATATATCTATTAAGTTCATCTGGTCTGATGTGTCATATAAAGCCAGTGTTTCCTTATTGATTTTCTGTCTGGCTTATCTGTCCACTGATCTAAGTAGGGTGTTAATATCCCATACTCTTATTGTATTACTGTCAATGTCTCCCTTTATGTTAATATTTGCTTTATGTATTTGGGTGCTCCTATGTTGGTGCATATATATTTATAATTGTTATATCTTCTTGTTGGATTGATCCTTTGATAATGTAATGTCCTTCTTTGCCTTTTGTCTTCTATTACAATCTTTGTTTTAAAATCTATTTTGTCTGATATGAGTATTCCCAACCCGATTTTCTTTTCATTTCTATTTTTATGGAATACCCTTTTCCATCTCCTCATTTGCAGTCTGTGTGTGTCTTTAGATTTGAAATTAGTCACTTTTAGGCCACATATATGGGTCTTTTTTTGTATCCGTTCAGCTACTCTATACCTTTTGATTGGAGCATTTAGTCTACTTACAGTTCAAGTAATTATTGATAGGTATGTAGTTATTGCCATTTTGTTCATTGTTTTCTGTTTGTTTTTATAATTCTTTTCTGTTTCTTTCTTCTTTTGCTCTCTTCCCTTGTGATTTGATGACTATCTTTAGTGTTATGTTTGAATCCCTTTCTCCTCTTATTTTGTGTGTATCAATTTTAGATTTTTGGTTTGTGGTTACCATGATATATATATATATGATGATGTAAGTTGATGATCTCTTAAGTTCAAATACATTTTAACAACCCTGCAATTTACACCCCTACCCCATATTTTAGTGTTTTTAATATCATACTTTACATATTTTGATTTTGTATATCCCTTAAATATTTATTGTGGATGTATATGATTTTACTACTTTGACTTTGAACCTTTCTACTACCTTTATAAGTGGTTGATCTACTACTTTTACTGTATATTTGCCTTTACCAATGAGATTTTTCCTTTTGTAATTTTTATATTTCTGGTTGGGGTCTTGTCTTTTCCACTTAGAGAAGTCTCTTAACCATTTCTTGTAAATCAGGTTTAATGGTGCTGATCTCTTTTAGCTTTTGCTTGTCTGTAAATCTCTTTTTTCTCCTTCAAATTTGAATGATGGCTTTGCTGGATAGAGTATTCTTATCTCTTTAAATATGTCATACCACTCCCTGCTGACCTGCAGGCTATCAGCTGATAGCCTTGTGGGAGTTCCTTTATATTTTCCTTGCTGCTTTTAAGATTCTCTCTTTGTATTTAATTTTTGCCATTTTAATTACAACATGCCTTGGTATGAACCTCTTTGGGATTGTCTGTGCTTCCTGGACCTGGATGTTTTTTTTTTTTCCCAGTTAGGGAAGTGTTCAGCTATTATGTCTTCAAATATGTTCTCTGCCCCTTACTCTTTTTTTCCTTCTGGGACCCTCATAATGAGAATGTTAGCATGAATGATGTTGTCCCAGAGGTCTTTTAAACTGTCCTCATTTTTAAAAATTCTTTTTTCTTTTTTTCTGTTCAGCTTGAGTGATTTCCACTACTCTGTCTTTCAGTTCATTGATCTGTTCCTCTGTATCTTCTAATCTACTGTTGAGTCCTTCCAGTGTAGTTTTTTAGTTATTGTGTTCTTCAGTGCTGTTTGGTTCTTCTTTGTATTTTCCAACTCTTTTAGGAACTTCTCACTGTGTTCATCCATTCTTCTCCTGTGTTTGATGAGCATCTTTATGATCATTACCTTGAACTCTTTATCAGGTAGATTGTTTATCTCCACTTTGTTTAGTTCTTTTTCTGAGGTTATGTCTTGTTTCTTCATTTGGAACATATTCCTCTGTCACCTCATTTTGCCTGATTCTCCGGTTTTTTTTCCATGTATTAGGTAGGACAGTTACATTTCCCTATCTTGGAGATGTTGCCTTATGTGGGAGATGTCCTGTGGGGCCCAGCAGTACACTCCCCTCTGTTCAACAGAGCTGTGTTCTCTGGGCATGCCCCCTATGTGGGCTGCATGGGTCCTTCTGTTTTAGCAGGGCCGACTACTGTGGTTGGCTCCTGGCCTGGTTGGTTGCCATGCTTTGCCTACTGCAGAGGCTGATAGCCATTGATGGGTGGTCTGGATCCTCACACAGCTGGCTGCGTGACTTGGGGAGTTCCAGTCCTGGTGCCAGCCAGCTGGTGGGCAGAACTGGGTCCCAGGCCCTCTGGTGGGTGGGGCTGGTTCCCAGGGCAACTGGGGTGCTCAGGGGGGCCCATGGCTAATTCCAGCCTGCTGGTGGATGGGCTCTGTCCACGCATGGCTGGCTTCTCGGCCTGGGTGGTCCCAAGATTGGTGTTGACTGGCTGATGGGTTAGCCTGGTTCCTGGTACCAATAAGCTAGATGGAGGACTCCAAAATGGTGCTTGCCAGCAGCAGTACCCTCGTGGTTGAATGAGCAACCCCACATTGCTGCAGTCAGTGTCTGTGTCCCTAGGTTGAGTCCCAGTTGCCTCCTGACTTTTGGGGAGCTTCTCCAAGATCAGCAAGTGGGTCTGACAAAGGCTCCTTTCAAATTACTGTTCATGTCCTGGACTTCAGAGCACATGAGATTTTTTGGTGTGCCCTTTAAGAGTGGAGTCTCTGTTTCCTATAGTCCTTGGGTCTCCCAAAAGTAAGCCCTGCTTCCTTCAAAGCCAAATGTTCTGTGGGCTCATCTTCCTAGTGCAGGACCCCCAGGGGGCCCAATATGGGGCTCAGACCCCTCACCCCTTGGGGAGAACCTCTGTCATGGTAATAATCCTCCCATTTGTGGGTTGCCTACCCAGGGGTGTGGGTCTCGTCTATACCATCTCCACCCCTCCTACCCATCTTGTGGTTTCTTCTTTATAATTTCATTTGTAGAAGATCTTTTCTACAACAGCTCATCAATAGTTGCTCTGTAAATAGTTGTAATTTTTGTAAGCCTGTCGGAGGAGGTGAGCTCAGAGTCCTTCTACTCTTACCATCTTGGCCACTCTCAGAGTGAGGCATTTAAATCTCATATATATGCAGTGGGAAGTTTTGGAGGGCTTTGAGCTAGGAATTGACCTAATATGATTCACAGTTTTAAAATACCCATGTAGATGCCTTTAGAAATATAATGTAGGGGTCAGGAGAGAAAATAGAGAAACTAAGTAAGTGGCTTTGCATGTTCCCTTTGATTCAGCAAAACCTATCTCTGATAGTTTATCATATGGATGTAATTGCATGTATGAAAATACTATATGTAAGGTTAGTGCAGTATTTTTTGAGAGAGCAAGAGACTGGAAACAACCCAGTTTTCAAAGGATAGGTTACTGGTTAAATAAATTCTGTTACAGCCATATCATGGAATACTAGGCAACTAAATAAAGAATGAGGAAGCTCTCTCTAAGTATCCATATGGAAATATCTCCAAATGTACGATGAAGTGAGAGGAGCAGAACAGGGTGCATCATGTGCTAACAAGTAAAAACAAGGGGGGATATATATTTCTTATATTTAGATAAAGACTCTGTAAGGACACCTCAAAAAGAAAATCTAAAAATTAGTTACCTGTGAAAGGTAGGAGTGGAAATGGGCCAGTGAAGTACAGCAGTATACATATTTTGATATGGTTTGCTTTTTGAACATGTGTACTATATATTCAAACAAAATACCTAAGATGAGACGAGTCTTTGAGAAGATGAGAGAAGATGGGATCCGGATCCAAGTGGAGGGGTTGTCCATTGTCAATGTGGTTGTCACCAAAAGGTCAGGCTAATGGGATGGTTATTGCCTCAGTTCTCCTCATCTGAAAAATGGTGAATATATGGTACATACCTCATGAGGTAAAATAAATAACAATGCCTAGAAAGTAGCATGCTCTCAGTAAATATTAGTCTTTTTTATTATTATATTTATTCTATGTGTTTCAAAGTATTCCATATTAACAATTTGTTAAAATATGTATTAATGTCCTGTCATATCATATTCCCTGGTCAATGTGAGTATTGGAAATGCAAAAGTGACTCAGAAACCCTTAGCAATTTGAGACTTTTTCAGCACCAAGGACAGCAAACTTCGTACTAATCAGCACACACAAGATTCCAGTGTAGGATTGCCTAGGGCCCAGTCCCTCTCAGAAATACATAAAGGGGAATGGGGGACAAATGTAGCAAGTCTTAGATTGAGCCCTGCGGGAAATTCCACTTCGCATTTGCAAAGTACAAGCCTGGGCTCTTTCTTTGTGGTATCTCTGCCACTTGCAGATAATTCTGGCACTGTATGAGGCATTGCTCCCTGTCTCCCGGGAACCCAGCATGTTTGTATGGGCTTAGAGAAAAGCAAGGGAGAGTTGGGGAAATCAGAATCCATGTTTCAGAGGCAGTCTTACAGGACACCTGCAATGCCAGGAGAATGGCAGATTACATTCGGATGTGACGCGGACCTGAGTTCTGAATATGTTGACTTTATCTTTTAATAATGCATTTCATTAGGAACAGGGACTATTGATGTACCTGGGCAAATAAAATGCATTCTTCACAAGCAGCCTCACTCTTCAGTAGTTTCTTTAGCAGAGGGAGAATAAGCAATGCTTGACGGCTGTTTCTCTTATTAAAAATTGCCCATCTGTGCCTCTGGGGAAGGGGATCAGAAATGGGGAGTGAGGAAGGGAAGAGAAACTAATCCCACCAGGCTCCTGTTTTGAGCCAGACACTTCACATATCTTAGCTCATGTAATCCTCTTCACTACCTTTAAGATAGCATCAGCCCTATTTGTACAAGGGAGAAAGCTCTGAGAAGTTTTGTAACTTACCCATAGTCATACAGCTAATGAGTGGTAGCCCGTTGATATTTGAGCTCACGACTTTCTTCCTGTGTTTAGCACCCATTCCTCTGCTCCAGTGTTTTTCAACTTTGGCACTGTTGACGTTTTGTTTGGGGTGATTGTGAGTGTGTATGTTTGTTGGGGAGAAGAGGCTGAGCTGTGCATTGTAGGATATATTGCATCATCTCAGGTGCAGTAGCACCCCCGCCCCCAGTTGTAATAACCAAACATATCTCCGGACATTGTTAAATGTCCCCTGGGGGGCAGAATCTCCCCAGGCTGAGAACCACTGGTCTACATCATGCTGCCTGAAGAATGCTTCTACACCTCACAGCTCAGCAACAGTTTTCTAGATTGTGATCATAGATCATATTTGTGTGTGCTACCTACCATTCATTCTTTCATTCACTCAGTCCTTAAACTGTCCATCAATAGTTAACTGAGTGTCTACTCTAAGCCAGACACTCTGCTAGGTACTGAGATAAGAAGATAAATGTTAAACAGTCCCTGGCCTTGCAACATGCAGTCTGATGGAGAGACAGATAAACACAGAATCAGTGTGGTGAGTACAATGCCAGTGGCAGCTCAGAGATATTTATCCTAGCCTGGGGATTGGGTCTTTGAGTAAGAAGAATCTACTAGGTATTCAGGGTCCATAGGTTAACTTAAAAGATAACCTTATTTTAGGGGCTTTTGCTTAGGGATTATTCTGAGTTTCTATTGAATGAATCCTTAGTGATCCCACGGACAGGATTTGTTTTTAAAAATATTTTATTTTGATATACACAGTGCAAAGCGCATAATTCCTGGGTGTAAAGCTTGATGAATTTTTACATATGTTCACATCCATGCATGCACAACTCAAGATCAAGATACAGAACATTTCTGTCACCCAGAAGTTTCCCTTAGGCCGTTTAATGAGTCGAAATCCCTGCAATGATAAACACTATACAACTTCTATCACCATAGATTAGTTTTACCTGTTCTTGAACTTCATATAAATGGAATCATTATAATGTGTGTTTTCTTTGTTGTCTGTCTTATTTATCTCATCTTTACATTTGTGAGATTTTTTCATACTGTTACACATAGTAGTATTTCATTCTTTTTTATCTCCATATAAAGTTCTATTAAGTGAATATTGCTGGAAAACATCCATTTTCCTATTGATGAATGTTTAGGCTGTTTGTGATTTTGCTTCTTATTAATAAAGCTGTCATAAACATTTTCACTGATGTCTTTTGATGGACATAATCACTTCTTTCTCTTGAGCATACACCTAGGAATGGAATTACTGAGTCATAGGGTAGGTAAATGTTTAGTTTTAAGAGATGCTGCCTGGCTTTTTTCCAGAGAGCCCATACCAATTTATACCCCCACCAGCAACTCTTGAGAGTTCTGGTTGCTGTCAGGTTTCTTAAGGCATCAAAGGTTAACATAATGCATAAGTAAGGCAGGTATTTTAACCCTAAGGCTGCAGGCAGCAGGGGATGGGTTAGGAAGAAGGGTGACATCACTTTTGTCCACTGGCCTAGCCTGTCACAATTCCCTACCTGGCTCTGAAAGAGAGACTTGTGGGTCAGGCCCACTGGTCAAGAACTGGATGAAGCTGCCTCCCCGACCATGAAATGCTGGGGAATCATAGCTGGCACAATAGAGTTTAAGAAAGAAATCAAGGTGAGAACATGGGCCAGCCCAATTTCTTATCTGCCTAGAAGAGACACAGATCTGAGGTTGGTTGTATGTTGCAGCAAAGACACAAAACTCTTTGAGGCACCACAGTGTATGAAAAGAGCTCCAGGGGCCCTGTCTCAGCCCTGCTCTGGGACCAAGGAGAACCAACCTAAACTGTCCGAGATCATTTCCTCACTCACTGTACCTGCCTTGCCCACCTCCAAGTATTGTTGAGAGATCAAATGATAATATGTACACAAGGAATAGTGTGTACATGAATAGGTGATTGTTTTACCCAAGTTGTACAGTGGCCATCCCTGCTGTTGGATACAGGGGACCGGAGTCAAGGAAAAGCTGTGTATAATGATGGAAAGGCTATGGGACTAATCGTAGCACCTTCGATCACTTACCCCTGGAGGGTCTGGGTTACTCCATCTTTCTGGTCCCCAGTGTCCCCATCTGTGAAAGAATAACTTGGACCAAATAATCTCTGATGACATTGCTTAGACCCCGTTAGAGATAACCATGTTAGCTAACTTTTACTGAGTGCCAGGAACTGTGCGAAGCACTTTACATGCATCATCTTGTCCACTTCTCACAACCAATCTTATGAGGAAGACACCATTAATATTCCCGTTTGTCTGATAAGGAAACTGAGGCAAAGAAAACTTAAATAAAACTTACCTGAAGTCCCATAGTGAAGGCAGTATCTCAGCCCAGGCAGACTGATTCCTGAGGCCAGTTATTAAGGCTGTGATAGGACACACAGCCTTAATGGGTGGCTCCATCTTATGGGAAGGAAGGGAATTTAGTGAAACATCTCAAGAATTGTGCAAACCTCCTTGCCATTTACTAGCTGTGTGGTCTCAAGCAAGTGCCTTAAACTCGCTGGGTCTCAGTTTCTTCAACATTAAAAATGGGGATAATATTTTCGATCTCACAGGAATAATATATAGGAATAACATGGTGCCCAAGACAACACTCAATAACTGTTAGTTCCCCTTTGTCTATCACTAAGTAAGTCAAGGTAGAAATGAAGAATGGTAATTGATAATGACCTTACCTCCTGTGTCCTTGCCACAAGAGAATGTTCTTGGAATAACGCCAAGCTAAAAGTGCAATGTAGTACGACAGAGTAGGAAGAAAACATGTCAAACTGGATTTTATTTTTTATTAATTTCCCTACCCTTTCCACCCTAACATAAAAGTAATAACTGCTTATTTTAGGAAATTGTAAATTATAGGAAAAATGAAGAAAAACAAGTATCCAGAATCTTGTCATCCAGACACAACTGCTGTCGATATTTTGTTGTATTTCCTTCCAGTCTTCTTGCTTTTTTTTTAGTAGGTGAAATCATATTGGGTATAAAGTTTTGTCGTTTGCTTTTCTAACTAAGTAATATAACATACACATTTTCCTGTGATAATGACAGTCTCTTTTTATCATCATTAAATGTATCATTTCATCTATCATGATTTACTTACTCCCATACTGTTTCTAAATTTTCCGCAACTATCAAAATGCTAAGATGACCACAATTTCACATACAGAATTTATCCAAATTTCTAGTCCTTTCCCTAAAGCATTTTTAAAGGATCGTGATATACATTGCCAAATAGCTTTTCAGAAATGTTTAACCAAATTATACTCCCACCAAGGTAATGTTTTTTTTTTACTATACCCATGCTAACAGTGAGAATTGTAGGTTTAGAATCCTTGTTAATATGATTGTTAAAAAATATTACCTCATTATTTAAATTTACAATTCTTTGACCCAAAATGTGGTTGAATATTCATATTGTTTCATTTTAAAATTTTTATTTATGTCTGTATGTCCACTTTTTATTTTTATTGTGACATAAATCAAAAGTGTGTGTATACATAATTTAAATCATCATCATAATAATACAATAAACACTAATTTATCCACTACCCAGCTTATGAAATAGAACATTTTTATACCTTAGAAGTCTCCTGGGTGTCCCTCCTAAGTGTATTTTCCTCCTGCCTTCCTTCCAAATGTTCATAATTCTGACATCTGTGGTAATTATTTCCTTGATATTCCTTATGGTTTTACTACCTATTCATGCATCCCTAAAACAAAGTTTATCTGTCTTTGAACTTTATAAAAATGGAATAAATGATATAAATATTATCCTGTGGCTTATTTCACCCCTAAATGATATTCAACTACACTGATGTGTACACCCAAATCCATTCCTTTTCCTTACTGAGTAGTATTCCATCATATGCACATGTTTCTATAGTGGAATTGGTGAGTCACTGGTTATGTACAAGCTTTGCCTTTACTTTGTAATAAGTTAGGTTTTAAGCTCATTTTCATATATGTTTTAATTATACAGTCTGAATTATTTGGTTCCTAATTTTATGTAGCATCTCTCTGACAATTAGAAATTATTTTTATTCCAGTATATAATTGTTTTCTTTTGTGATCCTTTCATTGGCTCAATATCTAGAAAGTTCTCTGTCACCCTTAAATGGAATTTTTTCTCATTGCGTTCTTCTGTTTTGTTGTTCTTTTCCATCTTTGAGTATTTTGGTATTTGGTGTATGTTTAATTTTTTATACCACTTGGGATTTATTTTGCTATACAGCATGAAGTGGAAATGTTTGTTTTTGCTCAGTTGCCAACCAACTCCTTTCCAAAGCATTATCAAATAACTGTGCCATGTACTGTCTGAGAACTCTCAGCCCCATATGTGTCTCTATTGTACCTCAGCTGGGAGCCTGAAAACTACATTTCCCAGAGTTCCTTGCTGGCTGGTGTTAGTGTCTGCAAATAGGAGGCAGTCAGGTAGAATTAACAGGTGGGAAAAATGTAAGAGCTATTTTTCTGCTTGTGGCAACACTGTCAGCAGGAATGCAAACTCCTAGGCTCTTGATAACACCACCTTCCCTGTTTTAATTCTCCAGCCCTAGAAGAGGTAGTATTCATCTCTGGGCAAAATGACCTACTCTCCTTTGTCCTTCTGGGTTCTCTATACATTTGTACTCAATTCCCTGTATTAAGTCCCTCTCTGCTTGAAATACCTAGCGTGCTTCCTGTTTTCCTGTGTGTACACTGATTGATAAATCTTCCTCTCCCCACTGATTTGCAGTGCCAAGTTTGTGTGTGTGTGTGTGTGTGTGTGTGTGTGTGTGTGTGTGTGTGTGTAAAGAAGGAGAAAGAGAACAGGAGGGAATGTGTGTTATTTGTTTTCGAGCTATGTGTTTTGATTCATTGATCCTTGTGCCAGTTTGTGCACATGCATATTTATCATTATAATTATCTTAGCTTTAGCATGCATTTCAGTATCTGACAGTGCACATCTTCCCTCATTCTTCTTTTCTCCCATGGTCTGTCTTCACTATTCTCATCTACTTATCAATCTGGGCTTTTAAGAAAAAAAAATCTTTAGAAGGACAATCAATTGTGCTCTGCCTACTATAATCTTCCCCCCTGCATCTTGGTGAAGCTGAGTATTGCTTAAAGGAAGCTAACATTGCTTCACTGTGGAGAATCACAGAAACAGTCACACATGCACTCTCACACTTGCCCTCCCCTTCCCATGGGCATAGTGGGCAGCTGTGTCTGGGTGCACAGGTGATCAATTATCGTCCATTCAGAGTGGTTCTTCCCCGCCACCTTGGGGTAACCCTACTTAGAGAAGAGGCTGCAGAACTGTCATCTCTAACAATGAAAGGGGATCTGATTTTCTCTGAGTCAGCCTGATTAACAATGTCCAAGGTCAGAAGAGAGATTTCTTTCAAGACCTTGCAATTTCTCAATAATCCTATTTTGGCTCATTGGATGAAATGGCTGTGGGAAAATGATCTGATCATTATTTTAAACACCAGGGCAATCATAGGGGGAGATGCCTCTGAAACACACTATCTCTGCTTTGGTAACTACAGAAGAGAATTGGAGAAGGTGCCTCATAGTGCTTCTTTCTTTATTTTCTTTTTCTGTAAGAGGAGACTCTCATAATATTCTGAAACAGCCCTGAGATCTCCCCACCAGGCCCTTCTCATGCTCTTCTGTTAAGCCTGGTTTGGTTGGAGACAAAGGCTGCCCCCTGTTTTGGTCCCAGCCCCGGGGAAGCCTCTGGCACTCTTCCCACACAGTTGGTTCTGTATGTAGGATCGCTTTGGAACATGAAAGCACTCTCCAAAAGCCTCAGAGTTTGGTGCCCCAGAGAGTCAGGCACATCGAGTGAGGAGCCAGTGAGACTGTTTTCGAGGGAACGTGAGAACTGTGCCAAGGCTTTCTTGGCAGGGAAAGCTGGTGAAGGGCGGCATGACTTTGCACACACCTGGAGCAGAGTAGGAATCCACCCTCTACCCCACGAGCCTCCGAGTCAGACTGCCTGGGTCTGAATTCTTGTTGCTTTGCCTCCAGTTAGCTGGATACTTTCTGTGCCTCAGTTTCCTCCTCTTTACAGTGTTAAAAATAACAATGACTGTGTCAAAGGCTAGATAGGATTAAATGAGGTAATCCATATAAGGGCTTAGAGTAGTCCCTGGTTATGATAAACAATACGTATTAGCTTCACGTCTCCATCCCCACTCCCCAACCCCCTCCCCTCCAACCTTAACTCGTAGGGGGTTAATTGTCTAGGCTTAGGAGCCAGACTGCCCAGTTTGTATCCTGATTCTGCTAATTCCTAGCTGTGTGACTTTCAGTGAGTTGCCTAGCCTCTCTGAGCCTTACTTTGCTCACCCATAAGTAGATTTAATAATAGTACCTCCTTATGGCATTGCTGTGAGGATTGAATTAATTAATTCACAGTAAACACTTAGACCAGTGGTTCTCAACTGGGGTCATGCTTGCCTCCCAGGGGGCATTTGGTAATGTCTGCAGGCATGCTGGTTGTCACAACTGGGGTGTGTGCTCTTGGCCTTATGAGTAGAGGCCAGGGATGCTGCTAAACATTCTACAATGCACGGATAGCTTCCCACCCCCAACAAAGAATTATCCTGCCCCAAATGTCAAGAGTGCCAAGGCTGAGAAACCCTGGTAGACCTGATAGATGGATTCGTGGCTAGGAGCGAGGACTCAGTCAATCTCGGCTGTTAGCATTTCAGCAACAGTTTTGTGTACTTACACTGTGCCAGGAACTGCACTATATTCTGGGAATAAAAAGATGAATCACATGCAGGCCCTGCCCTCAAGTGGCTTAGTCTGGAGGGGAAGACAGTATGAGGCTTTGGAATTGGAGAGTGGAACAAGGGGCTTGGGCCCTGGAAGCCATGCAGAGCAGCTGGTCAAAGGAGGCCCCCTTTTTATTTCATTGCTCCTCTAATTGTAGAACCAGACACACTTCTGGTGGGACTCCACGTAAGCAGGTAATTGTGATGCAGGCAGAAGTGCTGGATTCTGTGGACCCACGTGGCAAGGCCCCTGTTCTAGTTGGAGGAGGTGAGGACTGGTTTCTAAAAGGAGGTGATGCTTGTTGCTGTCTCATGCAAATGAGTGGGATTTAGGAAGGCAAATGTGAGGAAGGGAAGGGCAGAGGAAACCTCCCAGGTAAAGGGACAGAGGTATCATTTATTCAGTAAGTGTCTGTTGAGCACCTAATGTGGACCAGACATAGTTCTAGGCTCTGGGAATACAGCAGTGAACCAAGGACAAAAGTCCGTGCCCTCATGGAGCGTCTTTCCATGTAGTGGTGGGGGCTGGACACAGACAACAAACAAACAAACACATAGGTAATGTGTCAGGTGGTGACAAGTCCTGTAAGCAGGGAAGAGGGATAGAGAGTGCTTGAGGGAGGGGGGTTGCAATATTAAATATGTGAATTAAGAAAGGCCTCAATGAGGATGTGACCTTCTTCTTCAAGCAACGACCTGAAGAAAGTGAAGGAGGGAGCCACGTGTATATCTGTGTTCTGAGTACTGGCAGTGGCTTGTGCAAAGGCCCTGTGGCAGGTGCCTTCCTGGAGTGTTTGAGGATCAGCAGGAAGATCAGTGGAGTGAGGGGAAGAATTGGACTAAAGTGGAAGCAGTTGCCAGGCCAAGGAAAGTCTTGGATGCCATAGTAAGGAGAATGGATTTTCTTCTGAAGGTTATTTTATCAGCCACTGAGGAAATACGCAGATATCTTCTATAAGACATTGACCCTGCCTGAAGCACATAACTGGTACTTATTTGCCTGCAAGATGTTTTCAACACAGGAGGACCCTTTTTGTATCTCCTTCTACTAAAGTTTCGTGGTGGCACCTGAGCCCCTAGTTTCAGTCCCAGGTATGCGGCTTCGGGCATGTCACTCTGACTCTTTGAGTCTCATATTCCTTACCCAAGGAATGAGGGACATTCAGTGATCACTAACTTCCATTCCAGCTCCGGGACTATGAATGCCTCAAAATTCATCACGGAAGCTTGTAGACAATTGCTGAACCTGTGGAGCACTAACTGTACACCAAACATTCGACAGGTAGTGGCTGAGGAAATGTTCAACAAGACCCTGGGGTAGAAGCAGTGTTATCTCCACTTTAGTGATGAGGAAATAGAGGCACAAAGGGGCTGAGCAAGGTGGCTAAAGTTGCACAGCATAATTGTGACAGTCAGACCCAGCTCCATCTGTCTGCAAAACCCATACCCTGTGGGCTCCATGAACCAGAATATCAAAGACGGCATCAGAGTGAGGCTCCCACAATACGTAGCACACCCGGGAAGGACAATCCCAGCGTTCTGCTTCTCCTGTCTCTGCTCTCACACCTGCTCTGCTGATGTACCTGAGGGGCTCGGAAGACCTGGCCAGGGTTGCGGAGTCCTTTCAGCAAAGTCACAGCCAGGGTGCTAAGTCATTGAATAAGGGCTGAAATTTTATCCAGAACCTGCCCACAAGACAGTTTTGAGCAGTGGGTCAGAGGCTTATTTGGGGGGCTGCACGGGGCATCCCGAGCCCTGTCGTGGGTGAAGGAGAGCCAGACTTCAGCCCCAGCCGCCAGGAGACTCAGACCCAAGATGGAAAGCATGGCCGACACGTCCACCCTACCGCACAGGGTTGCCTAGCAACGGCAAGTGACAAGCTGCCAACTCGGTGATACAATCAGAGTCAGCCAATTAAAACTTTTATTTATATTTTGCATTTTCCTTTTTTTATTGTTTCCATAATTTCCTTTTGTCCCGACTGCCCTTAAACATGGATGAGGAATCCTGCCAGAGGAGAGTGGGACTGGTGGGTCTGACACAGCCCTTCTCTCTCCTACATAGTCAGAAAATATGCTCATCACATGAGCCATGGAGTGGAGGGCAACTTTATTAAACAGTAGGTTTGTGCACCTGTCTTAGGTACTTAGCTGCGCTGTGAAATTTAACATTTGCCTGGATTAAGGGCAAAATCTGATTTTTATTGCTCCATGTCAGTGCTTCCCTACTGCCAATTCCAATGCCTAGGGAAATGCCTGCCACTTAGTAGGTGCTCAATAAACCATTGAGTGAGTGAATGAATGAATGAATGAATGAAACACACCCTAGGGAAAATTGTGAAGCTGACAGTCACATAGGTGAATCTAAAGTCACTGAATTATCAGAGGATAAATAAAACTGTAGTATCATTCACTAGATTTTTTTTTGTCCATTTCGTCTATCCTGTCTTCTCAGCTTTCTGGACAGATTTTAAGTAGCTACGGAGTCCAGCTTTAGACATGAAAGATGGGCAGGAGTCAGAAAGGATGACTGTTTCCTACACCATATTTCTTCTCCCCACTCCTCTGAGCGCTGCACTCCTCCTGTTCCCTGACACACTTTTGCCCTGACATTACAGCCTCTCTGGGGGTTTTCTATCTCCTCTGCCTGTCCCTCCTCATATCACACAGACAACATCCTCCTAAGGATCCCACGTTTGCATAATTTTGTCACATAGGCCATTTATTTTCTTTCCAAAGTGTCACCTCAGTGGAGAATGTGCGTTAAGGAGATATGGAGAGTTGGGCTCTGCTCACAGGTGTATTTATTTTTGCGTGATAAAATGGAACATACATTGGTCTAGGATCCAAAAGAGTGTGGCCCATGTGAGTCTCCTTCATTAACCCCCTGTGTAACCTTTGGGCAGTTCTGAACATCTGGTCCTTCAGGTGCTGTCGTAAGATGTTAGGTGGAGGGGTGTGTCCCAGCAACTTTAGCTATCTGTGGTTTTAGAACAGTGTTTCACAACTCCCCCTTCCCCTCCCCCTTTGTCCTCTTCTTCTTGCTTCCACCCCAGTCAAGTTTTTTAGACACTTTTTTCTTAATTATTCCCCCAGGAAATTTTAACACCATTGATATACTGTATATCTGTTTACGTACTGTATGTATATCTGTTCTTTATACATAAAAAGCATTAAGATCATTTTGCACCTTCCTGCAAAGAACCAATTTTCACCCCCTTGGAGATGATATAGTCTTTCTTGAGATAGCATGTTGTGGAGTATAGGCCTCAATCATTTCCTTTGACTTCTGGAGTTCAGTAAAATAAAAAGCTAGTTGGTGCTTTTAAAAGACAACATTCATTGCGGGGAAAAAAATAACCCAAAAACCAAAAAAATAAACGAACTCCTTTTTGGAATGAGGTAATTGTAGCCTTTCTATGGCACAACTTTCAGAGCTCAGCATCTTACCTCTCCTGGCCAGCATCACCTTCTTCACTTTTGGGTCAGCTTCATCTATGCATTTATATTGAGTGTGGTGACCAGGGGAGTGTGATGGTTAATCTTATGTGTCAACTTGACTGAGCTATGGGATGCTCAGATATTTGGCTAACCATTATTCTAGGTGTGTCTGCAAGCATGTTTCTGGGTGAGATTAACATTTGAAACTGTAGACTGAAGAGGGCAGATTGCCCTCCCTAATGTGGGTGGACCTCATCCAATCTGTTGAGGCCTGAAGAGAACAAAAAAGGAGGAGTAAGGGAGAAATAAGGAAGTCAGGGAGGAGCAAGGATTGGGACCTTCTCCTAAGAAGAGTGGGAATCCACTGACTGTGTTTAATCCAAGAATGAAATTCTCAGATTTGAAAACTCCACCTCTTTGTACTAGCATCATTCTTCTTGACTGAACTAGGCGTCTGCCTTCCATTGTCTGGAGAGAGTAGACAGACCCCTTGAATTCTCTCATTTCCCAGAAGCCAACTGAATCCTTGCAAACTATGAATTCATGTGTGTATTTCTGAACTTGGGTGGTTTACTCTCAGATCTCCATCTAATTCACCTCCTTCATTCAACAAATATTTTTTGACCACCTACTATATATATATATATATATAAAATATATTAGGCACTGCTCCCTATACATCTAGTCTTAATTTCTTGAACCACCAAACGACTTACTGTCTAGCAACCCTCCTAACCTCTGGACCCACACACGGTTCTTTATACCTCTTGTGTGACTAAGGTCTTCAGAAAGTTCTAAGCATACTATTAACATGTAAAGCAGAGTTTTGACAATGTGCTTCCACAACACCCATAGTGAACCTCCCAGGTGCCTGAAGTAGACCTCACCTCACTTTCATATCTTGTGACTCGTTGTCCTATAGGAAGGTGCCAATCTCATATAAGCAATACCCAAAGGAAAGTTTCTCTGGATATCACTGAAGGGCAGTCTAAGAATAGGTTATGCAAATATACCATCCGGGTGCTCAATTTATATTTGTTTTGTACTATCAAATAAACAACACCTCTTTAAAATTGTTTCGTAAACTCAACAGCGCATTTTTTTTTTTTTTTTTTTGGTTCTTTGCCTTTAAAGGCATTGTGTGAAATAAGGCGGTTTGTAACTGTACCAAGACTTAAATTCTTTGGCTATAGTCCCTGCATGAGTTATAAATATTTTGTAGACTTTTATTTTTCGGTAAAGTGAATTTGCTTATCAGTTCTCTTCATCCCCACATCAGGATCCTGAAACAATTCAACAGCGACCCACAATAAATATTTCCTCATCAAAGAGTAGATCTTTCCCGGTCAACCCTGATTTATCCCACCATATCTCCCTCTTGCCTAATGGTTTAGGAATGTGCAGCTTCTATCTAATCATTGCTTTTGTGGTGTAGTGCCAGCAGCTTCTTGTTTTTCAGGGAAGAGCAAAGCATTAGAATGACAAGACATTCTGACAAGAGTTGACAAATATCTATCAAGACCATGGGGAAAGTGAAATCTTTTTGACAACTCTATTATTTTTCTTTATCTCCAAGTCTTTGTGGGGGTAATCTTTCCTCAGAGAGATCAAATTCTCTCTCTTTCCCATGCTCTACATGAGAGAATGGGAAAAAACTGGATGATTTGTAAAGATCTTTCCAGATATAACTTCTTGCAAGTCTGTGAGAAGACTGGATGGATGATTTGTAGGGATATTTTCAGATAGAATTTCTTACAAGTCTCATGCAGATGAGTATACCATCTAAGAGAGGAAGCTTTTTTAATTATGAAAAATGTTATATGCCCATAAATAATGTGGCTAATACATGGTGATCCCATTTTCTCTATGAGAAGATTCTCAACTCTCCAAAATTTTTAGCCAACTTAACATTTACAATTTACAGTTGTGGGATAGAGATAAAATTGTCTCACATTTAATTATACATATATTTTAAATTATATATAAAATTATAATTTAGAAACAAGGCTTCCTTTTTCTTGCATTTCAGGAAACAATTTCATTCAAACTTTTCACGTGCATTTCCTACATGATTCCCTCTGGCATGACTGGCATCGCTGTTGAGTCATTTCACAGCTTCCCTGAGCAGGCCAGTTTCACCTCCATTCAAAGTATTTGAGAGACATCAGCTTTTGAGTTCATATATGATGTTGCAGCTAAAAATTTTATTCCAAGCCATCAGTCCTAATTTATCCAAATTTAGGACACCTCTTCTTTTATTGTGAAACATAGCAAAATCCAGAGATATGCATAAAACTTGTGAATGGTTCAGTGAATAATTATAAACCAAACACCTTTGTCAAAGCTACCCAGATGGAGAAATAAAATATTTCCAGGTACTCAAAAGATCAAAACTCATTTCTCCTCACGGGAGGTAACACTGTCATAGGTTTTGTGATAAGAAAAGCAAGGGCAGTTTAAAAAAAAAAAAAAAAAATTTGTTCTTGTATGTCTGTTGACTGCACAATCCAAGCTCTTAGTCTGTTTCATTTTAAAGAGGTTTTACAAGTTTTATTTATAATGATAATCAACACTTGCAATGGTAAGGCCATCCTCCCAGGAATAATTGCTAGATGTGTGTTAAATTTACCTGCTTCCTTGTTTACTGACGCTGTCATGGGACCTCTATAAACATCCAAAGCTAGCATTGATTGAGGTCACTTCAGAATAATGGATTTTCTCCCAGAAATACCTTGTTCTTCAAAGTAGTAATTGGCAAATGGGTCCTATAATTTGAGAAACTGAAACTGACATGTGTATAAGGTGTGACTCATGCTTCTCTGAGGTATAATTTTAAGCCAATATCTTCCATTGTATGCAGACCTATGTGCCATTTTTTAAATTCAAATTTTCTTTAATAATAAGGTATTATAAAGATGAAAAATAAAAAGAATATAAGATGTACCCATATATTCAATGATATGCAGATGTCACCACATAACCAATTATGAAAACAAGTAGGAAAAAACAACTTGAAAATGGTGGTTATCCTTGTGATATTGTGTGAGTACTAGCTTAAATTTCATCATATGCTTTACTCTGCAACTTACCTTTTTATTACTCAGTATATTGTTTTTGAGATTTAACCATATTTTTACATATAGATTTAGTTCTTTCATTTAAAATGCTATAGAATAATCCATTGTAGAAATATAGTATAATTTACTTATCTATTCCCCTATTGGTGAACATTTAGGTTGATTTTGTTCCAACATTGTACTGATGAAAATGTTCAAACATACAGAGAAATATAAAGAGTTTTACAGGGAACAACCATATACCACCACACGGATTCTATAATTAATATTTTATTATCCTTGTTTTATCACTCCATCCATCCATCCATTCACTCATTTTTTGATGCTTTGCAAAAAAAGTTGCTGTATTTTACTAATCAAGATAATGTTAAGAATAGAGAACAAAATAGTGGTTCCCAGGAGTTAGAGATGGGTGGAAAGAGTAAGGTGAGTGTGACTAGAAAGAGTGTCATGAGGGAAATCTTTGTGGTGATGGAATAGTTTTCTATCTTGATTGTGATGGTGGTTTCACATATCTACACATATGATAAAATGATATAGAATAATGCACAGGCACATTGTACCAGTGTCAATTTCTTGATTTTAATATTGTATCAAAGTGGCATAAGATGTAACTTCGGGGGAAACTGGGTGATGGGGTACACAGCACCTCTTTGTACAGTCTATGCAACCTCATGTGCATCTGTAATTATTTCAAAATAAGAAGTTGAGACAAAAAGAAATAGCAGGAAGAAAGAGAAAATTGGAAGCCCCTAGGCATTATTGTTAAGGCAGAGATGTTGCAATCAAGAAGTGAACAAGTATAGGAGAAGAGGTAAGAAAGCCAACTATGGCACAGCAGAGAAATGGAAAGAATCTTGGTTCTTGAGGTCATCACTGAGACACAAAATTAAGCAGCTCTCCTAGACTTCTTATGGGAAGTACTACATTTTTCTCTATTTAAGCCACTTTACTGGTGGCTTAAATATCTTATTGATACAAGAATTAAAGAAATCAACTTCACTAGCTTCTTAGAATAAAACTCTTTAAAGTAAAAACTGTTGCAATGAGCAACATTAAATATATCTTTGATAGGTGTGAGTTTCTGCAGAGCTATGTCTAGGAATCAAATTGCTGTATCAAAGAGCAGGATCTTCTTCAACTTTATTACATATTTTATTAAAACTGAGAGGCGATTTAATGTAAGTTGTACCCAAAATGCTATCATTCAGAATCTTAAGACACCAACAATTGTAAGATGGATCTGCATTTCAGAAATGCTAAAATGTGTGTGGGGGGGGAGTAGGGGATGGAGATCAGGGAGAAGCATCTTAGAATCAATGCAATGCAGCAGATACCTCCAAATTCCTTTGCCAAGTGATTGTGAAACCTTTCCCTCCCACCAGCAATATAAAAATTCAAAATTTCCACATCCCTACAAAAACTTAGAGAGTTTGATGATATGGCTTAAAAAAAAAAGGCCCTGCAGTTCCCTAAGCACATTTTCAAAATATTTATAATTAATTTGTGTTCCCTCTAGTGTAAATTGCTGTTGCCATTTTTCTACTCAGTTTTGTCTTTTTCCTATTAATATTAAGAGCTTTTTATATATTCTAGGTTTATTCATTGTGAATATTGTCTCTCATATTCTGGATTGGTTTTGTAATTATTTTTTACATTTTTCTAATTATCTCTTTCTTCACCAAATCCACTCTTTTACTTACTTAAGTTTTATAACCAGTCTTCACATCTTACAGGTGTCTCATCCCTGTTCTTCGTATTCAAAATTGTCTGGCCTATTCTGGGCTTCAACATTTCTTTGTGAATATTAGGATCTGTTTGTCAAGTTTTATGAACAAAAATCTTTGAAATTATATTGATTGTATAGATTAACCTTGAACATTTCCATCTTCATTATAGTGCATTTTCCCATCCATGAACCTGGTATACCTCTCCAACTGGTCTTCCTTTATATCCTTCAATAAAGTATTAAATTTGTCCTCATAAAGCATTTGCAGATCTTTTGTTAGATTTATTCTATGCAATGTTATTTTTTGTTAGCTACTTGGAGTAAGATATTAAAATTACATTTCCTAACTTATTGTTGGTGGTGTTCAAATACACTAATTTTATTTGACTTTGTGTCCATAATTTTAAAAAAACAAATAGCTTGCCTAGATAATCTCTTAATTTTCTTATGTAGATAATCATATCAAATGTAAATGTTTCTTCAAGGAATTTCCCTATTATTTCTAGTTTGCTAACATTTTTTTAAATACATGAATGGATGTGGAATTTTATTGAATATTTCTTTTGCCTCCATGAGATGGTCGTTATTTTTCTCCTTTGATCTGGTATGCAGTAACGTATATTAATAGATTTTCTAATGTTACATCATCCTTACATATCTGGAACAAACTCTACTTGTTTATGGCTGTCTGTTCATTTCTTTTTGTGCTACTAAGTTTTGTTTACTAATTTTTTAAAGATTTTTATACCTAAACCTGAATGAGCCAATTGAATGAGATGGACATAATTTTCCTTGCCTGGTGTGGGTATTAAGGGTTGCATTAGTCTTATAAGTTAACTGTGCCATCCTCCTCTTCTTCTATTTTTTAAATATGTTCTATATGAAAAGGATTATATATTCCTTGGAATTGTAGATTTTGCCTAAAATAAACCATATGGGTCAGATAATTGGTTTATTCTCTTCTTCTCATTCCTTTTTATCTGTTTCATTACATTCTGCTTATTTAAAACCCTATTTTTCCCTAATTTCTTTGAATTTACTGCTTATTTTCTAATATTCAAGCTAAATGTTTAGCTCACATTCTTTCTTCCTTTGTAACAAATGTATTAGGCTATTCATTTCCTTTAAAGGATTTTATAAATAGAATCCCATAAGTGTTAATATTCATTCATCCATTCGTTCAACATGCCCCTACTAGGACTCGAACAAATGTTCTATGTGTGTGCTAGGAGTAGTATACATAGCTCTTTGGCCCCATGGAACTTGCATTCATATGAGGAAAGAGAAATATATATACAGAAATAAACTATATCAGGTAGCATTTGAATTATTAACAAGAATGTTTTTAAATTTGCAAATGTATGGTGAGTTTTTCATGTGGCTGTCAAATTGTTTGGCAGTTTTACTTTTGTTTTCTTATGTGGTTGGTTTTGGAATGTTTTCTAAATGCTATCAATACTTGTTTTATGACCAATATATAGTCAATTTTTGTAAATATTCCATATGGGCTGGGAGAGACTATATTCTCTAATTCTGGGGTATAGGATTGTTAACATTTTTTTTAATTATTTATTTATGTATTTATTTATTTATTTATTTATGGCTGTGTTGGGTCTTCGTTTCTGTGCGAGGACTTTCTCTAGTTGTGGCAAGTGGGGGCCACTCTTCATCGCGGTGCGCGGGCCTCTCACTATCGCGGCCTCTCTTGTTGCCAAGCACAGGCTCCAGACACGCAGGCTCAGCAATTGTGGCTCACGGTCCTAGTTGCTCCGCGGCATGTGGGATCTTCCCAGAGCAGGGCTCGAACCCGTGTCCCCTGCATTGGCAGGCAGACTCCCAACCACTGCGCCACCAGGGAAGCCTAGGATTGTTAACATTTTGCTGTATTCAACTAATTTCTGCTTCTCCTCTAAAGGATATGAGATTAACTTATGCACTGACACTGTGGGATGCTTTCAAAGACTTAACTGCTTTATTGGCATCCCAAGAAAGAGTAAACAGCCTATTGAACTAAACCAGGAGAACAAAATATAGGGTACATGTGGCACTGTGTCCATTCCTTCATCCATGGCAGACATTACTGATCAATCCTGGAGCTTAACCCAGTAGTCCTGGCAATCATTAGTTAATCAGAGTTGGCACATGTAATAAAACTTTTTGACAGAAGTGACAGCTTCGGGGGAAGATCACTTGATATCTTGCCCTAGACTTTTTATTTTTTCTTGAAATTCCTTTGTAAATTTATCTGGTAGGTATATCAGAAAAAAATGTGGATTGTCTCGTGCCAGAGTTAGCACTTTTAAAAGTGGGTAGATGTTCTGTTATATCTCCATATCAAGCCCGTGGAAGACGTTACTGATCCATCCTTCCATATTTTCTCATCCAGTCTGAACTCAGCCTCAGAATCTTTCTCACCACAGCATGCCAGGCAACACTAGCAATTGATGTGACTTGACATGTAAGGTGAAAACTTTGATTTTCTTTGAATAACTGGGCTTTGATTTGAATAATAAGCTTCCCTTCATTTGTGTATTTGTACAACTTTCATCCTTAAAATCAATGGTGATCAATTTCCTCTAACGTTTTCAAAATGCAGACATATTCTTACAGGTATGTATGAAGAATTTACTCCCTTTCTCCTTAAGTAATGTTCTGGAAAGGGATATTAAGTGAATGTGCTGGAAAGAAAATCATAGTCATGTACTAGAAACAACTGAAGATAGCAAAATCTAATTTCCAAGGATGAAGTTCAAAAAAAAAAAAAACAAAATGGGATTCAGCACAGAAAAAAAAATGCATGCTGTCACTTCTCAGTGGTGAGGGTGATAATCTGAAACAGATATTAAAAGGGCATAAGACATCTGGACATCAGAATTGCTGAAACTGAGTGAGGAGCATGCTGACTCACTGGGGCTGAGTAAAAATCCTTCTCCAGAGGGAGAAGATAAAGGACAGTGATGGGTGTAAAGAGGCATCACATCATAGTTCAAGAACTGGGATGCCTTAATGAGACTGGATGGGCACTAGCCAATCCAGGAGGTTCTGATATAGAAATCACCTAAATGGAAAGGTTTGGATTGGCTTTTGGAACTTCATCGGGTAATAAAGGATGGGGGAAGGAAGAAGGGAACATTAGGGTAATTTGGGAAGAGGAAATGAAAGGATGCAACATCTGTTATCTCCTAGACTAAGTACTTAAGAAAGACCACATCAGAAGATATGATACAATTGAAGTTCATCAAGCAAGAGTAAAGATGAAAGGTCACTGGGGACAGTCATTCAGTGAAAGGGACCCTCCTTGAAAAATAGGAGCTGAATTGGAGGAAAAACATCCATATCCATGCCAACCTAGGGCCACCAAGAGAAGGGAGAGGCAGTAAATACAGCCTCTTTCCTTAGGACCTTTGGAGCATATCCAGAGCACATGTTACTCAAGAGTCCAGTCTCAGAATTAGATTTAAGCGTGGGCCCCCCTTCTTCTGTTTCTAGTTTCTCCATATTTCATGATGTATTTTTGGGAAAAAAATACTTTTAATGATGCCAACTTGCCTCCTTTCAGCATATTAAAAAAGGGAAGGAATGGCTGAGGCTGTCATTATGATGGGAATAATTTTGTTGCTGTGCAATTTGGCTCTTGCTCTAAAGTGAAGCGCACATTTTCCTCCAGTGTATTTTAAGCCAGAGACTTCTAAGTAAATGGGAGGTGGCTGATTTTATTTCTGTATGCAGCCAGACTTCACTGGCACGAGCTCTGATTTGGCCCAATCAATTTTGTATTCATGCTGAGAAGTGAGTTGATCAAGTTCAAGGAACATCTGTATGCATTTATCTGGATTGGGTACAAACATGGATGCTGCTCCTCTGAAAGGTTCCAAGCCCTCCAGTGACTGCTGCAAGACTCCCGGACAATGGCCTTTATAACTCCTGCAGTTCCATTCCATCCTCAAATAACTGCAATGGCTCTTTAACATGCCACATTCTTTGTAATTTATAGAGTTGTTTTTAGAAGTCTAACTCTGGCAAGTTTGAGAGTTTGTTAAGTAAATCTTCATTAGGTAGTTAAATGGTCTCCAAAAAGTTACTCAACTAAGTTTGCCAGTGTTGGGACGTCAATATATTAACACGGTATTTCCATAGCTGCCTCTGTCTTGGTCTTCCCCGTCTTTTCATTTCCCCTCTCCTAGCTGTTATAAATTTTGTGTGCCAGCAGCTCTATGGCTTGAAGAGGGTTGTAAACATCTTCTTGTTCAATTACATCAGGATTTTTTTTTCCTTTATGTCATCAATTAGATTTATGAGGAAAAAAGTTCACTCTCTCAACCTAAAGACAGTCAAGCTCAAAGTAAATAAAAACAGAATGCAATCAACTATAGTTGTGAAGTATAAACAAAGCAGTGGAATCTGAAAGACCTGGTTCCAAATCCCAAAGACATCCCAACTGACTGGCTGATCAGCTTGGGGGGAGGTTATCCTTACTCCTTAAACTATAGTTTCCTACTCCCCAACATGGGTGGATGATTGCAATTTCATAGAACCTTTGGGAGAATTAAATGAAATGAAGGCTATGAAGTGGGCTACTCAAAAATGATCAGTCCTCTTCTCTTTTCCTTCTCTCTTTGTGTAGGGGGCAAAATGATTGAGTACAGGGCCTATGGTGTATATATCATTGTTTTCCCAAGACCTGGAATATAGTAGGTGGTTACAGAATATTTAATGGAAGGATGAGTGAATAAGCCAATTAAAGAGGGATATGGGGTTGCATTCTTACTCTTGGTTTGGGTAATGTAGGTCTCAGGATGATGATAATCTCAGTGGATTGAGGCCTTACTACTCCAATGTGATCCCTGGCACAGAAGCTTGGGCATCACCTATGGAGAGATGGCTACAGATGAAGAATCTCAGGTCTACCATAGTCCTACTGGGAATCTGCCTTTTAAAAAAATTATTTTTATTTTTTAATGTATTTTTATTTTTCACTCTTTAAAAAAATTCCAGTATAATTGACATATAACATTAAATTAGTTTCAGATGTACAACCTAATGATTCTCTATTTATATATATTGCAGAATGATCACCACCCTAAGTCTAGTTAACATCCATCACCAAACATAGGTACATTTTTTTTTCTTGTGATGCCTTTTAACAAGATCTCAGGTGATATGTATGCATGTTAAAGTTTTAGTGATGCTGGCTTAGAGCCCTTGATAATGAAGTCAAGAGTGTGAGTTCGTTTCCCGTGTCAGCTCTGCTGACAACAGACCAACTTAAACTTGCATTTGGTCTTGAAGGAATCCCAGTGTGGGATGAATCAGTGCAAACAAATCCTTCCCACCAAGGGGTGGGGGAAACAACCCTGTTCATGACAGGTCAATAGTGTCATATTTCCCCCTTCATCTAGTGTATGGTAATATCCTCCTATGTGATATATCCAAATCCAGATCCAATAAAAAGCATGCCAGCAACAGAACTAACAGCCACGTTCTATATGGTCCTTGCAGCCACCCATTTGGCAGCTGAAGCTCTGGGAGGTCCAGTCAGTTGCCTAAGGTCACACAGGTAGAAACTGAGAGCTGAGAGTCAAGCTCAGAGCTGTCTGATTCTGAAGGCCTCTCTCTTAACAGATCTGCTGCCCTCCCTCCCAGCCAGCCCTCCATGCTGATGCCAGGCACCTTCTTAAAGTACAGCTGGGGAGACATCTGCCAAGCAGCCCATTGCTTTTATTCATTGTGTATCAGCATTGCAGAAAGCAGACACCCTATCACAGAAATGCCTTGGCTGGAATACAGGAGCCGCCTTCGTCTTGCTGGTCTACCCTATTTGCTTTTCCTGCTCCCGCCCTCCCTGGTGCACTCCATGCCTGGCACTCCCCTGATCAGCCCAGCTGTCTCATGCCTCTGTGCATTTGCTCAAGCCAGTGCCTCCACCTTGGGGGGTCTTCCCTCCATTCACCCACCTGGCTTACAAATGCATGAAGGCATTTCAGGGCCTCTTTCCCAGCGATGCTCTCCCTGATGTCCCCAAGTAGAACGCAATTCTTTCTCCCTGAATCTCTCCATCAAAAGAGGTTTCATGCTATAAAAAAGACTGCTTTGTTTCTAAATTCCTTTTCTCTGCTGACCTGTGAGCTTGAGGAGCAAGACCCGGTGAGATGCAGTGCAGTAAAGAGTGCAGTGTTGCAGCCAGACCTGCCAGGGTTCAAATCCCAAAGGCTGCAAGAAAATTAAACCTCTCTGTGCCTCAGCTTCCCCTTCTGCAAAATGGAGTTAATAAGAGTATCTACCTCTTTGGGGCTTTGTGAGCATTAAATGAGTTAATACAAGCAAAGTGCTTTGAACAGTGCCTGGCACATAGTAGTTTCTATATGAGTGTTTGTTACAGAAAAACTTGTTTTTATCTTCACATCCCAGTCGCCTACATAGTGAGCATTTCAAAAAGTGATTTTCAAATGAACGAATGAATGAATGAATGCCTTGGGGGCTGCCTTTATTGGCTCTCTCCGTGGCCAGGAAAATCCTACAGAACTTTGAAAACTTTAAGAATGGAAAAGTACTTGCAGAAAACATCTCCAGCTCCTCAGTATTTCTAATCTCTTCCCACAAATCTTTTCCTAATACAAGAACCTGCCTTTTCATCCCTTCATTTTCTCTCCCTGGTTGTTGATTAATGATGGTATCAGTACATTCTTAACCATAATCCCTCATATTTTCCTAAGCCTGTATGACAACATGCCATTTGTGGAGATTCTTCCTTATTCGGGTCAGACGCAGCCTAAGCACTTACACCCGGGGTGAGTCGAGTCAAGCCCTGAGCCGAACTGCGACTCCAGGGGCTCCTGAATTAACAGGCTGGGCTCTGCTGGCAGCTGTGCAGGTATCTTGCTCTACTGAACAGCTGGCCTTTCTTTCTGTCCAGGCTGCTTCTCTTTTCATTTTGAAGGGAAGACAACCTGTCAAAGCCAACCTGAGAGCCTGGCTGTTTGCAAGGATTTGAAAGGGCAGAGTTTTTATTTTTCTTTGCTTCCTTGCAATTCTTGGAAGAAACACAGAACTATCTTAGTGTTTGGAAAGAGGCAATATAGCGTGTTGGTTAAGTAGTTTGGAGGCAGATGCACCTCGGTTTGAAACCAGATCTGCTACTTATTAGCTATGCAATGTTGGGTAAGTGCCAGAACCTCTGTGAGCCTTGAATTTTCCCCTTACATTGTAGAATGGTTCTAATTTTTAAAAAACTTCATAAGCTAATTCATGCAAAGCACTTAGCACTATGCCTTACCCATAGTCAAAACTCAGTTCTATTATTTTGCAAGCCTGTGTGTGTGTGTCTGTGTGTGTCTGTGTGTGTCTGTGTGTGTGTGTAATCACATCTTATTTGATATCATGTCTTTCAATCAATTCTGTTTCTCTCTAACTTAAATACCTTTTGCATAATAAGTGAACAGTATATGTTTGAACAGATGGATGGATAGATGAACAAACTCATGAAAGAAATTGTTTTATGTGGCACAAATATACTATGTATCAGTCAGGATGAGCTAAGTTACACTATAGTAACAAACATCCCCACATCTCCATAGCTTGAACAGAAATCTATCATGGCTCAGCCAGGGGTCCTCCTCCTGTCTCTAGGACCCAGATAGAAGGAGCTGCCACTCAGGAGTGTTGCCAGCACCATGGTAGAGGGAAAAGGTGTAGAAAATCAGACTCTGGCTCTTAAAGTTGCCACTCAGAAGTAACATGTTCTATTCCTGCTCACATCATTTGACAAAACAAGTCACAGGCCCACATATAACCTCAGGAGAGTGAGGAAGTGCAGTTCTCTGTGTGCCCTGGGGAAGAGCTGGCAACATTTGATGGAAAGCACTATCTGATGAACCTGGTACACTCTTGTACCCGTGAGACCTCAGACCCATTTCTCATTGTCATGACTAAATGTTATGCAGTAAACTAACCATATATTAAGTCCCTCATTTATAAGTACAGGCAACATAACATTGCAAAGAGAGTGATTAAGCCATAATGCCCATTAACTGCTCTTTCCAGGGCTAGGGGAATATGTAACGGCATTGTACAGAAAGTATCATTATCCAGAAAGGCTACATTTCTTATGCAATGGGGAGCCTATTTACAGCTCAGATTTGAAAGAAGAATAACTAACTTCTCACCCAAACGCAATAAGTAGCCCTCACTGAGTTCCACAAAATGAATATTAATTCTGCAGGAAAGACTCTAATGCTAATGAGGACAGGACAGAAGTATAGCAATAGGGCACTTGGGTGAAGGAGAGAGAGACAGAGAGAGTGAGAAAGAGAGAGAGGGAGGGAGAGAGAATGAATGAATGAGCTGTAATACTGCAGCAGACTGTTTTGGGAGGAAAAAACAGCATTTGCCATAGAAATACACAACTATGAGTAAATTCAGATGCAAAGTTTGGGGCTTTAGAGTAAACACAGAGCTTTAGACTAAAAGCAAGACATGACTATTCCAACATAGAATATAATGATGTGGGATCCCTAGAGATCATTTAAACCAGGTCAGGATTATTCTCTTAGCCACACTGATGACATATCCTTATCACTTCCTTAGCAAAGAAGAACTGGAGGCTAAAATCAGGTTGGAGTGCCTGCTTAACACAGATGGCCTTTGGAAGTGTCCACCTGCCACAGACCCTATCAAATAGCACTATTTGTGCAGCATGATCTACCCTGGTGGCCACAGCTGATTGGACCAGGGTGAGTCCATTGGATTCAAGATGAATCAGTCCGCACATAGTCTGGGCTGAGCCAATCAGATTTGTTTTTCAAGATTCTAAAATAAAATACATAGAGAAAATATATAGGTCACTTAATCTTAATCTGTAACTTATGTAGAGTTCATTCATTCAGCTGATTTTTATTGAATGCCCACTTGGAGATACAGGGCCCCGAAATCCTGACTTCACAGTTTCCATTCTCATTGGGCCTGGCTGTCCTTAAGTTGTCCCTGGTTGTTCATGAGACTGATAGGCATCTACTTCACCCAATTTGATGGTTCTCATGCTGTAGTCATACTCTATTTTTCTTAATTATTTTGCCATTTTAATAAAACTAAAATTTTTAAATTAAAAAAATTCTCCAGGTAGGTACCATTCTATAAAGACATTTGGTTTGAGAGGCTGTCTTCTAATTATTTCAGTAGAGGGGTCAGAGGAGGGAAAATCAGGACATCCCACTCAATCCCTCATCTTCTCTCTAGAACTCTGCCTTTGTTGTTTATGCCCAGAGGTTCTGTATTCCACACACACCAAGGATTTCCTGGGTTCACATTCCCCTTCCCCGTCTATCACAAAGCACATGTGAACACAACTGCTGGCAGATCCTGTGGACATGTGAGAAATGCACAAAGACACACGCTAAAATCGCTTGTGCAGAATACACTAGAGTGAACCCCTATGGCAGTTGTCATAAGCTTACACCCCAGATTTTCTGGGGGAGTTCAAACTGAAAATAGACTGTCTTACTGTCTCCACAGGTACTTATTTTTGGCAGACTGTGCACCCCAGTTTTTGGTTTAGGTAACACTGTCACTTTACTTGTATTGTACACTGAAATGTACTCTGGGGAGGGTTCCTACCCGGCTGGGCTAGATCACTTTCACAGTAAGAGACCTTCCGTCTTCTGAAATGGCAGGAGAATAGGTTAAATAACTGAAAGAAAGAGAGAAAGAGAGAGAGAGAGAGAGGGAGAGAGGGAGGGAGGGAGGGAGGAAGGAAGGAAGGGCGAGCTGAAGGATTAGGCTAGAAGACCCCTACAATTTTAATGATCTCCAAATTTCAAATTCCTGCCCTATGGGATGGTTTCCTAAAAATCTTGAAATGGCCACCTGTTGAAAACTTTGTTTCTAGACAGGGCCATCAGTCAAAAGACCTGCAGTGTTGTTCACAGCAGCTGGAATTACCAGGTAATGCGACACCATGTGTCATTAGATCTCAGTGCTTGGCACATAATAGATGCTCATTAAAGGATTGATGAGCCCAATGTCAAAGCATTAAACTGAATCTTTGAGTTGAAGAGGCAAACCCCACATACAGACTCAGCTCTATCTTTCTTTTACCTTTCCTATTTGAGTGTGGTTATCCTTGATTCCTGCTCCTTTGTATCCCGGGCTCTTGACTAAGTTCATTTTTAGATCTCTGTGAGCTTACTGGTCAATGAACCCTGTTTTGGTAATCATGGCTCTTTGGGGTCCTGGGAGCAATAAAAAGAAGTCAATGACCACTGTGGCTGGAAAAAGAGTTTCCATTCCATGCACAGAGAACCCACCAGCAGACAGTCTGTGGCCTCCACTACTGCGTTTAAGATGAGCATTTATGGATCACAAGAAGTCCCAGCATAGTATATACAGTCTGGTCCCAGGAGCAGCCCTCCTCAAACTGAAGCCCTCCCTCCACCCATGTATCATCACAGAAAAGTGGGTGGAGAGAATATGATTAATGTGGATAAGCAGAGTCAGGAATTTTTAACTCCTAAGCTCCGTTTCCATCATCACATGGAGATCACTTACACTCTCTAGTTGGTTCATCAGCCCTGAGGGACCCAATGTTAGAGGACATCATAGCACAAGCATCCAGAGAATATTAAAATTATTTCAATTTTAAATTTAAAATCATTCCAAACAGTGGGGGTATGGATTCTCCCCAGGGAACTTTTACAATGTTGCCCAAACCTTGGTCACTTTCATGCCATCATCATTAATTTTTGACATTTCTGCATTCCATAGTGATTACAAATTAGTCATTTTAAAAAATTGGCTTATTTGATTTTTTTAAAACACATTGATTTTAAAAGGAAATTTTGTATTGTGTCTGTGTTTTACTTCAATAAAAATTTACTTACTTTTTTAAAAAGGTAACTTTATTTCAACTCTAAATGTCAAATCAGTATCAACTGTCATTAATAGAAGGCAAGAGTATAATATATATGTAATGGTATTTTTACTTATGCCTGTCCTAATTGAATAGAATAATTCTTTCAAGAACAGTTTTCTGTCCCTGCCTCTGGATGCCCGAGGGTCTTTTCCACCCTCTGCTTCCGTCTGTGTAAATCGTGAGCCGTCATATATTTAGCAAACATCTGTATAGCACTCACTATGTGTCAAGTACTATTTGAACAGTACCTCAATACTAACAATATGAATATTGTTAATTCTTTTAATAATCATACAAGGTAGGGTATATAGTTATTGTCTCCATTCTACAGGTGAGAAAACTGAGTCACAGAACGGTGAGGTAACTTGGCAGAGGCCACACAGCTAGTAGGTGGCAGAGCTAAGATTTAAGCCCGGATCTTGGTTGAAAAATTCAACTCCCGGCTGAGAGGAGCCATGTTCCTTGGAGAAATAGTCGATTCCAGGTCTGGGGCAGGGAAGTACGAGGTGAACCTGGGTCATCTACTTGTCCCAGGAATCAGGGAGCCATCAAAAATAATGGAGATGTGTCAAAAGAGCCCCGAATCCAGCTTTATGGGACTTGTAATGGCCAAATTTCGGACAATTTTAGCATGAGAAATGACAGAAGTTGATTGTTACACGTTGAATGACTAAAATCTCATGAGTTCATAAGGACTCTTGAAGGAGAGGGAGAGAGGGAGAAAGCGAGAGAGAGGGAAAGGAGAGAGAGAAAGAAATGGAAAGAAAAAGCTTCCTTAAGACCAGCTAGTATAGACAGAGTAATGGAATGACTTAGACAAAGTACCATTTTAAAACTTGCCATTTAATAATCATTGCAGGCAGGGATTAGCGATGGATGCTATCACCTCCAGGAGGAAGGTTATTGGAGAACAGAAATTTTGCCCAATGCCAGTGCCTCACCCACGGATGCCTTTTTAAGTGGGTGCCTTCAGAATGGGTGATCTGGTGTCACCACCTTAACCGAGTGATAAGCTTCTCTTCACTGATGGTGGGACACGTTAATGTTATATGCCTCCTGACGTGGTAAACTGTGAAGGACAGAGCATCACCTGTAAACAATCTTTGCCAAAAAGGTAAAAATTGAATCTAATTCAAATTAACTAGAATCTAATTTAACTGAATCTAATTTAGACCCAAATTCCAATTTACCTGAAATATAAGGGACAGAGACACAAGTCAAATGACAACTTGGGAAAGCAATCAGACAAAACGAGGATAAGGGAACATTCTACAAGACAACTCACCCAGACTACAAAAAGTCAATGTCATACAAATATGTGTGTGTGTGTTTCAGGAGGTGTGTCTAGGTTAAAAGACAGTAAACAAATACAGTGCATGGATCTTGATTGGATAGTGGTTTAAAACAGTTTTAAAATGCACTCTTGAGACAAACGAGGAAATTTGAATTTAGATATTGTATGTTATGGAGTCTTTGTTCATTTTCTTAGGTGTAATAATGATGTTTTGGTTGCGTAAGGAATGCCTTGCTCTTAGGAGACTGAACTATTTAGTGGCAAAGCATCATGATGTCTGCAACTTTAAATAGTTGAGAAAAGATACAAATGCATACAAATAGATGATAGATAGACAGCTGGACAGATCAATGATAGAACAATCATAACAAAATATTAGGTGTTGAACCTAGGCGATCTTTATTATATTACTTTTACAACTTTTCTGAATACTTGAACATTTTCATAGTATCAAGTTGAGGAAAATAAAACAGAATTTGTGGTCTTCCCAGCCCTGCCTGCTGCCTGAAGTTAGATGGAAAGGCTGCAGTACTCCGAGTCTGTGCCCTGATGTCGCCTCATGTACCAATGCAGGGGCCTCAGGTTGCAGATCATGGACCACAGTGGACATGAGGACATGTGTGCACAATGAGGACATGTGTGCAGCCTGGGGGTCGTGGCATTATCCCTTCCTGGAGCAGTGACAATCCCCGGCTCTCTCTGCTTACGCAGGGAGCCAAGAACGCTCCCCTGTTTTGTTGAAAGGCCCTCGCTCGCTGCATCGCATTTTCCCATCCCTGCAGGGGTCAGCACCGTCCGTAGACACGGCTGCAGGGTCATCCTTGCCCCCTCCCCACCCTGTATGTCCAGTCTGCACAGCACGGTAGAAAGGAGCTCAGAATCCCCTGGATCCTGCGGCCTCCTGTCCTGGACTGCCCACTTTCCCTCTGAAGCACCAAGATCTGCTGTGACGTTCATTTGCAGATAACATGCTGTAAATCTGCCCCATCTAAGACCCAATGCAATGCCATTCGGCAGGTAAGAGGCGTGTGCCACAGGGCTCTCGGAATTGGAAGTTAAGACCTTGTGTCTGCAGCCTGGATGGCTATCATGAATCTTTCTATCAGAACACGTTCTCTGAGAATAGGCCGTGTGCCACCAAGCATATGCCTTCCCCTCGCAGTCAGAATCGGGCTGAGCATCCTCCAGAAGCCACTGATGTCTGGAATTTGGAAATGTGCTGCTGGCTCTGTCTAGGATGATGGTCACAGGTGAGTAGAGACTGAACTGAATCTATCACAGGGAGCAACCAGCAGACAACACAGGCATTTCATCCAGAGACGGATGCTCTCGCATTTCTCCTGGCTCCCTCCAGGGCTTGGAGCTTCCTCCTGGGTTGCTAAAGGTCAGGACCAACCTTGTCTTTTGTTTTCAGCAACCAGGAAGTCCTGCATGAGATCTAACCTCAGTTCTGCTGTAGCTTGAATCTATTTCGTTGTTTTCTTTTTGACTGGTTTTTCTTAAGAATTAAATTATACTCCTTTAGACCTTCCTTTAGGATGAATAACTCATCCCGATTTGCCTGGAACTTTCCTGTTTTACCACTGAAAGTCACATATATTAGGAGACTCCTTAGTCTGGGGGGAACCAGGATTTTTGGTCATCTTTCCCTCCCTCCCTTTCTCCCTCCTTCCCTTCCCTTCCTTCCTCCCTCCCTCCCTTCCTTCCTTCCTTTCTCCCTCCCTCCCTCCTTCCCTCTCTTCCTCCCTTCCTCCCTCCCTCCCTTACTCCCTTTCTCCCTCCTTCCTTCTTCATCCCAAGAGGAATTGTTTCTATTCTTTCTCTTTCTTCTCCTCACCAACACTACCCAGGAGGTGATTGTCAGTGTTAACAACAATAGTGAGTATTTATTTCACAGAGGCACGCAAGGTGCTTGATGCTTTTCATGCTTATTTCAGTCAGTCCTCACTGGCCCTCTGAGAAGGTTGTTACCTCCATTTACACTTGAGAAAACAAAGGCAGACACAGACTGGGAACTTGCTCAAGGTCATGCAGCTGGAGAGACGGGAGTTGGGTTTCTAATCCAGATCAGAGGGGTTTGAGCTCAGACCCCTCTCACCCAACCAGCTCCAGACACAGGGTCACAATTGCCTGTGGTTTCAAAGAGCAGGACCCAAAGATTTGGATAATAGGAATTTCCAAAGAACTCTTTTTCAGAATGTTTTTAGCAACATCACATGATTTTAATGTTATTATGGTTAGAAAATGACCCCCTTGCCCACTTGAATATCACCCAACCTCCTCATAATATGTATATTGGAGTCAGTATAGGGCCAGTTACTCTGTCACTCTGGAGAGAGATGGGTGAAAGGTAACCTACTTCGGGCACCTTTTAAAGAGGTTTAGTCATTGAACGACCTGGTTCTAAAGGTCTGCAGCCTGGACATCAGGACCAAGGACTGGATGTCAGGGGATCTGCGTTCTAGTCACTCCCCATCTCCACGTGGACAGAAAATAAAATTCTGAATAAAGCCTCAGCCTTTTACATTTCCTCCAGAGCCCTTGGGTCCTGGCCCTGCTTACCCTTCCTCCTCACCTCTCCCCACTCCCTCACGTGCCGCCCACACCACTCTGAACCTCATACCTTTCCCGGAAGCCCCACCTCCTTCCTGCCCCTGCTCCTTGGCGTCTCCTGGAGCTACTGCACAGCGTCAAAGGGACCTACTGCCTCCCCCCTGACTAGCTAGCTTCCTGCACAGACTCCATACCCTCGCTAGCTCCAGATCACCAGATTAAACAGTCCCAGATAAACCTAGTCCCTCGGATAAGTCCCTTACTCTCTCTGTGCCTCAGTCTCCACATCTGTAAAATGGGGATGATGATGAGGATCTGTAAAATTGTAGCTGGGTCTGTAATGGAGCTTACACTCAAGTAGGAGATAAACAAAAACAAACTATTATTATGTATAATAGTAGTGAACATCAATCAAGCGCTCACTGTGTGCCAGCCTCTCCTACGCAGCCCTCATTGATGAACTCATTTAGTCCTCGCCAGAATTCTTGGGAGTAAGTGTTATCATGCCCATTTTACAGAAGAGGAAATGGAGGTGCAGAGGTCTCCTAGCTATTGAGGGTGGCTCAGAGATATGAACCCACATGCTCTGGCTTGAGAGTCTAGGCTCTTAAATACTATGTCAGATGGCAACAGTGCTTTGTAGAGAGCAAATGGGGGTATTTAGAGAGTTGTTCGGGGGAGAAGACTTCTCAAGGGTGGTGTCCCTGGTCTAAGGCTTGAAGGATTACAGGAAGACAGGCAAGGGACCATCTAGCTCAGTGGTTCTCAGTCCTGGCCGCTCATTAGCATCACCTAAGGACATGCCTGAGCCCTACCCCAGGGCAAGTCAAGCAGCACCTCTGTGGGTGAGCCTGGGCCCTTGCATTTTTTAAAACCTCCCAGGAGAGTCCAGCATGCAGCCATGGTTGAGAACCACTAGTCTGGGGAAGGGAAAGGCATTGCAGGGAGCAGGAACACACCTCCGGCCTTCCTAGGAGTGGCACGTCCTGCTCCCCGATCCTTGCCTGTTGCCTCCTATTCTCCCTGCAGCCCTGCCCTGATGTGTAAACAAAGAGAAGGAAAGAGGAATTAATGCTCCCTTTAAGGAAAAGGTTAAGAGCAGCTTTTCCTCCTAAGTTAACGGGACGCCAGGAGGGGGTTGAATCAATGTGGCTGCCTGTCAGGCCCCTGATGACAAATGACATTCTGAACCAGTATCTCCACAGATACTTCTAAGCTGACCCTTGGAGATAGCTAATAAAAGACCAACCTGTCCTCCAAGATTAACGGCTCAGGAGAAAGACAGAGGGAGGGGGAGCAGGCGAGCAGGGGCTCTGGAAACCTTTGCTGTCCCCAGCCTCCTGTGGAGAGTGAGGAGACAGAACAAAGGAAGCTGCTGGACAGAAAACATCACTAGCTTGGGGAGTTTATTTGTAATCTGCCCTTCTGCTGGGAAGCCCATCTGGACTTCTTTCCCTGCCCTGTGGCCCCCGCCCGGGTGCCCACCCTGTCTTGTCCCCCTCCCTGGCACTCCAGCATAACCTAGGCTCCCTTTTTCTTGGTTTTCTCTTTTGAGCTGTGTTTCTGTCCTGCTGTCCACTCTTCTCTGAGCTGTGGTCCATGGGCGTCTTCTATGCCTGTCTGGCTATGCTTTTCCTAGTTTTTCCTCTTCCGCTTCCTCTTTCTTCACTCTTTTCATTTCTCTCTTTCTATGTTTTGCTTCATCTCTACCAGCCTGTCTTTCCATCTCTCCCTCAGGGATTGCGTGTTACTTGTGCTTTCTGCCATCTCTCAGTCTCGCTCTCCACTGTCTCGCTCTGAGCCTATTCTTTTTGCCTCACTGTCTCTGAGTCTCTGTCTCCCTCTCTGTGCCTCTCTCTGCCCCTCTCTGGCTCTCTAGCATTTGTCTGTGTATATGTCGTCCTTTCTGTCTCTCTGCCTCTTTGATGTCCCTGCTTCTATCCATTTCTGTCTCATACCTGTCTCCCTGCCCCCTCTGGGTGTCTCCCCTTATTTGTGTTTCTCTCACATCCTCTCCTCTCCCTTCCCCACCTCTCAGTGTCTCAGCAAGCTCCTCCTCATCCTTGCCCTTTCCGGGGGCACTGACAATCTTTAGGAGCAGAGCCTCTTCTCACTGTGGACCTAATCAGTGGTGGGCAGGGCTGGGCTGGGGAAGGCAGCCCACCCCACTCCCACTCGCCCACCAGCACCCTGGACCTACTTGCTGCACTATAGAAGGGTGGGGTCCCTGAATCTGAACTTGTCCTGCTGATTGGCCCCCTCCAGGATCCTTGTCACTTCCTACTCTCTAATGCCTATTCCATAGAAAAATACAGTTAAGACCCCTCACTCCTCAACTTCACTTTGTCCCATCACTCTCAGCAAGAGCCCAGGTTCACAACAGAGAAATTCCAAGCCAGTTGTGAATCGTGCTTATTGCTTGATAACTGCAGCTATGATTTATTAAATACGTGTGGCCTGACATGTAGCCTATATATGTAACTCATTTCCACAACAATCCTGCAATGTAGATATCATCATCCCCATTTTTCAAGTGAGGAGACTGGGGGTCAGAGAGGTTAAGATACCTGTCCAAGGTCACACAGCTAATAAATGGTTGAGGCAGAATTCAAGCCCACTCTGGGTAGGCCCAAGGGTCATGCTCTTTCCACTGAATCTTTCAGTGCTGTGCTGTCCAATGAGGTGACCACTAACCATGTGTGGCTATTTAAATTCATTAAAATGAAAGAAAATTTAAAACTGAGTTTCTCCATCACACTTGCCACATTTCAAATGCTCAGTGGCCACATGTGGCTAGTGGCCGCCATATTGGACAGCACAGATATAGGACATTTCCATCCACACAGAAAGTTCTGCTGGAAAGTGCTGTTTTAGATAAACATGGAGGAGTTTTCTGTGTCCATTTTCTGGGAGAACAAAAGAGAACAGGATATTGAAATAACCCCGGGCCACATGAGAGTTTCCATGCAAGAACTTGGGCCGAAACAGCAATCCTGTTTCCAGATACCTGCAGGCAACGTCACCTGTGCCACACAAACCTGCCTTTACAGCCCTGTTGATGTCAGGATCACCACCGAGGAACACTCTGCTTTCATTAAGGGGATGGGAGGGGTGGATGTGTATATTCTTCTAGAAGGCAGAAAAAGCACAATCTTATGCCAGAAATTGAATTTTCTTATTTCAGCTGGTGTCCAGGGCTTTGAACCCTGACATAAACAGCCAGTCTTGTTCCACTCGATCAAAAACATTTCATAATGCCAGCTCCTTCCACAAGGTCACCTTGAAATGTCTTGCCTGATCAAAGCATCCCAACTCTTCCTTTCCCTAATAGAAACATTCTTGAAATCTGAGTAAAATGGACTTGCCCAGCCTTGTTCCCTCTCCAAGAAAATTATATCTCGCCTCTCTGGAACAAGTCACTAAAAAGAAGGAAATATTTACAGTTTCCTGCAAGCTCACCAGTCTAGGCAATCTGAAGACCCCAGCATCCTCCAGCCCCACCCGCTTACATTGGAAGGCTTGGCCTCATGCAAATTTCTCCCCAGGCGACTGACCCCGCAGTGGTCTCTCATGAGTGTTCCAGAATGCATTCTGTCCTACAGCTCCCATGCACCCCTGTGCTGATCTGTGGGCACTAGTCACTCCTGCTGTAGGGTTCTCCTCCCCTGGTGTCTCAGCCTCCCATTTAGGTACCAGAGGATCCCTCTAGCTCAGGTGGTTGCCATCCTAAGACTTTAGATGCGAGTATGTGGTCGAGCATCAAACCAAGGCTAGCTTGTGGTCTGTGAGAGAATTATTCTCTCCTCTCTGCCTAATTTTGGTACTCAGAAGTGGCCCAAGCCAAAGTTGTTTGGCCCCAAATGTTAGTGTATCCTGGAGCACTTCTTAGAGACAGGTTTTATTTCTGTCTAACAGTGGAGACGTATGCATAATGGTTATGAGCATGTGCGATGGAGCCAGGTGACCTTGGTTTGAATCCCAGCTCTGCTGGTTACTGGTCAGGTAACCTGACGTAAGTTACTTAACCTCCCTGTGCCTCAGTTTCCTCATCTGTAAAATGGGGATAATAATTCCAACCTCCCAAGTGTGAAGACTGAATTTGCTGTTGTTGTTGATATGATCTCACTCTGTTCTTTGGGCTCAGGAGTGCCTCCTGGTATGGTTTCAGCCACACCCATCACACTGTGCTCAGGTCTCTACTCCCCCAACCATGGAGGGCTTTGTCCCTGGATTGTTGGCTGCAGCTGCCCCTTTTTGCCTTGTCTCTTTTTTTTTTTTTTTTTTTTTTAATTTTTATTTATTTATGGCTGTGTTGGGTCTTCGTTCCTGTGCGAGGGCTTTCTCTAGTGTGGCAAGCGGGGGCCACTCTTCATCGCGGTGCGCAGGCCTCTTATTATCGCGGCCTCTCTTGTTGCGGAGCACAGGCTCCAGACGCGCAGGCTCAGTAGTTGTGGCTCATGGGCCTAATTGCTCCGCGGCATGTGGGATCTTCCCAGACCAGGGCTCGAACCCGTGTCCCCTGCATTGGCAGGCAGATTCTCAACCACTGCGCCACCAGGGAAGCCCCTGCCTTGTCTCTTGGGAGGCTTTTCTACACCATTCCTGCCCTTGAGTAATCAATCTTCCATCCAGCCCTCCCCACATGTGTCTGACGTCCAGTGAAGGTGACAGAAGGCTCAGCTCAAGTGGACACACCATCTCCTCTCAGCCACATATCCACTCCACCTTTGAGAGATGAAGGGAATGAGGCTCAGAGCGGCTAGGCAGCTTGCTCAAGCTAACACAGGTATTTGATGGAAAGGATACAACCCAGGGCTGCTGTGTTTGGCACCAGAGTCCTCTTCCCCCTAGACCTCAGGTTATCTCAACTTGAGACTTAAAGCATTGTGAGTCTTGGGATTGAGGCATGGAAACTTGCACTGCTGCCTCAGCAGACTTCCCTCTGGCTGTCATCTATTGTGTTTAGCTGAGTTCTTCCAATATGAGCTTTTTAAGATGCATCCAATTAACCCTGACAATCCTCAATTCATATCCCCTCACCTTCCTCCCCAGATTCTCCAGCCACCATTAGACTCCTTACTCTGAGATTCCAAAACTAATCTTCTTCCCTTATCCCACCTCATCTCTTGCTTGACTGTGGCCAGGTACACACTCCTGTCATTCAAACTTAAGATCTCGCTTTGGACACGGTAACAGCATTTGCCCACAGCTCAGAAAGGGCTCTCCTGCCCCTGGCCTGGACCCAACAGGATGGAAGGACCAGACCCACTGCTCCTGGCTTCTGTCCTTGGAGGAGGAGAGCATAGGGATAGACACAGGGACCCCGGGTTCCCAAGTTGACTCCAGAAGCACAAGGTGCTGGTGACTTGAAGATTTTTTTTTCCAGTAACCTCTAAATCCCTTTCCAGGCTGGAGGGACTCATGACTTTTTAGTTAATGTGTGCTCTCCCTCTCTTCCGGTTCATTGGCTCCAGACTTATATCTCTCATTTGTCTTCATTATGCTGCCTTTTCCTCTGACCGTCTGAGGCACCCTCAGTAACCCTGGCCACCTCCAGCCCCATCCACTTCTGGGTGGGTGTGTGTGTGCTTGTGTGTGTGTGGGCCTGTGCACGTGCTTCCACTGTTCCCATCAGAGCAGGTTCTGGGACAGAGAGGGTGAATAAAATTGCCCTACAACCAAGGCCGGGTTGGGGATGTAAAGGGAAGAGGCCAGTGTTTCAGGGACTGTACTTCTGCCTCAGTTTGCTGACATGTAAAATGGGAATAATAGCTACTTCATAGTTAGCATAAGGATCAAGAAGATGAGTATCAGGACAATGCCCACACTGTTATAGTATATGGTATATATAGTGTATGTGTATTACTGTATATAGTAATCAATACTATATAAAAACTTGCTATCATTATTGTTGTTGTCATGATGATTGCTCAAGAGTGGTAGATAAGACCCAAGATTCCATACTGATAAAATAATGGCCACCATAACCAAGCACCCACTAGCTTCTAAGTATTATGTGCTAAGTACTTCATTTTTCAACAGAGAAATAGCTCCCTCTTTCCCTGCCCTGGATACAATAATAATGCTAATTGTAGGGAAAGATATACATATCCAGCAGATTACTAGATAAAACTGATAAGTATGAGCGCCTAGCAGAGTGTCTCTGATTCATGTTCAGAACTTAACAAACATTAGCGAAATAGTAACAAGGCTGAGGGGTGATTAAATGAATCTCTGTATACACTATCCAGCACAACCACTCAATATTTTAATGTGTGCATTTCCAGACGTTTTTCTGTATATATGGTTATAGACTTTTCAGATCATTTTACAAAAGTGTGATTATAATGTACATAATGATTTGTGAATCACTTTTTATTCCCACTTACTAATTTATTGTGGTCATATTTCCATGCTGGTCACTATGGTAGGAAGAATATCCTGGAGTTTCTCCAGTGCTGGGCACATCAGAGCGGACCAGTGGGAAAGAGGTTTTCTTAGACTTACAGTTATTAACTGTCTAGTTAAAATGAGAACATAGACTTTAAAAAGCCCCAAATAAGCACATACCGGTGATCATTGTATGTTATTTGAACTACATTATTGACAGCCCACGTGTGCACAACCCCCCCCACACACACAAATTGGTATAAAGACCTTTGAATAACTATGTTCTGTTCCATTAAATGATGTACCAAATTGTGTTTAATTCCTATTTGATGGATACTTAGGTTTTTTCAAAAAAGTGACCCATTTGATTCACAAGTCCCGTCATTGATGGAAGAACAGGGAAGAATTTTATTTTTCCAGTAGCTGCTACTAACTCTGCCCTTCAAGTTTCCCCTTTCCTGTTACCTAGTGGGCTTCCTCGAGGAGATCCCTGACCTAGATCAGACAGACACATTCCGGTATTATAAGTCTTGCCTTGACTTTTACGATTATGTCCTGGTCATCCCACAATCTCAATCTCGTATGCTATTTAAAGCCCCTCCCCCACCCCTTCCATCCTGAGATGCTGGGACTTGAGAGAACAAGGTGGTTCTTATCTCCTCTGCGTGCTGGTCAGTCTGCACGATTATGGCATCCCAGTGCCTTCGCGTTCCGTTCAGGATGCAATAGATTTGGTCCGCAAGCAGGGAGGGACCCTCCTCAAATAGCTCCAAACCTAATGAACGCTTTGCCTCGTGCCTGCTTCATTTGCTGATGAGAAATGGAGCCTCCGGGGGAGTGGGAAGAGGTAGGGAGACTCTCTCCAAAAGGCGACCTGGCTCTCCCTCCCTGTCCTTTTATATTTTCTCTGGGGCATGGGCAGAAAGGACCTCTAGCCCAGGGTGTGCTGAAGCCCGCCCATTTCCAAAGTCCGTGTCAGGGAGGGCACACTGGTAGCTGGAAATCAGCCCTGGTGGGAATATTTACACCATGGAAATGGGCCCCATCTGAGAAACTGCCCCCAGCGCCCCCCCGAGCTGGTTGTTAAGCATTTACCAGCTCATCACTGCCTCTCACCCACCCAGCAGTTGGTGGCCACTGTACATAAAATATGGGATGCTTACTACTTTTTCGTTCTCAGCTTTTAGAGGCCAATTATCAGAACTCAGCAAAGATCACACCATCATAACAAGCATTTCATATTATAAACGATGCTACGATGAGCAATTTTTTTACGTTTAACCTGTCCATTTGAGAGATAATTTTCTTTGGCTAAGTTCCTGGAAATGGAAATGCTAAATCTAAAGGTATGTCTAAGTTTAAAGTTTCAGATACATATGGTTCAATTGCCCTTTAGAAAAGATGGACCCATGTACACTTCCATCACCAACGTGCCTGGCATACTGTACCTTCGCCATAACTAAGTATGATTTTTAAAAGTATTTTTTAGTCTTTTATGCAAAAAGTATTTTGTTTTCATCTGTGTGTCTTTGACTACCAATATGTTTGAATGGTTTTAAGGAACATTCATTTATTGATTAATAGCCTTTCCTACATATCTTCTTCTTTTGTGAATTTCCAAAAAGGCAGGGGAGACGGGCCCCAAGCAGGGGAGGACAGGGATTGGGGGGACTGCTTTGTCAAGTGGCCCCAGTTTGCCCCCCACCTGCCCTGACTCTGCCTGAGCAGAGCACCAAGGTCTGCGAGTCTTAGAGGCACCTTTTTAGAGACGACACTTTAATTAAAACCTTTCTTACATCACACATTATCTATAAACACAATTCGGTTAGGCTATTGATTTTGCTGTGTGGTTACGGAGTTCCCATGGGAAGTCTTATTCCACTCTCTGCAGCTTTCTAGCCATAGTATCTGCAAGCTTCTTTGTGAGAATTGCATACTCACCCACGCTCATATGCCTGGACATACATGCACACACACATTCAGATGCACACATTCACACTCATACCCCTGTACACATATAGACTCACAAATAAAGACTCATACACATACGCAAACATGGACACACATCCACACACATGTACACACTCATTCAGACACACTCACCCACACTCATACACCTGGACACACATAGACACACTCATACAGACATACACGTACAAGGACACACATGCACACTCACACATACAGCCTTTTCTCCCCTTCACACTCAATGCTGCCGCCATATTCAATTTCTTCCACCTCTTTGCACATGCCACACCCACTCTTTCCTTGAGTACTCTGGGCACATTATTTTTTTCTGCTTGGGACCCTCTTTCTTCATGTCCTGGACTCATGGTCACTGCCTTCCCTAGTTCCCTGGGTCACCTTGGGGCTTCTTGCCATCACTCCTGTTTTATGTGTACCCGCCTCTTTGGTGACACTCACTGTGCTATATTACAATTATTCCACAAGGGCAGGGATTTCTGTCTGCTCTGCTCCATGCTTTGTCCCCAGAGCCTAGGAAGTACACCTGGTAGGTGTGCAAATATATTATTCAAAGAATGAATAGTCTGGGGAAACTGATGCTCTAGTTGACTATGGACACGTAGCTAGTAAGCAACAGAGGCAGGGCTCGAATGCCCAGTTTCTGACTCTAGAGCCCATGTTCCTTATCTTCTATCCTGGAACCCTTCCCCTCTCTGACACTGATTTTTCAAAGGATTCTTTTGACTATTAATAAACATGTGCACATATACACACACACACACACACATCAACCAAAGGAAAAGGTAGTTAAATGATCTTCCAATTGGGATCTTCTTCACCCATCGGCCCATTCATCTCCTCTATGACCGTAGCTCCCCAGAGAAAGGGACTCTACACCCTGTTTACCTGTGCGGTAATAACCTTTGCACATAACACAGTGCCTGGCTCACAGCAGACACTCAAAAGTATGTGTTAAATGAACAGATCAAAGTGTTCAATAAGCAGTCACTGAACATCGACGAGGGACTGGACTAAGTGCTAGTGGGATTGCAGAGATGAATGGACACAGCCCTTGACCTCAGTGTCTTGCTGAATGGTTTTTAGATATATCTTTGCCTTTATGGATATGCAGGCAGTCTGGTCCTTTCCTGACCCTCCCTCATACCTGTGCACAGACAAAACAAAAGCATACACACAATGGCATGTGTGATTGCAGCTCCAAACGCCCTGCACACATACACCTGCACACCCAGGCCTCTTGTCCACGCGAGGAATAAACAGCCTGCAGTATTTGCAGCCCAACATGGTTTGTTTCCTCTGAGTTCAAAGGAGTTTATTAATTTCAGGCCCTTCATGTGGAACTAGCGAAGCCTCCTGTAGGAGATACCATAGCAACTGCAGGAAGCATCTGAAAAGGAAGATGTTAACCTTTTGGAGCCTGCCGCCCACTTTGTATGCCCTCCTTAGCACATTTGCAGTGTTTCTCAGAGTGTCTGAGATAATGAGGCTCTCTGACCCAGAGAAGCAGCTGCCCTGGGAGTGGTGAAGTCTGGGGCAAAGGGGTGCCTCCTTCCTGAGCCCAGGACCTGTGCCCCATGCAGGCTGGTGTTGATGAGGTAAGCCTGGTGCCAGCTGGTGTCTCGAGCTGGAGGTGGACTGAGAGGCTAGGGCGACGTGGGCGTTAGCCTCGGCTTTGCCCCCAAGCTCCAGGCTGAACTTTCTGAAATTGCCAGAAGGTCTCACTCTGGGTCCTGCTGCCTCCAATCTGACCTTTTCAGTAAGAGTGAAAAATGTTCGATGCCTCATCTTTAGGTCCAGAATGGATTGTTTCTTCAAGCGGGTCAGCCACTTCTACTCAATTCCTGACATTTGGCACACCACCCCAATTTTGTGATCTCATCTGTGGGCAAGGGATTCCTTTGATAGTAGAAAGAATGCCTTTCTTTCCAGCTTGAGGGTTGGGGGGAGGCACTAGGGTACAGCACAGCTTGGGAAGAAGGCACTTCGTTTCCTGCTCTTGAGAGAAGCTTGGTGAAGAAGGGGAGAAATTTGGGGGCCATTCAGACCAGATTCAAACCCCAAGTACATTCACATACTTGCTGTGTATCTTTAAATGAGTTCCTTGTTTCTAAGCCTCAGTTTCTTCATCAGCAAAATGGACACAATGATACATACTTTACAAACCTATTAGAAGGTGGAAGGAAATCATACATGCAAGCAGTTTAGATGTGTGCTTGGTATATAGTAGGTGCTCAATAAGTAGTAGTTTACTTTCTTCCCTATCCTGCTCTGCTACCCTCCACTCTGTGCCAACTACAGATACAGATACAAATGAAGCCAGCCCTTAAGGGGCTCCCAGCCTAGCAGACCAGACAGATGAGCAAACAGTTATGATACAATGAAGGCAGTGGCTAATTCGACAGGAGGAAAGCTGGGCATCTTCCCAGAAGAGGTGCTGTTAACTCAGGGCAGAGTGACCAAGCACACTGGGGGGAGGGGATCTATTTCCTGTAGAACAGTAGCGCTCAACTGGGGGCAACTTTTTCCCCAGGGGACACTTGGCAATGCCTGGAGACAATTTTGGTTGTTAAAACTGTGATGGGTGCTACTAGCATCTAATGAGCCAGAGATGCCACTAACATTTTACAAAGCACAGGGCAGGCCTCCGCAACAAAAAATTATCCAGCCCCAAATGTCAATTATGCCAAGGCTGAGAAACCCTGCTGTAGAATAGCATAATATTCTTCATCATAAAAATTATAATCACTGATGATTATTGAGTACCTACTGTGTGCCAGATATGGCACTAAGGGCCTTCTGTAGGCGCCATTACATTTAATTCTCAAAACCAGTCTATGGGATAATTCTCATGACTCTCTTTTAAAGCTAAGGAATCTGAGGGTCACAGAGATTAAGAACCTTGCCTGAGACCTCCTGGAATCAGAAGTCAAGTTTGGAATTCAGGTCTGCCTGACTTCAAACCCTACTTTTTTCAAACTTCACCATGCTCTGCTCAAATGTCTATTGTGGAAAGATCTGGGGCTTGCTTTGACACCCACTGGACGAGTGGTATGTAGGGTGGGTCTGAGTAGCTTAGGGATTTAAAGAAGAGGGACCACTGCTGCCTTCAAAGGTACCACCTGGGGTCTTCCTTCAGGCAAGGAGGGCAACTCTGGCCCAACCCAATAATATGGCAATTCCATGGGTAGAGAATAAGTAGAAAAGGAGTAGCTGGTCCTTACTTTCCCATCCCTCAGGCCTTTTTTTTTTTTTTTTTTTTTTAAGTTGCTGGTCTCTTTCCCACCTAGAGGAGTTCCTTTAGCATTTGTTGCAAAGCTGATCTGGTGGTGCTGAATTCTCTTAGCTTTTGCTTGTCTATAAAGCTTTTGATTTCTCCATCAAATCTGAATGAGAGCCTTGCTGGGTAGAGTAGTCTTGGTTGTAGGTTCTTCCCTTTCATCACTTTAAATATATTGTGCCACTCCCTTCTGGCCTGCAGAGTTTCTGCTGAGAAGTCAGCTGATAACTTTATGGGAGTTCCTTTGTATGTTGTCATTTTTCCCTTGTTGCTTTTAATATTTTTTGTCTTTAATTTTTGTCAATTTGATTATTATGTGTCTCAGCATGTTCCTCCTTGGGTTTATCCTGCCTGGACTCTCTGCACTTCCTGGACTTGGTTGACAGTTTCCTTTCCCATGTTAGGGGAGTTTTCAGCTATTACCTCTTCAAATATTTTCTCAGGTCCTTTCTCTCTCCTCCTTCTGGGACCCCTATAATGTGAATGTTGGTGCGTTTAATGTTGTCCCAGAGGTCTCTTAGGCTGTCTTCATTTCTTTTCATTCTTTTTTCTTTATTCTGTTCCACAGCAGTGATTTCTCCCATTCTGTCTTCCAGATCACTTATCCATTCTTCTGCCTCATTTATTCTGCTATTGATTCCTTCTAGTGTGTTTTTCATTTCAGTTATTGTATTGTTCATCTCTGTTTGTTTGCTCTTTAGTTCTTCTAGGTCTTTGTTAAACATTTCTTGCATCTTCTTAATCTTTGCCTGCATTCTTCTTCTGAGATCCTGGATCATCTTCACTATCATTATTCTGAATTCTTTTTCTGGAAGGTTGCCTATCTCCACTTCATTTAGCTGTTTTTCTGGGGTTTTATCTTGTTCCTTCATCTGTGACATAATCCTCTGCGTTTTCATTTTGTCTAACTTTCTGTGATTGTGGTTTTCGTTCTGCAGGCTGCAGAATTGTAGTTCTTCTTGCTTCTGCTGTCTGCCCTCTGGTGGATGAGGCTATCTAAGAGGCTTGTGCAAGCTTCCTGATCCCTCAGGTCTTGATGCAAGTTCTGCTAATGCTGTTGCTGCTACTACTATGATTACTACCAGTACTTAAGCTAATAATTTAATGAACACTCATCCAGCTATGCCTTCTATTCACTTGATATTGTATAGTCTCCTAGCAACCCAGTGAAATAAGTATGATTGCTTCTATTTCACATATACAAAACTGCAGCCCAGAGAAAGGTCAAACATAAGAGGGAGGGCTGGTAATTGAACCCATATTGTTCTATCAGTGGTTCCCAACTGGGGGAAAATCCTCCCCCCGGGGGGGGGATATTATCTCAATATCCAAATATTATCTGGAGACAGTTTTGATGGTTACAACTGGTGTGTGCGTATGTGTGTGTGTGTGTGTGTGTGTAGGGGGTGCACTGAGTCTGCCGCTAAACATCCTACAATGACAGGACAGTTGCCTACGACACAGAATTTTCTGACTCCAAATTTCAGTTGTGCCATGGTTGGGAACTTTGGACTCTACCTCAAAAGCCCCTACTGTGCTCCAAGTGCTTTATGTCTTCAGCAGGCAGTGGGATTGATGGCTTCTGGTTTGTGTTGAGTAAATGTTCATTTAATGTTTCCTAAGGACAGAAAACTCCTTGCATCGTGCCTGGAAGCACAGAAGAGCAGCAAGACAGTTACAAATTTTTTTTGATTTATTTTTGACTATGGGATGACTTCTGTGGCAAGTGTGAGAAAGGCCAGGAACATGAACATTGCAAATCCACCTGTTTATGGCTATGTGAGGGTTTGTTTTTTTTTAAAAAAAGATGGAAATTGGGAAGGCTAGCAGTGAGCCTTAGTGAAATATTCGTGACCCCCATCTAATTTCTAATTCAATTAAAAGGTGCTAATGTAGTTAACTGTGACAACAATGATTTTTGTTAATGAATATATTTAAATGCTTATCAGCTAAGGTGATAAGGATTGCCCACAAGACCCAGCCACAAACTTGAATTTCAAATTGGTTTCAAAGTTTAAAGGTTGTTTTCAGAAAGCTGTGAACCAAATTCTGAATTTAAAAAATGGATTATTTCAGAATTAGCTATTCAGTTCTAAAGGCAGCCTTCCATGTTCTTGAGGATTCAAAACAGAATTCTTTTAAAGTGCAAGTTCCTCAATTGCATGTGAAATGGGATTTGATTTATAAACATTCAAATTACAGTGACTTTGCAAGAACCCAAGGACAAGAAACTGGGCAAATCCCAGAGTTTGTTGCTGAGCAGAAAACAAAGTTTCTCTGCCTGGGATGTCAAAAGATTGTCCCAAGAATGGAAGGTTATGTTCTGGGAGCCCCTTTCAAGTGAAATTGAACAGCATCTCCTTCTAAAAATTCAGCTCGTCTTGTGGTGGGGAGGGGTGAACCACAGGTGGATGTACTGGGGCTGGTATACCAGATGTCTAGACATAGTCGCTCATCCTTACACTGGCATTTAAACCATGTACTTGAAATTGCCTAGTTTTAAACACAGTCATCAAAATGTGAAATTGCCTATTTTAAATTTTACAGTGTTTGCGTGACTTTTAAAAGATGGGTTTCTAGCTTCTGGATGAAAAATGTCTCTTTTCATGTCCTTGATTCTTACTTTCACTGTTCTGTTAACCACAGTAGCCACAATGATGGGTGTGATGCCATCTTTGTGACCAACAAATCTGGTTTTGACACTCAATTCTACCTCTCACTAACTGTGTGATTTGGGGCAAATCAGTAAACTTGTCTGAGCCAGTTTTTTTAATCTATGAAATAAAGATTATAATATCTTGCATACCTTGCCAGGTTGTTGAAGCGGTTAGAAAAGTAACCCCTAAGTAAAGTTTGCAACAATTTAAGTGCCTAACAGTGTCTTGACATATAAATGCTCAATAAATGGTAGTGATGGTGGTCATAGTACTAGCAGTAGTTGTTGTGGTTATTGTTTAATCCTTACATACTTTAATCTCAAAACATCTTATGGAGTAGATAACATTATTTATATTTTATTGATAAGGAGACTGAGGCTAAGAGAATCTTACTTGCTTGTCCAATGTCACACAATTGGTAAGTGGTGAGATTAAGATTTGAACCAGATTGGTTTGATTCTAAAGAACATGTTCTGTTCACATATAATGTTCCTTGCACTTACAATACATATTCCATCTCCCCTCAACTAGACTGAAATCTCTACACACCTTACAATGCCTAGTGCTTCCAATTCTCTTGTAGGTCCTTAATAGACATCGTTTAAGAATAACCAGTCTCACCATTGCTTTGAACAAAAAATCGCTCAGTTCCTGTATTTTATCTCTTCAAAATAATGCAGAAAATAAGACAAAACATTGTAAAGATACATCAAGCAGTAGTGTCTTTGATGTTGTTTGGAGAAAGATCCAGGACACTAGTTTCTACATGCAGACCTCACTCTAACCATAGAGACCTCTTGGGTAATATCTGAGGTAACTGTTTATAAATCTAACCCTTTCCCCAAATCTAGCCAGAACTGGAAATGCTAAGCTCTTGCAAAGGTAGGAGTGAGAGAAAGGGGCAAAGACTTTAGTATTTGACTCGTGCTGTTGATTCTGTATAATGAATCAGCAGAGGACTTTTGGCTTATGCTCCTGGAAATTCCAGAAGTAGTCCAGTCCAGAGCTTTTCCTGGAGATCCCAGAGAAGGGAAAGCATATAACATTCAACTGTTTCTGGTAAGGACTCCAGACAGGAACACTCCTGGTGTGGTTCACAATGCCAGAAGAAGGCTCAAAGACTTGACTGGAAGAAGAAATCTGCCAAAGTAACCCATGGAGGGAGAGAACGTCATTTTAAAAGCCATTCAAATCTCAACAACGGTGAAAACATTATGCTAAATGAAAGAAGCAACTCACAAAAGACCACATATTATATGATTCCATTCATATGAAAGTTCGGAACAGAGAAATTCATATAGACAGTAGGTTAGTGGTTGCTTGGGGCTGGGGGAGGATGGGGGAGTAGGAGGGTGATAACTGGAGAGTACAGGGCTGCTTTTTGAGGTGATGAAAATGTTCTAAAATTGACTGTGCTGATGGTCGCACATGCCTGTGAAAATACTAAAAACCACTGAATTATACACTTTAAATGTGAATTGTATGGTATGTGAATTATATCTCAATAAAGCTGTTTTTAAAAATCTCAACAACCAACACAGGCAATCTATTGCCTCTGGCCATGCCCTTGCTCTCAGTGCCCACCCATTGCTTTCTCAAAGCCTTTGTGGTTCTGCCTTCCTTATCCTACCAAGCTTAACAAATTGGTATTACCCATATGGTCTCAGAGTACCCTTAATAATATGTATCTTGGAAGCTAGAGAGTCATTTCTTTCCTTTCTAGAGCGTGCTGATTTTTCTGATCACCCGAATTGTTTTTGTGTATTTCAGATATACATTTGTAGGCTTTAAGGAAATTGATATACCACCACCCTATAACCATCTGTTCTCATACTTTTAAACCTACTCTGGGAATCATTGGAAATTGAGAGGGGAAATCTCTTCAACATTATGTTGGACTTCCTATTTGGTATCCTCAAGGGAGGCAAAGAATAACACACAGACCTTGGGAGCTCATTTTCTAACAAATTTGAATGTTACCACTTGTGAGATCCAGGGAAAATGACAACCTCTCTGAGTCGGCTTTCTCCTCTATAGAAAGGGAATCATTGTAGTACCTGTTGGGTTTTCTGTGTAAATGAAATAAGATGGTGTCCGTAAATCACTTACCCTGACATGCAGTAGGCAATCTGTGGATCAAAGCTATTTATTATAATTGCTGTGGTTACATTACAATTGATTGGAGTGTATATACTTCTGAAGTTCAATCTTTTTGACTCCCTTAGGACCTGTACCCTAGGGAATACCCTAGGAATACTCACCTTCTTATAGATGCCCCCTTTCTTGAAGTGACTACCATTCTAGCCTGATCCAGAATTCAAATAAACAGGAGTGTGCATGTTACAAAGAAAACCCTGGTAACCATGATGGGGTGTAATGGGAGGGCTGGATCTTCAGACTGGCTGCATGTGTTTAAATTTTGCAGACCCACAGACCGTTTGGTAGCCAGAGGTGGTCATTCCTTTAATCCTTTCATCTTTACATTTTGATAGCGATTTCTGGGAGAACCAAACCAGAGAGCACATCACCCACAAGTGTGTGTGGTTTGCACCAAGAAGTATCCCTGTTTTTTAATTAGTTATCAGCACCAAGTAAAAGTCAGACTTCATTTATCGTGTGGATTTTTGATTCCTCTGCAATGCCTATGCACACATTTCTGCATGGCAACTCCCAGTTGGAACTGAAAAGCAGCTGCCCTCCTTAAAAGGGATGTGCCTCCGCCCGTTTCCCCAGTCTTTACCCTTCTTCCTGACTTATTTATGTTACCTGTCTGGTGTCTGGATGCACCCGAGTTTATGATCCCCAAACTAAGCCTCTGTGAGCCACAGGAATGAATTACTCATAGCAGAAGAGATATTGATAGGCTTTCTTGGTGTCCCTAGAAAAATCACAGTCTATGAGGCCAAGTACAGGGATTAAGGTATTTTGTCTGGAAGTGCACAGGAGCAGGAGCCCAGCTAGGACTGGAAACTCTGGCTTAGAACCCCATTCTAAGATGTATGAGGGTAGGAGATGAAGCTTTCAGGACGAAGTGTACTATTTCTCTCCAAGTAGAACACAACATCATCAACAAATCAAACCCTCTAAAGGACAATGTCAGGGAATCTGCACTGTTCTCTCTCTTTCTTAAATGTTTTAGAAGAGGAATAACTCCGCAGCTGCAGCCATTGCTACGGGTCTCATGCAGGTCTCTGAGGACCTCTCCTCCTCTCCAGTCCTGAAACAGATCAGCTCACATTTTAAATTCTCTAATAGAAGCACAAATGAGGTTTATGAACCATTAACCTTAGGTCAGTTTTCTAAAATCTCGAAAAGCATTTTCAAACAGTTAATTACTTTGCTTCACTGGAAGCAGATTGTAGATCAGTGCAATTAGGCAGATGCTCGAGGTGAAACATTTCACTAAGATGGACCATAAGCTGCCACCCCAGAACTTTTTGGGGGGAGGGAGAAGCTTGTTTCTCATATATGACCCCCTCCCACCTTGACAATATCATGATCATTTCTAAGCAAGATCTGTTTGCATTTTCCAAGCCCCTTCTTACGGGTTTGAAGTATAACCTTGATTTTTTTCACCGTGCTTGGGGAGAGGACAGTTCTGAGTAAATGAATTTATAGGTTAAGAGGAAGATCCTCTTAAATTCATTCATTTCTGTTGAAAATTTCTTCTAGAAAGTCCTCCATTATCTTGTATTAAGAGGAGCCTAGAAAAGAGGTGATTAATAAGGCGAATACTGTGCTGAGCCTAAGATACAGGTGGGTGGAGACACTGACTTTCTCTTGTAATTTCTTTGGGTTCTTAGAGCAGAAGACAATGGCCAGCAGCCAGTGTAGAGGGTGAGTGACTTCCTTCTTTGTCCCAGCTCTGCCACCCCTGTGCTCTGGAGGCTCGGGCGAGTGAGTTCCCTTATGTTAGTCTCACTCTGTTCATCAATAAAATGATGGATTAGACTGGCTCTCAGATTTCCTCCCTAGCCCTGACATCCTATGATTACTTATAAAACTTATTCTGTAGACACAAAAGGCATAAGAAATCAGTCTACTACTTTCAGTTCAAGATGGCTGATTGAGCACATCTTGACAGAAGAAATATAAGAGCAAGAATAAATCAATGGCGGTGCTGGAAAATGGGGAACATTGCCATCAGCAGGCCAAAAATGTTGAGAAATGTGTGGAAGAGATAAAATATATGGCATCAGATTAATGGCCATTCCTTAACAGCCTTCAGGAAACTCTAACCCCAAATAGATAAAAGAGGAGACAATGGTAAAACTGAGTTTTCCCAACAGAACTCTGGAGAAGAAATCAAGATCAGAGAGAGAGCGGTGTGGGAGAAACAATGGTCTCTGGGTAATAAATTAGAGAACAGCAGAACAGTTCCGCAATTCTTTGCTCAGAAGAGAGGCTGGCTATCACACTGTGGAGTCAGTTTTCTATGTAAAGTGGCAACTGGAGCTTAGGTGGCTAGAGAGAGATGTGGGTCACTGCCCTGAGTAACCGTTGCTGAGCACATTTGAGACGGAGCACCCACAACTAGAAGCATGCTTCCCTCCCTCACATCATGAAGAGAAGCCCACTGGATGTAACTCTTCTCCACTTACTGCAGGGAACAGTGACTGTCACATGTTCGGAAGAAAGCCATTTCAGCTGCCACACTGATCAGGCTAAGGCAGCACTGTACAGTGGAAGTCTGTGCTGATAGAAATACTTTATGTGCGAGGGATGAGTTGGGAGCTTGGGATGGACATATACACACTACTATATAAAATAGCTCACTAATAAGGACCTACTGTTGAGCACAGGGAACTCTACTCAATACTCTGTAATGGCCTATAGGGGAAAAGAATCTCAAAAAGAGTGGATATAGGTATATGTATAACCGATTCACTTTGCGGTACACCTGAAACTAACACAACGTTGTAAATCAACTCTACTCCAATAAAATTTTTAAAAATAAATAAAATAAAATAAGCTACAAGGATATATTGTACAACATGGGGAATATACCCAATATTTTATATTAACTATAAATGGAGTAGAGCCTTTACAAATTGTGAATCACTATATCATATACCTGTAACTTATATAATACTGTACAGCAACTATACTTCAATAAAAAATTTTTTTAGTATTCTAAAGAAAAAAAAAAAAAGAAATACTTTATGAATCTCAGAAACAGAAAGAAGAATGGTGGTTGCCAGGAACTGGGTGGGGGATGAGGGATGAGAAGTTGTTTAATGGGTATAGAGTTTCAGTTTGGCAACATGAAAAAGTTCTGGAGATCCATGGCACAACAGCATGAATATACTTAACACTACGGAATTGCACACTTAAAAGTGGTTAAGATGGTCAATTTTGTGTTATGTGTTTTTTACCACAATTAAAACTAAAAACTAAAATAACTGAAAAAAGAAAAAGAAAAAAAAGGAATACTTTATGAATCTGTGCTGCCCACTGCCACAGCCGCTAGCCACATGAAGCTACGGAGCACCTGAAATGTGGTTAATGACACCGAGGAACTGCATTTGCATTTCATGTCATTTTAATTCATCTAAATTGAAATTGAAATAGCCACATGTTGTTAGTGGCTACCACATTGGCTGTTGAAACTGTTGCCATATGGGACGGCACATTCTCCTCCATAACTATAAACAGCTGCATCACCCAACATTTGAGGGAACTAAATGACATCAAAGAGAGACACAAAACTGAGCATACTAAGATCCTAAATCCTGACCAAAGTTAATACAGGAAACAGAAGATGACTTCAAAGAATGCTGATTAGTACCCTCAGATCTGAGAGGATGTACCGTCCATACAACCACCTGGGGTTATTCATAAGAGTACTTTAATAATGCAAACTAAATCTTGGAAAATAGAATATGATTGGTAACATTAAAAGCTAAATAGAAGGTCTGAATGGCAGAATTAAAAATTAAATAAAAGGATTGACTTAGGGATTTGGAATATATAACCAAAGTAGTCTCCCAACACATGGAGTAATGACAAAATTACAACAGAAAAGTTGACACATGAAGGATGGATCCAAGAGCCCTAATATTCATCAAAGGATGTTTCTAGAAACACAGTAAAGGTGTAATGGAACTAAGAAATGAGCTGAGGAAATAATGAGGACAAAATCCAAATAATTGCTGAAAATACAGGTGTAAAATTTCAAAGCAACTGTGAGATAGCAGTTAGTAAAATAAAAGAGGCATGCCACAAAGGTAAGTATGTAAAATCCATGCATATCTACATCAAAATATTCATCTTAGATCAAAATTCTACGTAATAAGACCTAAGAGCTGGCAAATGGAGGGTGGAAGAAATGAAGGGATACTTCAAGGATTGTCTTTTCAGAGAGGAGGCTTTAGACTACTGGTTACTTTTTGACATTGCTAAGAAAATAGGATTTGAAATGTATTTGTTTTTGTAAAAATATATGTAAATTAAAATACAAGTTTTTTAAAAAAGAAGGCAAACCTCTATTTCACTGGACAAATAAAAATAAGAAAGAGTATTTGCTCAATTAACTAGAATCTGGAAAGGGAAAACTCAAGACAAGTGGAAAAGTAGACGACATAAATTAAGATGACAGAAATAAAACCAAACATACAGTGATTGCAGTAAAGATATATAACAATTCCTCCTATTGAAAGGCAAACACTATTAGGATTTTTCAGAGGGAAATCTAACTATATGTTGCTTAGGAAAACTTAAATAAACCATAAAAAATATTAGCAATAAAGTGTTGGAGAAAGCTATAAATACTGAATTAGTTTCAACTATCTTTTCTAAGAAAATATTTTCCTTGTTTAAAGATTATGTCCCACTATTTTTTATTCTTGCTGTACTAAAATACTCTTATTTTATGATACATCAACCTTCGGTTAGCTGCTAAATCATTTTGAAAATTTCACTCTTGTAAAAAAAAAAAAATCTCAAAGTCTGGCCTCATCTGAGTTACAATGATAAGAAATCAAGATCATGTCAGGCATTAAAAAAATAATAAAACCTACTAGTTTCAGATTATGTTCCAGGGCCACAATTACTTTTAACCCTTCTTCTCATAATATTATTATTATTATTTTGTATTACAAAAGTCAAACTTGGTAGTTGGAAGAAGAAATTCAAATGGTTGAAAAGTATGTAAAACACATTAACTCCTAATACACACATACAAACACTGCTACCAATTAGCTCTTTTTTTTTAAAATAGAATGTGCACATTTTATTTTATTTTTTATTTTTTAATTAATTAATTTATTTTTGGCTGTGTTGGGTCTTCATTGCTACGCGTGGGCTTTCTCTAGTTGCAGTGAGCGGGGGCTACTCTTCATTGTGGTGCGTGGGCTTCTCATTGTGGCGGCTTCTCTTGTTGCAGAGCACGGGCTCTAAGTGCACGGGCTTCAGTAGTTGTGGCACGCAGGCTCAGTAGCTGTGGCACACGGGCTTAGTTGCTCTGCAGCATGTGGGATCTTCCTGGACCAGGGATCGAACACGTGTCCCCCTGCATTGGCAGGTGGATTCTTAACCACTGCCCCACCAGGGAAGTCCCCCAATTAGCTCTTTAATTATTGAAATAGTGTGTAGAACCAGTTCCTCCTGAACACTTCAGATACTCATTTCCCTTTCTAGAAAGCATTCCCGACGCATCTGCTCTAATCCATCTAATTGTCCTAAGGGTCTGAACTGAGAAGGTTCTGCCTGTCTCCTACAAAAATCCATGTTTAAAACAATAATTCAGGGATTTCCCTGGCAGTCCAGTGGTTAAGACTTCAAGCTTCCACTACAGGGGGCACGGGTTCGACCCCTGGTTGGGGAACTAAGATCCCACATGCCCCGTGGCACCACCAAAATGTAAAAAGAAACAAACAAACCAAAACAGTAATTCAGTAGAATGCCAGAGCAAAAATATCTCCTTCAACTAATGACCACATTTTATAGCTGAGGAAATCTAGATTCAGAGAGATAAAGAGGCTTGCCCAAGGTCACACTACTAGTTTGTGACAGAGTTAGGATTGGACTCTAAGTATAGAGCTCTTCTTTTTGTTTGTTTAAGGTGATAGGAAACCCAACTGAAACTGGCTTTGATTCCTATAAATGACAAGTTGAGGATCAGAATTAGGTTCGGGTGAGGCCCGAGCCAGGTGTTCAAATCATGTCATCATAATGAAGTCTCCGTCAGAATGCTTCCTTCCATATTGGCCTCATGTCAGATGCCACAGGGTGGCAAAATGGCTACCAGCACCCCCAACTCCAAATTCAAGTCTGGCTATAAAGAGCCTGGGCCTGTGATCTTTACCATCAAAAGTATCCTTATGTCTCATTGTCTCAACTTCAATCATGTGACCGTCTCTGAACTAATCACTATAACCACAGTAATGTGTGCTCTGATGGGTCTGGTCTGAGCCACATGCCCATCCCTAGAACAGAAAGTGGATTCAACTCCACCCAGAGCACATGGGCTAAGAGTCAGAGGGGACTGTTCCCGGAGGAAGATCTGAGCAGCCAAGTCAAGTCTCCTTCCTCCTGGTCCAGTAAGTCCACACTGTGCAATCACTGAAACACGTTCATTCCTCCACTAAAGGAAGCAACTGTTACTAAACCTAGTCATCCTATCAGTACTTCAGGGGCAGGAACAACCAGGAAGGAGAACTTGAACTCTTTTTTTTTTTTTCTGGAGTGATGTTCAAAGGGCAATAGTGAAGGATGACAATAGCAAAGCCATTGTTCATTGTTCTGTCATCATCTGTTGCAAATTCCAAATCAGCAAAAGCAGCAGCTGTCTGGAGTGATAAGTCCTTTGATAAACTGAAGCCTTCCTGGTTCCCAAGCACTGACCCTGTTCCAATCATTGATTGTGAAAAATCAATGGAGACTCTGGAACCTGAGATAATAGTATTTTCGACTCTATATGCTTATCAAAATTGTCTAGCCAGAGTATCCAATTGAGGCACCAGTCCTACAGATGCTGCTTATAGAATACATCCAGTCTTGGTGGTGCATTTTATGAAGATATATAGGAAGGGTGGTGCTGAGTAGCCCAGCCTCTCTTGGACTTGGGATTGTATTGGAGGACTTCTGTAATTTGTGACTGCTCAAAACCAATGATCTCCTTGTGGAAAAAACACCCTTCCTAATCACAGTCTTTAGAGAATTTATTCCTCCCTCACTACAACCCTATATTTTGTATAATACAAGTATTTAAAGAATGAAGCATAACATCTTGCCGATAGGACGTATGATAATCTAAGTTTGGACAATAAATATTTCTATTCCTCCTGGTCATAGTGATTGGAGCCTAGTTGGACCAATCAGAAACCTAACCTAAAATTTGTATATGAAAATGTGGGAGGAAAAGTCATCTTTTTTCTTTAGAGTTGAGGTTGTGTATGTCTGGTCCCATAGATACTGGTGATTATGGGGATCGGGATTTAGAAAAGATGTGTGCAGGGAGGGACAGGAGTTATAGGAAGAAAGGATGTCCTACAATATCTAGTGAGACATTTGCAAACACATTTTCAGTTTTTATCCATAAGCCGTATTAGTGGAAGCTTCTCTCTGATTCTGACAATAGGTTTATGCTATTTCCTTGTGGAGTAGAATAGCCAAACCAGAGTTTTTCCTTGTTTAGCTAAAGAAGGTGCCAGCTGCTCTTCGTTCTGGTGGGGATAGAAGGTCAATATAGAGCAGATGTTTATGCTCTCTCTTTAATATGCAGATATATTCCAAAGAGACTCAGATTTGAGAACTATTATGATGAGGCCTTTGGTTTGACTTAGAGAAGCTACCTATACATTCCTTTTTGCAAAGAGAAGAAGGCTAGTTTGCATATGGAAACCAGGGGTTTTCTGGGAGGAAGATGCTAACATACTTGCCCCTGATTATTTTACTTATGAAGCTCTACTGGAGAGGACCAGAGTGGACCTGGACAAGATACAGTGAAAGAGAAGAGTAATGGGGCCATTAATTAAAGTCATCATAAGCATAGAGAGATGCAAGACCAATGATCTCTTTCTGGAACTAACTCAGGAAAGAATAGCAAAAGGTGGTTCTGGGGATCCAAGATGAATAAATCTTAGAAAGGATTCTGATCTAGCATTTCTGGTGTTAGCTCGCATCAGGAAGCGCCTGTGCCGTTAGCTGGTGCTAAGGGCCAAAGCAACTATTGATGCTTTTCCCATTGATGAGAATGTTTTAGAGATGCAGATAGGGCCATCTCCCTGCATCCTGTTCTTCACCAGTGTTACAGCTAGTAAGCAGCTGTGTACTCTGAACCAAGCAGCTCTTGGGTGCCCACTGGTGTTCTCTACATTTCTAATTTCTGGTGCTGATAGACCAAGAGGCTACCCAAGTGGAACTAGTCTCAATCCAAGGAAGCATATTCCTGCATGAAGTGGGACTTTGCATGATAATGATCACTCCTTTCTATCCCACTTTCTAAGACAAGCGAGGTAAGGAAAGTTGCGTGTGTGTGCTCGGGACTTAAGAGTGCTTGGACAACTTCTGTAATCCGTAGACCTTGGCTCCATAAGGGTTATTAGCTTTCAGTTTGAAAACTTGCAGTAGTGCTAGGCACTAAGGATGCTCATTGTTACTGAGTTGGCTGTTGTTTTTTAGGAGCTTTCAGAGAATATAATATAATATAATATAATATAATATAATATAATATAAATCTCATGCATTCATACTGATATTTCCAGCTTTAAGTGAAGACTTTTTTTATTTAACTTCTTCAAATTACATCAATATGTCTTCTCTTCCATCCCAAGAATACTGGTTTTCAAGAGCACAAGGGGTGATAGGATTAGAATATACCATAATTTCTCACCTGTTTTATACAATTTTAAACACACAACACTCTTGGAATAATACTACTCAAACCATTAAGAATTATGATTGTTGAAAACATTAAGAAATTTTGGTATATGTTCTTCTCATCCCCCTCCTTTTTTTCAAGTTTATTGAGATAAAACCTACATACAGCAAAGGTTACCTGTTTTAGGTGCACAGCTCTATAAATTTTGACAAACTTATAAAGACCCCCCCATTCTTAATAATTGTACTATATATACATGGCTAGAGCATGTAGGCATTTCATAATACACTCCTCCTATGGGTCCTCATTTGTCTTGGTTTTCTCTGTCTCAATTGCTGTTCATTTAATGCTCATTAGCAGTCATTATGTCACCAGCTCCTTAGTTATTTTTGGTTGTCTAAAACTCATTCCATGCTAGATTACTCAGAAGGGGCTTGTGGGAACAATATTTCTTGAGTTCTTGTGCTTTGATAAGTTTGTCTATGCCCTTTGTACCTAAAAAATCAATTTTGGTGCATATAAAATCCTTGGTGCTCTGTTTCTTGAGTATATTAAATATATTACTCAATTTTCTTATGACATAAAGCATGGCTCTCAATGCCTAATAATAATCTAATTTTCTTTCCCTTAAAATTCACATGCTCTTTTTGCTAGATGCCAAAAGGATTTTTTAAATCCCAGATCAGATTAGAATATGTCTTGGTAGTGATCATTTTGGATCAGCGTTCTCATGTGTGTGGTGCTCTTTCACAATGTAATTTAAAATTATTATTTTTTAATTTCAGGAATGTTTTCTTCCTGAAAACATTTAGTTTTTAGCATTTCTTCTGTTCCCTTGTTTTGATTTTCATCTTCAGAAATTCCTATTATCCATGTGTTCAATCTTCTTTGCCTATTTTCAATACTTCAATTCTTTCTTCATTTCTTCTTTTGAAATTTATTTTTATTTATTTTTAATTGTGATAAAATATATATAACATAAATGTTAACATTTTAACCATTTTTAAGTGTATAGTTCAGTGTCATTAAGTACATTCACATTGTTATGCCACCATCACCTTCTTCCATCTCTAGAACGTTTTTCATCTTGCAAAACTGAATGAATTCCCTATGAATTTAACTACTCTAAGCACCTCGTATGAGTAGAATCATACAGTATTTGTCCTTTTTTCACTGGCTTATTTCACTGTCTTCAGGTTTCATTCACATTATAGTATGTGTCAGAATGCTTCCCTTTTAAGGTTGAATAATATTCCATTGTATGGATAGATCACATTTTATTTATCCATTCATCTGTAGATGGAATTTTGAATGGTTTCTACCGTTTGGCTATTGTGAATTATGGTGCTATGAGTATGGTTGTACAGATATTGGTTTGTGTTCTTCATTTCTTACTGACTTTTGAATTTTTCTTCCTTTTCACCTTCTGTTTCTTTAAAGCATCATTTCTTTTGTTCTTTCTAGTTGACTACTATGGGATTCTCTTTTTCTCAAGCTCTTCAGATTCTGCCTCTATTGCTTCTCTCCTCATCCTCCCCTATAGACTTCAATACCAGGCAAGTCTGATATCTGTTAGTGATCTGTCCCCACCCTCCTGTCTTTTGGAGTTTGTGGGGGGTATCTTCTCCCCTAGATTTGTTTGGAAATGTGTTTATAGCTTTGCTATCTAGTTGCTCTCTTTTTGTATGGGGATTGAAAGAGACTGAAAAACTAAGCTGCCACTGCTCCTGTCTTCTGAGAATCCCACAGTTGTTTCTTTCTCTTACTTTCTACTCATTATGTCTTAACTTCCTACATGTTTAGACATTTATTACTGTGTTCTGCTCATTTTTCTTGGAGATTTATTCCTGGCAATCCCTTGAGGACTGGGAAAAAGTTGCATTCCTCCAGAGAGCATTTTCATTTTCCTCTGCTGGACACCTGGGGCCATAGTATGCGATTGTGTTAAACCAGTTCATGGCTTAGAGGCCTTTAGACCTGTGGGTGGTTCAGTTTGGGCTGTAACTGTGATTATAGCTTTTTTAGAAGGTTTTTTTTTCCCCCTGCTGTGCTAAATCCTGAAGAATTTTTCTTGCGGACTGCAGGGATTGGGGCCATATATGTACAGTGGTTTTACTTCTGGTTCATCTTTACACTGATATTATAGCTCTTTGGGTTCCATATTTTTGTGGAGTCTTGCATTTAACTTCTTACTTTGGGAAGGTCCTAGGCTTGGTATTTAGTCCCTTGTGCCCCATGAGGATGTAAAAACTGAAGCCTAAGTTGATCAGTTTAGGGAAATGCTTTCAGCACAAAGATGGTTCAATACTGTGCTTACCATTCTGAATTTCTGCCTTCCCTTAGATTTTGATTTGACAATTCTTCACTATCAGCATTTTTAGTTTTTTTTCAGTGGGAATATTGGCCTTCCATTTGATCAGAAATGGGAGTTCAACATGATCTTCTTCTATGTAGGCTTTTGTAGAAATATTGTCACTTTTTGCAGTCATAAGAATTGCTCTTCCTTCTTTCAGTTGGATATCAGGAACCATGCCTGATGAGGTTAGGTTGTCCAGACCAAGTACTGGCACCCAAGAGCATCTAACAAGTTCAAGGAGGCCAGATCCAATCCTAGAATCTAGGTCAGATCTTCACATGGGCAAGTCATGCTGGAACAGCCCTGTCTTGCCTTTTTCTCTTACAATATACTCTCTGGCTTCAGAAGGCTCACCTCAATTTCTGAGCTGGCATAAATGCGTTTTTCTTAGTTGCTCTATCATGGACTCGAGAAGGGTTCTGGAATAAGACTGCCTGAGTTTGAATCCTGGCTCCACTACTGTCGGTACTATGACCTTGAGCATGTAATCTAATCTCTCAAATCTACTTCCCTCACTTTCAAAGAGAATAGAAAGAGAACATGCTTTATTGGGATGTTCTGAGAATTGCATGTGATAAAGTATTTAACACAATGTTTGGCACATTTATGAACCCTGAGTAAAAATTAATTGTAATCTTAATATCCCCAGAGTGAAAAGTTTTATGGCATTTTTTCCCTTCATTTTTTTTCTCCTTGTTGAGCCATACTTTATCCATCCCTTCATAATTTCATCCTGATCTCTGTTTTTTACCACCCTTACTCTTTGTCATAATAGAAATGCTAAACTAAAGTTTTAGGGGATGAGATGGGAAAACAATTTGGAAATACAAGGGCAAAGAATTTTCTGAGTGAATGGGGAAGGTGACTGATGGGGGAAAAGATGCCACGCTACAGAGACCAGGTCCTGCTGCATCCGTGCGAATGATGGTGCTCAAGAGAGAGGAGCAAGGTGTGGCTGAAGTGAGGGGTGGAGGAGCAAGGCAGGTATGGGAAAGTCCCGTGCATTCGAGAGACTGGGTCACTAACTGATTAACAGTGGCATATTTGGGTAATGAAGTCTCATATTTACTGCACTATCTACTGCAAGAATTCTGCAAACAGTAGGATTGAGTGGACTATGGGGACCTCACCCCTGAGTTTGATCTGGGTTTTCAGAGTTCCTGAAGGTTGATTTTGGCTGCTCTCTGTTCTTTTTTACTTCACACCTTAGTTTTTCCCGTCAAGAGACCCAGAGCTCTTTTGGTAATTGTACTGTGACAGTCCTGGACAACCACACAAGCTTTCCTCCTTGCCCTGTATCCCCATCAAAACTCACCTCTCCTGTGATCTATTCTTTCCAAATTTTCTCTGCTTTGCTAACTTGACAAACACATCCATTCTAAAATGTGGACTAACTTATTCTCCATTCTAGGAACATTCTAATGAGGGGTTTCTGGAAAACTGGTTGCTTCAGCCCAAGGATGGCATATTGATTCTGTCATGCATGCCAACTCCAATCTAGGGCTGGTGAGAATATAAAATGGTACAGTCACTCTGGAAAACAGTGGCAGTTTCCAAAAAAACTAAACATATAACTACATTATGACCCAGCAATTATGCTCCTGGCCATTGATCCCAGAGAAATGAAAACATATATTTACACATAAGTGTTTACAGCACTTTTATTCCTAATCGCCTAAACTGGAAACAACTCAGATGTCCTTCAGGGACAAATGGCTAAACAGTGATACATCCATATCATGGAATATTACTCAGCAATGAAAAGGAACAAAAAATTGATTCATGCAACAACCAGAACAAATCTCTAGAGAAATATGCTGACAGAAAAAAATTCAGTCTCAAAAGGTTACATCCTGTATGATTCCCTTTATATAACATTCTTGAAACGGCAAAATTATAGAAATGGGAAACAGGTTAGTGATGCCCAGGAGCTAAAGAGGGGATAGGGCAGGAGGGAAGTGGGCATGACTGTAAAAGGGCGATATGAAGAATCCTTTTGGTGATGGAAATGTTCTGTATCTTGACTGTATGAATATCAATTTCCTGGTTGTGGTATCGTGTGATAGTTTTGCAATGCATTGCCACTGGGGGAAGCTGGGTAAAAGGCACATGGGATTTCTCTATTATTTCTTACAACTGCATGTGAATCTACAATTATCTAAAAATAAAAAGTTTAATTTTGTAAAAATGCTAATATAAATTAAGTATTCAGAACAGCGATTGGCACAAAGCCAGAGCTATTTAAGCATTTGCTATTATTAGTAGTGATAGTATGTTAAATTTTCAGCTCTGTTGGGTTCCAATCCCATGGATGATAGGAAGTGAAATAATCTCTACCCGTGTAGGATGAAGATGAAGAAGTGGTTAAGTGGGCCAACCCCTGTGGAGGTACCTAGAGAAAACCTCTCTAAATCCTTGAACTTCCCTATCTTGGGGTCAAGAGAGGTCATCCCTTCTGTTCATCTCCTTCTTGGCCTCCAGAGGGCTTTGCGTATCACTACAGACCAACGTTGGCCTGCCAGAAAGTCACAGATCTCTAAGACTCTCAGTCCTGCAGCTACAAGGCTCACCCAGCCTTTGGAGAAGAAATCTCTTCCCCAGTTCTCTCTAGAAGGATTGAAGCAAATCCCAAGGCTTCATTTGCTTCTACCTGCACCTAGATGATGTCGATAGCTTAGACCTGTGGGTAGACCAGAAAGAAGTCTCATTCAGGTTGCCCTGCTCCCAGAATCCAACACGACCCTCTCTTTCTTAGAAATGTCACATGCTCAGAACCTCCCTCAACTTTCTCTCTCTCTGGAATGTCATTATGACCCATGTTCCCAGCATCTCCTTGGTCTGCTCCTGGAATGTCATTAGGATATTTCCAGATTCCCTTTGGCCCTCTCCCTGAAGGCCCTCATGCCTCAATAATGCTTGTATTTGGGCAAGTGGTCCTCAGGGAGGGGGGACACCATCTTCTGGAGAGTGGGCTATTTGAAAATGGTGCCATATTTTTGGTTGTCCAAATGATGAGCCAGCTCCTCTGCCACAGGATGCTGGGCACATAGAAAACAGTATTTTCCTTCTCCCATTAGTTGGCGTTACTGCACAGCCTGTTTCCCTCTAGCTTTTATCTTAATTGTAACCACACAGCAACATGATTAAAAAACCATGAACTCTGAGCACACTTGGATGGAACTGTGTGTTGACATAAACTTCTAACCAAGATGATCCCACACCTATCTAAGGATAAGCATCACTGTTGCCATGCTGCAGGGCAATTAGGCACATATCACATGCTGTTCTCATAAATGAAAGTGATTCTGATTCCTCTCTTCAAAACACCAGACTCTGTGCTCCTAGACTTAAGGGAATGTGGGCACTAGGAAGGGATCCTGACTCAGCAAGACCTCCATTCTCACTGGAGGAAAACATTTCCCTTCCCTTTCCGATCCTCACCTGGATCTGATTCTCAAACTCCTTGAACTCTAAAATGCAGACCTAAATACTAGATACTTGGCTAAGTTTGTTTTGAAGTTTGAGATCATGTATATTCAGCTCCTGGTAACTGTTAGACACTCAGTAGCCATGAACTGTAATTATTCATCATAATTCAGAGAGAAAGGGAGGGATGACAGAGAGCCAAAACTCTATGATCATTGCTGACACGTGTGAGCTTGATGTCCACTGGCGTTACTTTGTCCTTTGAAATTCCAGTGACACTGGCTTCGTCTTCACCCCACATATGGTGGGAAGGCCACTGCCCCTTCCTGTCTCTCTAGGATTCTCAGAGGCCTGATTTGGATAAGCTCTATCTTCTCTGGTCACCGTCCTGTGTTTCTCCTTTCATTGAATTAGATCTGTTTAGGGAGCACCTCACTGTCTTCCAAGCTCCGTCCACCAAGAGTAAAACCTCAGTTTTTTCACTTCCACCAATCCCTGAGACAAGGTTACGTTCATCAGATTGTTGGTGAAGCTTTAGGGCAACAGAGGAGGTTCATGTGGCCATTCCCCCAAATCCAAGCTGGAGTATTAGACGTCCCTGCTCCTAAGTAATGTTCTCTGACCTCGCCATTGGGAACTTATCACTGACACGTTTCTCAACAGGCTCCATCTTCCCACCCTGTTACTCAGTCCCTTTTGCCTCTCCCACCTCTCCTCTCTCTTATCTGTCTCCTTTCACATGGAGGATCTTTCCACACAAAAGCAGCCCATCAAGTATTTTCCTAATCAAACATGGTTCTCACCCAAGGATCTCTGGTTCCAGCTGTTGAAATAACATTTTTATTCCACAACATGGGGAAACTCAGAAGTACAAATGTCTTTCGGACTCTGGGTCAAGGCCACCATATAAGATTTCGCCAGTTGTGCACTGCACAAAGGTGTGTGGCCAAGAAGGTAGATAGGGGCCAAAATGTAGCCAGTTCTCCACTCTCCAAGCTGTGTGCCCCTTGATGTTGAGTACCCTCAGAGAGGTACTTTTTCCTAGGTCAACCAATGAGGTAGAAATAGCTTTTCTAATTTTCTCCCAGGGTGGGGGGGATGGGAGGGTGGAGGTTGTTGGTGGTGTGTTCTTTTAACTCATCTGTCCAGAGGGAGCCCCATTTTCTCATTCTCACAAAGGGATGTGTTAGCAGTAGCCTTGCTTGAAGTCAGGGCGATTGCTATCAAGTTGGGTAAATCAGAGCCCTGGATTGAAGTAACAGTGTCAGTAACTGATTGGGAACAGCAGCGGGGCTGTGTCGTTTTGAAGGAAAGACATCTGCAGTTCTCCCCAGGCTGTCACTGGGAGGTATCATTTGCATATTAAACAAATAGTTAAAATTAGCCATGCAGCGAACAATCAGAAGCTGGCATCACAGACGTCACTCCTTCAAAGCAACATCAGGTGTGCTCTAGGTGTGCTGTATACCTCTAGGTGTGCTCATCTGGATAGGGGTCGAGTGATTTGAGCCTGGATCAGTTTCTATGACAGGTGACGTTTTCAGGTAAGAAAGGAAAAATAAAATGAAATAAAGTAATAAAATAAAATGACATAAAATAGAATAAAACACCAAATCCTTTATACTCCAATTTCAGAGGGCTATTTTGAGGGTTAAATGTGGTAATGCATTTAGAATAGTGCCTGGCTATAGTAAGTATTCAATAATGTGAGTTACAGTTGTCCGGAGGTGATAGCCAAAATATTTGTAAATGGACCAAGCAGAATGGATGACACCTATGGACAATCATATATAGTCATTATCTGACCTGATTTTCCTCACTTGATCAAAATGTATTATTCAAATAATAGCCCAGTGTTTTTTGAGTAGGCTAAGAATGTTACGTTTTATTTTATTTAATTCTTGTAAGAGTCTCACGTAGCAGGGAATAGCATTATCCCCACGTTACAGATGAGGAAACTGAGGCAAGGAAAAGTTAAGCAAGTTGGCCAAAGTCACACCGCAGGCATTGGAACTCATGCCAGAACTCATGCCCTTGACCGCTCCGCTAGACTGTTTCTGTCCTTCCACTCTGCTCAAGGCACTGTGTAGGGACACACCCATATTCTTTGATTTAGCAGGTAAACCCTTTTAGCAATGTAATCATTGTGCCCCGATAAGTAAATTTTTTTAACCACTTTATGTTTTTCTCTATTTTCCAATTTCCCACATTTGTCCTAGTATTTTTATAATTGGGCAAAGAGCGAGAAATAAAAGAAAATGCTAGTTAGATTTAAAGGAGAAGATAAATTGTTGCTTCCCACTCGGCCAAAGGGACTATGGATTTGTGTCATTAATTAAAATGCTTTCTTAGGCACAGATACTTGCATCCCCATTAGCTCATTTTGTCTTCACCATATGTGGGAGGGGGAGCTTAAACATCCCAGAGGGAAGTGGATAACAGGGAGTGTAGTGACAGGCAGCCCAGGTGCTGGAGCCCCAATCCTCCAGGGCCTAAATCATTCATGCTGGCCGTGTTCAGATCCCCCTCATATGCAGGCAGAGCAGGTAGCCACCCACTCTTGTGATCTGAAACTGCTGTTTATTCTTTCTCCAACTAGAGCAATGTTTGTTTTTAACTTAGTGAACATAAGAATGATGTGGGGGTATGTGTTAAAAATGTAGATTCTCATACTAAGAAATATTGCCTTATTCGAGTGAGGGCAGTTCCAGGAGTCTCCATCCCCACAGACACCTTAGAAGGTTCAGTTGAGAGCTTTCCTTCCACTTTGCTTTGGATGGGAATTGGGTGGGGTCATGGGGTGCTTTCTCTGGGTCAGGTCTGGACTAAGCATTTCAGAAACACTTTCTCATTTAATCCTCATAACCACCATCGTTAGCACCATTTTACAGCTGAGTAAACTGGGACTCAGAGAGTTTAACCCAGACCCACCAGACACCAGGGCCTGCCCTCTTGTCCAGCATGTTAACAGCCATTTCCAGATCCAGGTCTATCAGCTGGTCCCATCATGGTCACTAAGACTTTTGTTAAAAATACATATTCCCGGACCCACCCTAGAATCACTGAATCAGAACCAGAATTAGGGACCCAGATTCTGAAGTTTTAATAAATGCCCCAGAAGGTTTCTGATGTGCAGACACACATACACCCTCTATTTCTGTCCAAGCAGGGCTGGTGTTCTGCTGGTGTGCCCTGGCACACTTACCTAAGTCAGTTAAACATCAGCATACCTCCATTCTGATTGGTAGAAACAGATACATGCTGACCCCAATCTCTGGTGCTCCAGCCTCCTCCTGCACCATCCCAGCCACTCAACCAGAACTTCTCACAATCCAGCTAATAGAGGGCTGTTGCCCAGCTCACTCGGGGTTTTCAGGGGTCTGCTCCAGTGCTGAAGCCATTGTCCTTCTGATTTGTGGGCGCTCCTACATACCTGTTATCAAGGACTTTGAATATCACCCTGCATATGGATACATCTCCCTCTTGAGATCATCCACCTGGGAAGTCAGGAAAGATGACTGACAGGTCTTTCCATTGCGAACAGGGCCCTAGGCAGAGTCAAATATTCATTAAATTGAGTTTTTTAAAAATCCCGACTGTATGATTTTTGTTCTCATATGTGTTGTAAGAAGGAGCCTGCCCAGAGGGAGAGACAGTGCGGGGAGGACCCAGGGCCGATTCCTGGAGACTGTACAGCAGGGTGGACCTGGGCAACCCGGGACAAACTTCCATGTACTCGGGAAGACGAGAAAGCAATTCTGTGGCTGAAAGAGAAAATGGGGTGCTCAGCAGTCATTTGTTCAATGTTAGGTGAGTGAACATAACAAGAGAATTGCAATTGGGCTCATTTTTCACATAATCTAAAGAGAAGAAAGGACCCGCGGGTAGAAGTATGTCAGTTTCAATTCCACTGTAGCTGCCGCATGTGGAAAAGACATTAAATTCTCAGGAAGGAACCCATTAAGCCAAATAAACGTCACAGTAGCCAGACATTATTGGCTCCCTGACTTCCACAGATAACTTTAGAGATGGTTATTTCCTTAGTTGAGAAATCATGGCCAGGTATTTTCAATGGAAATGAGTTTCGCAACCTCTCACATGTTTGAGGAAAAGGAATATTTTTGACACTCCATTCCAATAATAGATAATGCAGAATAATCTCCCGGGTAAATCAGCTATGTGGAATGATTTGCTTCATCACAGGAAGGCTGGTTCTCCCCCCACCCTCACCTTTCCTTTCTGGAATGTCTGTATCCTCTCCCATGCTGCTCTCGTGCTTCAGAAAAGTAATAAGAAATGTAGGGTAATACACTAAACGTGTTTGTAGCAGAAAGCCGCGTTTCTGCACCACCAGCACGCCCACCAGCTTCTCTGGCACCTGGTCAAGTTCACTGACCAGAGGGTTGCAGAGGAATCTAAGAACGTCTAACTAACCCCGCTTACGGCAAAATGAGGTTTTTAATAGAGGAGAGTGTGCCAAGGCTGCATTTGGGAAACGTAGGGGAAAAATAAACAGTCAAACTGTGACCAAGCCAGCTCAGAGCATGAGAAAGAAATCAGCGCAGAACGCAGACACAGACATCCAGACTCTTCCCTGTGTCTCAGCTGCAAGATTTCCAAGTTGAGGTCAGCTTTGAAAATAAATTCTCCAGCCTGGCCATTCAGGGCAAATTCCAAACCATTCAGGAGCTTCCTGGTTGGAAAAAGGATGCAATCTCTATTCTTTACCGTAGAGGTGGTTCCCAAGGCAGCCTCTAGACCCTAAGGAACAGCAGCCCTGGTGGAGAAGAGTCACTGATGCCCCAGGCCTCTGCTTCCTGTGTTTCCATTTCCACTCCCTGGTGGAGAAACTAAAAGACAGAAGCATTTGGGCAAGGAAGTCTTTCCATTCCTTGTTGCAAAAGTGAACCCAATAGTTTCATGTTCTTTCCACAGCAATGGGTTATTGGTGGAAAATGAAGTCATAGGACTTGCTGATGTCTTAGAAATTACTTGAAGAGATTTCTCAACAAGAAGTCACCATAAGTGTCCAGAGCAACTGACGTCAGGGAGCTATTAACTAAAGATATATATATATATAGTTCTGTGTCTAGTTCCCCCAAATACTGTGGTTTTCTCTCTTAGAGAATTCTTTGCTGATGCAAAGAATTTGGGGTGTAGAAGATCTGAGTTCAGATCTCTGCTCATCTCTCTTGAGTGATGCTGAGCAAATTTCTTACTTTTTCTGTGCCTCCATTGTCTCAACTGTAAAATGGGAATGACCATTTCTGACTGAGGATGCTCTAGAGGGCTCGGTTCAGAGGAAGGGAAAATGATCTTCCTGCAGCTCTACCTTACGCTTTGTCATCTGCCCCTAAAAGAACTCTGAAAATACTCTGAGTCCACAACGTCTAAGGACAAGGCAGTTTCAAGCACATACAAGAAAAGAGCAGTCCCAGAGGCCAGGGGAAGGGAGATATCATGCAGGCCCCTCCACGGTTGTCTTCTTTCTCCCTTTTTGAGCCAACAAAATACCAGCTCCCAGTTCTTCCCTGATTGTAAAACAAAAGCCTCCATGTATATCAACAGATGCACATAAATTCCTGAGGAGAAAAGAAAGAAAAACTTGCAACATTCTATGTCTGAGCACGGTTGGCCAAGACGTCCTGACACGTTATAAAGCACTCTCACCAACACCATAATTCCTGATTATTATTCCTGTTATGGTTAAAAAGACATGCATCCACCTTGCTTTTGGCTGAAGATTGGGGCAGAATTTTCAGAACAAAGAAAAATGATGTTGTGATCTTCAGAAAAAGTTAGGTTTTTCAAAACTGAACACCGAATGAATATGAACATATTTTATATTTTCACAGTGAATTTTATAACAGAAATTGCCAGACCAATACAGCCCTGTGCTGATTAAACTGGAGACTCTAAATAGTGATTTTTCACACCTGACTACATATTAGAAACATCTGGAGAGCTTAAAAATGAACAAACCCCAAAACAATGTCCAGGCACTCTCCCTACCCTGAGATCCTGACTTAATTGGTCTGGGAAGGGACCCAGGCATCTATGATATCACAGCTCCCATGGTGACTTTAACATGCAGTTAGCATTGAAAACCACTGATCTAAAATTGTTTCTTTTGTGGCTTTTTGAGGCTGCCCGTGCAAAATAAAGAGCAGATGTTGATGTTTATGTAGGTGTAGATTCCTTACCCTTTCTGACTCTAATATCCAATAAATCTAGCCAGGTTGCCCTGACCCCCAAGGAATACTGGATGTGGTCTCAGATTCAAAGAGCCAAATAGAAGTCGTAAAGCTCATTTAGCTCAGGAAGTCACGAATGTAGATTGACTGGGCAGTGGTTTCTAATGGGGAGCCTGCCTTTGGCCATGGCTGCATTCTCTGATGGGAAGAAAAAACTGAAAGAGGCTTGATCAAGAAGGAAGAGGTGAAATTGGCAAGGAAACACAATCACTCTGTATCTATCACTGCATGCTTCCTCTAAGAAACAGACCTAACGTAGCCAGCACGACAGAGAGAAACCTTCTGAGCACAAACTTAGCCATCTGTTGTGCTGGCTATGCTTGGTCCATAGTAAGGTGACCCGAGAATCCTCAGAAACAAAAGACACCTAACCATCTATCTATCGCCACTAACATTGTACCTTAAACTAGTAAGTTTATAACTGGCCTGAGCACAGTTTTGATCGATAAGTCTTGGGTGGGTCTTTCCACTGGGCTGCCTTACAAATAGCTGTGGCTCATCTGTCTATGTTCATCAAAGCCTGGGAAAAGCAACCCCTCCCCCCATTTACCTCCTTTAGTCTCTCATATACATGGTCACTCTATGGGACCTTCCCCATTTTCCTTCTTCAATGCCAAGAACACTGTCTCACACCTTGGGGGCAGATCTTTATATCACTATAAGGCAAAGTTTATCTTTGGGGCTTGTAGTAGACTTAATTATTGGTCTTAATTATGCCCTCCTTTGGAATAGTATTAGACACCCACCTCCTTGCCATGGTTTCATGGTGGGCAGTGTTCCCCTACCCTCTGCCTTTGGACTTGGTCATGTGAGTTGCCTTGGCCAGTGGGGTGATATCAGACAAGATGCCAGCAGAGATTGAAATGTGTTTGTATGATTAGACTTGCTGTCTTGTGTTTTTGTCATTGCCATGACATACACCTGCCCTGGCTCACCTGCTGGTCCAAAGAGAATGAGAGACACGTGGAATTGACCTGAACCCAGCTTCCAGCTTGGAATAGAGTGTAGCCTAGATCATCTATCTATCACCACTAATATTGCATCTTTACTCGTTTATAACTGGTATCGCCAGCTGGCCCACAAATTTGTGAACCAGAAATAAATACTCGTTATTGTATGCAACTGAGTTTTGGCATGGCTCGTGACATATTATTATTGTGATATTATCTACTCCAGGACCCCTCTGGCCAAGTGCCTGGCCTTCAACCTTTGAACGTTTCCTACTTTGATACAGAAAAATCATCCTTTGCTGCCCTTTTATTGTTTATGGTCTCCATTCTGAACCGGTATCTTCATCCTACTCCCTCTCCTTGCTGACATGTTCTACATCTTTCTGATCTCTGTTCCTTGACTGTTGATGGCCTTATCTGCTCCATGGAAATTGTGCTCCTAGCTACCTGCTACTCCCTTCAAGCATAAATTGCATTTGGTCTCTGTGCTCTCATTGGTTAAGCATCTTTTGTGGATGCTGGGACTCCACAACCACGCTCAAAGCCTCAAAGGCAGATCCCCACCAGGGCTCACCTATTCCTGTGAGTTGGATCTAGATACATTTCCATTTTCTCCCAAGCACACAGTGGAGAAGCAGTACAACCTAGTGGTTAGAGTGCAGACTCAGGAGCCAAGGTGTATGACCTTGGGCAACCATTTTCACGTCTTTACCTATAAATTAGGGAGGGCAATGCCTGCCTTCTAGGGTGGCAGTGAGGATTAATTCACGGAAAGAACTTAGCAGAGAACTTGGCACATAGCAAGCACAATGTACATTTTTGCTCTAATTACCATTATAGTCATCATCATCATCATCCTTCATCTCCCTCAAATTACTCCATTTTACATCCAGCTCTCTCAGTATCCTACTCTGTGACTGGCATAAAACACATGAATAATCAACCAAGGGTTGACTCTCTGAGACACAAGTGGTGTCTTAATGCTTTAGTGCCAGGCTTCTCAAATTGAAGTGAGCACATCCCTTAGTATACGATTCTGCCAGCAAGTACTCAGAAGCCATGGAATAAATATGGTGCAACTTTCTAGAATGTTCGTTTTGCTTGACAATAAGTTATTATAAATACTACTTTTATGTACTTAAATTATTTTTTAAAAATCTTATTAGCTTGAATAGAATTTCTCTTAGGGAAGAAATTCCTATGTTTACTCAAAGGCTTTATTAGCCTTGGGGTAGAAAGTGAGGCCCCTGAAGTAAGGAGCCAAAACAAATATAAAAGTGAAGGATATTTTTGGTTTCAAGGAACAGAAAACTCAACTCAAATTGGCATTAAAAACAGAGGGCGTTTATTACTTCTTGTACCTAAAAATCAGGAAGATCTGGTTTCAGATAAGGCTTCATCTTCAAATGATTTTACCGAGGACCCAGATTTTGTCTTTCCTCTTTGCTTTCCATTGTCTTTGGCTTCATCCTCAAGTTCTGGTAGATATCTCTTTATCTCCTCCTTAAGTCCTGGGTTTCCTTCTCCCTCATTGGCCTACATTGGGTCATGTGTTCAACTCTGAACCAATCACCCTAGCCAGGAAGCTGGCACATGCTGATTGGCTTAAGCCTCTCAGAGCTAATTCCTGTAGGTAGGGAAGGGTTCATTCTACTCAAACAGTAAAACTGAGAGGGGAGGAGGGGTGCATTCCACATTGAAAGTGTAATAGGCTGTTGATGGGGAAAGGGACATGGATGTTTGGATGGTAACCTGCAAACATCCTATACCCCAATGAAAGAGATGATTAAATAGCTTTGCAGAAGATAAAGAACCTGAGAGGGAGGAAGAAGAAAAATTACCCGTTTTTGAGGTGAGAAAGTATATGTATACATACACACACACATATATGTTTACTATTCAATGTGTTTATATTATCATGATATAAATCCTTCTGAGGGGTGGGCTGGTAAATGTTTAACAGCTAGTTCTCCGGGGAAACATACATAAGTTTATCCAAACCTTTACTGACGTGAAGGATGTGTAGCACACAATTTACAAATGAGAACAAAATATAGGCTATTCTTTACCATCTCGATTCTCACAGAATGCTTTCATGAATTTTGCAGAATTCTTGTATCTATGGCTGATCTATGGTCACAATTCAACCATGATTTGACAAAATTGGGCTTAAAAATAAATACTTGATTACAAGTGTAATTCTGACATGAACGTTAGTTGATATTTTCATTTATGTTGGTGAATAAGATGGAAGTGAAACAAGGGAGACAGACCTGTCAGAACTTCACTCATTTGTCCATGACATGAATGACTCCTTTGCTAAAATGGGTAATAGTTTTCAAATATTGACAAAAATTTCTTCAGCCTTTTATGTGAGTCACAGATATGACACACTTAAATTTAACTGATATTATTAACATAGTCTCCATGAATTTTTAAGTCTAGGCAATCAACAAAACAATCAAGCTTTGATTTATAGCATTTGCCAATTTATGTGGTATAAAAACTCTCACCATGGCCAATTTCATTCTACCAATATGAAATCATTGAACATAGAATTGGGAAGAGATGCAATAGCAGCTCATTTTATAGTATTTCTGCCACATGAATATAGTAAAAAACCTCTATATCTATATCTATGGTATAGATAATAATAGAATGTAGTGAAATGATTAGAAAGTAATGAGTTTTGGATATTTATTACCTTTATCAATAACATAGTTTATTTAATTATAAGTTTATATAATTTAATTTTTAATAATAGCTGTGTTTAACAACCAGATTGCAAAAATCTTGGCAATTTAATAGCTGGCTCTTGTGAGCCTGTATGAGCCTGGTCCTGCACTTCATTGCCCCTCCTCCATGCATTTCTCCCCTGTTCTTCCCCAGAAAATCATTATTAGAGTGTACTGTACAGACCAATATTTTGTGAGAATTGATTTTAGTGGAAATCAAGTATGGGTCACTTTACATGCATCAAAAAGTAGAGATGATGTCCATGGAATGGTGAGAAGATCCAGAAACAGATTTAGTGGAAACAGGAATTTAGAGCCCGGAGATGAACCTGAGGTTATAAGCACCCACCCCTACCCCACCATGGATTTTTAGACATTTGGGGAAAAGCTGTGTATATCCATTGGGTAGAGCATGGGCTGTTCTAGGAAGTGTAACAGATATTCTGGAGCCAGCTAACATCTGGGGTATGAACACATGCACACACACATAGATATGCACACACATATATATGCATATGTTTATATAATGGTTATTATTAAAATGGAATCCAAAATTATATCATTTTTAGGATAAATGAGAAAATTTCAAAGAAATTCCCTTGTGGGAACCATCTAGGCTAGAAGCTCCAGCCTCTTGGGAGTATGTTTCATTCTTCTCTGCCATTTGGGACACCTAGTGTGTTTCTCTTCCCTGAAAACTTGTGTTTTTCATCTACTCTTGACATTTTAATCAGATGACTCCCATGCCTGACTAGTCATCAGAATCTGCCTGGAGGCGTTTGAAAAAACACAGATTCCAAGATCCCATTCCTAGATGTTCTGATTCAGTAGATGGAGGCTTGGGATTGAGAATCTGAATTCTGAAGACCCTACCCAGGTGACCCAGCCACGTGTGGTAGAGAAGCCACGTGTGGGTCTAGGTCTAGGATTGAGACACAGCTCTGCCCTTCGTTGTGTGACTTGGCAGGTCACAACTCCTTCTGGGACAGTTTATCTTTCAAGCTGTGACATTCAGGACAGTGTTGTGCAGCACAGCAGGCCAAGGCGCCCTCTCCTATCCCTCCTTGTGGGAAGGTCCTTTCCACCTTCACATCAGCCCAGCCCTGTCTGCATGGCTGGCTTCTGTTTGATAGGGAAAAAGAACTGAGTTTCCCCTTAGCAGTGAGATGCCCTGATTGCAATACACTTTTAAACTTTCTCTCTAACATGGAAAACTTTCACTCCCATCTAATTTGCCTGGACCAGAGGGGCTCTGCAAGTCGGACTCCTTCCAGATGGAAAAAACTTGATATGAACTTTTAAATCAGTTTTAAAAAATTATTATTAATCTGCCTCATGGGATACAGCATGCTGTGACCGAAAGCAGGAGGAGTCAGGTAGCCCCCAAGTATCTAATTTAACGCCTGAAAATTCCTGAGGATGATTATACCATGGAAGGAAGACATATTGAGGATTGTAAGAAAAGTTTTAATAAAAAAATGTAAATGGAGAGGTCATAAAATTCAAATGAGGCTCATCCCTGGGTTATAACAAGCTCTGTGCTCAGACCTTGTTAATAGCTTTTTTAAAAAAACAACTTTATTGTAGCTTCTATTTTTTCTGTCAGTGTAATTAGAGCTTAATTAATTCCCCTCCAAAGGGGAAAAAGAGGACAAAATGGTATTTGATCTGAGACATGTACACCCGGCAAAGCAATTAGGATAAGCAAGTTGCTTTCTGTTAACTTTTTTCCTAGTTAGGTCTTCAGGAAGGCAGAAGGCTTTGGACAAAGACTCCAGGGTCTTTCCCTGGACCAGACAGTCAACAGTGCCAGGATGTGCAATAGGGCCAAGGGGTTTTATTTAGACAGAGATCATGCAATTAAAAATATACATATACAACTGTAGCAGCCTGCTGCATCAGTTGTCTGGTAATAAGAAGGGTTAGTTAAGTTCTCGTTGTAAAATATAGTTCAAAGTATTAAAAGCATAGCTCATGGAGGGTACTAGAAAGAACATGATCTAAGTTATTACTTAGACATGGGATGGAATCCCAGCTCCAGCACTGAAGCTGTGTGACTTTAAAGACCTCTCTGGGCCTTAGTTTCTTAGACTCTGTAAAACAAGAAGAGCAATAAGTATTATTGTACCTAATGGATGGGCTGGTCATGAGGAGGAAAAGGAAGTCATGTAACAAAAAGCATCAGATGTAGGAAGTTGCTAAGTGACAGCATGATTTTTTTTTTTTTTTTTGCCCTGATTTCACAATAATGGAATTAGTCTTGAGCAGTTCCCAGTGTTAGAATTAATTACCCTGAGCTTTCATGGCAATGACTTATTATACCAAGCCTGTTAATGCGACCTCTGGTGGCCTCATAGGCTCAGGAGAAGCCACTGGCAGCGCAGGTGTGCTAGCTAATTAGAGAAGAAATAACACGCAGGAACCTCAGTCAGTTCACACTGCATGTTGGAAGCCAGGTGCTTGTGGGACCTGCTGAGTGGCAGAGAGTGATATGGGGGGGGATAGGGAGAGGATAGGGAGAGAGACATTTATCAAGAGGATAGGGAGAGAGACATTTATCCTCCAAAAGCAAGCAAGCCAGCCCCTAGCTCGACTCCAGCATTGCTGGGGCCTCCAAGGTGATGAGGGGAAACGAGGCCAGGGAATAGCTCTTGCTCCAACATGCTCTGAGATGAAAGCTTGGAGGCAGAGCTGAAGTCTGCTTTTCACTTCCTGGCCTTTGCATGTTAGTTTCTTCTGCCTGGAGTGTTTGCCTCACCTGCTTCATCAAATTAGCCCCCCCTCTTTCTTTCATACCTCTTCTGGGCAACTAATTCTGATGTCAGCCGCCTCCTCCCAACATATTAAATCCAAGACAGTTGTTATAAGCTCTTATCTCCCCCTGTAAGCACTTTTTAAATAGATAAGTTTATTTGATTAAGCTCCACTAGAATACAGATTGTTTTGTTGTTTGTTTATTTTTGCTCACCTCCATAGCCTCCATTTCCAGCCCAATTTAAGATTTTTTAGGCAGCTGCTAGTGGCTGCCCACAGACCTTGGCTTGTGGCCCCGTTACTCCAACAATAGCCTCTCTTGTCACATCTCATTCTCTGACTCTGACCCTCCTTCCTGCCTCTTATAAAGGACACTGGGTCCACCAGGATAATCCAGAATCACCTTCTCATCTTAAGATCCTTAACTTAATCACATCTACAATATCCCTTTTGCCATGTAAGGTAACATATTCACAGCTTAAGGAGATTAGAACATGGCTATCTTCTTGGGGGTCATTACTATATCTACCACACTCTCTAAAATTATCTACAGATTCAATTCAGTCCTTATCACTATGACAGCTGGACTTTTTTCAGGAACTCACAAGCTGATCTGAAAATTCATATGTCCTAGAATAGCCAAAACAATCTTGAAAAGAAGAACAAGGTTGGACTTACAGTCCTTGATTTCAAAACTTACTTCAAAGCTACAGAATCAAAACAGTGTAGTACTGGCATAAGGTTAGACATATAGATCAAGGAAATAGAACTGAGAGTCCAGAAATAAACCCTCACATTTACGGTCCATTGATTTTTGACAAAGGTACCAAGCCAATTCTGTGAGGGAAAGAATAGTCTTTTCAACAAATGATTTTGAATAACTGGATATTCACAAGTAAAAGAATGAAACTAGATCCCTACCTCACACCAAAAATTAACTCAAAACATTTTGTCAAACTGAGTTTAAGAGTTGTAACTGTAAAACTCCCATAAAAAATAGGAGTATATCTTTGTAACCTTGTGTTAGGCAAAACCTTCTTAGATATGATATTCAACATAAATGACAAAAAATAATTAGATAAATTGAACTTCATCAAAATTACAAACTTTTGTGCTTTGAAAGACAACATGAAAAAAAGTTAAAAGGCACCCCACAGATTAAGAAATAATATTTGCAAATCTTATATCAGATGAGGACCTTGTATCCAGAATATATAAAGAAGCCTTATAACTCAACAATTAAAAAAAAACCTCAATTTAAAAATGAGGAAATGGGACTTCCCCGGCATTCCAGTGGTTAAGACTTTGCCTTCCAATGCAGGGGGTGTGGGTTCAATCCCTGGTCGAGGAGTTAAGATCCCACATGCCTCGTGGCCAAAAAAACCAAAGCATAAAACAGAAGCAGTACTGTAACAAATTCAATAAAGACTTTAAAACTGGTCCACATAAAAAACAAAAAAATCTTTAAAAAAATAAATAAAAATGAGGAAAGGATTTCTAACAGACATTTCTCCAAAGAAAATAAACAAATGGCCACTAGGCAGATGGGTAGAAGCTAAATATCATTAGTCATTAGGGAAATGCAAATCAAAACCGTAATGAGATACCACTGAATACCTACTGCAATGGCTATAAACAAAAAGACAATAACAAGTGTAGACAGGATTTAGAGAGATTAGAACCTTAACATATTGCTGGTGGGATTGTAAAATGATGCAGCCACTTTGGAAAACAGTTTGTTAATTTCACAAAAATGTTAAACATAGCTACCATTTGACAGCAATTCTACTCTTAGGTATATCTCCAAGAGATTTGAAAATATACAGCCATACAAAAATGTGTACATAAATGTTGATAGCAGCACTATTCACATTAGCCAAAAAATTGAAATAACCCAAGTATCCATCAACTTACAAATGGAAAAGTAAAATGTTGTATATATATATACAATGTAATACTATTCAGTTATAGAAAGGACTGAAGTACTGATACATGCTATCCCATGGATGAACCTTGAAAACATTATGCAAAGTGAAAGAACCCATCACAAAAGGACACATATTTTGTGATTTCATTTGTGTGAAATATCCAGAACAAACAATCCACAAAGGCGGAAAGTAGAATAGTGGTTGCCACAGGCTGGGGAGAGTAAAGAGTGTGGAGTGACTACATAATGGATATGGCTTTCTTTGGGAGATAATGGCAATCATCTGGCATTAGACAGTAGTGATGGTTGAACAACAATGAATTTACTGAAACCTACTGAGTTGTACACTTTAAAAAGCTAAATTTTACGGCATGTGAATTACATCTCAATAAAGCTGTAACTTAATAAAATGAAACTATAAAGAATACTCAATTCAACAAAAGGAAGAAACAGAAAAGAAACAAAGGAACAAATGGATCTAATAAAAATGGCAAGATGATAGACATGAACTTAACTATATTAATAATCATATTAAATTTAAATGGTCTAAGCATCCTTATTAAAAGGCAAGAAGGCCAATTTGGATTAAAAAAAAACAAAAAAAACAGACAAACAAGACCTAACTGTATGCTGGAAATACAAGAAATGCTCTTTAAATATAAATACACAAATAGGTTAAACATAAAAAGATAGAAAAAATATACCATGCTAACACTAGTTTTATAAAAAGCCAGAGAAGTTATGTTACTATCAGAAAAAATAGATTTCCGAGCAAAGAATAAAGAAGTTTATTTCATAACAATAAAGGGGTCGATTACTCCAGAGGACATACGTGTTTATGCTCCCAGTAACAGACCTTGAAAAGACACAAAGAAGAAACAGGGAAATGCAAAGAGGAATAAAGAATTCCACAATTATAGTTAGAAAAATCAAACTCTTCTCTCAATAACTGATAGAGCAAGTAAATGGAAAATCAGCAAGGAAATAGAAGACTTGAACAGCACTGAACCAGCATCACTGAAATAACATTTCCAGAACATTCAACAGTAGCAGAATACACATTCATTTCACTGTTTTGAATGTCCACACAGGACATTTAGCTATATCCTGCTCCGAAATACAAGTCCCAATATAGCTAAGAGGATTCAAGTCATTGAAAGTGTATTTTCTGACTATAATGGAATTAAATTAGATGTTAATAATAGAAAGATTTCTGGAAATTCAAAATATTTGGAAATTTAATAGCATACTTCTAAATAACCCATGGGTCAAAGAAGATATCAAAAAGGGGAATTGGAAAGTATTTGGAACTAAATGAAAATGAAAACATAGCACATGGTAAGGTGTGGGATATTGTTAGGGAGAAATTTGTAGGATTTAAATGCCTTCCTTATAAAGCTGTGAAGGTCTCAAATCAATGACCTCAGTTTCCACCTTAAAATAGAAAATGAAGAGCAAGTTAGACTCAAAGTAAGCAGAAAAAAGGATGTAATAATATGAGAGCAGAGACAAATGAAATAGAAAACAGAAAAAAAAGAAGAGAAAATCAATACAACTAAAGCTGATTCTTTGAGAACATCAGTGTATTTGATAAACATTTACCCAGACTGATCAAAAAAAAAAAAAAGAAAGAAGACACAAATACCCATACCAGGAATAAGAAAGGTGATCTCATTACAGATTCTATAGATATTTAAAGGATAGTAAGGTGAATATTATGAACAGCTTTATGTCCATATATTCAACAAGTTGGTTGAAATGGACAAATTTCCTGAAAGACACAAACTAAGAAAGCTCACTCAAGATGAAATAGATAACCTAAATAGTGCTATCTATTAAAATGAAATTGTAGCTTAAGCATTTCTCACAAAGAAAACTCTAGGCTCAGATGTCTTCACTGGTAAATTCTATACATTTTAGAAAGAAATAATATCAGTTCTACACAAAGTCTTCCTGAAAAATGGAAGAGGAACACTTCCTAATTCATTGTATGAGTCCAGCATTGCCCTGACACCAAAACTGTATCAAAGACATTACAAGAAAAGAAAATCACAGAGTGAGTTTCTGGTCACTCCCAAGACAGAGTCTGGATGTGAAAATATGGAGGACCAGCCTAGATAAAAATCCTACGGGACTGTGGTTAAGAGGGATTGTTTAGTCAGCCAAATTTAGGTTCAGAATTCCTTCTCTAACACTTTACCAGCTGTATGACCTTGGACAAGTTGCTTCACCTCTCTGATCGTCAGTTCCCTTATCTATAAAATCAAGGTAATAACAGCACCTATGGCTGAGGATTAGAGTGAAAATTCAATTAGACTGTATTTTCCCAGCACCCTCAAACAGTGCCTTGGACATAACAAGCAGCTCAATCACTATTAACTTTAACAAGATAATATTCTTGTTAAGATAAAGGAGGCTTATGCCTTTTGTAGTGTGAATAAATGTTTGCAGCTGGTAGTTATTTTTTGATCAATGAAGCCATTTCAAAATTATTGTTTTTCTTTGCATTTAAAGGAAGAATTAAAATCCTCTATAACTACATAACTTGTATAACAATATAACTTATCTCTTAAACAGGAAGCAGTGGCCTTTTTTTTTTTTTCCTTTTTTTTTTTCTTTCTGTCATTGGAAGAAGGAAGGTTTTTCTGCTCCAACCTAAGACAGAGTCCAAAGAAGTCTTCCTCGCTGGAATGTGCTGGTTTCCCCAAGCCCATGTGGTTTACAGCCTTACTTGAGAAAAAGCCTCTTTGGAGGAGAGCTTTACCTGGCTCTGCTCAGAGCCTTGCCTTCCCCATGACCTGGGGAATAAAGACAAAGAAATAGACCTGAGTACTTATCCTTGTTTATGCCTCACCCCAAAGTCACCAAGATACCCAAATGCAAAGGATTCAAATCTAAAATGCATTCCTTTCCCCCTTCCTGGCTAATGGAAATTTACATGAAGAGCTGGAACCCTGAGCTCTATAGGTAGTATACTTTCCATGAGCTTCATTGAAGGTTTGCACTCTCCCACCCCCACCACCACCGAATCCTCATCATTTGATAAAACTGTATTATAGAAAATGGCTTAAATGGGGGCTCACAGGCCCCCCTCCCCAAATCTAAACCCTGAAAAGGACACACCTTTAATGTATGAAAGCATGACAAAGCATCCAGAACAGGCTTGGAGTCCACACTAGCAGATATCAGTGAAAGGCAGGCCCCTCCCTCATCTGTTGTCCTTAGCAGGGATGCCCTGCTTATTGTTTTTACTGCAGGGTCAGCAACAGGACAGGAGAAAGAAGACTTACTGTGTCTGGGGGCAGATGAGACCAGAGGAAGTAGACAGCCTGGCTCTTGTTTTTGAAGCTTTGGGAGCCCAAAGACCCTGACTGCTTATTAATATGCCTCAACAATTGTCCCATATTCTGACAAACAGGATTACTCACTCTCCCTCCCACTGAGAGGACAAGTAAATCCATAGAGAAAGAGACTAAAATTACCAGGATATTTTTTTTTCCTCCTCATGGTTTCTGAACTGTAACATTGCTGGCATTTTGGACCAGACACTTCTTTGTTGTGGGGTCTGTTCTGCTCACTGTTGGATTGGCATCTACCCACTAGATGCCAGTAGCAGCCCCCTTCCCAAGTTGTTACAACCAAAATGCCTCCAAACAGCGCTGAATGTCCTCTGGGCAGGGAGGGGGCACAGAACCCCCTGAGGGCCGAAAACCGCTGACCTCTGCAGAACCATGGGAGTAAGAACATTTCTCATGAGATCTACTACAGCTTTCTCTTAGAAAAATGGGAGAAGGAAACAAATTCCCAAAGTTCACACAGCAAATCAATGGATGATGAGAGAGGAAAAAATGGGTTTGCAGACGCTGCTTGGGCAGTTCACCATCTCTTATGAATGGTCAAACGTTGTCCAAGTAGAAAATGAATCACCGATTGATTTAGTCAGAAAAATACAAAGACTGCTTTTCAGGACTCTCCAGTGAGGGCTGAGATGGAGGCTGCAGGATGACTGGACAGTATTTCTTAACATCCTGTCCCACCTGCGATGTGGGATGTCCAGAAATGCAACACAAACCAGCAACACAGAGCAGGGAGGAGTGAAAGCAAGAGCACATCAACCTCGAACGAAGTTCTCTCCCCTCGAGTAAATATGACCCTGAGAGGTCCTCACCCCTTAGCAAAACTAGGAAGGGGTTAGCCAGAGAAACAAGCTTGGAGAAAAGAGACATTGTCCCCTCCTCTGCAGCAGTAGTCACCATTCATCTGTAATGCAGCAAAAACGGGCTGAGGCTAACAAATGCATGCCCCTGATGGTGAAAGGATAGAACTGTGCGTGGTCAGTTGAATAGTGGCCTCCCAAGGATGTCCGCATCCTCATCTCTGGAACCTGTGAATATCTTACCTTACAAGGGAAACAGGACTTCGCAGATGTGACCAAGTTAAGGATCTTGAGATGGGAGATCATCATGGATTATCCTGGTGAGCCTGATATAATCACAGGGCCTTTAGAAGAGGGACGCAAGGAGGGTCAGAGTTAGATGGAAGGTCATGTCATGATGGAAGCAGAGGGAGAGAGATGGTTTGAAGATGCTACACTGCAGGCTTTGAAGACAGAGGAAGGAGGTCATGAACAAAAAGATGCAAAGGGCCTTAGAAGCCAGAAAGGACAAGACAACAGATTCTCCCTGGAGACTCCTGAAGGAACACAGCCCTGAGGACCCATTTTAGACTTCCAGCCTCCAGACCTGTAAGATAATAAATGTGTGTTGTTTAAAGCCATTAAGTTTGTGATACTTGGCTACAGCAGCCATAGGAAACAAACAGAGAACGCTACAGAGAATCTCAGAGAATTCAGGGTTAGAGACCAAGGTTTCAGACCAGCTTAGCCACTGAGGTCCTCAGCATCTCTGAGTCGCTTTCACTCCTCTGTAAAATTACAGATGGCTACACTCTGAAAACACCCAGCCAGTTCTCAAGAGGGAAGCTGGGGTGACAGAGAAAGAAGGAGTGGTGGTGTCAACCTCTGCCCTGGAGGTATGATTATAAAAAAGAAAAATCTTGTCTTTGTTCCTGGTTCCTGGCACAGAGCTTCAAAAATCTTTGGAATTTTGAATGAATGGTAGGAGAATCTTGTTATTCATAAGGAGCTCCTCTTGAGCACACCTGAGTTTACATAAAGAGGTAACTCATGGTGGACCCTTAGATAGTTTCTAGGGAGGGTCTGGCCACACCAGAAACACTAAGCATGCAATTAGAGGGTTGGAACTTCTAGCCCCACTCTGCTTTTTTATTAAAGTTTAGATAATTTAGAATGTTGTGTTAGTTTCAAGTGTACAGCAAAGTGATTCAGTTATACATATGTATGTGTGTATGTGCGTGTGTGTATATATATATTCTTTTTCAGATTCTTTTCCATTATAGGTTATTACAAGATATTGAGTATAGTTGTCTGTGCTATACCGTAGGTCCTTGTTGTTTACTATTTTATATGTAGTAGTTTGTATCTGTTAATCCCAAATTCTCAATTTATCCTTCACCCCCACCATTCCCCCTTTGGTAACCATAAATTTGCTTTCTAGGTCTGTAAGTCTGTTTCTATTTTGTAAATAAGTTAATTTGTATCATTCTTTTAGATTCCACATATAAGTGATATCATATGGTATTTGTCTTTCTCTGTCTGACTTACTTCTCTCAAGATGATAATCTCTAGGTCCATCCATGTTGCTGCAAATGGCACTATTTCATTCTTTTTTGTGGCTGAGTTATATTGCATTGTATATATATAAAACACATCTTCTATATCCATTCATCTGTCAATGGACGTTTAGGTTGTTTTCATGTCTTGGCTATTGTGAATAATGCTGCTATGAACATTGGAGTGCATGTATCTTTTCAAATTAGAGTTTTCTCCAGATACATGCTCAGGAGTTTCATCTCCACTCTTGCCCAGACCTCCTTGGGAGGGGAGAGCAGCTGGAGGCTGAGTTCAGCACATGGCCAATGACTTAATCAACTGCACCTATCTAATGAAACCTCAACAAAAACTCTGGACAGGGAGGCTCATAGATCTTCCTGGTTGGTGACCTGTGGCTGTACAGGTAGGATGGTACACCCCAGACTCCACAGATACAGAAGCTCCTGTACTTGGGATCTTTCCAAACCTTGTCAACTTATGAATCTCTTCATCTGGCTGTTCATTTGTTTCCTTTATATTAAAATGATAATCACAAATACAGCACTTCCTGAGTTCTGTGAGTCCTTCTAGTTAAATTATTGAACCTGAAGGAGGGTCATAGGTACCACCAAATGTATAGCCACGTTGGTCAGGGAGGAGTGTGGGTGGCCCTTGGGACTTGTGGCTAGCATCTGAAGTGATTCGGTCTTGTGGGACTGAGCCCCTTAATATGTGCACTTCGATGCTAATTCCAGGTAGTTAGTATCAGACTTGAATTGAATTATTGGACACCCATTTGCTGTCAGAGAATTGGTGTTGGAGTGTAGTCCTTGAGTGGTTTGTGGCCTTGGGCCTAGCTTTTCTCATCTCAGTGAGTAGACTAGTGGGGTTCATGACTTTTAGCAGCAAAATACTTTTTTCTCTAGATAATATCTTACCCCTAAGCCCAATATATCTATATCTATATGTATACAGTTGACCCTTGAACAAAGCAGCCATTAGGGGCACCGACTCCCACCCAGTTGAAAATCTGCATACAACTTTCTAGTCCAAATATATCCACGGTTCCACAACCATGGATTCGACCAAACACAGATCACATAGTATTTTAGTATGTATTTACTGAAAAAAAAAATCCATGTATAAGTGCACCTGCATGGCTTAAACCTATGTTGTTCATGGGTCAGCTGTATATATAATAAATTAAAGCAAATTTCAGGGCCCAAATCTCTTCCAAAGCTTCCTTCTCCTTACCCCCAAGTTGCCTTTGTGAAAACCTGGGGCCCTAGTGAATAATTGGAGAGCCACTGGCCTAGGTGATCTGAGATCCCCTTTTCTCTCAGGAAATCCGATTACACACTCTCCAAGTCTAATAAACAGAGATGTGATTTCCCCGAGGCCCTGGATGCCGCTTCAGAGGGCCCCTTCCTCTCGCAAGCAGCTCCCAGGGGAACTGGTGACAGAGGATGCCTGCCTCTTGACTGAGTTGGAAATGAGCCCTCACTCCTGCTCAAGTTCTCCATCGGGGACCAAGGTCAAACCTGTGTGGTCGCAGAGCCCAGCTCTTTATTATCAGAAATAAAATAAATTCTGCCCTTCTCTCCTCCCGCACGCAAGGCAGCAGCATGCTGTGGCCCTATCTCTGGGCCAGATATCTGGTAATATCAGGTTTATAAGAACAGTTTCTCACTTTTATTCATTTGAAAATTGAATTAGCTTTCACATTTGCCTCCACAGCTTCAAAGAACATCTCCCAGCCATCATTTACCACACTATTAAATCGAGAAGCATCTTGTCGGCACATCTGATCATTTGATTCTGAGTGACGTTTGTGTTGTTGCTAAGGATTCTAGCCAGCGACAGTAACATTAGGGATGTGTGGCTGGGCCTTTTGACTACCAGCTCAAAAGAGATTTCGACAACTGGCTATAGCACTGGTAATGAAGAGACTAGATTACTTTAAAAGTTATTATGTTTCAAGAGGAGGAACTGGATTCAATTTAAAGATACTCCCAGGTCTGGCCAAAGTAACATCTTTAGTTTCTCGCATGAAACTAGGTAAAAATCTGCTGTTGGAACAGTGGGCAATCTTCAAGTCCCAGCGTATTAAGTAGGTTCAGGATTGTCACTGTAAAGTTCCCCATTTAGTTCATCCTTATAGGCTGTCAAGAGTTATAGGCTGGACTGTAAGAGCACAGGGTTTAGAATCAAAAGACTGAGGTTCAAATCCCAGCCCTACTTCCTGGGCAAATTACACATTCCTCGGTTTTCTCTCTAGTCAAATCAGGAAAATAATAATAAAAGGTTGTAGACGGGATTCACTTAGATCAGAATTTCTCAACCTTGGCACTATTGACATTGGGGATGGACTACTCTTTGTTGTGGGGGCTTGTCCTGTGTATTATGGGATGGTTAGCAGAAGCCCTGGCCTCTACCCACTAACTAATAGCAGCGAACCACTTCCAGAGTGACAATCAAAATTGTGTCCAGACATTGCCCAATGTGCCTGGGAGGCAAATCACCCCGATTGAGACCCACTGGTTTAGATAATGTTGTCAAAGCTCTTAGATGGTGCCAGACACACAGTAAGGGCTCAGTAACTGCTAATAAGATTTCTTTTTAAAAAGTATCTGAGCAGCCTCGACTCCTCTCATTAATACTGGGTTGAGTGTCCTGCCCTTGGGTCTCTGCTATACCCGTGAGACCAGGATTGTCTGTGAATCCAGGTCAGGAGAACATCTAAGGAGATGTGAATTCTGTTGGCTTTTGTGTGCCCTGACAGCCTAAATTTTCTAATCAGCAGACTCACAATGCAGAAGTCAGTGTAATCACTCATCTTGCTCAGAGCAGGATAAGATACCTCTGTGGACAAGTGAGGTTAGCCAAAGTGATCTGTCTTGTGTCCATCCATCCATTTGTTTAATAAACATTTACTGAGTGTCTATTACATGCCATGTTCTGCCCTGGGCATTTGGGATATAATGAGTAAGTGCTGTCTTCTAGAAGTTACAGTGTGGCGGGGAACACAGAGAAGTAAAAGATGAATACAACAGAGAACAATGAAAGAGAAAGAGAGAGAGAGAGAGAAAGAGAGAGAGAGAGAAAGAGAGGGTGGTGGAGGGAGGGAGGGAGGAAGAAAGGAAGGAAGGAAGGAAAGAAGGAAGAAAGACAGGAGGGAGGAAGGAAAGTCCAGAACAGAGTTTGGCCACATAACACAACCTGGAATCTCAGGGAAAGATTCCTTCATGAGACCTGAGTTGTAAGGATTTATTTCATATTTAAGCTCTTCACCTTTCAGATGAGAAAACTCAAAAACAAAGAGGGGATAACTCTTGTTCAGAGAAACCCAGTGAGCTTGTACCCATCAGAGTCTACTTCTCTGCACTGGCAACAACTGATTGGCCCAGGAATGGGTACCAGCTAAGCCAAAGAGTCCATTCATTAGGACATTTGGACTAGCATTGAGGGAATGAGTTCAGTATCTCTAGGAGGACTGACATCATAAGTAGAAAACTCAGGAGTTATCAGGGGCCATGTTTTTTGCTGTCTAGCCAAAACCCATTTGCAATGAGAGAGAAGAGTAAGGAAATGAGCAGACAAATGCTACAGGAAATGGAAGAAGAATCGTAGTGTGTCTGAATCTTGTTCCTGAGGCCCACCTGCATTCCTGCCTTTTCCTTGGCTTAATTGATCCATTCTTCATGAGATTCCTCTGTGTCTTTATAATTCCATTTTTCCTTAAGCTATTTTGAGTTGTGTGTCTGTCACTTGCAATCTGCAGAGTCCTGGCTGAACACACAGGCCCAGCATCAAGATAAGTTCATTCCCTTTGCCTGATTTGTCACTTCTGTGGATAGTATCAGGCAGGCACACACCTCCATGCTGTAAATCATAAACACAAGGCCCTTGGTCTGTAATAAAGCAACATTCTCCTTCAAATGCATTCAGTACGCCTTCATAAGAGTAATAGATCAGAAGTTGCTTCATAACAAAGATGCCGATACTATAGAAACTCAAGATGTAGAATTTACTGGAGAGAGAAGAGCGGTCTATTGACCTGCCACAAATGTTCTGGCTCTGCTGTTATTAAAATATTTCCATTGCCTGGACTCCTGAATTTTTTCCTCCACCCTCTGCTCCTAAGCAAATGGGAGAGTCTTTCTACTAAGCCTTCCCTACCTGTATTATTTTGAATTAATGCTCCATTGTGAAAATAGCTGTTCATGGTGTCATAGTTTGTGGCAGCACATAGTTTAAGCTGATGATAAATCTGCATAATCTGGGTGCCTCCATTCAGAGAGGAAAGAAAATCCACCTTTATCCACTTTTCTAGGCACCATCCAAATGTTATCTATCATCTGATGCTCTCAGCCACACAAGGAATGTTGTTTTCCCTATTTTGTAGATGAGGAAACTGAGGCTCAGATTAGTTAAGGAAATTGTCCAGCTGGTAAGCTGTGGGGCAGAGGTTGGAAGCTGGATCTGTCTGGTTTGTCTGGCTGCACAACCCATGTTCCCTCCTTGTTGAGATCCTTCAGGGACACAGAGGGACCACCTGGGAGAAATTCTTGACTGCCCAGAGTAGAAGAAAGTCCCAGTTCATTCAAACCAGACTCTCCATACTGAAACTTGAGCGCCTGCAGGCAAGGAGGAATCCAGGCACAGTCTGCAGGACCTACAGCATTCCAAGGCTCTTCTCTCTAACCAACATGCGGACTCCATGTTGGGAACCTAAAGTTTTTATAAAATAACAGAAGAAAATGTTCAAATACCTTTCCTCCCATAATTCTGGTCACTGCCTTCTTCTCCCCACTGCTGCTAATATGGCCATTTTCCTTCCCACTCAGGTGGGTCCAAAGCCTTGGAAATAGTTTGCCAGCTTCTTTCTTTACCTAATTTCTATTTTGCACCCCAGAGCAAAAATGAGATCTGAATCTGCTACTTTGCTTAAAACCCTTGTCTCTATGGCTTATCCTGACTCTTAGAATAAAGTCAAAAATCCTGAGCAGGGGTTTACAGGGCCTTCCAGGATCATCCAAGTCTTCTCTTGCCTCACCTGTCACTGTTCAGCTTCACTCTTGCCCACCCCTAATCTAATTATATTTTCCTAATTCCCTTTCTTCTTACTCTCACTCAATCACCCCAACCCCTGTCACCCTGGAGGTCTGCGCATAAAGGGCTTTCCCTCTGAGAAGTGTATTCTGACCCTTGAGGCCAGGTTGGGCACCTGCTGTATGCTCCTGTGGCACCCTGTGCTTCCCTTTGTAACACTAAGTTAGTACCTGGTTTTCCACGTCCATCTTCCTTACTAAACTGCAGAATGATGGGCACATGGCTGTCGTATTCCCAAAGACAGTCCCAACACTTTTCACCTATAATCACCTAATTCTTCTTCCTGTAGAGAATCCTTGGTATTCATTGTTTACTTTCCACTTGTCATCATCCCAAATGTTTTCATACAATGCAATTGGTTCCTGGGTCTCCCCACTCAAGTTCCTTTTGTGCTAGATGACCCATTCAACTTCTTAACACACTGATTTGAACTTAAAGCATCCTTGTTCTGAAATGTTCATTGGCTTCCGATTGCCTGTTCCCAAGGACAGCAAAATAATATTCACAGCTCTTCATGTATGGTCCCAAATTAGGTTTCCAGCCTCAATAGCCAGATTTCTCTTTGAATCCCAGTCTAGCAAGAGTTTTTTGCCTTTCCTTCCTTTTATCCGCTTCCTTTGCTGCTTCTCCTTATATCCCTTCATCTCTCCTTCCTCTTTCCCCCCTCCTTCTATCTCTCACTCTCTCACTATTTCCATCCCTCACTTACATTCAGCCAACAACGATTTCAACAATGGTCACCCAATTCTGTGATTATCAACCCCAGCTGCACAAGAGATTTGCTTGGGAAGTTTTCTGTGTTTTTTTTTTTATGGATACCTGGACCGCAATCCCTTCACCCCATCCCCTCAGAGATTCCTATTTACTTAGTATGGGGTCAGATCATGCATCATAATTTTTTAGAGCTCCCTAAGTGATTCTGAAGTGTGATTGGTCTGGAGAATCAGATACTTACCTTTACCAGGCACTGGATTGGTTCTTTCCTCATGGAGTCTACACTACTAGACTGTAGAGTGATGGTTTTCAATGGGGGGCAATTTTGCTCCCCACCCTCCCACCCAGGAGACCTTGGGGTAATGTCTGGAGACATTTTTGGTTGTTCCAACTAAAATGGGAAGGGGGTGCTCCCGTTTTCTAGTGGGCAGAGGCCAGGGATGCTACTAAATATCCTACAGTGTACAAGGCAGCCCCTTCCCACACACCCAACAAAGAATTATCTGGTTCCAAATGTCAACAGAGCCAAGACAGAGAAAGCTTGCTATAGAGGAAAAAGAGTCATTGATGAAATATTCACTCAAAGGAAGGTTTATTTACTAACTGAAATAAGGGCAATAAAGATAAATATTAGGTGATACTGGGCGTGCATCACAGGGAGATCTGAGCTAGCCTGGCTGGAGTGATCTTCCTTAGGTATAGGTCTGAAAGAAGAGTGTAAATGAATCACCATGTGAAGGGTTGGGGACAGGAGGAGCATTTCAGGTGGCCTCCCCAGCATGTCTGAAGCTTTGGGGAATGCATGTAACATAGAGAACATGGGTGGGCTGGAGTACTGAGAGAGGAGGCAAGAGAAGAATTTTAGCCTAGATATCAGAGCAATGGGAAACTTACTGAGAGGCAAGGAGGGTATGTCATCACGAGATGTGTGCTTGAAAAAGATCACTCTAGCGGACAAGTGGAGAATGTCTTAGAATGGAGCAAAGTGGATGTCCCAGGAATCTGGGTGAGACATTAGGCCGGGGTGGTGGTGGGAGATCTGGGGTGAAATAGGGTAAGAGATGTGTAGGGGATAAACTTGATCATCTCTGTTTACACCTGGTACTTTTCAGCCTCCAGGTGTTTGATGACACCATTTTCTTTAACTGGAAACACACTATCTATTTGAAACCTTATATTATTCACTTAAGCCCCAAGCCAAATAAATACCATAAGGAACTTCCTGCTTACCTCAGCTGGTATCACTGCCTTTGAAATTCTGGGGTTCTCTGTACCTCTAGAACAAGCTTTTACTTGTGATGTACAATTTGCATACACTGGGTTTATCTTCCTTATAAAAAGATAAGGTCCTTGACAGCTGAAGTCTGTCTTACTCATTTTTATTTCCCACATATTTTTCTAGATATTTAGTCAAGGACTGTTTGGTGACAAGAAACAGAAACCTGTTGGACTAACTTAAAACAGGGATTTTGTTTGTTTGTTTGTTTTTGTTTTATTGTTTTTTGTAGGGAGGCTAGGTTATAGCAGATGTTCCCTCTTATTGCTGCCCAGCACCCATGTTCTGGGAACAGCACCCTAATGTTCCTTTGGGTAGCATCCCTTTGCTTTCTTTCCCTTAGTCCTCATAGTTTGGGTGGGGCTGATTCCACTTCACAGTGAGTTCTAAGGATGGATTGACAAATTAGCATATAACACATGTCAGTGTCTTGGTTCCCTAGTGGTTATGTGACCAAAACCATCCAATGAGCATCAGCTCCCCAGTTTTTCTAAGCCTACTGGGAATGTGTGCACTTTCTCCATTGCCGTTGCTAAGCCAGAACTTCTGGGAGCTTTTGGTGAGCCCACCTGAGAATGAAGCCAACCCAGAGGAAAGCAGACAAAAGAGCTGGGGAAGAGAACCCTGATGGCATTGTCTGGGTACCTGCAGCCCTGGTGCCTGGACTTGGCAGCTCTGTAAGCCAATACACTCCATGGATCCTTGAGCAAGTTTGAGTTGTGTTTCTGGCACTTGCAAGCAAAGGAACCCTGACTAAAATGACAGGACATCATTCAGGACTAAGAGCAGGGATTCCAGCCATGTCTCCCAGGAGCCTGGAATTGGGACCAGGTGTCTGTCTCCATCTCAGGGGTGTGGCTGTATGGGGACACAAGTGTCTCCCCTCTGTGTCCTTCTGCAGGCTTGTCTGCATCATTCTTCTCTTTCTCTCTCTGTATAGCAGCTGTGTCTTTCAGAGCCAAGCTTCAGAATTGTGTGGCTCTTCATTCAAGTGCCCGACAGCAACTGTGCAGAGCTCCTGAGCCACATTCTTTTTTTTTTTTTAATTGGAATATACTTGATTTACACTATTATATTAGTTTCAGGTGTACAGCATAATGATTCAATATTTTTATAGATTATACTCCATTTAAAGTTATTACAAAATAATGGCTAAATTTCCCTGTGCTGTACAATAGATCCTTGTAGCTTATCGATTTTGTACATAGTAGTTTGTATCTCTTAATCCCCTACCTCTATCTTCCCCCCTCACCCCCCGACCCTGGTACCACTAGTTTGTTTTCTGTGTCTGTGAGTCTGTTTCTGCTTTGTTATATACATCTGTTGGTTTTATTTTTTAGACTGAACCACATTCTCAATCCCCAAGTGATTCTGTCATTATCCCAATTTAGACTTAGATGTGTGTCTGTCCTTGGCCCAACCTACAGTCAAGGGGCAGAACACAGGCTCATTTTCCACTCATCAGGCTCTGTGGAACAGCCTGAGACGGGCAGAGCGGGGAAGGGGTGGGGTATAGCACACTGAGTAATTAACATGCCAGCTACATGAATGACTCCAATTCACTGTTAATAAGTACAGGTGGAAAGGAAATCATACAGAGTTGCACCCCCTTCAACTCCAAAGCCTGCTGGTTGGAATATGAGGTGACCTTTCCTGCAAGACAGAGGCCAAAATGATGAGTCCATGGCAAAATCCAATGACATCTTCCTTTTGCCTGATCTAAGACCCAAATTTCCTTCCCCATCTGTCCATGGAGATGTACATAACAAGCAAAGCAACCAAGCAGGATTCCTAACATCGGTGCTTTGACCAGGATCTACACCCTGGTGTATCACTCATCTGTCCCCGGTGGAGATGTGCAGGCTCTCACTAGTCAGCAAACCTTGTCATATCTCTGCTTAAGAACATTTCCCACAGTCTCCTTGTCTCATCTGTTCCCTTGAAAAGGAAAAAATAATTATGGGGCCATGACAGAACCCCTTATAGCAGATTTTCCCAGGAGCCCCCCATAATAATCCTCTAGAGCAGCAGTCCCCAGCCTTTTTGGTACCAGGGACTGGTTTCGTGGAAGACAATTCTTCCATGGATGGGGTTGGGGAGGGGGGATGGTTCAGGCGCTAATGCGAGCGATGGGGAGCTGCACATGAAGCTTCGTTGGCTCGCCCGCCGCTCACCTCCTGCTGTGCGGCCCAGTTCCTAACAGGCCGCAGACTGGTACCGGTCCGCGGCCCGGGGGTTGGGGATCCCTGCTCTAGAGCTCAGAGTGGGCCTCTGGGAACCCCACTGGAGTCTGGGAAGGTTGAAGGCACAAAGCTCCAAGATGCTGCCTGCAATTCCAATTAGCAGCTCTACTTTCATTTTGTAGATTGGGGTTCCACTGCCTTTTTAAAAATCTACAGAGACACAAAGCAGACTAGTGGATCCAGGGGCTGGGTGTGGGGGATGGGTGTGGGGTTTCGTTTGGGAGTGATGAAAACGTTTTAAACCAAATAGAAACGATTGTTGCACAACACTGTGAACGCACTAAATGCCGCTGAATGGACCCTTTAAATGGCTAACCTTATGTTATGCCAATTTTCCCTCAATAAAAAAAGCTCAAAAACTGCTAGTTTAAGTAATCTTGTTTCGAAGTCACTTGTTAGCCTGTGGGAATCACTTTACCTCCCTCGGCCTCAGTTTCCTCATCTGAAAAAGGGGTTAATAAATTATACCTATATCATGGGTTTGATGTAAGGTTGAAATGAGAAAATGATTTTGAAGACCCTCACTAAATGTAAGTATCTTTCCCTTGTATCCCTTTTTGTTCTAATATTTCATGATTCCACCTTGATCTGTAGATCACTGGGAATGTTGTTGGAATTTTAGCAAGGACAAGATATGACGCCAGTGTTTTATTATCCCTTTGCATTGAGCTGGAGAATTTTGCTTGCCCTCTATTTTCCCTGCCCCCAGAGTCTCTCTGGAGGTCCTGCATGTAAAGGCCATATTTTTCTCTCCCAACTTGCTTCAGAGACTGTCAGAGAATCTTGATGGAGGGATGCAGAACCGGGGATGAATTGCCAGGCTCTAAAGTCGATACCTGTTCAGAGGCTACACTGAAAGTGAATGATTACTGGCGGGGAGAGCTTGCCAAAATGGGCTGATGAATTGGGATCCATACAGTCACAATAAAGATTGCAATGCTGTTAGGAGACCAGATTAGATTTTTCTGGGCTACAATAGGCTGCAATCATCTTGTTATGTCAGCTTGTTTACTGTTTTGGGTCCTGACTTATTTTCAGAGTGCAAGGTGCCTACAAAATAACTCTGCTGTAAACACTCAAATAATCTGTGTAACAGGCATTTAATCCCACTAGTGTCCCCCATTAATCAGTAGAATGGGTCACCCTAGGGGAACGGTGACCCTGTATTGTTCAGGAATGCTTTATCATGGTAGAAATTTCACACCCAGTAAATTGCTAATGAACATGTCATTTTGCTGCTGAATATACCTGACATACTATTTCTCTTGCCATTGCCATTAGAAATAGAATTACTGTCAGATTGACTACAAAAACCAGAATTGATTTTTAATTAGGGTTTCTAGAACTAAAGGTTAAAGATGGTTTAAAGAAATGGAGCTGTGGTTTTCTCCTTAAGTATCCCCAAGATTGCTTCCTTAGTTCGGTGAGAGGCCAGAGCCATCACCAGCAGAGAGAATGCTTCATAATTAACCCTTCATACTTTTTCTGGCAACAGGAACATGAACAAATTCCCCTCTACCCCCGCCTCCAACCCTTTTGCAAGCCAGGGGTGACAGTGTCAAAGTAGAACAGATTGCTTTGGTTTGTGTAACAAGGGTTGCTAAAATTGCAATCTTACCTTCGCAGATGATTCAGGGAAGGCTCCGATAACCTCATGCAGGCGTTTCACATACAAGCAATTATAGGGAGATAGATTAGAGTGTCCAGAAGAATCATAACTTCCCTTTGCCTGATTTATAAGCCATATCCTGATGTTTTATAATACCATTTATAATATCAACACCATCTAGACAGCTGTCTATGGGAGTTGGTTTCTCCCAAGCTTATACTGGTGCCCGGCTGACACAGGAAACGAGATCCTAGAGGCAAACTCCTTGGGAGAGCTGATCTCGTGGAGAGGTTCCGAGTTCAAGTTCTGGGGTTGGGCCTGGATGTGAGTCTGAGCTTCGCCACTAATGAGCTGTGATGGTGGGCAAGTGGCTTAACCTCTCTGAGCTTTGGTTTCCTCTTCTGTAAATATGGGGTAACAATAGCTCGTACACTGTAGGGTTATTGTCTGCAGTAAGTGAGCTGAAATTTATAAATGGATTAGCATTGTATCTGACACATTGTTAGCATTCAGTAAATATTAGCTATGAGAAGGGCAGAATACGGTAATGGAATTAGGACCTAAAACTATGTGGAGCTGTGCTCATAATTCATTCTCCCAAATATCTGATAGTTTGTATGATGTCACTGGACACCCACCCCTCATGCTACCTTCATAGTTTCAAATTATCTTTGCTGTTGTAGGAAAAGCTCTTTCCACTGCCCGGTCTCTCTTACTTTTCATGTTTTACAGTTCTTTTCCTGTGGCCAGGCTTAGTGCCCACTTGGCCCACTATCATTAGCCTGTCCTTTTTCACCTTGATGCTACATCCACAGGAAGCCTGGGTCCCCGGTGACCGCTCCCCTTAGCCCTCAGTCTGTGAAGATGAGAATGAGAAATTGAAGAAGACAAAGGATCTCCACTGCCCTCAGCATTTGAGTTGGAAAGCCTGGGGCAGCAGAAATCCTGTAAGTCTCCACTCTGCCCTTTGGCTTGCTTCCCATAAGAAGGCATGACTTGCCCCACCTGATAAGTTCTTTATGCTTTAAACAAAAGACATTATTGGAAGGAAGGACATGAGTGTCTCAAAGTGGTATTTTGGTACTAAAGGATGTCTTAAAATAGCATGCTTACGCTTTCCACTGGGGCAGGAAGGACCGGAGGAGAGAGAACATTAAGTCTGGAAAAGCCAAAATGATTGCCAGGCATTATCGTCCCCTGATGGGTAAGAGGGCTCTCTGTGAGAAGTGGCTGTGCATTCGCCTGATGGGCTGCTGGGAGAGGATGGGACCCCGTGATTAAGTGGCGGCAGGACAGGCCCTCTCAATGGACAGTGCCAGTAAGAGCCAGCAAGCTGGAGCCCACTTAGGCAGTAGGAAGAGGAGAAAGGTGATGAGTTTGTGTCATTCCTTCCAAGCCTGACCTGAGACCCTACAGATACTAAACAGAGAGGCCGTAAGTGACCAGATGATGGCTGCCGTCTGGTACCCGAGCCTCTGCTTCCACATACCCTGTCTCTGTTTTAGATGCATACGTTCAGTGTCCCCCGTCGCTCACACAAAGAACCCATAATTCACAAGTCTCAATGGCCAATACAGACATAACACAGATTCCCTAGGGGATAGAGAGGAGGAGTGTTATATGGTACACACCTATTGTAGACCACTTAAACATCCATGGTAGACATGTCTGTTCTGCAAATTCTGTCTCTGTGGGAGTCTCTCTCTCCTTCTACATCAGGAATCAGTAAACTTTTTCTTCAATGGCCATATGTAGTGAATATCTTGGGCTTCTACATCAGGGATCAGTAAACTCTCTCCTACATCAGGGGTCAGTAAACTTTTTCTTCAATGGCCATATATAGTGAATATCTTGGGCTTCACAAGCCAAGAGGCAAAATCGAAGCTATTACATGTGTACTTATATAACCATTTAAATGTAGCTATTAAAATATATAAAAACCATTCATAGCTCAAGGGCCATAAAAAGTAGAGCTGGATTTGGCCTGTAGACTATAGTTTGCCGACCTCTGTCCTATATAATTCTCAAATTTCAGGCTCACCATTTTGCCTTAATAGCTCTGAAGCACTTCACATCCTCAAGTCTGCCCCTGCTCATATCCTTAAGCCAAACCCAGTTTACAGAGACAAACAGACCCCACAACAAACAGTTAATGGCCTCCAAACAGTTAACAGGAACAAACTTGTTTGAAAATGACCAGGATTATGGGTAGATTTTTTTTTCCTGTCATATGAGGAAATGTTGGGGACATTGGTGGAAAAGGACCAACATCTCAGGATTTCTGCCCATGAGTCAGTGAAATTAGGTCATGTTTCAAAGTGAGGGTAATGCCTCTCGGTCTGCTCTGAGGGGAACTGGCCCAGTGATTTGTGGAGGAGAACGAGACCCGCTATTGCTATATCCGTGTCTATGTCCAGTGCAAACACAAGGTACATACATCCATTGGGCAAGATAAGACTCCTTAATACCGGACTTATTTTTCTTCAGAAGCCATCAGAGACAAATCACCCAGCTACCAAAGGACACAGAAGTCTGGATTTCTCCAGACGTAACAGTCAGCAAAACTCAGCTATCATGTATTCATTCATTTGTTCAACAAACATTTATTAGACACCTATCCTCTTCAGAGATTTTAAAAAATGCAGCCAATGAACTTATAGAGCTCAAGTCCAGGTAGAGGAAAGAGTTACAGAAATGGACAAATCATAGGCCACTTAGTCCAGAAAATTTGCATTAAGTGCTGGGAGGAAGATTTGCCCAGACTAAAATGGGAGGGTATGGGAGTATGTGGGGGGAAACCTCCCCAGACTGGGAAGGACAGAAAAGGGTTTCAAAAAAGGGACAGTTAGTCCAGGGAGTCCAAAGGCAGAGAAAGGGAGAAGTATCCAGGGCAAGCATATAAGAGCACAAGAGAACACAGTACATAAGAGAAGTGAAAGTGTAGAAGGGATAGAAGATAGAGGAGTGTCTGGGGTGTGTGGGTGTGTGTGTGTGTGTGTGTGTCTACTGAGATAGGAATAATACCAGAACAGAGGGCAGAAGATTAGGATGACCAGTTAGGCAGCAGAAAGAAAATGAAAGGCCCTTTCAGCTTTACTTAGTGTTTGTCCTTTATGCTTAAACCAAGGAGATGCCATTGGGAAACTTAAACAGAAGAGTGTCCAGAATTGTGTTCCTAGAGATGAAAAAGCTACAAGCCTTGTTGCCTAATTATGGCCCCAGTTGCCATCAGAATGAAGGTCAATTCCTGAGCATGCATTTCAAAGTTCTTTGCAATGTGACCTTTCTCTGCCTTTCTAGTTTCTTTTTTTTGCATCCTTTCCCTCCCACCCTAGGCCATTTACTTCTTCCCTCAACATGTCATTGATTTTGTATTAGTTATCTATTGCTGTGTAACAAAGAGTCCAAAGTTTAGCAAAGCTTAAAATACAAACATTTATTACCTCAGTGAGTTTCCAAGGGTCAGGAATCCAGGGCTGACTTAGTTGGGTGGCTCTTGCTCAGGGTCTTTCATGAGATTGTCATTAAGATGTCAGCTGAGGCTTCAGCTATCTGAAGGCTTGACTGGGGCTAAAGGATCTACTTCCAAAATGGTTCACTCCATAGCAATTGACTAGATCCTCAGCTCCTCACTGGCCCCCATCCTCACCGTGGAGACTTCTCCATAGGGCTGTTTACATGTTCTCATGACATAGCAGGTAACTCCCCCTAGAGCAAGCAATTTCAGAGAGAGAGCAAAGAGGAGGCTAGAGTGCCTTCTATGACCTAATCTCATGTGTCTCTATTATGTCCACCATATTTCCACTTCCGAGAAGCAAGTCACTAAGTTCTCCCCATTTTCAGGAGGGTAGGAATTAGGCTCCAACTCTTTAAAGGAAGAGTATGAAAGATTTGAGGGACATATTTTAAGACCACACCTACTTTAATATTAATGTGCCTTTCTTAAAGTTCTCAATTAGGAGACATTTGCCAGGGGACATCAGTCAGTGTCTGGAGACATTTTTGGTTGTCACAAGTGGAGGGGAATGTGCTACTGGCATCCAATGACTAGAGGCCGTGGATTTTGTTAAACGTACTGCAAGACCCAGGGCAGCACCCCTGCAACAAAGCATTCTCTAGCCCCAAGTACCAGTAGTGCTGAGGCTGAGAACCCCTGGTCTCAGCTATTAGTAGCTGTGTGACTGGGCAAATGAATTACTCACTCTAAGCCTTGGTTTCCTCAGCTGTAAAATGGGGACACAACATAATCCATCTGGTGGAAAAATGAGATAAAACATGTAAAGCAATTACACAGTGAGTCAAAGGAGTACTTTCTCTGTTCTAGGCCCCATGCTAGATCCAGGGAACCTGGCGATAAACTAGCCAGGCGTTGTCCCTGATCCTAGCATTTTGTGTTTGGAGCCATAATCATAATATGAGTCCGAGTTTAGTATAATTTATCATGCTGAGGTCATTTTTCCGTTTTTATGAGAAAATCTTGGAGACAGAAGCAGTCCTCTTTCCAGGTCCAGCCCACTTTGATGCCTAGCCACATGCTTTTCACAGAAAAGATACCCAATCAATACTTGTTGAATTGAATTCCACCCACTTGCTTCTTGAAACGACTACTCTTCGTATGATTTTAAGGTGCTGAAGATTTTTAAATGTACAATCTATTTAATAACAGCTTTCAATTTTGTTAGAAAGGTTTGGGGAAAAAAACATTCTGTTAACTATTCTTCAATTGTAAGACACATCCTGATTTGAGAAATGTTAAAATTTGAAAAACAAAACAAACAAGCATCACAAAATTGAGGAAATATGGTAACGTTTGCATCTCGCTCTACTAGTTCTGAGTAAAAGAAGGCTGTGTGTTAGTTCCTCTATGATTCTTCCTACGTGCATGGTTTTAGCGTCGGCATAGTAGTTTTCTATTGCTGCTGTAACAAATTACCTCCAGCTACATGACTTAACACAAATGTATTATCTTACAGTTCTGTAGGTCAGAAGTCCCAGAAAATCTTCACTAGGCTAAAATCAAGGGGTCTACAGGGCTGCATTCCACCTGGAGGCTTTCAGGGAGAATCTATTTCCCGGCCTTTTCCGGCTTCTAGGGGCTGCCAGCATTCCATGGCTCATGGTCCTCTTCCTCCATCTTCAAAGCCAGCAATGGAAGATCAAGTTCTTCTCACATCACATCCCTCTGTCCTTCTTCCATTATCACATCTCCCTCTGGCTCTCCTCCCCTGCCTCCCTTCTACTTTTAAGGACCTTGTGATTATATTGGGCCCACCTGGAGAATCCAGGCTAATCTCTTTGTCAGAAGGTCAGAAGGCCAACTGATAAACAACCTAATTCCTCGGCAACCCTGATTCCCTTTTGCCATGTCTCCTAACATAATTACAGGTCCCAGGGATTAAAACAAGGACACCTTTGGGAGGACTGTTACTCTGCCAACCACAGTCATTGATACCGAAGGAACCACAGAATCCCTCTAGACTTGTAAAGGTAATCCAAACCACATCTCATAGCATAGGGAAGGTTGCACATGAGTTACATTATCCATTTGGATGGATGAATTCCAGCCTCTGCTTTCAAATGGCAGGGTCCAGAGAAATATTGCATTTCTGTGCTCTTTGCCACTGGGTGAAGTGAGACTCAATCCTTTTCTACATAAGCAAATGGAACCTATAAACCTCAATTTGGCTACTCCACTGTTCCAACATCACGTTGCTCAGTGTCGTGAAACGTGACTCTTCAACAATCTATTATGTGACAAACCGGGTGGTTTATGACGCAAATATTGTATTTTGCACACTTCATTTGCAGTTAAATTATTGAACATCTGACAACACAGGCCATGTTCTGTTTCTTAGTGCAAATCCATTAGAAGGTACTTTTTTGGTTGTTGCTGTTAAACTAGGGCTTTAATATTTCCAGACATGAAGAGTGAATTTATTTTACAATGATTAAAAATCATTTTGTAATTAGATTTGAATGAATAGGGAGTTATTGGAAAAGCTAAGCCTAACATTCAGCTTCTAAGGGAACAATTCCAGTGCTCACGTTTTGATATTTACTGTTGTATCACTTGGCTATTTTATAAAAGAGGAAGTTAAGGCCAAAGGGGAAACGACCAATGAGAGTTGAGACCAGGGAAGTAAATCTCCAGGAAGATTTTTATTTTGATTCACATTCTGAGATAGGTCAATCTCTGGGTTTTAAAACCTTGGACTGCTCCATCCTCTCCATGATTAGGTAATTTATTGCCTACAGCTGGATCGTAACATCAAAGTCTGTTACTGCTAGGCAGTTAAAGAGAATGAGAGAAATGAGACTGGTGCATTAGGGAGTAGTGGGGACTGTGGAAAATTGGAAAGTATATGTCCTGATAAATGAGTAGCTGCTACTCATCTCTTATTGATTTTTCCAGAAAGGTATGGGAGACCAGTCTTGCCAAATTTTCCAACTTTTCACAAGAAAATAAAATTCCGGGTTTTTATGTAAAATCTGATTTTAAAATATAGACTATTAATACAAAAACATTTTTTAAAACTATTCAGGTCAAACAAAACATGTGTACAATTCCAATATAGCACAGAGGCCATTTTTTCTAGAATTCTGGGTTCTAATGTGTCAGACAGACTATATGCAGTAGCTCATCCAAGGCTACAAACCCTGAAGTAAGCCATGTAAGGGCAGTACAATGAGGTATTATACAGCCTATGAACAGGATTGCTTGTTTCAACCTAACCTAGCTACTAACTGTTAATGACCTTGGGCAAGTTACTTAATATCTCTGTCTCCATTTTAGTTTCTTGTTCATATAAAATGGAAATAATATCTATCTCATAAGGTTATTGTGAAGATTTAGAATCAATGTCTGTTTAATTCCAGTAGTGACTGGTTGTAGAAAGCGCTTGTGTTTTGTTGCTATTGTTACTGGTAAGGACACTAAGCAACTCATGCTCAAGGTCACATAATAAGTGTGACTCTGTGTATTGCCTCTTATGTGTTGCTACTGGTGAAAGTGTCAACAACTATCTCATAATTGGTTTAAAAGTGGGAAAAAATTAAGTCCATAATTTGGATACTAAGATTCCCAAAGCCTATTTCATTAACACTTGATAAATATACCACATGAATACAAATAAATGTCCTGAGCCTCTGACTCAATCTGACTGCCTTGTTCTCTTGTTGCTAGAGTTTGGACAAGAGTGAAAACAAAATCACATCACTTGTAATCCTTCAATGACTCCCTATGACCTTGGGATAAATCTTGATTATTTAGCATGGCTTTGGGGACCCTCCACGATCTGGTCTCTCATTACAGTGTTTGTTCCAGCCCTACCGAACTCTCTCTGTGTCCAGAATGCATCACATCCTTTTTTGCCTCTGGAAATTATACTTGTTATTCTCTCTGCCTGAAACACTTTATTCGCATCCTTTTTTAAATTTTATTTTATTGACTGTTTATTGGATCTCAGGAGCACAGAGCTGAATTAATCATATTCCCTAGCCCATGCTTGGTCATTGGATGGCCCTTGTCTTATTGTATTATTCATTTATTTTTTTCCCTATACACCTAGTCCCCAATATCATTTGCCTCTCTCATCTGTTTGATAGAAGTTCGTAAATACTGTAAAATATGCAGTTATTTTGATTGTGAGTGTGTTTTTAATTAGCATAAAGAGCATTGTGTTATAACCCACATCCTGAGGTTTTCTTCACTCAACACTGTTTTAAGATCTATCTGTATTGCTTTCTATATATTTAGCTTGTGAATTCCTCATGCTCTATGATTTTCTGTAATGTGCATTTATCACATTTTATTTACACAATCCCCTAATGATGGACACCTGGGTTCCCTCCAATTTCTTGATATTATAAACAAACTTGATGCTACAAACCCATCCCTTTATGAATCTATGTGAGAACTCTCCCAGGAGGTACACATAGGAGAGAGATTAATAAGTGATAGGGCACACACAAGCCTAAGTTCACCTAGTCCCACCAGATAGCTTTTCTGAATGGTTTCGCCAGTTTACCCTCCCGCCAGGAAGGAAGGAGAGTTCCTGGCTCCAGGCTTCTTGGCATTTGCCACCTGTCTTAATGTTCTGCCATTCTGATGGATAGGCAGCATCTCGTTGTTTTACTTTGTATTTCTCTAGTTCTGAAAGAGTCTGAGCACTGCTTCCTATATCAGAGCTATTCAGTTTTCTCATTGTCTGAATCATCTGTTCTCGGGCTTTTTAAAAAAATCTTTCCAGCAGGTTTCCTTTTTGATTCTGGATGTTGTCAGTATCTCTCAGGGTCCATCATGCTCACCTCCCTCTTCTTGGGCTACCTGACTCCAGCTCTCCAGGATTCTTCAGGATCAGCCTAGACATCCCTTCCTCCACAAGGCATTGCCAAGCTCCCTCGATTCTGTGTTATCCATCTCATGTGCACTCCTCCAGACCCCTCTACTTCTCCTGTCTTCACGCTTATCAGTCTATCATAATCACCTGTTTGAGTCCCAATTTCCCCACCATGATGTTGAGCTCCCTAAGGCTATATATCACATCTTGTTCATTGCGGCATCTTCAGCTCCTATTTCAAGGGCTTAGAAGGAAGGACCAAGACAAATATGTACTGAATCAGCGAGAAGTAAACTCACTTGTGAAATACCTCCTATGCATTAAACCCTGATCTATGAGCATCGTAGGCATTGATCCATAAAACCATCCCAACAACCCTGAAGTGGAGGATTTGTTATCCCCGTTTTACAGATGAGGGAACGGAGGTGAGGCATGGTATGTATCGCAGAGAAGATGGATAGCCACAAGCATTTGTTATTTTCCACACTCATTACATATATACAACTCCATAGCTCAAGCTGTCAAATTAGGGTTTCAAAAGTTCTTGCCCAAAGCATAATCATTTATTTGCCCTCAAACATTTCTTTTTTGCTCAATATGGCTACAAGAATCTGATGGGGTCTGCCCCTGCCCCTCTCTCCAGCCTCATCTCTACCATCACCACCAATTCTTTCTCTCCAAGTTCAAGGAACACCTGATCCTCTTGCAGTCCCTCAGATGCTGTTCTTTCCCTTCAGAGCAGCCAATGCTTCTCAGCCTTCAATGCAAATATAAATCACCTGAGGATCTTGTTTAAAAGTTTGGATTCTTATTTACTACATGGAGGAAGGGGCTTGAGATTTTGCATTTCTAACAAATTCCCAGGTGATGCCGCTGGTCTGAAGACCACATTTGGAGTAGCCAGAATTTAGAGCACTGTTTACTCAACTCTCCCCTCATCTCCCAGATATTCATGCTTCAGAGCTCAGGTTAACTATCACTGCCTCAAGTAATCCATCCCTAACCAGACTAGACCAGGAAACATCCTCATTGCTCTCTGTCCTTATTTTTTGAAGCTCTTCACACCATCGTATTAAAGAGCCATGAGACAAATCATTTACTGTCTATCTCCCTAACTCACATAAAAGCTCCGTAAAAGAGGGAGCACCAGTCTGGTTCCCCATCGTAGTCCTTGCACCTGACCATGACTTGCCCATAGTAGGATCTCAGTAAATATGTGTTAAATGAAAGAAGGGCTGAATGGAGATGAGTGTCCTAACATTTGATTCAGAGACCCCACGACAGTGGGTTTTTAACCTCTTTGGGGTTACAGATCACTTTGAGAATTTGAGGAAATATACCCCCAGGAAAAATCTCTCCCAGAAAACTGGGGCATTTAAATAAAGTTTTGCCTAACATCGTACTGCACTTCAGGAGGTGAAGAATCGCTGCCCTATGTAAATGTAGTCATGGTGCATCTCTTCCGAGGAGCACCAGGCACCCTCCAGATCTTCCCTCCTTTCCTCTCATTTCAGTCTCACGCTGGAGGGCACCGTGGAAACTCCTGGTGTCCTTACAGTGTCTTCATTCCAAACTCACTCCCCTGCACAGGCAGTGGCAAAGCGCAGGTAAACATGGCCAGAACAAGGCAGGGATGTGTGTGCACTGCTGGGGGGAGGACTACGTCTTGCCAGATCAACAAACGAATCAGTCAGCCCTGAATTAACTGAGACAGGTCATGAGCTAGAAATCGCTTCACCCGGAAGTGGGCTAATTTTTAATCTGGGGGTTCCAGCAAATTAACTTGATCTTAAAACATCTCAGAGACCTACCTCTCTCACCATCATTTCTGTGCCTCTCTGTCTCCTGGAACAGAAACGCCTTGTTTAGAGGACTAGTGTGGACTTCAGGGACAGATGCATCTGCTTTCACATCCTGCCTGCCAAAGTGTATTGCTTTTGAGACTTGTGGGCAAGAGAATTAACTTCCCTACCTCAGCTTCCACATCTGTGAGATAGGTCCCTTCAGGGTATCCTCTGAAGTCCTGACGCATATTTTCCAGGGCTGAAACAATGTCTGCGGATTATATGGCTCTTGCTTTTAGGCACTCTGTCCCACTGCCCCCACCTCCCCAGTAAAAGAGCCAGCTTGGAGGGGCTTGCTTTGCCCTCTCAGGCCGATTATCTAATCTTTCTGCTCACTTCTCTCCTCCCAGGCCTCTGGGAATAGAGCACATTAAAATCTGTTATTGACACTGCTATTTATTTGGAGCCAGGGATACTTCAGCATTTTCCAACTTGTACAAACCTGGGCTTGGCTTCCATCCACAGCCAGACCTACAAATGATAATGTAGGTAATATTTAAGGTGGGTTTTTTTTTTTTTTTTGAGTTCTTTAATATTCTCTCAGATGCTCAATTATTTACCATGCTAGCTTCAGGTAGAGAGTAATTTGAATATCACAGCCAGGAGCAACTGGTGGAGGAAAAGGTAGCAGTTTGCAAATCACACAAGTCAGCCTTGGCTTTGGTGAATACCACCAAGTTGCAGAAATGGAGGCTTGCATTATATCATGTTATAGTTTATTGATTTGTTTTTAAATTACATTAAAATATACATTTCTGACTTTAGGGGTGATATTCAGAATACACTACTGTGATAGACAAAGGATCAAAGCCTGAGGCTGGAGCAAGGATCTGGGCAGTCAAAGCATTAACCCTTTCCCTGCTGGATCATGGGGAAGACTACAGGGGGAGAGAGAGACCCTAGGAAAGGGCCCTGGATGGTCAGGATAGTGGGGACATTCTTTCCTGACTGGTACAAAAATATTTCAATATTTTCACAACTGCGATAGCCCAAAGGTTGCCTAACTGCTGAATATCAGCTGTCTTAGTTGGAACATTTCAATAGTAAGAATATAATGATGAAGTGATTAATCTCCCCCTTTAAATCCCATTTGTCCTTAGTCTGGTACATTGCCCCTCAATCAAACACTAGGAACATCTACATCTATGGGTAGGGTTTTTTTCCTTTTTATTTAACTTCATCACAAAAAATGGAATCTATGTTATGAATAATAATAGCTAACGATTGTTAAAGCTTGCTGAGTACCAGGCACAGTTCTAAGCAATTTACATAATTAACTCTTCCAATCTCCCTAATAGTTTCCTCAGCTGACAGAGGAAATGGAGGCATAATGTGGTTAATTACCTTACAAGCTAATAAGTGCTGAAGGAGAGAACACAATCCAGGTAGCCTGGCTCCAGACCTCCACCCTCAGTATGATGAACTAAGCTAAAAAATCTATTACTCTGCACTTTTTGTTATAGATCTGACTCATTCTTTAATGACTACTATCATGTTACCTTGTAGGGTTTACCATATTTTATTAACTCTTCTTCCTTTTGATAGACATTCAGAATGGTCCTCAGCCTCTCTCACTCTCTTGTCTGCCTCTCTTTTGCATTTTTCTTTTCTTTTCCTTGAAGGAGAACACTACAAACAATGCTACAGTGTGCCCATGTGCCCTTCTACAAACGAGCCTTTGTACAGCTTTTATTTCTGGAATATGTGCTTCCAAAAAAGATATGCTGGCCTTAATGGTAAAAATATTTTGAATTTTAATAAACGTTGCTAGAATTACATTGCTAAAAGGCCTATGCAATTTCAACCAGTTGTACATGTGATCGTGTGATTGCCATTCCTCCACATCCTTACCAGCACTGGAGGTTATCAATCCATCAATTATGCCACAAATGGGAGAAGGATGGTGCCACATGGTTGCCTTAATTTACCTTTTTCTGATTATCAGTGGGATTGAGCCAACGTTTATAGGTTTAATGGCCTCCTGCTCACAACTTGTTTGTTCCTGTTCATGTGTTTTGCCCAACTTTAAATTGGGTTGTTTATCTTCCTTCTTATTGGTTTATAGGAGCCCTTTAGCTATTAGGAACATTAACCTTTTGTCAGTCACATGTATTGCAAACGTTCAGTCCGCATCTGTCGCTGCCTTTTGTCCTTATATGGTCTTTGAACAGGTTTAAGAAATTTTTTTGTAATCGGTTTTTCAATCATCTATTTCACAGCTTCTGGACTTTCCCTCTCACTTAAGAAGTTTCTCTCCCATCCCAAGTTTACTCATATGGTCTCTTATTTCCTTTCCTATTTCTTTTATATATTTACATATTCAATCTATTCAAAATTGATTTCTATATCTAATTTGATGTGTGAAGCTGTGTTTTCCTCCAGACGGAGAGCCAAATATACAGTTCCGTTGATTAAATTAACCGTAGCTTCCCCATCAGTTGAGATGCCACAGCCAGCACTGAGGACAGAATCACAGGCCTGGGTGGAATCTCAGAAAGACGGAGTCAAACCGTGACTCCTCATTGCTCACGCCTCTCATTGTCCACATGTGTGCCGAGTTGTGGCCGGGGTCTCCTTGGGAAAATGCCTCTACAACCATCTGTTTCTCTTTAAAAAGCAGGCAGTGTCTAGAGTGAGAACTAAGGAAAAGGGGGGCGTTGAGTCTAGACAAAAGGACTCTCTACTCCCCCCACCACCACCACCCCCGCCGCCCGCCAAGTACACAGGATTTGGTCCAGGTCAGGAAGCCTGGGCCATCAAACCCATCACTATTAAGAGCATCTGTTGGGCAGCACCCGGCAGGCCTGCAAGACTTGCAGTTGCTGAAGAAAGAGCCCGGAGACAGCAACAGAGACATCAATGGTTTATTGGACAGGGGATCTTGCACGTCCGAAATGAAGGTCCTAGAGGGACACCCCACCATGTACAACAAACAGCAGGCAGTACACGGCAGCAATCTCCCCCTTCGGAGGAGAAGGAGGCTACTGTTTACAGGGGGAATTGACCTCTGATTGGTTCAACAGTTATCAGGAAAACCAGAGGCTGGGGCAGGGGGCAAGCACATAGGCAATTACTGATTAAGCCCTGTAATTAAGAGGATTAGATAGTCATGTGAGTGAAGCAGGGCCTGGTCGAGCAGGGGGATATACAGAGAGCAAGAGAACAGCCATCTTGAGTGGCCTGACCACACAGCATTGGTGAAACCAAATCATGTCCTGGATTATTTGGTGGGAAGGGCACCAGCATCCTGAAAGCTTGAATTATGCAGTCATTTCCTGCCTGCTGTTTGAAATATGCACTGACAGCTAAAAACTTGTGCACACATGAGCTGGCAGTGTCTTCCTGCTTTACCTGGGACCAATATAAGCAAAGTCATGGGTGACTTACTTCCAGTCAGGTCTCAGCATGCAGCGACCTGGATGAAAGTTTAACCAAAGGCTAGAAGTGCTCGGCATTTGCCAACCAAACTGGAAAGCTTGTTTGGCCACTTTTTCTTTCCTTTTCCTTTTTGTTCTTTTCTCTCCTTACACCCCCCCCTTCCCTTTCCTTTTCCTTTTCCCCTCCCTGTCCACTTCCTTCTTTCTCTCCTTCCTTCCTCCCTCTATCCCTCCCTCTACATCTCTCCCCTTTTCTGGGAAGATGAGATCCTGATAATCCCACTGAGGGCTCATCTCCAAGACAGAACAGAGCAGCCTGCCCTGCATTTGATCAACAATTGAAGTGGCTGCAAATACTCTCACTTCTCATTTAAATGTGTATCGATCTCCCAAGTGGAAAACAGGCATCTAAAATAAATTATATAGAGTTAATCAGGAAGGAGCCAGTGCACGAGAGGAATCTGGTGCTGGTGCCACAGATTTTGCTGATATAGAAAAGTTGCAGGGATGAAATATGGCTGCTTTAGAGAGAAGAAAATAAACAAAATCCAGTCCCCAAGAAGTCAGAATTATTGGGAAGTGAACCAGGGTCTCCCTGAACAGACTTATTCCGTGGCTGGCAATTCTAGAGGTGAGAGTACATGGATCATTAAGGACAACCTCCTTCTTGAGAAGAAGCTGCAGAAATCCTATATGGGGAAGGAAAGATCCGCTTATAATAGGTATATGGGTTTTTTCAAATTGAGCCATTTCGAGCCAAACAACGCATGACTCTAGGAAGAAAAAAACCAGCAGGGAGCCTAGTAATATTAGTCTTTTCAGTGTGTGCCTTATATCAAGTATCTGTAGCTTTTGTCTAATTTTTCCTGATTTTGACTTTAGGAATCATCTCAAGAGAAATAGATGTGCAATGCAGGTTTAGCCAATCAGCTTTCATCCCATTCCCCCAGGGATCGGTTCAGAGATGGATCCAGTATTATCAACATCAATGTTTTGTTTTGCCACCATTGTTTTGGTTTGTTGGCTTAAGTGATTTAGTTGCCTACATTTAAACAATGGGTATATTTTATGTAATATCATGGATTGACGGCTTCTACACCCAGCCCACGTCATTCACTAACCCAATTCCTACTTGCCTTTGAGTTTCTAAGATAGTACTTAATATCATTTCATTTCATATCAAATGTCAAGACTGATAGAGACCTCAGACATCACTTGTCCTCAATTCTCTCCTTACAGATGGAGAAACTGGGTCCTGAGAAGGGAAGTAAGTTGTTTAAGGTCACACCACAAGTTGAGAGCATAAATGGGAAAAAGACCTAGGACATTTTTATATTAACTCTCAGGAGCAGACAATAGTTCTTACATTTCCTTCCAGAGAAGGGCTAGTTCCCCGAGGATGCCTCCAAAGGTAATATTCTATGATGTAATCTTTTAGGTGTTAATGGTGGAATTTCAGATCCAATAGGTGGTGGACATTTTTAGGCAACGGGACCAAGTGCTCTCTCTCAAATTGCTTTTCACAGGTGGGTGCCAACTCCTCTTATGACCAGGGTTGAAGGCTGGCTATATAAGACTGTTCTTTTCCTGATCATTAAAAAAAATATGACAATATCCCTCAGTCTTTCTGAAATGGGTGTGATTTATAAGCTTACAGATGGAAAAAAATCCGTCTTTTTTCATTTGTTCATTCAACTGTTTGTCTAGCCATCCTACATTTACTGAGCATTAACTATATGCCATGTACTATGCTAACTTCCAGAGATACAAAGATTGGCCCATGAAGCTCTCAGTTGAGCTATAAGCTGTAATGCAGACACAAAGAAAAGATGGCTTCACTGAGGAGGTGCCCTGTTACTAACCTTTCCAAGACAAGGAAGAGTTTTGGGTAGGAGTCAAGGATTAACGTCTGTGATCTGTGCTTAGAGACCAGACCCACTCTGGTTGCCCCACCCCGACTCAATCTTTTTTTTTTTTTAATTTTATTTATTTATTGATTTATTGATTTATTGATTTATTGTTGTTGTGTTGGGTCTTCATTTCTGTGCGAGGGCTTTCTCTAGTTGCAGCACGTGGGGGCCACTCTTCATCGCGGTGCGCGGGCCTCTCACCATCGCGGCCTCTCTTGTTGCGGAGCACAGGTTCCAGACGCGCAGGCTCAGCAATTGTGGCTCACAGGCATAGTTGCTCCGCGGCATGTGGGATCTTCCCAGACCAGGGCTCAAACCCGTGTCCCCTGCATTGGCAGGCAGATTCTCAACCACTGCGCCACCAGGGAAGCCCCCCGACCCAATCTTAAAAATTAAATTAAACAGAAGTAGTTTCCCATATTTAAAAATTGGAAGATTTCAAATAAAATTCAGATTCCCAACTTCTCTTGAAAAATCATGGATCGGAAAACACTGGGCCCCCATCCCCACATGTCACAATTACGTGTTGCTGAGCGGTAGCTGCGCCTTTTAGAAAGGGCGAGCATCCTCCAGTGTGTCACATTCCCCACCAGTCCCTATCACGTTATTCATGGTTCCCGTCATAAACTTATGTAACTTGCCTATCCTCTCTAGGGATTTGAATCAGTAGTCCCTGACCTAGCATCTCAAGGAATGCATGAAGATCACAGAGCAGAGGTGGAGAATAATGTGTAGGCAGAGGCTTAGAGGTGGGAAACAGAGAATATATTCAAGGGATGGCACGTCATTTTGTGTGGCAGGCAGATGATAAAGTGGGACAGAGGGTAGGCAGAAATGAAGCTGGAGAAGTAGGCGAGGGCCGAATTGCCCACGGAAGGTCCTGTGGGTCATGCAAAGGACTTTGTCCTGAATCCGGTACTCCATAGGGAGCCTTTGGATTCTCGGCAGGGGAGTGTTATGATGATATTTGTGCTTTTGAAAGACCATCGTGCAACCACACAGAGAATAAAATTGGCAGAGGTCGTGAAAGAGGCTGGGACACCATTTAAGCAGCAATTGCACAGACCAGGATAGAGATGAGGGATCCAGTAATCTTTAATTCCTGCCTGGTGTAGGCACTAGGCAAATGATATTGAGAGATGAATGATGAAGTCTCAGGGGTCACTTGCCCCTTATATCAACCAAGGGTCACCATGACCACCCTCTAGGCTTCCTGTGGTCAAAGTTAGGCACGTGGTCACAGACAGGGCACAACTGAGTACTTTCTTGTCTGGAAAATACTTTTTGGCAAAGTACATAGGAATTTAGACTTTCTTAGTAGTAATTACATTATTATGCCCCAGGTGCCCGCAGGGTGTGCTCAGAGAATTAATGGGCCTACCCGTCTCATTTACTTCTTAGGGTCCCAGGGTCTCCTTCCATAAATGAGCGTTACCAGTGCACTGAATGGGACCCTGGAGGGCTAGAAGAGTGATTGCTTCTCTCAAAGGTGAGCTGGAGGTAAATATCAGCCCCTTGAGGATGCCCATGGCCCATTGATGGGGAAATACTGCAGTGACCGAGGCAGAAGGCACTCCAAAGGCGAAGAACATTATTCCAGGCAGATGAGGGAACCCAGCAATTATTTCCACTCAGAAACCGGTAATGAATAGGAATGTAATTTATTCATTCATTAAACATAGGCAAATAAGCAACCAAAGAGGAAGCCGTCTGGCCATTCTTTTAATGAATCTGCCCCATTTCTGAGTGAAGTGTGGGCTGTGTGGATGAAACGCTGAACTCCGGAAATATATTACCCACTCAAGAAGCCATCCTTCCAGCCTTAATTAAAGAAAATCAACAGCTCCCACTTACAATGGATGATGATGGAAATCAAACTGAGGAACTGAAATACAGACTTGCCAGGCAGGCTGGGCTGGGCTTGGCTGGGCTCCCAGAAGCCTGGGAACCTCATGAGTTGGTCTGAAATATTGTGCCTTGGGCATCCAGGAAGCCTGGAGCACCAAAGGTGGCCAAGACATTGCTGGGAATTGACGTCATTACAGGACACCAGATCCTTTTGGATGAAGCTTTGGTGACTCATTCATTCATTCCCTCCGTTTTTCATTCATCCACTCAGGAAGCATTTTTGGAGTACCTACTATGTGCCAGGTTCTGCACCATAGATATAAAATGCTAAGCAAAAATAAACACTGTCTCAGTTCTACTACTCATATTTTAGTAGAAAAGATGTTTATTATGTAGAAATTAGGTAGATATATAATTACAAATTGACCAGAACTCAGAGGGAAAAACACAATATTCTCTGCAAACATGTAACGAGGAGCTCTGAGCAAGCATGGGGGATCAAGGTAGATATCTGGGGGGGTGGCGGCACTTGGGGCAGGAATCCTAAGGACGTCAGGAGGAAACTGGATGAGGACCAGAGGGAGAGGGAAAAGGCAGAACAATCCAGGTAGTGCCAGCATGTGCCAATGTTCAGAAATGGAAGAGAGCACTGTAGACAGAGAAAATACCCCTTGTGTATGATTTTGCTTCACTTTTATATACAAGTAATGGGATGCTCTTTAGATGATTAAATTAGGAAATACTTGAGGGCTGAAAACTGTCATGAGAACAGAAGGCTTGGTTTAAGCGTGTTGGTTTAGATGTGTAATAAACTAGTGAGAACCGTATTTTCATCCTATTAGCCTCTTAAAAGGAGGACTGAGCTTGCTTTGATGTAGTAGGAACACGACCTCTGGATCTCCTGTCACGTCAGCACCTCCTGCCAGGTGAGTTGTCCCACCTTGGCTGAACCGAGAGTCCTAGAGACCTCTTAGGTCTTAGGAAGAGCTCCCACGCCCTCCTCTCCATGAGGCTGCCGACAGCATGGACTCCAGAGACTGATCATAGCTGCCCCTGCTTTTCGTGAGTTCTGTAACCTTGACCAACCCACTTAACCTCACTGTGCCTCAGTTTTCTTGTCTAAAAATTGGGTGTGAAAATAGTGCCTACCTTAGAGTAGAGGACTCTTGTGAGGAGGGGCTATATGGCAGGCATGGGGCAGTGCCTGTTCCATAGGAGGAGCAGCAAAAATACCTATATGATTATTACTTAGGGAACTCTCCCCCCTCCCATTTCAGGCCAAGGGGCAAGAAAGAAGCTTATTGTTTAACACCAAAGCAAGTGGATGGATGTGTGTATGTGTGTTTCATGTTGTTATACACAACAGAGAGGTAAACACTCCTGAGACAGAGGTGTAAAAGGTGTGTAACTCGAGCAACTGTCTTTGGCCACGTCTAAGGCAGGGTTCTTTGAGGGACTGCAAAGTCATTGGGGCTGGAGTCCAAACGACTTGAAGTCTCTTAGCAGAATTCTGCTGATGGCTTCTGTGCAGCAGCTTGGGACTGTCTGCTGTAAGAACATGTACTACTGAAAGATGGTGATGTTCCCGAACTCTCCATATCTTCAACAGCCCCACCCACTTTTCAGGCTTAGCTAGTCACGGTGTGCTGAGTTCTGTATTGGATATAGACTGCTTATCACCTCCATTTTATACCCAAGCTGTTCTTTCTGCTCTGACAGCCCTTTTTCTCCTGCTCCTCCTTTATCCACAGCCATCAGGAAAACCATTTATCTTCCAAGACTTGGCTTATGTGTCACACTCCATAAAGTACTCCTGGACTCATCTTCCATCCCCACCTCCATAAAGTCAGCTATTTCCTTCTTTATTCCTAAATGAAATGTATATGTAACTGTCTTGGCATCTGTAATACTGTATTGTTTCATTAAATGTATGTCTATCTCCCCACATAGACTCTAGAAAAATCCCTACAAGGCAGAGCCCTCTTATGTCTCTCGTGTGCCCAGGGTCTAGCACAATGTTTGACATGCAGTTGGTACTTCAAAAATATTGGTTGAATTAATAAACAAATGAAAGAACATGTGAAAACCTAGCTTATCGTCCCTTGAGTATAAAAGAAATTAATTAAGTCACTGTGATTGTTTGGGAATGAGTGCTTGTTTTCTTTTGAAAATGTCTTTCATGGAATGCTACTCAGCAATTGAAAGGAATGATTCTGATATATGCAATACCTTGGATGGCCCTCAAGAGAATTACACGTATTAAAAAAAACCTCAAAATGTTACATACTATATGATTCTATGTATATAACATTCTTGAAATGGCAAATTATAGAGATGGAGACCAAATTAGTGGTTGCAGGGGAGAGAGTGTGGGAAAGGGAGGTAGGTAGCAGTAGGTATAAAAAGTAGCAGGAGAGATCCTTGTGAGAGACTATTCTGTGGCTTGACTGTGGTGGTGGTCATTGAGTCTACGTACATAGTAAAATTACATAAAACTAGACACACACACACATGTAAAGCTAATGAAATGCCAGTTTCCTGGTTGTGATATTGTACTATAGTGACACAAGATGTTACCATTGGGGGAAAATGAGAGAATATATGGGATCTCTTTGTATTCTTTCTTGCAACTGCATGTGAATCTTCAATTATCTCAAAATAAAAGAAACATACACATATGCACACACACACATACACAATGAGATCCCACTACACACCCGCCAAAATGACTAAAATTAAAAAGACTGACAACATCAAGTGTTGGCAAGGATATGGAGCAATTGGAACTCACATACACTATTGCTGGAAGTGTTGATTGATATAAACACTTTGAAAAAAATGTGTGGCAGTTTCTACTAAGGCTGAAACATCTACACCCAGCATTTCCATTTCCGGGGATATAATCCGACAGAAAAACATACATACTAGATGATTTGAAGTAGTCCATTTCATAATAGCTCTAAACTGGAAACTGTCCAATGCCCATTGACAGTAGAATGGATAAATCAGTTGTGGTATAGTCCCATGTCTCAGTCAGTTTGGGCTGCTTTAACAAAATACCATAAACTGGGTGGCTTAAATAGGAAGCATTTATTTCTCACAATTCTAGAGGCTGAAAAGTCCAAGATCAAGGTTCAGGTAGGTTTGGTGTCTGGTGAGGGCCTTCTTCCTGGTTTGCAGGTGGCCGTCTTCTTCTTATATCTTCACATGGCCTTTCCTTGTTCAGGCTTGAGGTCTTTTTATAAGATATTAATCTCATCATGAAGGCCCCACCCTCATTACCTAATCCAACCCTAATTACTTTCCAAAATCCCCACCTCCAAATACCATCACTCTGGGGATTAGGGCTTCAGCATATAAAGTGGGGGTGAAAACCACATATTCATTCCATAGCACCCATATACAACACCCTATCACAATTAGAATGAGCAAGTCGTAACAGCATGCATCCATAGGAATGAATTTCAGAACCATAATGTTGAATGAAAGAAGATAGTCACAAAAGAAGACACACTGTATGATCCCATTTATATAAGGTTCAAAATAAGCAAAATTAGTCTGTGCTGTGAGACATCAAGATGGTGATTATATTTGGAGGAAAACAATTGGAGAGGGACACGAAGGAGACTTCTGGGGTCACAAGACTGTTCTATTTCTTGATCTGGGTTCTGGTTATGTGGATGAATTCAAGTTTGTAGAAATTCATCTAATTGTACACTTAGGGTGCATACTAAGTGTATAATACTTCAATAAAAATTTTTATGATACATCAATAAAAATTTTTAAAAGAAAAAAGTTTATTCATTTTGTTCTGTAGTCAACATTTATTAGGGGCCAACTCTGTTCTAGATACCCTACTAAGCTCTATGGAGACCATATAGTTGAAAGGACCCCTGGTCTTGGGGCTCCCAGTATATGGAGAAGCTACTTATTTTCTTCTTTCTTTCTCCCTCTCTTGCAAAGTAAGTATCTGATAAGATCAGGAGAAACTTTTCTGTTGGTGGTAGTTGTGATTTTAATTAATTATCGAACTAAAAGAACTTGCATAAGAGAGAGTTTTTCTTGTCTTTACAGGAGAGCAGAGAGATCTTTTTTATAAAGTACTTACTGAGCTCTAAATCTTGAGCCCCAACATCCCTGAGATAATTCCTTTTAAGACCTCCTCAAACTAATTTTCAATAAAAAGAAGGAAAAAAATCGCCAAATGTAATTGCTGTAAAAGAAAAGAAACCTTATTAGGAAATCTATAACTGCCTTCAGGAATTCAAAAATAAAAACGTTCAAGTGAAGGAATCGTTGCTTTGTTTTGCCTGGAAATATGTCAGCTAAAAAGAAACTCTACATCTGTGTTTGCAGTCCTCCAGCTTGGGTGAACACACCCCCTAGCCCCACCCCAGGACAGATTACCCCCACCCATTCAAATGAAGGGCAGTTCATGGCTTTCACTGTGATTTGGTGAAAACAGTGTTTCTTGTCATTCCATCCATCATAATCCTGTAATTTGCAGAACGCAGGAGGCATTAAAGCATGGATAGTGTCACCTCCCGATGCCAAAGAAGGAAAAGAGAATTAATGAGATCAATAAAGCTACTCTCGCAGGAGAAATAGAAACACAGATGGGAGATGGTACCAGAGTTGGCAAGTCTGAGAGAGAGCTGGGGATCTGCTTATGGCCCTGTCTTAAAGCCAGGACTGTTACAGGGAACATGTGAGCTGGCGACCTCACCACCACACCTCCAGCAGAGCCCCACCCTTGGCAACATGCAGGGTTCTGGCCAGGATGAGAAATCAATCAGTATGGTCAGCAGGTATTGATGGAACACTGCCATATGCTTGGCACCAGGCAAGCATCATGGTGATGCAAAGAATTATGAAATATTGCCCATGTATCAAGGAGCTTATGTTCTACTATGAAAGTCAAATGCCCTCACCTCTTCCATACCATCACTTAAGTAAACATGCTGTATGGAGGTAGACATCTGATCAATATTTACAATAAAAATTGTGTCAAAGTTTATCCAAGCTTCTCGAAGAATTGAACACAGAGGGTAAGGAGATGGAAGCTCCAATCAAGGAAATAAACATATAACCTAATACATCCATTAGGTCCTCAAAGCAACACTTAGAAAGATAGACGTAATTACACCCTATGTGCAGGTGGAAAAAATTAGGCTCCAGGGATAATATGAACTTTGCCCAAGGTCCCAGACCAAGTGGTGAAGCCAAATCAGATTGTAATTAGTTCAAAGTCCATGCTTTCTCACCCCAACCTTGTTTCCTATAGAGAGAGGCAAGTGGCACCCGGATGGACATTTTAAGTTGTGTCATCATGCATTTACATTAATATTTATAAGAAAAAATACACATAATTAGTATAGCAAAGCCCTGATTTCAGTTATTTTGCTTCAGATGAGCCTAAAGTATTTAAATACTTTAAATAGTGCTTCAGATGAGGCTACGGTATTTAAATACTTTAAAACAAATAATGCAATTTCTTAGAGCCATATTAATAAATCATCATGCAGGTGATAAACATCTGTAGCAAAAGCATGGACGATTAAAGTTCGGACAGTTTTCATTACAGAAAGCAACTGTCCCTATGATAGGGAGACTTAAGAGTGTTTTATGGGGTCCCAGACAAGGACTGAGGAATCTGGAGGTTACTAGGACTCATAATTCCTGCCTGAGGCAAGGGGGGTTAGTCTACGTGTGGTGGAATCAGAGAAAACCCAGAGCAGAGGGGACACCATGTCCAGAGGGTCTGGGTCAATATCAAAAATCTGAATATCAATCAATATCAATTACCATCAATATATGAAAAACAGAAGCTCAAGCTTTTCACTACCAAATCGAGGAGACAGGAAATACACATAATTTTTGAGAACTCTAGGCAAGGGACATCAGGAACCCTATCACCTGGGACAGCCTGGTGACTACTGCTCACCTTGGTGGGCCTGGCAGCTGATTTAAAGGGCAAAGATAGGGGAGACGGGACCAGACAGCAGCAGGCCTAGGAGGGCATCCTAAGGCAAATTCTAATTTTCTCCTAGTTTGTCACTGCCCCTCAGGAATTAGCACACCTGAGACACACGTCCTCATCACCACCTCTGAGATTAGCTTCTTGTTGGCACTTCCGTCTTCTCTTCCTACTAATCTTCTTTTCGATATTTTAATTTATTGCATTTCATTGGGCCCTCTTTCCCTTTAAGGCACTGTAATTAATGGACCGGTCTAATTTCCTTTGAGACAACGTTTTTAATTGCCATAATTCTCACTTATGTCTTTTAGGCATCCCTGTTGGCGGTGATTCATTCGCATTTGCCTTCTCCAACTCTTCAATTATAAATACTCTGTCGATACGGGGAGACAGTTTTCCTTCCATCCAAGCATTCTTCGCGGTGTGTGCAAGCTTCAGAGCCTCTGTCTACCTTTTAACGTCTCTTTTATAATTGAAAATCCTCTCATTGTTGAAGTACATTGGAATTTTTATGAACTTCTGCTAAGAGGTTGTTGGGATTTTTTTTTTCTTTTTGTTTGTTTTGGGAAGTCAGTACTGTGTTGTTGTTTTGTTTTTTTAACATCTGTATTGGAGTATAATTGCTTTACAATGGTGTGTTAGTTTCTGCGTTATAACAAAGTGAATCAGTTATACATATACATATATCCTCATATCTCCTCCCTCTTGCATCTCCCTCCCTCCCACCCTCCCTATCCCACCCCTCTAGGTGGTCACAAAGCACGGAGCTGATCTAGCTGTGCTATGTGGCTGCTTCCCACTAGCTATCTATTTTACATTTGATAGTATATATATGTCCATGCCACTCTCTCACTTTGTCCCAGCTTACCCTTCCCCCTCCCCGTATCCTCAAGTCCATTCTCTAGTAGGTCTGCATCTTTATTCCTGTCTTGCCCCTAGGTTCTTCAGAACTTTTTTTTTTTTAATTCCATATATGTGTGTTAGCATATGGTATTTGTTTTTCTCTTTCTGATTTACTTCACTCTGTATGACAGACTCTAGGTCCATCCACCTCACTACAAATAACTCAATTTTGTTTCTTTTTATGGCTGAGTAATATTCCATTGTATATATATATACCACATCTTCTTTATCCATTCATCTGTTGATGGACACTTAGGTTGCTTCCATGTCCTGGCTATTGTAAATAGAACTGCAATGAACATTGTGGTGCATGACTCTTTTTGAATTATGGTTTTCTCAGGGTATATGCCCAGTAGTGGGATTGCTGGGTCATATGGTAGTTCTATTTTTAGTTTTTTAAGGAACTTCCATACTGTTCTCCATAGTGGCTGTAACAATTTACATTCCCACCAACAGTGCAAGAGTGTTCCCTTTTCTCCACACCCGCTCCAGCATTTATTGTTTGTAGATTTTTTGATGATGGCCATTCTGACCAGTGTGAGATGATATCTCATTGTAGTTTTGATTTGCATTTCTCTAATGATTAGTGATGTTGAGCATCCTTTCATGTGTTTGTTGGCAATCTGTATATCTTCTTTGGAGAAATGTCTATTAAGGTCTTCTGCCCATTTTTGGATTGGGTTGTTTGTTTTTTTGATATTGAGCTGCATGAGCTGCTAGTAAATTTTGGAGATTAATCCTTTGTCTGTTGCTTCATTTGCAAATATTTTCTCCCATTCTGAGGGTTGTCTTTTCGTCTTGTTTATGGTTTCCTTTGCTATGCAAAAGCTTTTAAGTTTCATTAGGTCCCATTTGTTTATTCTTGTTTTTATTTCCATTTCTCTAGGAGGTGGGTCAAAAAGGATCTTGCTGTGATTTATGTCATAGAGTGTTCTGCCTATGTTTTCCTCTAAGAGTTTGATAGTGTCTGGCCTTACATTTAGGTCTTTAATCCATTTTGAGTTTATTTTTGTGTATGGTGTTAGGGAGTGTTCTAATTTCATTCTTTTACATGTAGCTGTCCAGTTTTCCCAGCACCACTTATTGAAGAGGCTTTCTTTTCTCCACTGTATATTCTTGCCTCCTTTATCAAAGATAAGGTGACCATATGTGCATGGGTTTATCTCTGGGCTTTCTATCCTGTTCCATTGATCTATATTTCTGTTTTTGTGCCAGTACCATACTGTCTTGATTACTGTAGCTTTGTAGTATAGTCTGAAGTCAGGGAGCCTGATGCCTCCAGCTCCGTTTTTCTTTCTCAAGATTGCTTTGGCTATTCAGGGTCTTTTGTGTTTCCATACAAATTGTGAAATTTTTTGTTCTAGTTCTGTGAAAAATGCCAGTTGTAGTTTGATAGGGATTGCACTGAATCTGTAGATTGCTTTGGGTTGTATAGTCATTTTCACAAAGTTGATTCTTCCAATCCAAGAACATGGTATATCTCTCCATCTATTTGTATCATCTTTAATTTCTCTCATCAGTGTCTTATAATTTTCTGCATACAGGTCTTTTGTCTCCTTAGGTATGTTTATTCCTAGATATTTTAATCAGATTTGATGGAGAAATTAAAACCTTTACAGACAAGCAAAAGCTAAGAGAATTCAGCACCACCAAACCAGCTTTACTACAAATGCTAAAGGAACTTCTCTAGGCAGGAAACACAAGAGAAGGAAAAGACCTACAATAACACACCCAAAACAATTAAGAAAATGGTAATAGGAACATACATATTGATAATTACCTTAAATGTAAATGGATTAAATGCTCCAACCAAAAGACATAGACTGGCTGAATGGATACAAAAACAAGACCCGTATATATGCTGTCTACAAGAGACCCACTTCAGATGTAGGGACACATACAGACTGAAAGTGAGGGGATGGAAAAAGATAGCCCATGCAAATGGAAATCAAAAGAAAGCTGGAGTAGCAATTCTCATATCAGACAAAATAGACTTTAAAACATAGACTATTACAAGAGACAAAGAAGGACACTACATAATGATCAAGGAATCAATCCAAGAAGAAGATATAACAATTGTAAATATTCGTGCGCCCAACATAGGAGCACCTCAATACATAAGGCAAATACTAACAGCCATAAAAGGGGAAATCAACAGTAACACAATCGTAGTAGGGGACTTTAACACCCCACTTTCACCAATGGACAGATCCTCCAGAATGAAAACAAATAAGGAAACACAAGCTTTAAATGATACGTTAATCAAGATGGACTTAATTGATATTTGTAGGAAATTCCATCCAAAAACAACAGAATACACTTTCTTCTCAAATGCTCATGGTACATTCTCCAGGATAGATCATATCTTGGGTCACAAATCAAGCCTTGGTAAATTTAAGAAATTTGAAATCATATCAAGCATCTTTTCCGACCACAACGCTATGAGACCAGATATCATTTACTGGAAAAAATCTGTAAAAAATACAAACATATGGAGGCTAAACAATACACTACTTAATAACCAAGAGATCACTGAAGAAAGCAAAGAGGAAATCAAAAAATACCTAGAAACAAATGACAATGAAAACGCGACCCAAAACCTATGGGATGCAGCAAAAGCAGTTCTAAGAGGGAAGTTTATAGCAATACAATCCTACCTTAAGAAACAAGAAACATCTCAAATAAACAACCTAACCTTACACCTAAAGCAATTAGAGAAAGAAGAACAAGAAAACCCCAAAGTTAGCAGAAGGAAGGAAATCATAAAGATCAGATCAGAAATAAATGAAAAAGAAATGAAGGAAATGATAGCAAAGATCAATAAAACTAAAAGCTGGTTTTTTGAGAAGATAAGCAAAATTGATAAACCATTAGCCAGACTCATCAAGAAAAAAAGGGAGAAGACTCAAATCAACAGAATTAGAAATGAAAAAGGAGAAGTAACAACTGACATTGCAGAAATACAAAGGATCATGAGAGATTACTACAAGCAACTCTATGCCAATAAAATGGACAACCTGGAAGAAATGGACAAATTCTTAGAAATGCACAACCTTCCGAGACTGAACCAGGAAGAAATAGAAAATATGAACAGACCAATCACAAGCAGTGAAATTGAAACTGTGATTAAAAATCTTCCAACAAACAAAAGCCCAGGACCAGATGGCTTCACAGGTGAATTCTATCAAACATTTAGAGAAGAGCTAACACCTATCCTTCTCAAACTCTTCCAAAATATAGCAGAGGGAGGAACACTCCCAAACTCATTCTACAAGGCCACCACCACCCTGATACCAAAACCAGACAAAGATGTCACAAAGAAAGAAAACTACAGGCCAACATCACTGATGAACATAGATGCAAAACTGCTCAACAAAATACTAGCAAACAGAATCCAACAGCACATTAAAAGGATCATACACCATGATCAAGTGGGGTTTATCCCAGGCATGCAAGGATTCTTCAATATATGCAAATCAATCAATGTGATACACCATATTAACAAACTGAAGAATAAAAACCATATGATCATCTCAATAGATGCAGAGAAAGCTTTTGACAAAATTCAACACCCATTTATGATAAAAACCGTCCAGAAAGTAAGCATAGAGGGAACTTGCCTCAACATAATAAAGGCCATATATGACAAACCCACAGCCAACATCGTCCTCAATGGTGAAAAACTGAAACCATTTCCACTAAGATCAGGAACAAGACAAGGTTGCCCACTCTCACCACTATTATTCAACATAGTTTTGGAAGTTTTAGCCACAGCAATCAGAAGAAAAAGAAATAAAAGGAATCCAAATCAGAAAAGAAGAAGTAAAGCTGTCACTGTTTGCAGATGACGTGATACTGTACATAGAGAATCCTAAAGATGCTACCAGAAAACTACTAGAGCTAATCAATGAATTTGGTAAAGTAGCAGGATACAAAATTAATGCACAGAAATCTCTTTCATTCCTATACACTAATGATGAAAAATCTGAAAGTGAAATTAAGAAAACACTCCCATTTACCATTGCAACAAAAAGTACTGTGTTTCAATAATTTTTTTTTTTTGCTGGATTTAAAGTTGCATCAGTTTTCCATTGTTTTTCATTTTTACTAGTTTTTACAGAATATGGGCTGGGCACTTACTAGATTAAGTGCCCTAAGTGACAGAGAGAGAGTGTGAAGAGTGGCGAGATTCCCTTCTTTACCCAGGAAATTGACACTGGTGTAAAACTATTAACGAGCATACTTTCCCCCCATCCCTAGCCCCTGGAAACCACTGATTTTGTTCTCTATCGGTGTAATTTTGACATTTTGAGAATGTCATATACATGGTACCCTTGTACTTTTTTTTATTGAAGTGTAGTTGATTTACAATGTTGTGTTAATTTCTGCTGTACAGCAAAGTGACTCAGTTATATATATATACATTCTTTTTTCTATTCTTTTCCATTATGGTTTATCACAGGATATTGAATATAGTTTCCTGTGCTATACAGTAGGACCTTGTTGTTCATCCATTCTATATATAATAGTTTGCATCTGCTAACCCCATACTCCCACTCCATCTCTCCCCCACCCCCCTCCCCCTTGGCAACCACAAGTCTGTTCTCTATATCTGTGAGTCTTTTTCTGTTTCATAGATTGGTTCATTTGTGTCATATTTTAGATTCCACATATAAATGATATCACATGGTATTTGTCTTTCTCTTTCTGACTTAACTTCACTTAGTATGGTAATCTCTAGGTCCATCCATGTTGCTGCAAATGGTGCCCTTGTACTTTTGATGCTAGTTTTTGGTTATGCCTGTTTCCCAATTATGTCTACTTAGTTTTAAAGTATCCTTAAACCTACTTTTACTTTATAATGTTACATTATATTAATATATAATACATTATAAAAGTAAGATGTTATGGAAAACCCGGAACGAACTTTTTGGCCAACCAGTATATTAAATTAATATATTATATTTTCCTTTATTTTACTCTCCATCACATACCATGACACCCTCCTCCCTTTTAAGGAAAGTACAAAAGAGTTGGGGGAAGCAAGACCCCAAAAAAGGGTAAAATGCAAAGAGACAACCATTAAGGTTTCTAAATGGGGTTTCTAATCCTTGTGGTCCCCCTGTCCTGCCTTCTTAGCACTCATAAGCAACGAGGAAGGAAAAGGTGTGATCATGCTGAGAGTAAACTCAACAGCGTCGACTCTAAACTGTGTGACCTGGGCAATGTATTTTGCTTCTCTGAGCCTCAGTTACTTTACTTTTAAAATGAGGATAATAGTACCTACTTCCCAGGGGTGGTCGTGAGGGTTAAATGAGTAAGAATATGTAATATGCTTAGGACCATGGCAGGCGCACCTGCAGCATTTCTGTGTCTGGTGCTCTCATCAGCTTCATCCCCCTCATCATTTCCACAATCAAGCACAGCCAAGAAGGAGTGAGAGGGTTCACCCCTTTTTTGATCCCAGTGCAAAAGCAGTCCCTCAAAAATACTGTACGTAGCACAAGGAGTCGGCAAGCTCTGAGGGTGCACAGAGGCTGGGATGGGGCTTGGGGAGAGACTCTTGTAGTACCCAGCTCTCTCTAGCACCCGCGCTTTGGCTTAGGTGCTTATGCAAAGTCTGAAACCCTCCCCTCTCTGCTTCCTGTTCCAGTTCTTCCCAAATTTGCCTCAAGCATCTCCAGCAGGCACCACGTGCTCCAGCCAAGGGGGTCCCACAGAACCACTCACTCAGCCCTCGCTTCTTGGACTCTTGCCCAGTCGTGGTAACACGGGGGTGGCGTTTGGTGACTGTGACCACTTTGGTGCTTGCCAAGTCTGTCGCTCAATAACCTAAGGTAATTGGTTTCCTTTCCTTTGTGACTCACCCCATTCTGAATCTGTGATCAGCTCTATTGGAAAAATTGGGAATTTACTTTCTATTATATCTTGTAATCACCTGTTACCGTTAAATGGATAGTTTTAATTTTTCTACTGCTATTGTAATTTTTTAAATTTTATTTTGAAACAATTTTTCATTCCTACGAAGCTGCAAACGTAGTTAAAAGAGTTGCTGTGTGCCCTTCTCCAAGCTTCCCTCAACGGTAACATCTTACATAACCAGACTGCACCATCAAAATTAGGAAAGTGACTCTGGTACAATACTGTTAACTAAATCACAGACATTATTTGGATTTTGTCCATCTTTACAGATTCTCGTTCGCGCCCACGTGCACGTGTGTGTGTGTGTTTGTACACCTACGAAATTTCATGAAATGAATAAGTCCCTGCAACCACCACAATCAGGGCACAGAACTGTTCCATCAGCACAAAGAAATTCCTTCACGCTACCCTTTTCTAGCCACACCCCCACCCCTAATGGCCTGCAACCATCGATTTGTTTTCCATCATAACAATTTTGACATTTTGAGAACACTATATAAATAGTGTCCTTGTAATTTTTTATTCTAGCTTTTGGTTATGCCTCCTTTTGCAGTTGTATCTACTGTTTCCAAAGTATCTAGAAACATACTTTTATATTTTATTTTATTCCCCATCACTCCCCATGTATGACATCCTTCACCCATTTGGGGAATGTATAAAATAGGTGAGGGAAACAAAACAAAAGAGCAGACTAAAAAGCAAAGTGACGACCGCTAAGTTGCTAAACAAGGAAATAATCGTGAGAATAGTAACACTAGCAGTAATAACAGCTTACATTTACTGGGCCCTGACCGTGCGCCAGGCACCGCTGTAGGTACTTTGTAAACATCATCTCATTTAATTTTCACAACCCCCATCATGAGGTAGATGTTATTATTATCTTAACGGTGCTACTATTATATTATGGGTGAGGGAACTGAGGCACAAGGAGGTTATGTAAATTTCTCAAAGTTAATGCCACAGAGTAATGGAGCCAGGCTGGGAACCCAGGAGGAATTCACCCCATCCCCCGAGTCCCACCACAGCGAAGAATTCACTTGACTTCTTCTATTCTGTAGCCAGGACCCACCCACACGGCTTCAGGAAACTCTGTGAAAATTCATAAACTCCTGAAGAGTCATAGATTCTCAGAGCTGAAGGGGCATCAGAGACCATGTGACTCAATTCCTTAATTTTACACTGAAGAGATGGAGGTCTGATAGCATTTGGGGCTTGAACAAATGATTTAGAGGCACAGGATTAGAACCTTGAGCTACTGGTGTCTTTTTTTTTTAAAACAAATATTCCTTTTTTCCAGCTTTTTTGAGGTATAGGTGACAAATTAAAATTGTATATATTTAAGGTGTACAGTGTGATGATTTGATAAATGTATACAATGTGACATGGTTACTACAATCCAGCTAATTTACATTCCCATCACCTCACATGTTTACCCTTTTTTTTGGTGAGAACAATTAAGATATCAAGTATACAATACGATATTGTTAAACTATAGTTACCATGCTGTACATTAGATCCCCAGAACTTATTCATCCTGCATAACTCAAAGTTCATAGATTTGAAAACCTTCTTAGGGATTTTCAGGATTTGGGCAAAAGTCAAGGTGTGGGACCAGTTACCTTCTGCTTTGGTTTTTATATGAAAGTTTCTATCACTTGCTCTTGTCCTCCTCTCCCAAATAGAGCCTTTTTTTATGATCAGTATAACCTTGTCATTTTATGATTAGTCACTAACCAAAGTCAATTCACTTGTTCGGTTCATATTAGTCAGGGTTCTCCAGAGAAACAGAACCAACAGGATGGTGGTATATATCAATATATAAAGAAATTTGTTATAAGGAATTAGCTCGTGCAATTTTGGAGGCTGAGAAGTCCCAAGATCAGCAGTCAGCAAGCTGGAGGTGCCATGCACACACACACAGACACACACAGACACACACACCCACACACACTTCTACTGTATTACAGCCATTGTGATTTGCAGGCTTATTTGTTATAACAGCTAATATTACCTTAATTAATACATGGCATCAGGTCTGATTCATTTTAATCCAATTCTCCCAGCAACCAGTCACTGAGCATCTATATGCCAGGCACCGGCCTGAGTGGTGGAGTGCCAGGCCCTATAGTGTAGGTATGATTCCTGCCCTCATAGTGCTTTCAGGGTAGGGGGCTGGCGCCCTGCTTCTGGCCTCTCCCAGTGTTCTGTGCTTTTGTCTATCATAACACTTCTCATGTTTCATCATCATCGTGTATTTACCTGTCTCTACTGTGAAAATATGAGTTGCTTGAGGGTAGATAACATGTCTTAATTTGGTTTCTAACACCATGGTGCTGGAGACACAGTGCAGGTTGGTAAATGTTTAATGAATAAATGCCCCACCTGCTGTTGTCACATTTTGCCCCCTTAACCCTGGTCAATAGAGAAGGACCCACTCCATGTCCTTTTTGCACTTTGTGACTTACTGGCTTTTTTCAGAACCACATGGAAGTCTCTCCACAAAAAAGGCAAATTCATTGAATCAGAAGAGAAATTTTCTGTCTCACTCCGTGGCTTCCCCCCCATGAGAAAATAAAATATTTGACCGTTTTCTCCGTTGTCCTCCTACTATGTTTTGAATTGGGCTGCATTTTGCCGTGTTTCTCCTGCTCAGAAATGATGAATACCCTTTAAACCAACACAGTGTTATTTGCAAATGAACTTAAAGAGGAACGAAACCGTACAGGGCCGAAGTGGGCTCCAGCAGTGGCTTGGAAAAACACATTTTTCAAAGTACCAACTAAAAGGAATTTACCCAATTTAATTTTCAGGTAGGTCTATAAAATTAATAAGTATTCTGACTGAAAAACATAATTAAACCAACGGTGAATGTAAATGAGGAAGGGAAGTATCGTGCTATGACTAGAAGATCGTTTTGCAACCGAATGACCCATACCAAGAAAACAAATTATTAATGCAGTCTTATTTCTCAAGAATATTCAGGGAAACAAGGAAGCTCTTGCAGTTCTGTATAATCATCTTCTTGGGGATGTATGAGCAAAGAACAGCAGGCTCAGCTGGAACAAGAGGTCGTTTCCACAGCACTGAAGCCAAGGGGGAGCTGCCATTTTCCATACCCAGGTGGAGACAGTTTATATAAAACTGGAGCCCACTTCCCACCCTGTGGAAGACACTGCTCAAAGCTAGGCCTCCTACTAACAGAATCATGATTTTGTTTAAGGGAGGGCATTCTGCAAGCTACAGGGCATGGATCATGACTGGTCTAAGCCATTCAGGCACCTCTGTTTACCTTTGCTGGATACCGTATTTCTCAGCTCACCTTGCAGCTAGGAGTGACCATAGGACACTGTCCTGGCCAAGGAGACATCAGCAGATATCTGCTATGAAACTGGAAAATAGTTTCTCCCTAATAAAAGGAGAAAGAAGTAAAATGATCCTCTCTCAACACCCTGGCTCCCCCATTTTAACCTCTCGTTCCTGTCTTTGAAGGTAGCCATGATGCCTGGAATTGTGGCAGCCATTTTGCAACCATGAATCAACAAACATGAATATAAAAAGCCAATAAGCTAGAGATTGTAGTCCATACTGGAAGAGATCTGGATCTTTAATGACATTATTGAGTTGCTAAACCAAACCAGGAGTGTCTGTCTCCAGCCTTCTTGTTAGTGAGATAAGAGATGTCTACATTGTTTAGGCTACTGTTGATTAGAATTCCATTACTTACAGCCAAACAGAATCCTAACTATTTCTAATTCAACCCCCCTGTAATGTCCCCAGAAGCCATCTCTTCCTCACAAGCTGCTCTGCTGCTTTCCAGTTCAGGCCTGCTCATCTTTCATCTGAGCTATTGCTCCAGCCTTTTAACCAGCCTCCCTACCTTCAGTCTCATCCAGACTATCTCCTGCACAGCAGCCTCTGTGATATAATGTTCCTTCCCAATTTGTGCATCTGACAAATGCCTGTTCATCCTTTAGGCGCCTTTAGGGCCAAAATCAATCACCACCTCCTTTGAGAATCCATCTCAGTTTTCCCAGGCAAATCCATTGATCCCTTCTCCTTTTCTGCAGGTAGCACTATTTCCATATGTATTTCAGAGTATTCCTTCCTCACTTACTTACTCAAACATTTGATGTACCAGAAAGCACATCTGGTCTTATCTCTTCCACTTACAGTTACATGTATCTCAGTAGAAATCTAGCTTGTGGTCAGAGACTACATCTTATTCCTTTTGTGTCCCTAGCACCTAGCACAGCCTTTGACACCTCCTAAGAACTCCATAAATATTCATGGAAGAAATTCAACCTTCGAGGCACAGGAGATAAAGTAGTGAACAAGACAGAACAGTCCGTTCTACCCTTCTGGTTTACCAACTCCAGCAGGAGACTCAGTAAACAAATAATTGCAGACATTTAAGCTTGGAGAGTGTGTGGGATGCTAAAAAAGGGGAATTAGAAGATACTGTGAGGAGTGTAACACAGGAATCTAGACTGTAGAAGGAGGGGTCAGACCAGGGCTCCCTGAGGAAGTCACTCGTGTATATTAAAACCCTCAAGGCCATGAAAAGGGAAGAAATTGAGTTTTTCCAAAGAGCTAGAAGAGAGTCATTGTGGCCGTAGCACAGTGAGGAAGGGGAGGAGAGGATTCACGGAGGTAAGCAGGGGCCAGACCACGGGGGGCTTGGAAGACCATGGGAAGGTTTTTTTTAACATAAAAAAGTGTATTTTTTCATGCTAAAAATGTCCAATTTTGTCACACATTGTGTATGTTTTAAATATAGTCCAATAATGCTGATATACAGAAAACATTGATCATCAAATTAGCAAATCAATGATACCTTTCCAGCATTTATTAATAATGTGCATGTAGCTTATCTTGTTACTGGAATAAGTTAGTCAGCATCTATTTCCCAGATGAACTGAAACACACAAAACGTTGGTCATTCATCTCAAGTTTCAGTTTTAAAATAATGAGTAGTGGTGATATGTGGTTTAATTCTTTAAAAAAATTATTTTATGATGGTAAGACCACTTAACGTGAGATCTGCCCTCTTAACACAATTTTAAGTGTACAATAGAGCGTGGTTGACGACAGGTGCCATGTTGCACTGCAGATCTCCAGAGCTGAGTCACCTGACTTCACTGAAATTTTGAGCCTGTTGATTAGCAACTCCCCATTTCCTTCCCAGCAGGCCCTGGGAGCCATCATTCCTTCCTTGATTCTACAAATTTGCCTATTTTCAATATCTCATATAAGTGGAATCATGCATCTTTCTGTGACGGGCTTATTTCCCTTAACACCGTACCCTCAAGGTTCATTCATGTTTTTGCAGAATTGCAGAATTTCCTTCTTCTTAAGGCTAAATAGTATTGCGATGTATGTCTCTACCACATTTTCTTTGTTCATCTGTTGATGGACATTTAGGCTGTTTCCACATGCAAAGAATTTTTGACGTTTCTCCCAAGTGCAATGGGAAGCAACTGAAGGGTTTCAGGAAGATGGGATGACAGTGATCTAATTTACATTTAAGACAGTCACTTTGTTGGCTCTGATGAGAAGTTATTGGAAGGAAACAAGAGTGGAGGTTGAGGGTGGAGTTAGGAGTCTACTTCAAGAAAAGATGGCAGCTTGGGTTAGGGAGAGAGCTGTGGGCTGAGAGGAATGGGCAGATAGGAGGGAGGTTTGGGAGTTAAATTGACAGGACTTGGTGACAGGTTGGATGGGGGGCTTGGGAAGCAGGAGAGACGCAGTTTCAGACACGCAGGGCTGTCTCTACCTTCGCCCTCCTGCCTGGCTGCCTCCTGACTTCCCTTGGGGCACGGGGCCAGGGTCTTCCATCTCCGAGAGGCTGCCAGGCTCCTTGTCCCAAGCAAACCCGCTTAGTGGGAACAAGGTCAAAGAGAAGCCTTTCCTTCTAGAAAAATCAATGAAACATAAACCAGAAGAAAAAATATTAAATCTGCCTGCCTTTCCTTCCACACATCTGTCCCTGCAGAAAGATGTATGTGGCATTTCCCAGTAATTAAATCATACGGTTGAGAGGAAATGCAAGGGATCATTTAATTCTCCAAAGTCTGTTTCCCTGGAGGATGCTTCTTCTCCAGCCCCCACGGGAGCAAGGTTTGTGCAGAGCGCCGTCAGCCTCCTGCTGCAAGCCCTGCCCCTCGTGGCTGTGGTCTCCTCTGACCCGACTCGGTTAGGATTTCCTGTTATGAACTCTCAGAGCCCCCTACACCTTCTAGCACTTATCACTCTGCATTTAAATAATTAATCGTGTAGGCAGTTGTGTAATGTCCTGTTAGGGTGGGGGACATGCCTGGTGTGTTCAGCCTGCTTTCAGAGTTCAGACTTATTTAATAGCACTAAATTAACTCACCCCAAGGGCTCACCCAGATATCTGACCATCCCCTGGATCATCTCGTGTCCTTGTGAAGGGCACCTCAAATCCCAGCCAGCCCCCAATCCCACCGACTCGGAGGAAATTCTCTCATCTCAAATATCTGCTCTGATGCTTACAAGCTATGTGACTTTGTCCAGTTAGCTGACTTCTCCACTTCTCTGTTTCTTTATTCCTACAGTGAGAACTGTACCACCCACCACAACGTAGTGGTTACGACCCTGGAGTCAGTGTGGCTCAGGTTCAAATCCCAGCTCTACCACTTCTCTGCTGTGTGACCTTGGGCAGGTCGCTTAACCTCTCTGAGTCTGTCCCCACTTCTCTAAATTGAGACTCAAGAGTATCTATGATGTAGGATTGCTGTGAAAATTAGATAACAGGTTTTTTAGATAGCCCCAAATTTGGCACTTATTAGATACCTAATAACTATGAACTGTTATCATGATTATGGCTGGTTTATCATCTCACATAGCTGTTGCAATGAAAGCACTTTAGTACACGGAATAGACGCTTAAATGACACCATTACCAACACCAGGGACAGCAATGGCTAACTCTTGTTGAGTGCTTAAAAGGTGCCAGACATTGTCTCAGTGGTTTACTTACGTTAACTCAGCAACCTTGAGAGGTGCTGATAATATCCCCATTTTAATATAAGGAAATTAGAACAACTCAACAAATATTAGATAATAGTACCATCAACAAACATTCAATCAGCACCTGCTATCTGCCAAGTACTACACTCAGCCCTGAGAATACAGACATTCTTTCCTTCTGGAAACCCACAGACCAGCAGAAGAGGTAAATAAACACATCACTAACTTAAAGTGCTCTGCTCACAGTATGAATAAAATTGTATGCAAATACTGAGTTAATAAGCAATTTTTTCTGAGACAGTAGGGGAGAGGATTAAACTGAAAGTATAGGAAAGAACTATGTAAATATGAAAGCACACACACAAAAAAGAAAAATAGTATCATTAGCAGTTAGAAATAGCTCCCTACCTACCTGCCCAGGCGAGAAAGAACATACCTTAGGTGTGAGGGGAAGAGAGTCAGCTTAGGTTCACTTGATTGACGTTGTCCCCTCCTTGGCTGGTAGAGTGGAGGGTCTTTTTTTTTCCTCTTTGCTTTTTTTTTTTTTTTTAAATCTTTATTGGAGTATAATTGCTTTACAGTGGTGTGTTAGTTTCTGCTTTATAACAAAGTGAATCAGTTATACATATACATATGTTCCCATATCTCTTCCCTCTTGCGTCTCCCTCCCTCCCACCCTCCCTATCCCACCCCTCTAGGTGGTCACAAAGCACCAAGCTGATCTCCCTGTGCTATGCGGCTGCTTCCCGCTAGCTATCTATTTTACGTTTGGTAGTGTATATATGTCCATGCCACTCTCTCACTTTGTCACAGCTTACCCTTCCCCCTCCCCGTATCCTTAAGTCCATTTTCTAGTAGGTCTGTGTCTTTATTCCCGTCTTGCCCCTAGGTTCTTCATGACCTTTTTGTTTTTTTTCCTTAGATTCCATATATATGTGTTAGCATACTGTATTTGTTTTTCTCTTTCTGACTTACTTCACTCTGTATGACAGACTCTAACTCCATCCCCCTCACTACAAATAACTCCATTTCGTTTCTTTTTATGGCTGAGTAATATTCCATTGTATATATGTGCCACAACTTCTTTATCCATTCATCCGATGATGGACACTTAGGTTGCTTCCATGTCCTGGCTATTGTAAATAGAGGTGCAATGAACATTTTGGTACATGACTCTTTTTGAATTATGGTTTTCTCAGGGTATATGCCCAGTAGTGGGATTGCTGGGTCGTATGGTAGTTCTATTTTTAGTTTTTTAAGGAACCTCCATGCTGTTCTCCATAGTGGCTGTATCAATTTACATTCCCACCAACAGTGCAAGAGTGTTCCCTTTTCTCCACACCCTCTCCAGCATTTATTGTTTGTAGATTTTTTGATGATGGCCATTCTGAGTGGAGGGTCTTGAGATGGCCCATATCTGTTCATGCCTGAATGTGGGCTGATCCATCTAATTCCAGAGTGGTGGCCTGATGTTAATAATAACAGTGGCTGAAATAGGAAAGCAGCTTTATTAGAAGCAAACCATTTCATTAATTTATTCATTCAACAAATATTTACTGAGTGTAGGACTCTCATCTGAGTGCTCGTCAGTCTACAATCTAGGCAAAGTCTGTGCCATCATAATGCGTATATCCCAGCAAGGAAGATGGACCATGAGCAAATAAAATAATTTGCTTATGTTTTATAAATATTTAGTGGACTTGATGGTGATGTGTGCTAACAGAGGAAAATAGAGCAGGAAAAGGAGGGGAAAATGAGTCTTGGGAGGGAGAGTAGAATTATCATGTATACAGGGTGTTGTATTCATCTGCTAGGGCTGCCATAACAAAACACCTCAGACTAGGGGGTCCTAAAAAACACACATTTATTTCCCACAGTTCTGCAGGTCAGAAGTCCAAGGTCAAGGTGCTGGCAGGGTTGGTTTCTCCTGAGGCTTCTCTAGTTGGCTTGCTGATGGCGGCCCCTTGCTGCCCCTTCACATAGTCGTCCTTCTGTGCATGTGCACTCCTGGTGTCTCTTTTTGTGTCCTAATCTTTTCTTATAAGGATACCCATCAGATTGGATTAGGCCTCACCCTAACAGCTTCATTTTAACTGCATTACCTCTTTAAAGACCCTTATCTCCAAATACAGTCACATGCTGACGTACTGGGGGTTAGAACATCAGTACATGAATGGGGGGAAGGAGGGGGGGGACAGAATGCAGTCCATAACAGGTTTTGGGAAGCCTTCACCCATTTATATTGTATTTGATTGTAGTTGACCGGAACTTGAAGGAAGAAATGAGTCAGGTGGACGTTTGGAAGAGCATTCCGGCCGAGTAACAGCAAGGGCAAAGGCCCTGGAGTAGGAATTGAGTGGGTGAATTTGAAGAACAACAGGAGACAAAAGCAGCTCAGGCTGATTGAGTGATGCTGTCAGAGAGACCATGAGGCAGGATGAGCCTTGTAGTCAATGCTTGAAACGTGAATTTTATTCTTGGTGAAATGGAAGGGATTTTGGAGAGTTTTGAAAAAAGGAGTGGTACAGATTGCATCACTCTTGTTTTTAAAAGATTCCTCTGGCTGCCGTGCTGAAAGCAGACTTTAGGAAGGCAAAGGAAGAGAAAGAGGACTGGTTACAAAGCTATTGCAGTAATCTGGGAGAGGGATGAGGGTGATCTGAGCCCAGGTGTTAGTCCTGCAGGTGTCAGGAAGCCAGGTGGAATATGATGAATGTTTTGAAAGTAGAGCTGAGAGGACTTACTGATTGGTTGGATGTGGGTGAAAGAAAAGGAGGAGACAGGGAGAGCCCACGTTCTTTGGCCTGGACCACCAGAAGAATGGAGCCTTGTTGACTGAGACAGGAGAGACTACAGTTGGACAGGTGGGAAGTGGGTAGATTGGAGCCCTTTGGACCATTTGGTGTGAGCTGCCAACAAGACACCTGCAGAACTACTGAAGGAGTTTCAGCAGAGACATCCAGGTTTGGAAGCAGAAATTTGAGAATCATCAACTTACTTTGAAACCCATGGGACAAGAAGATAAGGCGGCGGGGATGAACACAAACAAAGCAGAGAAAAGCTCCGAGGAATCGCTCCCGGGCCACTGCAGTGCTGAAAGCAGAGGCTTCTAGCCGGGAAGGCCATGAACTCAGAGGGCAAAAATAAAAAGCGTCTTCATTTCCACTGACTCCTAACTGAAATTTGATATGTCCCTCAATAATGAATGAGGGAATAAACCACAGCAGCATTAAGTATTAGAGTAGCTGTGACCATGTCACCAATAGGAATCATAGCTAATTATCATGTTGTAAGTGTTGCCAATATTTCAAAACATCATTTACACTTATCACTGTTTAAAAATTATGAAGTCTTTAGACCTGCCACTGGACCTTTTTCTTTAATGTGTTAATAAAGAAGCCCATATATTACCATTTCACACATTAGTGTTATTAAATATTTTGATAACTATTTTCAGTGAAATTAGTTTCTTTGAAAAGGCAATGCATTTTATGGATATTTAAAAAAAATCATTATTCTAAGAAGATATCCACAAGCTTCATCTGCCTGTTGAAGGGGTCCAAGCCACAGAAAAAAAAAAAGCTCAGTCCTCTGCTTTAAAGGTTGAAGGATCAACAAAGGAAGTGGCGAGGAGCCAGGCTCCCAGGCTGATTCTACAAACCTGGTCCCTCTCCCTGGTCCCTCCACCCTCCCTCCCCGATGACCATGTCCTGTGTGTCTGGCCCTGTGCTCAGTGCAACTTGGATTCTGAAATGAGTGAGTCAGAGCCTCTTCCCCCAGTGAGCCTGTTTTCCAGAAGGGGCACAAGTACCCATACAGACATTATACTCGTCAGACGTTCTTGCAACCTACAAAGGATACTCAGCTACTCTGTGCAAGTTCCCAGGACTATATAGCTTTCAAATGCAGGTTTTTACAGCCGGGGAGCAAAGAATTGACACTGTCATTGTACTCTTCTGTGGCTTTCTCTCTTCTAGAAGTATTCAGCTCAGAGAGAAGATCTCTTTGGAGAGAGTAGTCTATCTACGTTTATTTCATCACAGAAGGAGTAAGTCCCTTAAAGAACACATCCTGCCTCACGGGGCCACTCAGGATGAGAAGTTCCTTTCCACTGGTGGCCCGCTCTGTTTTCTCCTCGCTCACTTAAGTCCCTCCCTGGCCCAGGCTGGAGTCAGGGATGGGGGAGGGGACCAACAGCAAGAGCTATTTTCATTGTTCTTTTGCAGATTTTCTTTCCAAAACCTTGTGCGTGCCGTTTATCCCGCTGCACTTCTGAAAATAGAAGCACCAGAATGTTCAGATCCACATTTTGGGCCCTGTAGCTTGAGGCCTTCTATCTCACTGATGCTGTTTTGGGAGCTAACAAACGGCTGAATAGATTTTCTTGGCTCGCACCCACTGTCTCGAAGCAGCAGTCAGGGGGGTAGAGCATTTCAGAGCATTATCTTCGCCCCAAGAGGAAACCAACAGCATCAGAAAGCATCATCCTGCCTGCATTGCTGGGGGAAGACTTCACACCCACTTCCATGGCCTGCAAAAGAAATACAGAAAAGAGTTTGCTGCAAAAAAATGTGTCTATTAAAAAGCTTTAATTAAGAGACATACTGGACCAGCTTCATTTTTCCCCATTGGTAAAATGGAGGAGATGGTCTCAACTAAATGAAAGAATGTATGTATGAGGGGTGGGTATTTCACCATGAATTTGCCTTAGTTGAGAGGAGACCGTCTCCTCTTGGGGAAAATATCTTGGTAAGTGGTTTAGATGAAAGGGAAAGTGTGGAAGGCATGAGACGGCAGAAGCTCGGCTGACAGAAGACTTGGTTAAACTGCTTGGTTTAGAAACAGACAAGAAATAGATAAGAAGTAGACACCCTTTCTTAAACGGTGGGAACTTTATTTCAATAACATATTCAATACAATGAAGTAAGAAAGGCCTTTCTAACCATTCGTCTATTCAACAAACCTTTTTAAGTGCCAGGCACTGTTCCATGCACAGGGCTCCACATTTATGTCTTCTAGAAGACTCTCCATGAATATAAATGTGTGTTGGAGCATGGAGAAATGTTTGTAAAAATAAGGCGTCAGGAGCCCTAATGGATTCTTATAACTGGGTGACTGAGAGCAAGGGCTTTGCCATCAGCCAGACCTGCCGGGGTTCAAATCCCAGGCCTTCCTGCCAGTGATGTCACCTTGGTCAAGTTACTAAGTCCTCTGGGCCTCTGTCACCCACGGGGTTATAAGAACCAGGTAAGATAATGGTATGAAACATTTAGCACGGCACCTGCATATAATATGTACCTCCCAATGATAGCTGCTATCATTAAATAAACCCTCCCTTGCTATGTTCGTTCGCAAAGAACTTAACCTGCAAAAGTGTAATCTCATAATAAGCTGGGGTTATTAGTAAAATTCAACCATTAAGAAAGTGTTCTTTTCTCTGCTTAGTGTGGAATCTGCGAAGCCCTGCTCTGGTAGGAGTTGGAATTACGCACTTCTGTGTCCATTCTTATTCATGCATCCTTTAAGCCAATATTTGTTGAAGCCACACTATGTGTCAGACACTCTGCTGGGTATTGGAAAGGCAGTGGTGACAGAGAGGTGATCCTTGTTCTCATGGACATTGCATTTTAGCTGAGGAGATAAAGTATTAACTGCACAGATAATTACTTAGCAATTATGTACTTAACAGTACATTGACCAGTGGGAATGGGACAGAGGAAATGATCCTGGTATGGAAAAGACTGCTCAGTGGATGTGGCATTTGGGCTGATGCTTGAAGGATCTGGCAGGATTTAACGTATGATTGTGGTGTTCCAATCACTGTGTGTTGAGCCACTGGGCTTAGCAGTCCCCTGGCATTACTATTTGTGAAATCAGAGAGAGACTGAGCAGCATGGCGGGTAAGAACATGGGTTCTGGAGCCAAACTGCCTTGGTTTGTAACCACCTTGGATGACGTCTCTGCCTCAGTTCCTCATCTGTAAAATGGGGATGAAAATAGTGCCTGCCTTATTGGTTCATGGTGAAGATCAATGAGTAAAATAATATCATTAAATAATGGGAAACACTCATACCGTAAACCCTAAGTAAGTATTGGTGATTATTGGAGTTAATATTGTTATTTGAAATGAAGGAATAGGTCTTCTCCACTAAAATCTGTCCCACATATCTGGGAAATGGTGAGAAAACGCACACCAAAAATGGTCTAATCACTCCAATCCCACCTGCTCACATTTTCTACGCAGTCCCATCATTTTGAAGTGAATTTGGCCATCTTTCTTTGAAAGTGACATCGTCTGAGGCTGGGAGTGGAACCTACATTCTTCTTAGAGAAGTGAACAATCAGTATAAGAACTGCCGTGGGCAGAATGTCAAACAGAGACAAAGATGCAAAATCCAATTTTTCTCCGATGGTGGTATTTTCGACTCACTTTCATGGTCTTGATTCTTTAAATCCCTGGTAAACTCATCCAATCCTCCCTTCTATGAAGCTTCCGCTCCCTAAAAAGGGAGTTAAAAATGTTATTTTTATAGCTGGCATGAAAATACTCTTTAGGGGATCCTGTCTTTTTTAGAAAGACATCTTGATAATAAGCTTGAAGTGTAGAAGGATAGTAAAAAAAAAAAAGAGAGATAGATGACCAGCTTTGTACTCCAGACATTTTGGGTTGGGAAAAGTGAGAGACAGAGGAAAAGGGAAAAGTCACAGAATAAATCCAGCAAAGAAGCCAGAAATGGTCAATTTTTTAAAAAATAAGAAACAGGAATAGCTGAAGGAATTTTTAGATCTCGTGTGCCTAAAAATCAGTTTTCAAGTTGTGTGCTGGGTAGAAGTCATCCATCACCTTAAACTTTCTTTTAAGACACACACCAAATAAATGTCTTTTGTGAATTTTGGACGCAGAAAATTAAGGAAAAGTTTATGGTGTCCATATCTGCATAGTCCTCCTCAGAAAGAGACTGCGGTGAGATTAACAGGAAGTTAGAACTAGAGGTAACCTTAAGAATATACGACCCTGGAATCTGCAGAAATCTTGGAGCAGAGATTAAATTTTCCAGCTGAGGGTGGGATAGGGGGCTTCTGTCAGTTGTAAGGAAATGGGGCAGGGTGTCCTCAGATGACTTGTGAGTCACATGACCCTCTCCTTTATAAAGTTTCACACAGCAATGCATGGATTGCTGGAGGAACTAGTTTATGGGCCATTCTTACGACTGTTCGGGGCAGATCAGACATAAAAGACAGTAAAAGAAATCATTAGGTGCTCAAAGCAAAACAAATGAAAGCATAAAAATCTCAACATAAAAACTTATAAAAGAGCCTAACTAACCTAAAAAAAAGTCTTGCTAACTGAAACAAAGAAATCAATAGGAAACTAACACAGTATTGTGAAGCAATTATACTCCAACAAAGATCTATTTAAAAAAAAAAAAAAAGAAATCAATAGAAAGGCAAAAATGCAGTGGTTTTACTGATTTAAGATTCACCCTCTCTTCTAGATTAAAAAGGTATATTTAAACTTTTACTTTGCTTCTCCCAAGGCACTAGGAACTTTGTCTTGTCTTGGGGTGTTTTGTTTTGCCCGAGCTCATCACCCTATAAACTACCTCCTTCTAGAGTGGGAAGAGATGGAAACAAGAAAAAGCTACAGGCGTCCCTCATTTCATTGTGCTTCATTTTATCACACTTCCCAGATTTTTTTTTAATAAATTGAAGGTTTGTGGCATTCCTGAATCAAGCAAGTCTATCAGCACCATTTTCCCAACAGCATTTGCTCACTTCGTGTCTGTGTGTCACATTTTGGTAATTCTCGCAATGGTTCAAGCTTTTTCGTTATTATTATGTTTGTTATGATGACCTGTGATCCGTGATCTTTGATGCTATCGTGACTCACTGAAGGCTCAGGTGATGGTTAGCACATTTTAGCAATAAAGTATATTTTAATTGAGGCATGAACATTTTTTTTAGACATAATGCTTTTGCACATTTAATAGACTACAATACAGTGGGAACATAAATTTTATATGCGCCGGGAAACCAAATAATTCATGTAACTCAGTTTATTACATAACTCACTTTATTGCATTTGTCTGGAACTGAATCCACAGTATCTCCGAGGTCAGCCTGTACCCCAATTTAAAAATGAGGTGATTTTTTTTTCATTGACAACTGCTTTTTTATTAAAAGTTACTGAATTCCATAAAGCACACAATGTAGTTTATATTCAACTAACAAAAGTTTGATACATGTATTTAAAATATATAATATATAGATTTATGTCAATATTTATATTTTATTTAAAAAGCAGTAGCTTTACATATTTTACAACTTGATTTTATAAAATACATACATCTGCCCTATGCAAATCTTCAAGCATGAGCTTCCATTCCTATTAAAATGCGCAATCTGTATTTCTGAATATTGAGAGAAAAATGGTACCAACTAAAAATAACATATCCATTATGACTCGAACATGCACCTGATTTTTGGCTACTAGATAACTGACCTAATAATCTATTCAAATAACTATGTTCCTTGAGGTTGGCAATCAATTTGCATTATGTAAACAATCTGTGATTAACTATGAAGAGACTTGCATTTCCAGGGTATCTGACACAATCTACCAAATTCTTTATTTGTCCTGTTACAGGTTTTTAATTAGAGAAGCAAGATTATTCAGTAATTTGATGTGTCAGGAAATCTGACAAGTGAAGTCACACCTAACAAGCCAAAGCCCGGTGAGTTTTTTTGTTTTTTTTTTAATTTATTTTTGGCTTCGTTGGGTCTTCATTGCTGTGCGCGGGCTTTCTCTAGTTGCGGTGAGCAGGGGCTACTCTTTGTTGCGGTGCGCAGGCTTCTCGTTGGAGTGGCTTCTCTTGTTGCGGAGCACGGGCTCTAGGCGCGCGGGCTTCAGTAGTTGTGGCTCGCGGGCTCTAGAGCGCGGGATCAGTAGTTGTGGCGCACGGGCCTAGTTGCTCCGCGGCATGTGGGATCTTCCCGGACCAGGGCTCGAACCTGTGTCCCCTGCATTGGCAGGCAGATTCCTAACCACTGCGCCACCAGGGAAGCCCTAAAGCCCCGTGAGTTTTGAAACCATGCTTTTGCCTTTGAGAAAACAGCTCTGAGAATTATTGTAGGAGCAAACTTTTCTCAAAACCCTGAGGGTGTATGTGCCAAGAAATAGAACAAGAACTGTTTCTCCTTTCACAGTCAACTGCGCTCAACTTGCAAAACTAGAGTTCTTTAGGTATGTGAAGACGTATTGGCTTCTATTCAAACATTCCTTCCACATATTCAAAATGGCGTCAGCTATCACACTGTTTTACTAACAAAAAATTTTTCATAAGAAAGGTATTCATGTAATAATTTTGGAGATTCATCCCCAACTATAAGTCCCAGTGCTAACATTTGAGAATTAAAGTCACAATAAACACCTCAATTATCAGGACCATAGAACCAGAACTTCAACTTGAAGGACAGAGATCTAAGTTTGAAGTACATGCTTAGATTCCACGGGCCTCTAATGGTAATGGTGTATATAAGTCTGTCTTTAATTTATGCTGAGAAAGTAAAAGTCTCCCATAAATTATTATTTTTAGAAAATAGTTCCAAATCACAAAATGGTTTAGAAACTTAAATGGAAAAACACTTTCACCAAAATAAGTAATTTAATTCATCTGGGCAATAATTAGGCTTTGAGAGAGGAGTCACATCCAAAAAGTAAATGAAATTCCCTCAATACCAGTATTTAAGAATTAAATTATAGCTAACAACAGCTTATTTATCAAGTAGTCAGTTATTCAACAAGTTTAGCCATCTACTGATGGACTAAAATTAGGTATCGGAAATTCTTTATTTTATTTGTAGGATGGAGTCTTTTTATTAAAATATTTTTCTGATATAATTTTAATAATCCTCCTCTCGATTTCCTAACCTCAAGAAAGGGAAAGGGAGAGGAAAGGGAAGGAAGGAAAGAAGGGAGGAAAGAGGGAAGAAAAACTGAGAGGTCAGAGGGACACTGAAGACTGATCCATTGGTATCTGTGAGTAGACAGGAAGGAAGAAAAATAAAGGAGGAAGAAAAATAAAGTCTGCAAAGAGGATTAGGGCCAGGAGGTTCGGATTAAAAGATAACTTCTTCACAGATCTTAATGATGCAAAGGCATTAGCATGACAGAATAGTGCAGTAGCTGATTTTGATAACAGTGAATCCTCAGAAAAGAATCATATGGTCAAGCCTCAGCTCTTTATAAAAAATAAGACTTGATTACCAGAAACAAGTAATATGTGGTTACATACCGTTTTCAAATCATTACTCATTTCAATTCATCTTTGATGCAATCTGGGAACAATTAAGCAGTCACTAGATACCTATTCTGGGATCTGAAGAAATTATTATCCACCACAGGAATCTAATGATATATATTTCTGCATATAGTTAAAATTTCAGAATGGAAAAAGTAGTAAACTATTCTAGTTACTTTATACCAAATATTTATATACCTAGTCAAAACAATAAGTATTACGCTCTTTCTCCAGATGAACTCTATATAAAAGCTATTTTTAGCATTTTCTTCCGAGGATTTAAAAAAAGCCTTATTTCCCTGCTAGCTAAAAAAGAGGAATTTGTACATTACAAGTAAGTCCTTTAGAGATGAATATTAAATCCCTTAAGAGAACAGCTGTAAAATTTATTTTTAAAAATTTATCTTAAAAAACTGAAAACCGTTTCTCTCTTTAAAATCTATGGTATTAATTACCTACTTGACATAATTTTTTTTTTTGAAAGGACACCAGGTTCATGCAAAATAAGGAACTGAATGTATCACTGCCTTAACAGAATTTGGCAAACCAGAAGAATGACCTTAAAATAAATAAATAAAAAAGAACAGAGTACATATTGTCCTAAATCTGAAGGTATAATTCTGTAGACCTATGCAGCAGATAGTACCTCATAGAGGGAATGCAGGGAAGAGGGAAGTAGCATGTTCCTATGTACACTTTCTTAGTTACTCTGGTTGTCATTCAACAATGCAGTACAGAGAAATATTCTTTTTATTATTACAAAACTGTTAATTGCCCTCTCTTAAGCAATGACTCAGGTAAACATCTTATGTCTTTCATTTATGTAACTTACATTTAAAATTAACTTAATTAAATCTAAGTGTACAGGAGTTTTCAATGATTCCTAAGTTCAAGGAAGTAATGCATAAGGTGTTAACAGATTGCAAATTTTGAATGGTTGGTGCTTCTATATTTTAGGATATTTCATCCTATCTTCTTCTCCTTAAACCATAAAATGTACCAAAATTATTTGGTTTTCCTTTACTTTCCTCTATGTCATTTAATTTATTGTACGGTATCTCTATGTAGAGAGAGAGGTATGTTAAAATACTATTATTTGTATTAAAAAACTCAATTGAGGCTATATATGACCTATTAATCTATACAGTAACATTGTTAATCTTTGACCTGGTATATTAATTCCTTTGGTGAATAAATGTCACAGGTCATTTCTTTATAAAAGGGTTTTAGTAAGAGGACCAGCAGTACAGAGAGGGACCCCCTACCCCACCCCAGAGAATGATCAAGTGAATCAGTAGTTTAGAGCAGTTATGTAAAATATGCAAAATACATAATTTACAGCTGCAATTTTCATATTAAAAAGCAGTTAAAAACTAAGAGTAGTTCAAAGCATTCCAAAAAACATATTTTGTCTTGTTGAATCAGCCAACTAATAATACTGGTAGAGACTACTACTGTGAGAACTTATGTATATCTAGTCAAGAACAAAAATGTTTCTAAGTTTAAACAGTGGCAGTTGCTAACTAACAGTATAAACAGTGTACACAATTTGGTGGCTGGCCATAGTTTAAAATTTTTTTTTCAAGTTATTTCTACAGCAGACATATTTTAGAAGTCTACCCACCCCTGAGTTCAACAATTATACTTTTAGAGTATAAAATTATATGCTTTTAATTAACATGTACAAAGCTACAAAATGTCATCTATACAGAGATTAAAAACAATTTGTAAAATATTCTTTGCCAATTATTGATTGGAAGGTTTTGCTGGGGTACATATTTCAAACCTTTTAGCCAACTGGCTTTCATTTTTAAGCCCAAATTGATTCATATATTCACTGCAGGATATGTCAAAAAGAGTGCAACAATAGGCATTAGTAAAAGTAACATTGTAGTAGAAACAGATTTTGCATATGTGAAAAGGTAATTTATAAAATACATTAATTGCTTTTTTTTAAAAACATCTTTATTGAAGTATAATTGCTTTACAATGGTGTGTTAGTTTCTGCTTTATAACAAAGTGAATCAGTTATACATATACATATGTTCGCATATCTCTTCCCTCTTGCGTCTCCCTCCCTGCCACCCTCCCTATTCCACCCCTCTGGGTGGTCACAAACCACCGAGCTGATCTCCCTGTGCTATGCGGCTGCTTCCTGCTAGCTATCTATTTTACATTTGGTAGTGTATATATGTCCATGCCACTCTCTCACTTTGTCACAGCTAACCCTTCCCCTTCCCCATATCCTCAAGTCCATTCTCTAGTAGGTCTGTGTCTTTATTCCCGTCTTACCCCTAGGTTCTTCATGACCTTTTTTTTTTTTTTTTCTTAGATTCCATATATATGTGTTAGCATACGGTATTTGTTTTTCTCTTTCTGACTTACTTCACTCTGTATGACAGACTCTAGGTCCATCCACCTCACTACAAATAACTCCATTTCGTTTCTTTATATGGCTGAGTAATATTCCATTGTATATATGTGCCACAACTTCTTTATCCATTCATCCGATGATGGACACTTAGGTTGCTTCCATGTCCTGGCTATTGTAAATAGAGGTGCAATGAACATTTTGGTACATGACTCTTTTTGAATTATGGTTTTCTCAGGGTATATGCCCAGTAGTGGTATTGCTGGGTCATATGGTAGTTCTATTTTTAGTTTTTTAAGGAACCTCCATACTGTTCTCCATAGTGGCTGTATCAATTTACATTCCCACCAACAGTGCAAGAGTGTTCCCTTTTCTCCACACCCTCTCCAGCATTTATTGTTTGGAGATTTTTTGATGATGCCCATTCTGACCAGTGTGAGATGATATCTCATTGTAGTTTTTTTTTAAAAAAGAGAACCTAATTACAGTATCATTAGCTTACATGATACTGAGAGCTGGACCCTTCAAAAAATATTTTTTTCTATAGAAAAATATTATCTAGCTGTAAGCCAAGTCTTAAATACCAACAAAGCAAAGCAAAACAAAACAAATCCCTCCAGAACAAAACTGTATGGTTGTGTGAGACAAATAAGCAAACATGCCATATTCTATAGTGTACTTTTACCTAAATTTTAAAATAAAAATGTCCACACTCTTTTGTTAAAACATTAATAAGCCTCTGTCAAAATGTATTCCTTATTTTAGGGTACAGGATTGAAGGACAAGATGATGCTTACAAATAAAGAAAATTTACAAGGAAAAGCTTGACAAAAGTTTTTCAATTAAAGTATTGTAACGTTCAAACTTGACTTAAAACATAACAAAAGAAACAAAATTGCAGACAAAAATGTTTACGGATTTTCCAAACATAAATAAATGAAACAGTGTTTAGGCAGCAGGGTTTATGCTGATGGCTAGCAGGAAGTAACAGAGTATAATCTACTTGGAAAAAAAATCGTTAATGTACAAATAACAAGCCCAAATTATGGACTGCAGCAAGTTAATCATCACTGTCATTTTTCTTCCAAAATAAAGCCTTTATTAAACCATTCATACCCTATATTACCTTTACTTTACTATAAATACTATATTTACTTTACAATACCCTATATTACCTTTACTTCAGAGATTGAGGAACTATATACAACAGATGAATTCATTTTCACCAGAGGGATAACATATTCTACCTCTCTGCCAATGTCACTTGAAAACCGTCCATGTCAAAACAATTTGACAGCAGATATAAACAAGTCAATAAATACGCAATGATCTTTCATTACAGTCCTTTAAAAACGCATGTTAATTCATGCTGTTAACCTTAGGTTCACAGTGCATAGAATCCAAATATAAGCAGTTGGGGTGACTTTCAAAGTAATGTTGGATCCCTCACTTTATTTATAATCCCGCTCTAACGGATAAGTTCATTTCATAGGCCCTATCATGCATTAATCATTGGGTGGCAGGAGTTGATGAAAATTTTTCCTGTTACAACGTCCGTTGCCGGCAATGAACGTCCCAAAACCGCCAAGGAAGTCATTGTTATTGCACAGTACATGAGGACCTGGAACTTTTCCAAAAGCTTAAAAAAATAAAAATTAAAAATGGAATTATATTTGACATTTCCTGACACCTGCATCAATACTCTATGACTAATAAAAGCATGTCAGTTGCCTGGACTGAACCAGCGATCAACATGCGCCCAGAATGCACACAAGTAAAAATGCAGTAAAAGGAAGTAGTCTTCATTGTCTATAGGTCATTTCCAGTCAAAGGTTAAAGTTCAAAGACTGAATGATCAAAGTGCTCATTTTCTCAGTAGGACTGTCTTCTACTAGGAGGATGAAAACAGTGGCATCAACAAGTATCATCATGATACCACCATTTTGTTTTCTTTGGATTCTTGTTACATGTTCGAACATAAAAAGAATTCTGGTGGTCATCTCTGAGGAGAGTCAAAAGGATATCGACACTAAACTTAAATAGAAGTTGAAATTTTTCCCCTTCATATAAGGTACCTGGTGCACCTTCCATATCTACAATCCACTGTGTAATTGAATTTTGAACACTCTTTTCATTTAAAGGCATTCCGGGAGGTGGGTCATTTTGCAAAGCCAACAGTTCTTTTTGTAGTCGTTCTGCATTGACGCCATCAATGAGGTGCTTTTGAATGTTCAACATGATTCGATTCAACCAGCAAATTCTAGAAACAGCAAAATTTTATAGAAAGAGCGTGGATGATTCATTCTGGCAGAACTGGGTTTGATTTGTGGTTTTGTGTGACCACAGGCAACCTGCTAAGCCTCTCGGAGATGCAGTGTCTTCAACTGTTGAATGGAATGGTACCTACCTTACAGACTGCTGGGAACATAAACTGAGACCAAAATAGGTGCATTATTCACAAGAGTCATGTACCATAAAGTTTTGAGAACACCAATTTAGTGAACACTGAACCATTGTTCTTAGGGGAAATACAGGTTAGGTTCCTATAAACCTCTGGTCACAGCATTTTCATCAAACAATCAATACAGAACTTTGTTTTAAGTGTGTTTCTGTTTAAAAGCCTTTTAATATTAATGTTGATTCATTAATGTTGGTCTCAGGGCCAGCAGCACTATGACCCCTGCCTGTTATCTAGCTGTTCTCTCCATAAGGCACGTCCCAGCCTTACTGCACTTAGGAACACCAGACGGCACTTCAGCTCTATACTTGGAGACCATTTTAAACAGCGAAATCACCAATAAAAAGGACAAAAATGCAAATAGCAGTAGTGCTAAACAGACTTCAAAAAGAGCACTTGTTTGCAGTGTAAGAACTGCAACAACAAAGCCTGGTTGTCTCATCAAAGCCGTGCACATCAGCTGGGAATGTGCACGTTGAGTGACTGGAATTTTTTGCAACTCTGTGCATGGATGCAAATAACCACCAAAGTACTGCAAGTTTTCATTTGGGGATGATGAAAAAATTGTAGCGAGTAGGCAAATTCACAAATACAAAATCTGGAAATAAATGAGCATCTACTGAAATATATGTATGCTTAGAACTGAAGAAATGCTTTGTTTCCCTCTTTTTCTCTTTTCCCAGTAACATGTTAGACATTGCAGGGAAACCAAGGAAGTTTGAGACAAGTAGTGTAGAATCTGTTTGTCAACAGGGGGAATAAAAAACAAAAACAAAAATAGCAGCTGAAAATTAATTAAGATGAGAGGAATAAGCGTCTCTCATAGCCCAAGGGGTGCCACAGGTAGTGGGTGATTAACAGCCACCTGCCTGATTCAGGCAGTAAGGACTACAGCTGGAATGCAAGCAGGTCCTTGCATAAGCCTAGCCTCACTCCTAGCTACCCGAGGAATGTGGTCCAGGACAAACAGAACATCAGCAGTTCCTGTGACTTCTGGAGTGGAATTTGTCTCTGTGGTCACAAGCAGAGCTCTCTCACTTACCAGCTGTGTGACCTTAGGCACATGACTTAACCTCTCTGAACCCTGGGAACTGTAACTCAGATATTAAATTCCTCTCTCCACCCCATAGGAAGGTCCCATGATCCTTTGGAGAAGCACCAATGGAGAGGATCTTGTTTCCTGAGCATTGAAATCCTCAGAGAAGCACTTTGAAAAAACCCTGTGAACAGCTGTGTAAACAGCAGACGTATGAGTGCTCTCTGTGACCAGCCCCTCACGTACAGGTACTGTTGGGGACTGAATGTTTGTGTCCCCCCTCAAAATTCATAAGGTGAAACCTAACCCCCAAGATGATGGCATTAGGAGGTGGGATCTTTGGGAGGTGACTGGGTCATGAGGGTGGAGCCCCCACGAATAGGATTAGTGCCTTTATAATAGGGACTCCAGGGAGCTTCCTCCATGTTAGGGCAGCCTGAACAGATTAAGACAGGCACTCAGTTTCCTTCTCTGTGAAACAGACATAATAATAAGACCTACTGCAGGAACTTTGTGGGGTTGTTGTCAGTCATTACATGGAAAGCACTGAAAACAGGATTCCAGAGGATCTCAACAAATACCAGTCACTTAAAATATTCTAGGATTTCTTTCATTCTTTCTTTAGCTTCAAGTTAGGAATTGCTTTGTATTCAGGAAGCTCCCTCGCCAGGCAAGAGTTCAGATGCAATGTGCAAGCTAACCAGTCTTATAAATTAGCACAAACATATGTCAGTGGTAATTAATTAAATACCTCTGTCGCATCACTAATAGCACCGGCTGAGGACAATATTACTGTTCAAAGCACACCGTCACCCATTTCTCAGTTTCACATTGTATGAGGTATAAGAGTAATCTGTTTAGGGGTTTAAACAAAAGCCATTGCTTTTTCATGTTGAAGGAAAGAGGAACCTCCCAAAATAGAAACAGAGCCTGCTTACCCTCTATTCCTCCCACTTTCTGCAAGATCTTCTCAAGGAGCCAATTTACATACAGTGGACAAAAAACAAAAAAAGACTAGTGCTCATTGTTGGTTTATCTTGTTCCCTCTCCCTGTGGTCTCAGATTTGTGAGTTTGCCTCTTAGCATCAAGTTTTGTTTTTTTTTTAATAAAGTCTCTTTATTTTTTTTTTAATTAATTAATTAATTAATTTATGGTTGTGTTGGGTCTTCGTTTCTGTGTGAGGGCTTCCTCTAGTTGTGGCAAGTGGGGTCCACTCTTCATCGCGGTGCGCGGGCCTCTCACTATCGCGGCCTCTCTTGTTGGGGAGCACAGGCTCCAGACGTGCAGGCTCAGCAATTGTGGCTCACGGGTCTAGTCGCTCCACGGCATGTGGGATCTTCCCAGACCAGGGCTCAAACCCATGTCCCCTGCATTGGCAGGCAGATTCTCAACCACTGCGCCACCAGGGAAGCCCTAGCATCAAGTTTTTCCATCACATTATTATAGGAGCTCTCCAGCCCAACTGCTACCTGGTACATAGGTACTGTTTTCATATCATTTGACTTTATCCTTCATTTAAATCAGTTTTGGATTTTTTTGGTACTAACTGAAGTCATGAAAACACAGATAAATACCTGATTCTATATTCCAGCTCTACCACCGGTTGTGTGATTCTGGGCAAGTGGTTTAATGTCTCAGTCTCAGTTTTGTCATCTGTAAAATGGAGATAGTAACACTTATCTCATGGATGGCCATAAAGATTAAACTAGATCGTATCTAATCAGTGCCAAGACAGTGCCTGGCAGGTATTGATGGCTCACTTCTGCCACAGTGATGAGTCAGCAGGCAGAGAAGTGGCTATGGGCTTCTCCCTTAGCTTCTTGCTGTCACGATTGAAGAGTAGAGCTCATGTAAATGAGATGGTCTAGATCTATACTAAGAGAAGAAAAGAGGTGGAATAATCAGCCCCTGAATAATGAACCTCTGATTACCTATAATCACTTTGGGAAACACAGCTCCTAAAGGCTGAGTCCATGCTGGCTTTAAGCAGGATCAAGTGTCCTTCTGACATGAGCTCAGTCTGGGAAGCTTCATCACACACACACACTTCACATGCACACATAATCAGCCTGAAAAATCAGATCCACTGGATCACCAAACTCCCAAAGCAGTGGAAAGAGTAGAAGCAATATTCCATAGGAGTAAGTTTAAGTTTAGCATGAGAAACTAATCTCTGGCCTCTATTAAAATGTTTAACAAACAGCTCTTTAACCAATGACCCCTCTTACCTCCTGTATCAGTTAGCTTTAATAAGTTATGCTGTGTAACAAGCAACCCCAAAATCTCAGTGGCTTACAACAACTTAGGTTTTTTTCACCATCTCTTTATATGCTGGTAGTCACAGGTCTGCTACAGCTCTGTTCCACATATCTTCTCATTTCAGGACCCAGATTGAAGGAACAGTCCCTGTCAAAGCCCCAAGAGACCTGATAAAAACACACAATCTTAAAACTTTTGCTTGAACATGGTTTGCATTACATCTACTCATATGCCACTGGCCAGAGCAAGTCACGTGGATAAATCTAACATCAGTGGATCAGAAAAATATACTACTCTTACAGGAAGAACTGGTGAATATTTAGGGACACACCTCCAAAGTGTATGTGTGGTGGGGGGGGGGGGTTGGATTATGCTCTAAGCATTTCCAAGCCTTCTCTGATTTCAAGCTAATTTTCAATTTTGAGAAGACAAACCATGTTAAAGCCTTCTTATACACACTATGAGGATGCCAAAGCTCAAAGTTCCTCTTGAAGGTTCTTAGGGTCTCTGGTCTCCTAGAAAAACTAGGGTTTTTCTAACAGATTTCCAACAGATACCCATAAATCTCTAAATGTACTTTGTTAGAGTAGGGATCTATTTATGGTAATGATAATCCATGGTAAGCATCTTTTTCAGGTATCTGTGGCTTTTAGGTATTTTCAGCAGAGGAAGGTCACAATTCCTTTCTAGACTTGCTATGGCTATGACAGACTTCACATTGGTAAAAGATGAAAGGACATATATAGAAAATGGGATATGTATGCACCCTGGGAGGAGTGGGCCCCTGAGGAATATAGAAATGCTGTCACCAGCTGGTGAAAAGGATGGTGAATAGCCAAAACTACAAGGATTGAGGAACATCAGTTCTTCCATTCATTTCTGTGATTTCTTCCACATCTAAGATGTTATAAGTCCAAGTTTAGATACTACTTTCTCCATCCAGACATCAAACCAACTGCAACATCATTTTCTAAGCATGACACTTTCCTTCACACCACTCACCCCCTCCACTGCCACTTGGAAAGAAGGTCCCAAGTTGTCCTTCACTAACTCTTCTATTCAAACCTAGGACCCTTTTCTTCCCATTCACTAGCACCCCCCAAATCCCATCACTCATGTTCCTAGTCTTCTAATTTTCCACTTTTTCCCAATGACTTTACCTTGGGAAACTTTGCTGTCCTTGCAGGTCTAAGTCAGCATTCTGAACATTCTTGCAGCAGCAGTATGAATGTTCACACTGAGTGTGTATGTCCATTAAAGGGGAAAGCTCACCCATCTTTGTTATCACTATGTACGGAGTCCCCAGTGATGTTCTAGGCACTGTGCTCCATAATGTTCATTTACTACAGCCACCCCTGAGTACAGGAGAGAATATATTATGACCCCAGTTGAAGAGGTGAACCAGATGGAGGCTCAGAAATGTGAAGTGGCTTGCCCAAGGTCACAGAAGCCAGGAACTGGCAGAGCGGACAGTCAGCTTTGCCTGATCCCAGTATCCGTGTCTTCCTTCTTCATCATGCCTCCTTCCACCTAAATACTGGATGAAACAAGCAGTATGAAGGGCACGCCATGCTGGGCCGAAACGATGCCCATTAAGTGGAATTCACACCTACCTTGTACTTCCTGCACACTTCGATTCACTCAACAGACTGAGGAATGGAACAGAAGACACTTAGTCCTCTCCAGACAATAAATCATTGGCTTACTATCTGTCACTGGCTCGATTTTCCGAAGACTTGTTTTCATCAGTTTAATGAATTATTGGATCACCTGGAAATTGCTCAGAATTAACCTGTGGCTGGCATTAATTGATCCGCAACACAGGTGTCAAGCTCTCTCTAACCAGTCCTATCCATCCTTTTGCGAGGAGGCCAGCTGCCCTGCACAAGGCGATTCATTTATTTTGATGCTGCATCTGCCTGTGTCTGCCGTGGGGGGATGGGGGGTGGTGAAGAGCCTGTGGGGAACAAAATGGCAGCCTCTTTTCCAGGGGTACCTGGGCGCCGCCTGCTGCCTCCACCCTGCCCGTGTGGGTGGGCAGCAGGTAAGAATCATGATCAATCCCATTACAACTTGCCACACCATCCTCAGTTCTTTGGAGCGGCTTGGCATGCTTTGGGCTTCTTTGCTAGGATCCCCTCTGTATTTTAACCATCCTAGAGTCCACTTAGCTCTAACTCCACATCTAGCTCCAATCCAAACGGTTCTCTCCACCTCCCTTGTTACCAGCCTTCACAAGCTAACCCCAGTTCATGCCTCATAACTAGCCAAAAAGCATCCTCCTTTTCTCCCTGCTTCCACCCCCAACCTGCAGTAATCCATTCACTACAGAGTGGTCAGAGGGATCACTTTAAATCAGATCATGCCACCTTCTACTCTGCTTAAAAATTCTCAGTGGCTTCCCACTCTACTTGGCATGAAATCGCCCAAGAGCCTCCAAGACCTGCCTCTGTCCCCGCATTCCCCCCTCACCGCCCCCAATCTAGCACCTTGCTCCAAGCTCTCCCTTGGCACCCATCACTGGGGCCTTTGTCCCTCCCACATTCCACTCTAATTTTTCGGTCTGTTTCGCTAACAGCTCTATCTGCAGCACTATGACTGAGCTTGGCACATAGCAAGTACTAACTTACTATATTGACTTGATTCATTAATGAGTTATTTTCCAGGTCTTAAGGACAGTGTGGAGAATGGGGAAATGGAGGGCTGCTGATCCTTTGTGAGTGGTTTTACAACAAAGTTCCACTCAAGGGAAGTCCCATAGCTCACTGAGCTCTGGTGTTCAATTTCCAGTTTATCTGTCAGTCAACTCTCTAGACCAGGAAGTGGTACACTCTTCCTGCATAGGGACAGGTAGTAAACATTTGCCCCATTCAGTAGTTGTGACAGAGACCCCATGCCGCCTTCTCCAGACGGCATTCAGTCTCTCAACTACTCTAATCAGCCACTGTAGTGCAAAAAGAGTCATAAAATATATGTAAAGGAACAGGCCTCCTATGTGTCAGTAAAACTTTATTTACCTGCAGCAAGTTGGAGCTGGTCCACTGACTATAGTTTGCTAACCCTGCTTAAACTACAAGTTTCTTGAGGAACCCTAATACATGGCTGGCCACCACTCACTTCGGGCCCACTGAAGAAGGTCCAATATGGTAGAGACAAGAATTCACCCACTGCTATGGCAATCAAGAAAGCCCTCTCCATGGCCTTCTATTTCTGGGACCAGCCTTTCACATCATGAATATTGGAATCAAGCCTGTCATCCATCACGGCTTCCCCCACCGACAAGGTATGCAGCCTTAGACAAGTTACCAAATTGTTCTGTCTTTTCTCCTATAAAATGGGACGAGGGTTATTCTAAAGAGCAAAGGAGATAATGGAAGTGATTCCAGGTGAAATGAGAATCACCCAGCACAAACGTACACACGCATGCAGGTACATGACCAGCAAAAATAGTTTTGATCGTCACTGTTCCGCTAACAACCTGGCTTTTATCCTCCCGAGTGATGTTTACAATCTAGAGGCACAGCTGAATTGCTCAGGACAACAGAAGATATTTCTTTGTAATGCTGTAGGGGAAGAGGGGAGAGAAAGATGAGGCAACTGGTGAGGAGAGAAGATTTTGGTGAAAAAACAACAACAGGCGTTTGAAGGGGATTTTCATGCTGCATGCAGTGTCTGATGTAAAACCTCTCCCTTCACCATCCATGGGACTCCAGTAAAATATCCCTTTCTTTTTACTGTGTTGGGGAGTTGAATCCATTTGTTTTCAGGGGGGCTAATCTGCTGAAGAGCTGACCCCTACTTGCTTAAGGCATGAGCTGAGAACAAGGGCTCCCTTGCCTGGCACATTCGAGGTTCAGTAAATGCTAATTAGTTCCCTTCTCATTCTACCTTCGTCACTTTGTCTTTACAAAAAATTCTTGGTAATTCAGACTCCGTACCAAAAATCAGTAAGTCTCAAGTATGGATGTTTGTTGAAGGAAGAAAGTAATTCAAATGAGGCTTGCCCGATAGAGATCCCTCAAGGATACACAAGAATAGCTTGCAATTAACATACTCATTCTTAATATATGAATGGATTCTTCTAAAGTGCTGAAGTATGCTAAAAAGCAATTTTATTCTCAGTAGTTTAAACATTCTCTTTGCAACCTTCTCCTCACACTGTTTACACTTCTCAAGAACAGGGGAAACCAGAGACCAACACTTCCCTGAATTATAACAAATTACAAATGAATAATTGTCCTAGCACTCCCAGGGAGAAAGAATTCAGCTTTGAGTCCTGGGAAAGGGAACTCAACCGGGTTCCAATTGATAGTTTCCCATATGTTTTTGTATGATCTTGAATAAATCACTTATTCTCTCTGGGTTTCAGTATCTTAATAAATTCAAAAACATCCTGTGTGCATTGATTGGAAGACTTAATATTGTTAAGATGTCAATATACTGAAAATGATCTACACATCTTCTTGGCATTGTTTCACATCTGAACTGTGATTCATCTCAGTAAGGTGCTCTAAAAACTTATTGTTCTTGTTGTTTGTCCTCCCTTAATCCTGGAGATATGCATACACACAGACACACACACACACACACACACACCACACACACAAGAAAAAACACGATTTATGTCTTTTCTTGCTAGTGCTTTTGGTATCATATCTAAGAATCTGGTGCTAAATCCAAGATCGTAAATATTTACCCCTATGTTTTCTTCCAGGGGTTTTATGGTTTTAGCTCTTATATTTAGTTATTGATCCATTTTGAGTTAATTTTTGTCTAAGGTGTGAGATTGGGATCCAACTTCATTCTTTTGCACATGGAAATCCAGTTGTCCCAGTACCAGCTGTTGAAGAGACTATTCTTTCCCCACTGAATAGACTTGGCACCCTTGTCAAAAATCAATTGGCCATAGATGGTTTATTTCTGGGCTCTCAGTTCTATTCCATTGGCCTATATGTCTATCCTTATGCCAGGAACACACTATTTTAATTACTATAGATTTGTAGTAAGTTTGGGGAAGTATGAGTTCACCAATATTATTATTTTTCAAGATTATTTTGGCTAGTGAGGGCCCCTTGCAGATCCATATGAATCTGAGGAACAGCTTTTTCATTCTTGCAGAAAAGGCCATTATAATTTTGATAGGCCATTGAATCTATACATTGCTTTCTATATATTGACATCTTAACAATATTAAGTCTTCCAATCCATGAACACAGGATATTTTTTCATTCATTTAGGTCTTCTTTAATTACTTTCAGTAATATTTTGTAGTTTTCGGTGTACAAGTCTTTACCTCCTTGGTTAAATTTATTCCCAGGTATTTTATTCTTTTAGATGCTATTGTATATGGGATTGCTTTCTTAATTTCCTTTTTGGATTGTTCATTGCAGTGTATAGATTTCAAATTGTGTTCACTTTATCCCCTGAAACTTTGATGAATTTTATATTAGCTCCATAGCTTTCTTGTAGATTCTGGGGATTTTCTGTGTATAAAATCATGTCATCTGTGAACAGAGATAATTTTCCTTCTTCTTTTCCAATTTGGATGCCCTTCATTTCTTTTTCTTGTCTAATTGCTCTGGCAAGAACTTCCAGTACAGTGTTGAATATCAGTGGTAAAAGCATGCATCCTTGTCTTGTTCCTAGTCTTAGAGGAAAAGCTTTCAGTCTTTCACCATTGAGTATGATGTTAGCTGTAGGTTTTTCATAAATGCGTTCTATTATGTTGAGGAAGTTTCCTTTATCCCTTGTTTTATGAGCTTTTTATCATTAAAGGGTGTTGGATTTCATCAAATACCTTTTCGTTATCATCTGAGATGATTGCATGTTTTTTCTTCATTCTATCAGTCTTATGTGTCAGACTGACTGATTTTCTTACATTGAGACACCCTTGCATTCCTGGGGTAAATCCCACTTGGCCATGGTATATAATCCTTTTATTATGCTGTTGGATTCTATTTGCTAGCATTTGTTGATTTAAAAGAATATTTTTAATGAGTCAAATCCTCAAAAATTCCATTGTGTCCATATTGTAATAAACAGTAGCCCACTGTCTCCTGCCTACATATAACTAACTTGTTCTCTTATAATAGCACTACATTTTTACTTTGAGGTTATGTTTGCTGTATAGATGATAGCTTAAATAACTGATCTTTTACATCCTTAAATGTGTGTGTGTTCCTGCGTGTGTGTGTGTGTGTGTGGTTGAGGCAGTAGAGCACAGTAGACTACTCCAGACTTTGGGGTCAGAAAGGTCTGCACTCAGCTCCCAGTTCTGTGACACACCATTTGTGGGAAACTGGACAGTGTCTTAGCTTCCCTGAGCTTCAGTTTCATCACAGGAATAATTTCGTCTCTAGCTTTCAGAGATGTTAAAAAAAAAAAAAAAAAGAGCAAATGAGACACTGTATACAAAACACTTAGCACAGTGCCTAGCATAAGACAGAAAGTCTCAATAAAAAGAGCAATTTGCTTATCAGTATTATTTGGATTTAACAAATTACAAGTGTGTTATGTTTATGCATTTTTCTCCCCAGGAAGTTAGTTTTGTTGGGAAAAACTGTTCAGTTAACATGAGCTTGAAGTGGCGGCTGCGGTTACATCTATCCAGCCAGATGTACCATGAAAACAATTCCATCAGGCATCCAGATGTGTCCACAGGGAAGACTGAGGTATGGGCATCTCATCCAGATGCTGAGTGCAGTACTCCAACCTCAGTGATTTTCGTTGCTCTCTGCTTTATCAGCATGGGAAGGAGGGCGGTATTCAGCTCACCTAGCCTGATCTTTCCTCTGTGATCTCCATCCTGGGCCAAGGGGAGGGTGCAATCCCTCATTCCATCACTAGGTGGCGGGAGACTTCCCAGGAAGGGAGCGTGGCTAAGTGGGTGTCCTGAACCAGAGGCTGTTGGAATAAAAAAAATGATCAGGTATTTGAGCCACAGTCTAAAGTCATGGCCTTGATTACAGCCCAATAGATGAGGAATTGCTAATGCCACTGCTTTGTTTCTCTGCTTTTTCTCAAGAAATGGTACGATGTTGAGGGTAGACTCACCTTTCTCCAACACCCCATAGGAAAGAAATAATTGCATCCAATTCCAGAAATGATGCAGCAACTGTAATAACTGAAGTATGCTCAAAGAATCACTATGACAAAAGTTCACAGTAGGGCAGGATTGTATGCTGGCTAAGAACAAGGTCTCAGCAGACAGAGTGCCTCCATTGAGGTCCAGAATGTTCCACCAGTGACCTGTTAGCTGTGTGACCTTGGACAGGATGCTTCATCTCTCTGTGCCTTAGTTCTCTTATTTGTAAAATGGTATAGTAATAAAAGCTCTCTCTGGACTTTGGGGAGGAGCGGATGAGACCGTGGGTTAAGCTCTGAGAACAGTGCCCAGCACATGATAAGTATTCAATACATAAGAGCAATCATTCATTTAGCCAACATTTGTGAGAACTCATGACAGTAACTCCCCAAAGAGTGGGTGTGAGAAATAACAGATTACACAGCTCGAGTGCTTGGAACAGAGTCAGCGCTCAAATCAAGGTTTACTGTCAGAATATTAAGGAGAAAAAGTTTACAAAATACTGATGTAGAGCATGATCTCATTTTTCAAATATGCAAAGGGATGGGGGAGGGAATACAGGTCTCCTTTCTCTCCTTCCCCTGCACCTCTGGTGCTGCTCCAGAAAACCTTGAATACCGAACAACAAATTCCATCCTGGGATGTTAGAGTATTTTGCAGGTGGCTGAGAAGCCTTCAAGGCCCAAAACAAAGAGTTTCCTAATGGGATTTTGGGCACCTCCACCAGCTGTGCTGGATTCTGACCCTCACTCAGGACCCAGGTCTCCTGGAATGGGGGTCTTAACCCTTAATGTGCTATGGACCCCTTTGCAGTCTGAGAAAGCCCATGAGTTCGTTCTTACAATGATGTTTTTAAATGCATAAGATAGACTTCTTTGGATTACAAAAGAAGCCTATGATTTGACATAAACTATCCATGATTTCTGTAAGTGAAAAGTCACAGATATTACTAATACCATTGTCATTTTTGTTTGTATTCATAATTGACTGAAATGCTAAATTTTAAGTGGAAGTTAGTTAAAACTGATATGCAAATTTTTCCCATCCAATGCACAGACTCCTGAATTCTATCCACAGATATTGTAGGTCAGTGGTCCCCAGGTGAGGACCCTTGCTGGGACAAATATCCGTTATGCCTACACCCTTAGGCAGGCTGACTGAGTTGTCAAGATTTTGTTGTTTAGTTCAGGAACAACAGATGTTCCATTATGCTCCTTGAAATCTAAGTGAATTGATTCAAAACACATAGCTTATCACCTTCTTTTAATTATGAGATTGAGAAAAACTACAAGCGCACCTTATGTTGCGGGAAAATCCATCTAATTGGAATTGAATGGTATCAACAGCTAATTCTTTTTTTAACACAACGATTCTACATAGCATAAATTGGTTTAGCTGATCAGTGGGAAAGAATACTGTTTTAGGGCTTAATGAGAATAATTCCTTCTTCCTTTACAAAGTTCTCACTCACAACTAGATGCATATTCCCCTAATCAACAAGTTTGGAAGTGATGCCACATTGTTTCACATTGTTTTTCATTTAAAAAAGAAAAAAAAAACACCTTTCCTGAACATTTTCAGTACCACAGACGTTTGTGTATATGTACATGTGTGTGTATGTGCACGCGTATGTGTACATTTTATCCCAGAGTTATGAAACTAAGATAAATAATTCTGTACCTAACAGGGAAAACCTTTTGAGATTGTTTCCAGCAAGAAACAGCTAGAAGAGGTGAAGGATACAAGAGGTTAAAGAGAGTAAGAGGGCAAAGTGATTCCTGACTCCTGGCTCCCTTGAAACAAACGTGTTTCTTTTTTTATCTTCCTTTATCAGATCGGTTATGGTGACTTTTTGCTATAAGGGAAACCATCCTTAGAATATGTATCCTAGTTTCAAGGATCAAAAAAATAAAAAGAGTTATAGAATGTTCCTCTTTTGATTTTTCCCTGCCTGTGATCACCTATTGCTTCTCAAAGCAGAGCCCCAAATACAGTTATTTCCTACTGTATCTGCAGCACATTCCCAATGCAAATACTTTTCCTTAATATAATCCCAATAAAGTAAGCTACTTAACAATTTAGCTAAGTAAGGGCATGTCAGAATAGGCTGGTATAGGTTGGGCTATGGTTATTTCAACACAAAACCAAGCCAAAAGTTTGATTTGGTCAAGACAGTCAATTCCAGGAAGAGAAAAAGGAAAACTACCTATGAGGTGAAGATCCTCGCCTCTTCCCATTAAGCATCAAGCTGTTGATGTCTTTCAATTTTATCTTCCAGGATAGTCTAAATAGGGGATTGAAAGCCTACTTGAAATTAGACCAAGGAATTCAATGTGTTTATGGATGTTTGCCTCATATGTGTCTACACTATATATGTATTTACATGTTTGTGTCCTGTATGTGTTTGATCCTGTAAGTCTGTGTGTTTGTGTGTGTGTCAATGCTGATGTGCACTGTGGGTTAAATAACCAGCAGATATTGCCTTTGCCTGGGCTCCAGGATTATGCTTTGTGTGTTGCTTAGCAAATGCCACCAAAGAAAACTCAGGTGGTCTTAGTATAGCCAAGGACCCTAGATGTTGAAAATCAGAACCCCTGAATCTGTGAGATCTCCTGACACTTCATTTAGATAAGCAAAGGTAGAGAATTTGAGTTATAACTTAGAATTCTGGCAGGAAAAATGTTCTTTTAATATGCCACCAAGTAAGACTATATAATGGACTTGAATGAAACCTTGGGGTGGATTTTTAAGATAAACCTTGAGACATTTTGTTGAGTGAATGAACATAAAATAGAAAAGTACTAGAGACATGGATGTAAAGACTTATTGGTACCAATCTGGGGAGGGCCCTGAATGCCAGGTTGAGGCAAATGGCCTGAGGGGAGCCATCAGAGGCTGTGGCCAAACTATGGCACAATGGGGGGCAGGTATACCATTCCCAGGGAGGTCCTAGCATTGGCCATAGACCAGTGGACAAGTGTGGGCATATTCTAACAAGTACCCTGGGCGGTTCTTCATAGAAATGGAACTGAGTCGGCGTGGGCCTCAGTCCTCCACCGACTGACCAGCTCCAGACTCCAGTGGGCTCTCAGCTTCTAGAATTGCCTAAATGCCCATTCCCATTTGTTATTGTATTAGTTCATTTAGCCAGTGTTCATTATGGGCCTCCCAGGTTGCAGGCTCTGTCCTCAGCACTGAGGATTGAGAGGTATACTGAAGCGACCCAATGCCTGTCCTCATGGGGCATTCATTCCAGATGGGAGGAGGTAGACAAGGCATACATTAAACCATTAAGTTATATACTATATGAGATAAGAATAAGTGCGTGGGAGAAAATCTGGTAGACAAGGGAGTTAGGAAGAGACGGACAGTTTAGAACTTTAGGTCAGGGAAGGTGATGTTCCAGGGACACCTGAGGATGTGAGGAACATGCATGTGTCTGGAGAAGGAGAACTTTAAGTAGAGGAAACAGCCTGTACAGAGGCCCTGAGGTAGGAGCTTGTCTGCCATGTTCAAGAGATTATGAAGAGACCAGCGTGTCTGGAGTGAACACTGGGGAGGTGAGGTCAGAAAGGTGAGGAAGATCAGACTAAAGGCATTGACTCAATCTGACATCTAGAAAGAGTAAGCTATGGGAGGTCAGAAACAAAGCTAGCATTCTTCAAAGCAGCATCAGACCAACGTCGACAGAAAAAAAGCTATAGTTGCTGGTATGTTTCAGAAAAGACGCTTAGAGCCCTACCCAGTTTGATAACACTGACAAGCTGTGCAGTGAGCTGGGTTCCTTATTTAGTTTCCAGATGGTCTGGATTTACAGCCCCTTAAAAGGCAGAAACCAGTTGGTTATAATCTCTGTTCACATTAGAGGCCCCGAGGTCCGTGTTCCAGTATCTGCAAACCCTTTCTCTCCAGAGGATAGACTTGCCGTCCATAGTTGATTGAATCCACTAGGCACTGAGAACCGAGAGGGGGTGAGCAAAAATACCGAGAGCTCTATTTTGAGGGAAGCCATGAGACCCAGGCTGCCCTTCATTCTGCCCTTCTTTTCAAACGCATCTGGATTTCAAAGCAAGGTGAAGCCACATGGCACTGATGAACCACAGACACTGAACCCATCAGGTGGATTTTGCACTATCATTTTGCTATTTCAATCCTTTAGATCCTAATATCTCTTTCTCCTTCCCTTCCTTTCCTTTTCTTTTTCCTCCTTCTTATAAATATTCTTCTTATGTGCAGAGATAGAAAGTGTTTTGTTGTTTTGTTTTTTGGCCAACCAAACACTTTGCCTGCAAAGACCGGGGCCCTACCTTCCTCTTTCCACTGACAACACTTGGTATGGCCTCCAAACTGTGGCTTCTCGTTCAGCCAGTGCCCTCCCTTGCCAGGAGGGAGACATGTCACTCCATCTTGGACCCTTCCAGTCCCACGTCTGCTGGACCCAGACAAAGAGTAGGTGAGGGTCCTTGTGGTTCCTCTAGGAGAAGTTGTAATTTGGCAGATTTTGTGATTTGGGGATTTTTATCTTTATTCTGTAAATTGCCTCAAAAGGAATGTCCCTTAAAGAGAGGCAGTGTGTTAATAAGGCTCCACAATATGGGACAGGCTAATTCCAGTCACGACTTGCCTGCCATGCTCAACTGCTATTCGAAGAGAAATGCTTCTTGCTTTGGAAGTGTATTTTGGCATGGTGTATAATAAACATTTAAAAATCCTGATTCAATCCAGTTTGGCATTACTTGAGAGCAGTCTGGCTTGAAAAGATTTAAGAGTAGCTGTGGGTCTGGCCTAGGCCACCTAGTCCTTGGGTTTGGTGAGACTTGATGGGCAATGTAAAGTTGTCCTCGCCAGAGACATCTTTATCATCCCAACAGCATACTGATTCTCTGTGTTCCTCAATCTCAGAGGGCAGATACGTCCACATCTCATTTTTGTTTGCAGTTAAACACTGTAACATCTTTACTCCACTTAGGACCAACCTCGGTGGTCCTCAAACTTAAGTGGCTTATGCAATCCAAATGGAATCAGGCATCTTCAACAGTGAGCATAGAGTATTGGAGCCTCCTCAGTCACTCGCTGCTGTTGCTTCTTGCAGCCACAAGATGTCACTGTTGATTATTAGTTCTGCACAGTTCAGCGATGCTCCACTTTGGAAGGTATTGATAAATCCCAACAGAAGCTGCAGTGGTTCTTTGAGGAAAAACAATCCCACTTCTTTGAGGTTCAACATAGCCAATGCTGTTTTGTGCTCAGTTTTGTAAGATTGCAGCTCTTTAACACTCCAGAAGTCAGCCACTCGTCTCAGGAACAGAGCATGGTATTAGGGTGTCTGAGTCTGCAGGAGCTTACTGCATCAGCCAAGACTATACCCAAAATATCTCTTCTTCATGAAACTACAGACTCTCTTGTTGAGTTGAGCACTATAGTTATCTCAGGTCTATAATGCAGCTAGGACTTCCCTTTTCTTTCATCTAATTTCAGGGGTCTTGTTGCCTGTGCCTGCCCCTTTGCCTTGGTCAGGGCCTCTTGGTCAACCTGGACAGATATGTTTAACTGCAAGTCTCAGAGTGAAGGAGTGGCAGAGATTTGCTGCTTGCTGAATAACACCCCCCGCCCCCCTCCGCCAACACACACACCTAAGTCACAGGAGCACCCTGGGACCAAATGAAAAACTACATTTCTCAGCTCCCCTTGCAGGAAGGAGCAGCTAATGAGAAGTGAGTGGAGGCCATTGTGTGGGATTTGGGGAAATGGCTCTTGATCTTTTCTCCTTGCTTTTCTGGAGGCCAGACTTGTGATGAGAACTCCCCAAAGTTCTCTTGGACCATGAAGTGAACTTGAGGATGGAAACCATGAGATAAGGATGTTAAAGTGAAAAGATAGGAAGAGTTTTGGTCCCTGATGACAAAGGAATTTCTCTATGATATCCAGATGGCCTTTAATTCACCATTTAGCTGGACTTCTCAAACTTTAATGTGCATACTAATCATATGCTAAAATGCAGATTCTGATTTGGTAGGTCTGGGGTGGCATGAGATTCTGCAGTTCTCATATGATTCCAGGTTAGAGTTGCCAGATAAAATACAGAGCACCCAGTTACATCTGAATTTCAGATAAAAAAGCAAATAAGTTTTTAGTATAAGTAGGTTCTAAATATAGATGCATGAGATACGGTAAAAAAAATTAGTGTAAGTATGACCCAAATATCACATAGTGAGCCAACAGGGGCGCATCCTTTTAGGTGCAGCAAAAATGCATATCAGTTCTAAGAAACTTAGAGTTCACGGGGCTGGTGGATTTCTAGTGTTTTTGGTTTATTTAGTATTGATGGCAAGGGAAAAAAAAATCACTCAACCTAAGTCAGATTTTTTTTAAAAGTCAATGGAAAAGGTACATGGGAAACCCTTGGACTCCAAGACAAGTTGTCCAGCAGGTCACCATGAGCAATAACTGGGGCGTTGGCAGTTTGAGGACAAAGGACCCTCTCTCTGCCTGTCTCCCTGGTGTTGATTTTTGTCCTAACTGTGCCTCTGTCTACTCACCATGAACCAGCTTCTCCTTTGCCCCGTCGGTTTCTGATCCTTCTCTACTTTCACCTTGCCCAGAGTTTCACCACGATGCCAGCCCCAGTCTCGGCTCTCCTGGAGTAAAAGAGGCAACGTGGCTCAGGGCATGGACTCAGATGCACATATTGGTGCTGCCACCGTAGCTACAATGGTGGGGACTTTGTCATCCTCTCTGTGCACCAGCTTCCTTGTCTGTAAAATAGGGAGACAGTGGTACCCACCTTGTAGGATTGCTGCGAGCTTGAATTAAGGTTAAATATGCAAGGGGACTTAGAACAGGGCCTGACACAAAGTAAGCACTAAATAAATCCATGCTGGCAGTTATTATAGACTCGCTTTTGACCTCAAGTTCCCACAGGCACTGGGCCTCTTGGTTTAAAATCTCCATTGGAGGGAGGGGGTGGGCGGGGGGAGATGGGGATCTGGCTGGCTCAGCTCTGTGGGGCTGTCAGTGCAGGGGCTCTGAGGAGGTTAATGGTGTCTTTGGGAAGAGAAGATGAGACCTTTGTGCTGTGGGGACCCAAATGAAGAGCATCAGCCTTGCCTTATTTAGGAACAGAATCCTAGAGAGGTGACACTGAGCATCTCAAAGATGCATAGGAGGGAAAGGGCAAGAGCATTCCAGGCAGAGGGACAGAAAGTGTGGGAAGGCTTGGTGCCCTCTTGGATTTCACTAGCCCATCAGTAAAGATGTGCTATGAGATGGAGCAGCAAGAGATAAAATGAGGAGGTCAGCAGGCAAGACAGAAGGCCCTTTATTAGCTAACCCAGGAGTCTGAACTTCATTCAACTAGTAATTGAACTAGCGATCCCAGCCTGTAGCCCAGGAACCCCTCGAGATCCCTTATGCTTGATCAGAGGTCTGTGAGTTCCCTTTGAGAATTTTTCTTAGAAAACTTCTGGTGGGATGACTCAGGACAAGTTAATGTCACCTCTCTGGGCCTCACTCCTCTCATGTGTAATATGGCAATAATAATAGTGCCTGCCCTATAGAGTTGTGAGGATGAAATAAGTTACTATATGGCAAGTACTTAGAACAGTGCTTGGCACATAGTAGTTGCTCAATAAATACTAGTTATTGTTATTGTTATTCATATTAGTTCCATGAAATTTAAAAATGAATATAGGCATTTTTAGGTCATTTGGGTGGCCCACTTATAACCTGGCACAGCAATGGGATTACGATGCCTGTGTTTGCATTAATATTTATGATCCCACTGGCACCACTTAGCATATCTTTCATTGTCATGGATTAATGGGGAAAGAACAAAGGTGGATTTGATCCATGAAGGGTGCTTTTGTAGTAAGCGAGGTTCCAGTAGTGTCAGGGCACAGTATTCAAACAAAGGTACCCCATCTAGTTCAAAGAGAGGAAAGGGATGGGAGAACCGAGCCATCCCAGGACCAGAGCACAAAACAGAATCTCCATGAGAAAGAACCTACATCACAGCAGCCAACAGGGCACCATAATCTCTCTGTCGGGGGCACTTTAGTTTTGGCAAAACAACCTCAAACATCCCATTAAATTAATGTTGTTCATTTGAATGTTATTGGTCTTATAGTCTTTCTTTTTGTAATTTATAAATTTGGCTTTATTGTTGTATAAAAGCTATTAGCATATGGACTACATGCCAAGTTTTATGTTGTACATATTTAAACGGCGATATCGTAAACATAATTGAAGTCAGTACTAGGAGTCTGCAATTTTTATATTATCATTATTACTCACATCTGAGAATACTGTAGACAGCCGGGAGGGCGTTGAAGGGCTGAAGTCTGTTTCAGAAAGCTCGGGCTGTGTGAGGGGATGATGGGTGGAAGGTTCTGTTGTCTCAACAGCACAGCTTGCTCTGAGAAACTAACGACCTTGTGGAAATAACAGTACGTTTTCTTGTCTGTATCTCTGCGTCTGGAGGAGGTGACCAGCAGTTGTGGTTTGCCTGGGAGCAGGGCCAGCTTCAGGAGCCTGCGATGTGTGCAGGCCCCACCCTCAGAAGGACACCACATCTACTTTAATGCCCTGTCGTCGCAGTCCTGAAATTCTTCATACATTCTGAACAAGGGCCCTGCACTTTCGTTTTGCATCAGGCCCTGCAGACTATGTGGTTGGTTCTTCCTGGACTGAGGGGATTCCCCAGACATGGGGCTTTCAGTGCTAAAATTGGGACCATCCCAAGCAAACGGGAAGGGTTGGTCACCCCAACTGGCATGCAGGGCCCAAGCCAGAAAGAGAGTAGGTCACTTTAGAAGGGCATCTGGTGGCTTTACTCCCAAGCCCCTGGCTGCTTCAAGGGAGCACCTGGCGGAGGATTTGTTGAGCCCTCAGGTCGGGATGGCGTGCACAGCCAGGCTCAGGATGTCAGTTTCCCGAGGGGCTGCTCACTGCAGAGCTGGCGGATGGCTGGGGACGGCTGGGGTAGCAGCTGGATCTCATTTGGCACAAGGAGTGAGTGGCTTGGGAGGGAGATGGCCTGGCTCTGTATAAATGGTTGGGACACACCAAAGGAAACGATCTCTGTACACGTCTCCCGGCAGGCTTGCTTTTTCCAAAGCATGAGCCATTCACAGAAATCCCGACTACCTTGAGAAGTGAAAGTTGCTGTTTCATCTGCAACAAAAACCCCAGCAGGATAAGGGCCTGGCACCTCCATAGACAGCTCCCAAATCCAGCCCAGCTCTACAGTCTGCCGCTTCATCTCAGGTAATGGGTGATCAAGGAAGAAGAGAAAAAAATAGTTAATCCTTTAGCTGTCAGGCCCCCTTGACCGACTAAAGAAGGTTCAAGGAACCCAAAGGACAGAGAAGCATGGTCATGGGAAGCAACAGAAGTAGAAGCCTCAGGCCAAATACTTCTCTGCCACTGCAGCCAAAATGCCTTGCCTTTCCCCAGAAGGTACTCACAGCCATCCCATGTGAACTAGAAGGAGTCAGCCCTCTTTGGAGGTTAAGCCAAACAGTCTCTAAAACAGGGACACGCTACATGATCCATTGGGCTACTGGACACAAAATATCTCTGTTCATCTTTATATCTGTATCTCATGCTTTTCAAGAGCTCTTTTTCATATGTGCATCATAATTTGGAGAGTATGTAGTTCAACGTAGACCTTATACATATGTGATTATTCTAATATTACAGCGCCCATCCACTTTTTTTGAAGGAGGTGTCTGTGATCAAACATATTTGAAGACTGTTGACTCAGATGTTTTAAGCCGTGGAAGCAAAAGAGGCTGTGAATTTCCATTCAGGCTCTTTTTTCCCTTCCCACAATTCAGTGGATTATGTGCACTGACTATGCAGATGACATCATACAGATGCAGCGAAGAGCCACACACAGTCGATGTCCCCCTGGGGTTTGCAATCTGATGCAAGAGGCAGGGAGACACATAGAAGGGGCTTAATCCATATTTTTGAGTAAAAGATGGAGGGTGGGATTTAAGCTATGGGTAAGGGGTTATTGGATGGCTAGAGGGCGGGAAGGTATTTTAGGCAAAATACACAGTTTGAGCAAAAATACGGAGAGAATAGTGTTCAGTTTAGAGTTTAGTGTAGAGAAGAACGCAAGTGGGGAGAGTGGAGATGGATGTTTGCTTGGCAGATGACAGTGAGTAGAAAGGAGGACTGACGGGCTGTTGCCCAGAGCAACATGCTAGGTTTTCAAGAAATATTTTTTGTGTCAATGAAGAAAGGAATGAATGAAAGACAACCTTGAATGCCAGGCTAGGGACATGAAATTTAACTTTAGGCAATGAGAAGACATAATAATAATACTGGTTAACATGTATTATCTTCAATAGTTTCACTTTGGGAAAACAGGGCACAATATATGGCCTCACGGCATAGATTGTGAGTTGGATGGGAGATGTTAAAGTCCAACATTGTATCTACCCCAGTGGAGCGTAAATTATGTTGGTGGAAACTAAAGTTAAAGAAACATCAATGCCAGAAAAATAAGTAAATACAGAGGTAGGAAGGAAAAAACAGGGTAGTATGAAATAAAACAATGGGGAAGTTTTCCCTGAAGAATTCCCACTTCAAGTGAGAATTGAAATGTTAGAATCAGTTAGCCAGGCAAAGGGAGAGGAAAGCACATTTCAGGCAGAGGGACAGCTCATGCAAATGCCCTGAGCTGAGAAGGGCTTTGGTGAACTAGAGAAACAAAATGAAACAATATAACAACAACAACAAAACTGGTGTGACTGCAGCATTGTGAGGCAAACGGAGAGAGCGGCCCATGGTGAGGCCAGAAACAGGCAGGGGCCAGCTCAGGCCAGGCCTGGAAGGCCTTGTTAAGGATTTTGATTCTCATCCAAAGAGCAAGAAAGGGCCATGGCAGGGTCTAAGCAAAGGAGTGGCGAGCTTCTATTTATGATTTTTAGCAGATCACATCCAAGTGCATGGGTCCAGATGATTTGTACCTGGACCAAAGACCTGCTTATCTTTCCTTCCTCAGGACAGTCAGATGATCCACTTTTGTTTGCTAGTAATAGAACTCTGGAATAAAAGTGTATTAACCATATCAATTAATTTTTTTTGTACTTAAGAAGCAATCCAGAGGTAGGTGATTCCAGAGCTCACTCGGCAGTTCAACAAGAGCTTCTCTATGATTCTTTGGCCCTTTCCTCATAGTCCCAAGTTGGTTGCCACAGCTCCAAACATCACGTCCTCACCTGACAACACACAAATGGGAAAGAGAGGAGAAGAAGGCCTTCTCCTTGCATCTCCTCCTTTTTTACTGACAGAGGGTATATTTTCCAGAAACCCCTGAGCAGATTTCCTCTTTATGGAGACTGGGTCACTGGCCACGCTATCGGTAGGCTAAGAACGTGAATAGCTACCATCTTCTGCTTCTATCATAAAAAACAGTCTCTGCTGGCACAGCAGGGCCATTGGGCAGGCAAACAAAATTGCTGCCAATACAGCTTCTGGATGGGATGTTAACTTTTCCCTGGATTTTTGGTGACTTCCTGATTCAGTCTATGAAAGGAAGTTCCTCTTTCTTGCACTGAAATTACATGGAAACCAAACCATACTCCGGGATATGGGGAGACAACTTGAAGGAAGGTGTCAAGGGTGATGGTAAGGCAGTGATCAGGGAAGGAAGGAGGGAGAGATACGGATTACTCAACATGGCATTTCACCTCTTCCCCACGTTGCACAATGGGGTGATTGTCTGCTTTTTGGACAGCTTTCTGCGGGGGAAAGAACACTGGACTAGGAATCAGGAGGCAGATATACTGTCCAGCTGCATCCCTAGACAGCTGGTTGACCTTAGGCAAGGCATCACCTTTTTATAAATGAAGTATTTCCACTGGGGAAAAAAAGTATAAAATAATGTAATAAACACCCACCCAGCTTAAGGAAACCATCCCAGCAACCATGAGACCCCTGGTTACTCTCCACAATATCATCTCCATCCCTTTAACCATAATTTTGAATTTGGAGCTTATGATCCCTTGAATTTGAGCATGGCTATTAACGTTTGTATCCTTAAACAATGCATGGTAATGTTTGGTATATTTTTGAACCTTGATATGAAATGGTCCTATACTAATAGACTCTTTGGCAGTTTGTTTTTTTCATCCACACTGTTTTCTCCTCCACGTTAAAGGTGATATGAATACCTCTAGTTCATTCAGTTTAACTGCCATATATTATTTCAGTGTTCAGATGTTCTAGTTTATCCTTTCTCCCACTGATAGACATTTGGGCTTTGCTACCATTTGTTTTTACTATTACAACCTGATATTTTTGTATACATTTCCCTGTGTACATGGGTATGTTTCTCCAGGGTATATAATGGGAGAATCGCTGTGTAGGGAAAGCACAAAACTGAGAGTCAACCCCACTTAGGATTGGATTATAGTTCTGCCACTTCCTAGCTGTACGATCATAGGTGAGTCCTCTAACTGCTCTCCCCCAGGTTCTGCATCTGTGAACCACAGGATAATGATGTCGTTATGAGAATCATTATGAAAATTAAATTAAATCGTGTCCATTGAATGCCTAACAGAGCCCAGGCACAGAGTAGGTTCGAGTCCCCCTTACTTTTCCCTCGGTTCTTCTCTTGCTTCATTATTTTATAAAATGGTGATTATATTCCTCATCGTGCTAACCACCCAGAATCAAAGGGGATAAGGTAGTAGGTAAAAATCTTATGAAATTGCTGCCTTTATAAGACAAAAAATTCTAATAGCAGTAATATCACACATTTCAACCTAACATGTCAAAATGCTTTGGAAGTGAAACCCAGCCCTCATTCATTCATTCATTCATCAGATATTTTTTGAGATCTCCTGCACACCAGGCACCGGGTCATCAAAGACTGAGCAAAGAGACCCACACATGGACTCCCAAACCTGCAGAGAAAGGTAGTGAACAATTAGCATACAAATAAGTGTAAAATATGGTAAGTGCGAGGAAAGAAAGTAATAGCTAGTAATAATAATAATAATGGCAAATAATCTTTGCACTAACTACATGTCCTGCACTGGAGCTAATTTAATTCTCACAACAACCCTGTGAGGTTGATACTGCTATTGCATGGGGTGGAATCCTCGCAGGAAGCAGATGGCATACTCCAAGGGGCAACCGACGTGAGTGCAACAAAGGGAACATTTACAGAGGTGTGGGCAGGGCTAAACGAAACCAACTAGGGGTGGGGAGGCTGCCAGGAGCTGGCAACATCAGGGAGCTGTGACCTCCTTGGTGTTGAAGAAGCACGGTGGGGGGCAGTTTCTAGAACTGAGTGCACAGCTGCCCATCAGGAGCCTGAGGAGGGAACAGGGCCACCACCCAGCAGGCAGGGAGCTGGGTGAATACATTGCCTGATCTCCTGTTCACCTGCCTTTCATTGACTGAATCCAGCAGGAGGGCAGGGGCAAACCACTGACCAGCCCAAGGGAGCATAGAGGAGAGTGGAAAAGGATGGCCAGATAGAGAATATGCAGACGAATTGGTATCCTTATTGACCAGTGAGAAAGGTGAGGCACAGGGAAAGGAAGAACAGCGTTGAGATCAAGGATAATCAAAAACAACCTTTTGCTATTGTGTGATCCAGGAGGGCTTCTCTGAGGAGGTGACCCATTCAGTGAGGAGGGACCAGCAGAAGAAAGAATGTCCACAGAGGATTTGCACGGATAAAGATCCTAAGTAAGGAAAGTTCCAGGTGTGTTGGAGAGATGGAAGGAAGGTCAGACCAGAGTGGCTGCAGGGTTGGAGCAAGGTGGATAGAGGCACATTACAAAGAAAGCACTTATTATTACTACAAGCAGACCCCGGCTCCCAAGGACCTGGCTGGAAGGCCCCTCACAGCTGGCCTCTCTAATCTGGATTCACAAAGGGCTCGCTGTGGACACCGGGCTGGTTTCTCCTCATCAGGTCACCCCACTGGTGTGTGGTGACCTAAGAGTGGCTGCTTTTCGGCTGGAGGTTCTTGGCAGGATGCCCCGGCCGGACCGGCTGAGCTTGGCTCGGGGCCTGAGGACCCTGCCACGCGGCCGTCAATCCATTGAGTGATGAGCGCTGCCTAACGGAGCGGAATGTGTTTAAAATACAATCCAGGTGCCGGGCCCTATTCTACATGCAGTACCGTTAGGGAGGCTCCATCCTTGGCCAAACACGACTCCCATATCCACAAGGGCACCACTTAGAATGAGATTGCCCTGAAATTGACTTTGGAGGGAGGTGGCCTCCCTGAGTGAGAACCAGACAGGAGGGAAGCAGAGGGCACCTCTACTCTGGGCACCAGGAAATTGCTGTGGGTCTCAGTTACTGCTGTTCGGTGTTCTTGCCGGTGCCCTCAAGGGACAAGGCACCCTTCAGAGGGGGAAACGAATCTTCCAGCTGTTGGCATGCTGAAATCCAGTTATGGGCCTTATATAATTAACATATTTGTTTTAATAATTTTTATTCATGTATGCATATATATATCCACCCATCCACCCATCCATCCAACCATCTATGTATATATCCATGCATCTATCTATCTGTCTATCACAGATAACCACAGGGCTAACATATTTGACCACTTATTCCGTTCAAGGAATGGTTATAAGCACATTAACTTCTTTCATCCTCACAAATCGCCTGATAGGTACTATAATAATTCCCATTTCAAGATGGCAACATTGAGGCACAGAGTGTTTATGTAACTTGCCCACGGTCATCCCATAGCTAGTAAATTAGAGAGTGAGATTTGAACCCAAGAAGTCTGGCTCCAGAGAAAGGCTGAAGGAACTGTAAGAAGTGACCACCTGCATATCCTCCACCTTAGATTTAAAATTGTTGCCACTTTGCAATTTCTGCTCTCTCTCCCTCTCCCTCTCTCCCTCTGACTCTGTCTCTCTCTCCATACAATACAATGCTATATGTTAATTATATCTCAATAAAGCTAGGGAATAAAAAGAATTAGAGGAGAATATATTACTTATAGGCAACGCATGCTGAGATATTAGTGTTGAAGTATCATGATGTATACAATTTACTTGCAAATGGTTCAGAAAAATGTACAGAAGACATACAGTTGGCCAACAGGCCCATGAAAAGATGCTCAACATCACTAATTATTAGAGAAATGCAAATCGAAACTACAATGAGGTTATCACCTCACTGTGGTCAGAATGGCCATCATCAAAGTCTACAAATAATAAGTGCTGGAGAGGGTGTGAAGAAAAGGAAACCCTCCTACACTGTTGGTGGGAATGTAAATTGGTGCAACGACTATGGAAAACAGTATGGAGGTTCCTTAAAAAACTAAAAACAGAACTACCATATGATCCAGTGGAATACTACCATATTCCACTCCTGGGCATATATCCAGAAAAGACAAAAACTCTAATTCGAAAAGATACATGCACCCCAATGTTCATAGTAACACTGTTTACAATAGCCAAGACATGGAAGCAACCTAAAAGTCCATCAACAGATTAATGGATAAAGAAGATGTGACACATATGAAATGCAATATTACTCAGCCATAAAAAAGAATGAAATAATGCCTTTTGCAGCAACATGGATGCACCTAGAGATTATCATACTAAGTGAAGTAAGTCAGACAAAGACAAATATCATATGATATCACTTATATGGAGAATCTAAAAAAATGATACAAATGAACTTATTTACAAAACAGAAATAGACTCACAGACATAGAAAACAGACTATTGGTTACCAAAGGGGAAAAGGGGAGGAATAAATCAGGAGTTTGGGATTAAAATATACATACTACTATATATAAAATAGATAACCAACAAGGACCTACTATATAGCACAGGGAACTATATTCAGTATCTTGTAATAACCTAAAATGGAAAAGAATCTGAGAAGGTATATATATATATATATGAATATATATATATGAATCACTTTGCTGTACACCTGAAACATTACAAATCAACTGTAAGTTAATGAAAGGAAGGAAGGAAGGAGAGGGAGGGCGAAAGAAAGGAAGAAAGAAAGAGAAATAAAAACGTGTGTGTATGTGTGTGTGATGAGAAATTTTAAGATCTACTCTCTTAGCAGCTTTCAAATATGCGCCACAGCATTGTGAACTGTAGTCACCATGCTGTATATTGCATCCCCAGAACTTATTCATTAGACACCTGGAAGAGTGTACCTTTTGACCACCTTCACTGATCCCCCAACCACACCCCCACCTCCGGCAACCACCAATCTGTTCTCTGTTTCTATGAGTTCAGTTACTTTAGGTTCCACATGTAAGTGAAGTCCTGCAGTGTGTCCTTCTCTGTCTGACTTATTTCACTTAGCGTAACGCCCTCAAGGTTCATCCATGTCATCACAAACAACAAGATTTCTATCTTTTTTATGGCTGAATAATATTGCATTGTGTATACATGCCACATTTCCTTTATCCATTTATCCATCCATGGACACATATGTTGTTTCCATGTCTTGGCTATTGTGAATAATACTGCAACAAACGTGGGATAGGGATTTCATTTCCCTTGGATAGTTACTCAGAAGTGGAATTGCTGGATCATACAGTAGTTCTATTTTTAATTTTTTTTTGAGGAATGTCCATACTGTTTTCTGTAATGGCTTACCAATTTATATTTTTACCAGTAGTATACAAGGATTCTCTTTTCTCCCCATCCTCACCAGCACTTACCTCTTGTCTTTTTGATGAAGCCCGTGCTAACTTGTGTGAAATATCTCACTGTGACTTTTATTTGCATTTCCCTGATGATGTTGAGCATCTTTTCCTGTACCTGTTAGCCATTTGAATACCTTCTTTGGAAAAATGTCTATTCAGGTCCTTCCCCTATTTTTAATTCCATTACTTGGGTTTTTCTGTTTTTTTTTTTTTTTAACTATTGAGTTGTATGGGTTTGTGTTCTCAAACCTTGCTAGCTACAGGTGGACACACTGTCTTGTGATTTCCTCTTAGCTAGCGATCTGTTAAACCCTCTGGGAAGGGGGCCCTTACATGGTCGGGGCCAGTGAGAGAGACTCAGGAGATCTGAGCAAAAGTCCTTTGCAAGAGACAAAAAGGAAGTAAAACCCAATTTCGCTGAAGGTGAACCACCTTCAGCTGAGTGATTCTCCATTTCTCACCCTGATTTTTGAAACTTGCAATGCATGAAGGTAAATTTCAATCCCTCCTTCCCTCTTCCCACCTCAAAAATTCAGCTCACTCTGCCAGCTCCCCATCAAGATGCCCACAAACATCAGACAATCCTCTGCCTTGGTTGATTCATCTACAAATTTCTCTGCCACTGTTGCAAGGCCACTAGGATCTGATTCTGTTTCCTTCCCTCAGCATCTTTTTTTTTAAACATCTTTATTGGAGTATAATTGCTTTACAACGTTGTATTAGTTTCTGCTGTATAACAAAGCAAATCAGCTATATGTATACATATATCCCCATATCCCCTCCCTCTTGTGTCTCCCTCCCATCCTCCCTATCCTACTCCTCTAGGTGGTCACAAAGCACCGAGCTGATCTCCCTGTGCTATGCAGCTGCTTCCCACTAGCTATCTGTTTTACAGTTGGTAGTGTATATATGTCAATGCTACCCTCTCACTTCGTCCCAGCTTACCCTTCCCCCTCCCTGTGTCCTCAAGTCCATTCTCTACATCTGCGTCTTTATTCCTGTCCTGCCCCTAGGTTCATCAGAACCATGTTTTTTAGATTCCATATATATGTGTTAGCATATGGTATTTGTTTTTCTCTTTTATATTTCCTCTAGCCATGAGTGGAATATTTTTCAAGTCCTCTCTGCTATTTGTTTGGTTTTTTTTCCCCTGCCCCAAGCCCGTCTTCTTGTTCCTGATTGGTGGCAGGAAAGCTGGTCTTTCTGACAGCTGGATAAACTTAAATAGATCACAGCCCATAACGGGACCCTACAATAAATAGCCATATTGCTCAGAGTGATGGCCTCTCAGAATGAGTTATAAAGCTGGCTGACGTAGTAGCATGACACATTTGTACACTGTAACTCCTGCTCGGTATGTTGTATTCCATGGGGAGCATCCGGAGACAAAATGTGGTATTTTGCAAAGCCCTGCAAGAATTACTTGTGCGGAGTTTTAACAAAAGCTTTTCGAGGCTTGCATGGAGCAGGGGGTTTTGAAGATTATAATAATTGTAATAGCAACATTTATTGAGCTCTTACTGTATGCCAGGGGCTGTGCTAAATAGTTTACATTTAGCACATTTAATCTCATTTAATCCTTGCAACGGATTTCTGAGATATAGGTACTGCTGTTATTCTAATAATTTCACAAATGAGAAAATTGAGGTTCAGAAAGGGGAAATCATTTGCCCCACCCCCAGAGTTTCTAATTCAGTATGTCTGGGGTGGGACCTAAAAATTTGCATTTCTAACAAGTTTCCAGGTAATGCTGTTGGACTGGGCCACACTTGGAGAACCACTGAGTTTTTAAGCAGCTGTTCTCATGCCAGTGCTTTACCCGTTCACCTAGGTTGACAACCTCACCACAATTCAGACAATAAGTTGCCTTATCCCCACTTGAGATCTGAGATGCAGAAGAGGGAAGTGGCTTAGTCAGAAGCATGCAGGTGTGGCTGACTTCACTTCCACCACTCTACACTAAAGGGCAGCTACCTTCTGAAGTAAGAAGCTGTCATGGACCCAGACAAGTGGAGGGTTTCTGAAATAAATTTTGTTGGAAGACTCTTGACATGGGTTTTAAAACTCGTAGTCAAGTAGAGAATCCTGGTTAGGGTTTGCCCGTCCCTCTTTGCCGTCCCGGGATGCTGCAAGGAGCATAAGTAAAGCAGAGGCACTCGTGGTGCTTCTTAATTTGATCTGGATTTTTTTCCAGGTAGAGCTGGGGAGGAATGTCTCAGACACTTCTAGCTGTGTATTTGCGGGTCCGTGACTCCAGTGCCCCTACCCAGAAATGGTAACCCTGTTTCTTCTCAGCGCTGTAAATAGCCCTCTGCTGGACCGAAAGAGTTAATGCAATTTCCAAAAGAGTCAAGATGGGAAGCACAGAGCTGTGGAACTTGTCTGCATCGAGAGAGCCTCAATCCTGGCTGTGTACTGGGATCACCTGAGGCAGGTGGGAAATGCCAACAGCCAGCCCCAGTACCAGAGCTGCTCATGAAAGTGGGCTGGGGGAACCTAGCGTCCCAGACATCCCAGCTTTAAAAAACGTTCCGGGCGAATTCTAAGATCAGCCAGGGGTAAGAACTGATGAAGCATGAAAGAGAATCCCCCAGAGAGCTTGTTAAAACATAAATTTCAGTTCTCTACACCCAGAGACTTCAATTCCCTGGGTCTGGGGAGGAGGAGAGTAATTTGCATGCCTAACCGACTGCCAGATGATGCTGACGCCACTCCGCTCAACCATACTCAGGGGAGCAAGCACGCGCATCCATGTCAGTTTCAGGGAACCGAACTCAGAGCAGAGGGGAGGGGTTGCTTTGGGTTCCGTAACCAGTTACTGGCATATTCAGGATGAGAATTCAGGTCTTTTGACTTTTGCCTGAGGCATGCTTTGCTACTCAGCCCAGAATCTTCATTCAGCCATTCAGCAAACATTTATTAAGGACCAAATAAGTACTAGGTGCTATTCTAGATTCTGGGGGTTTAGGATGAGAAAGATAGACACACTTCCTGTCCTCCCAGAGCTTACAGTCTAGTGAAGTGGTTTCGACCAGGGATGATTTCACACCTGCCCCCACCTGGGACACTTGACAACATCTAGAGACATTTCTGGTTGTCACAACTGGGATGGAGAGGGAAGGATGCTACTCGCACCTAGTGGGTAGAGGCCAGGGGCGCTGCTAACCACCCCACACTGCACAAGAGACCCCTGCAACACAGAATGACCTCGCCCAAAATGGCAATAGTGCTGAGGTTTAGAACCCCTGGGATAGTAGGTAAGACAGACATATAAACAGGCAACTAAAATACACTGGAGGTGGAAGGTGGTGGCCAAGATGGCAGAGTAGGGAGACACTGAGCTCCCTTCCTAACACAGATACACCAAATTACAACTACTTATGGAGCAACTACCCATGAGAACAACCCAAAGACTAGCAGAAAAGATTTTCCACAACTAAATATGTAAAGAAAGAACCACAATGAGATGGGTAGGAGGGGCTGAGAAGTGATACAGTCAAGACCCACACCCCCAGATCAGCAACCCACAAATGTAAGAAATACCTCAGTCATCACTCTTCCCAAGGAGCAAGGGATCCAAGCTCCACCTTGTGCTCCCCAGCCTGGAGGTCCTGTACCAGGAAGGGGAGCCCCCAGAATGTCTGGCTTTGAAAACCATCGGGGCTTATGTTTGGGAGGGTTGGAGGGCTATAGGAAACAGAGTCTCCGCTCGTAAAGGGCACACACAAAATCTCACCTGCTGAGTGCCAAGGCAGTAGTTTGAAAAGAGCCTGAGTCAGACCCACTTGCCCATCATGGAGAGCCTGCTGGAGAGGCAGGAGGCACTGAGATTCCCCCTGGGGACATAGACATGGGGGGGCAGCCACCTGGGGGAGCTCTTACTACCACGATAACACCAGCACTGGCAAGCACCATTTAAAAGCACTCCCTTTAGTGAATTAGCACCAGGGACCCAGCCCCACCCACCAGTGGGCCAGCACCAGCACCAAGCACCCCAGGCTGCACAGACAGCCACACAGGGACCTGGCCATGCCCACCAGTGGGCCAGCAGCAGACCCATGCTCCCCTGGGCCACACAGCCAACCATGCAGGAAGCCTACCTGGCCTCCCAATGGGTCCACAGTCACTGCACGGGGCACAGCCTCATAGCCACCCGGGTCGGGGGCCTGCCCCACCTACCAGGGTGCCCACAGTAATCAGCCTCCACCACAACAGAAGGGCACAAGCAGCCCACGTAGGCACCACTAAAGCACATAGCTCTGGTGACCAGAGGGGAGTGTGCTGCTGGGTCCCATAGGATGTCTTCTACATAAGGTCACTTCAAGATTGAGAACATTACTGACCTACCTAACACACAAAATAAACACAGAGAATTGGGCAAAATGAAGGGACAGAGGAATGTGTTTGAAATGAAGGAACAAGACATACATAACCTTAGAAAAAGACTAAACAAAGTGGAGATAAGCAATCAACAACACATTAAAAGGATCATACACCATGATCAAGTGGGATTTATCCCAAGGATGCAAGGAGGTTCAATTTTGCAAATCAATCCATGTATACACCACATTAACAAACAGAAAAATAAAAATCATATGATCATCTCAATAGATGTAGACAAATATTTTGGCAAAGTTCAACATCCATTTATGATAAAAACTGTCAACAAAGTCAGTATAGAGGGAACATACCCTCTAAATAAATGTAATAAACACCATATATAATGAGCTCACAGCTAACATCACACTCAATGGTGAAAAGCTGAAAGCTTTTCCTCTAAGATCAGGGACAAGACAAGGATGTCCACTCTCACCACTTTTATTCAACGTAGTATTAGAAGTCCTAGCCACAGTGATCAGACAAGAAAAAGAAATAAAAGAAATCCAATTGGAAAGGAAGAAGTAAAACTGTCACCATTTGCAGAGAACATGATACTATATATAGAAAATCCTGAAGATGCTACCAAAAAGCTATTAGAAATAATAAATGATTTCAGTGAAGCTGCAGGATACTAAAATGGTACACAGGAATCTGTTGCATAGAAATACACTAATAACTCACTATCAGAAAGAGAAATTAAGGAAACAATCCCATTTACAATTGCATCAAAAAGAATAAAATATCTAGGAATAAATTTAACCAAGGAGGTGAAAGACTTGTACTCTGGAAAGTATAAGACATTGATGAAAGAACTTGAAGATGATTCAAACAAATGGAAATATATACCATGCTCATGTTTTGGAATAATTAATATTGTTAAGATGACTATACTACCCAAGGCAATCTACAGATTCAATGCAATCCCTATCAAAATACACAGGCCATTTTTCACAGAATGCAAACAAATCATTCTAAAATTTGTGTGGAAAGACAAAAGACCCTGAATAGCCAAAACAATTTTGAGAAAGAAGAACAAAGCTGGAAGTATCACACTCACTAATTTCAAGCTATACTACAGAGTTACAGTCATCAAAACAGTACAGTACTGTCACAAAAAAAGACACACAGATCAATGGAACAGAATAGAGAGCCCAGAAAAAACCCACACTTATATGGTCAATTAATCTATGACAAAGAAGGCAAGAATATACAACGGGGAAAAGACTGCCTCTTCAATAGATGGTGCTGGGAATACTGGACAACTACATGCAAAAGAATCAAACTGGACTACTTTCTCACACCATATACAAAAATAAACTCAAAATGGATTAAACACTTAAATGTTAAGACCCGAAACCATAAAACTCTTAGAAGAAAAGATAGGCAGTATGCTCTTTAACATTGGTCTTAGCAATATTTTTTTGTATCTCAGGCAAAAAAACAAAAGCAAAAATAAACAAGTGGAACAACATCAAACTACAAAGCTTTTGCACAGCACTGGAAACTATCAACAAAATGAAAAGGCAGCCTCCTGAATGGGAGAGGATATTTGCAAACAATGTATCTGCTAAGGGGTTAATATACAAAAATGTACTAAGAACTCATACAGCTCAACATTAAAAAAAAAAAAACCCAATTTAAAAATGAGCGGAGGACCTGAATAAACATTTTTCTAAAGAAGATATAAGGTGGCCAACAGACACATGAAAAGATGCTTAACATCAATCATCATCAGGGAAATCCAAATCAAAAGCGCAATGAGATACTACCTCACACCCGTCAGAATGACTTTCATCAGAAAGACAACAAACAGCAAGTGTTGGCGAGGATGTGAAGAAAAGGGAACACTTGTGCATTGTTGGTGGAAACGTAAATTGGTGCATCCACTGTTTTCCATAGAAGATTCCTCAAAAAATTAAAAATAGAACTGCCATATGATTCAGCAATTTCACTCTGGGTATTTACCAGAAGAAAACAAAAACACTGAAAAAAAAAAAAAGACATATGCACACCAATGTTCATTGCAGCACTATTTACAATAACCGCACTATGGAAGCACTTTAACTGTCCATCAACTGATGAGTGGATAAAGAAGATGCATATACATATATACAGTGGAGTATTACTCGACCATAAAAAAATATCTTGCCAATTGTGACAACATGGATGGATCCAGAGGGTATTATACTAAGTATTTTACTATGTGAAATAAGTCAGACAGAGAAAGACAAATACTGTATGATCTCACTTATACGTGGAGTCTAAAAACAAAACAAGTAAACAAACAGAACACAAAGAAAACAGGCTCATAGATACAGAGAATAAATGGGTGGTTTCCAGAGGAGAGGAGGATGGGGGCAGGGGGGTATAGTGAAGGTGATTAAGAGTACAAACCTTCAGCTATAAAATAAATCATCCATGGGGATGTAATATACAGCATTAGAAATATGGTCAATAATATTGTAATAACTTATGGGGGCAAATTATGGTGATCATTTCATAATGTATGCAAATGTCAGATCACAATGTAATACACCTGAAACATAACATTGTATGTCAACTACATATTTTTTTTAATGTGAAAGTTTGCCACCTGGAATTTTCTCTCTCCAGAGGAATTTATTATATTTTCAGGTAATTAAATATGTATCTGTCCCATTTAACTTTGTCACATTATATTCTATGTTACGCATGGCTGTAATTTTTGAAGCATTCCCAGATAACGGGCACACAGGGTGTTTCCTCTACTGTTGCTAATACAGACTCTAATATGGTACAGTCTTTAAAAACTTTCTGTGGATATGTACTCATTTTTGCCATTAGAGATACCTAAATCTATACAATTGTTTGTGCTAATGGTAAAGTCATTTTTGAATTTTATGTGTGCTAATGGCCAAGTCATTTTTGTATTCTGTGTATGTAGTTGAATTTCACTGAAAAAAGTCTTTGCAAGTTTGCTTTCCAGTAAACATGGTCTGAAAGGACCTGGGATGCTGCCCCTTTTGCAAGGCCTCTAGTTCTCAGTGCCCAGTCGGGAGACTTTGTGGACTTGGGGATAGAAGTAATGACATTGAGGGTGTTAGACTCTTCACTTCATTGAAGGTTTTCTGGCTACTGACTGCTTCTCTAATTCTGCTTAGGAGTTTCACATTAGCCACAAACAACCCAGATAAACTTCAACATAGGATTGTATAAAAACTTTGGCATCTCTCCATCTCAGTAACACGCAGGAATCACTGATCCAGGAAACAATGTAGATGAATCTCAGGAGTTATTGAAAAACTTCAAACCTTAAGTGTTTATTTATTATTCGCTTTATTATTCCACTCATATGACACTTCTGAAATGACACATTTATAGAAATGGAGGGCAGATAACAGATGAATGGTTGCCAAAGTTTAAGGTGGCAGTGAAAGCTGAAGGGAAGTGATCATAGCTATAAAAAAGCAACCAGATAAGAACCTACTGTAGAGCACAGGGAACTCTACTCCATACTCTCTAATGGCCTATATGGGAAAAAAATCTAAAAAAAGAGTGGACATATGTATAACTGATTCACTTTGCTGTACACCTGAAACTAACACAACATTGTGAATCAACTATACCCCAATAAAAAGTTTTTTAAAAAGGCAACCAGAAGGATGCTTGTGATGATGGAAATGTATATCTTGAACTGTACCAACGTCAATATTCTAGTCTGTACGGACCACCGTTTGGCATTGGTGGAACTGGGTAAAGGGCACACGGGATCGCTGTGTATTATTTCTTACAGCAACATGTGCACCTAAAATTATTTTGAAATAAACATTTTAATTAAATAATACACTGGGGATGACATCTGTGAAGGAGGAAGTAGAGGGTGCTGTAGGAGCCAGAGAAAAGCACCTAACCCGCAGATAAGGGATCTGGAAGGATTCCAGGAAGAGGAAACGTCTAAACAGAAAACCGAAAGATGAGTCAAACAGGAGAATAAGGGATTGGGGCAGAAAGAGAGATCCAGACAAAGGAAACAAGTGTGTGCAAAGAGAAACAAAGCACAGTAGAGGAGCAGTACTGCCCACTTATCTCTTCTGAGCACACAGCATCCACCAACCGCTGTTGTAAGCGCTGTAGAATCATTAATGCATTTGACACTCACAATCACCTTAAGAGGAAAATTCTTCTATTATCCCTGTGTTATAGACGTGGCACCTGTGTCCCAGAGAGGTCAAATGACTTGCCCAAGGTCACACAGCTGATATATAGTGGAGCTAGAATTAGAACCAGGCATCCTGGCTCCCAGACTGCATAACTTTGAGCACTCTGCTGCATGCAAACGGTAATTCACTATTTGGGAGCATGAAGGTGAAGGGGGTGGGGTGTGGATAGGTATGGGGAAGGTGGAGCCAGGAGGTAGGGGACGGGCCCACATGGCCATGTAAGACACCTGAGAGGTTTAGGCACCAACTAATGGCTGTGGGAAATCGTTGAAGGACTTAGTTGGAAAAGGGACATATTTAGATATTCGGGAAGTAGCATAGGTCAGGGAAGAGCCCAGATTAAGAGTGCATTGAGGCAGGGAAGGCTTTTAAATTCATGACCCTAGAGGAAATACTGGTGCCCTTTGTATTCCAGGGAAAGATGCGCATTTCTTGACCTCTTAAGACATCTCACCCTTCCAGTATCTCTCCCCACGTGTGTCAGCGGATCACCCGTCAGCCCGAGATAAAATCGGAACAAAGTAGTAAAAAATGGGCTTCATTGCTGTATTTCAGAAGGAGTCTTCTCCATGGCCAGCCCCCGAGCATCATTTAGCCAGCTAGCTAACTAGAAGCTTTAAAATAACAGAATTGTTTAGTAGTAGAAAAATACAGTTATTAGCTCTGATTATAGGGGGATCCTATTGAGCTGTGAGCGTGCTCTGCCTGTCTTCTCCTAACTGGCAATTTCAAGCTGCCTCCTTTCCCCAAATTTCAGAAAAGGAGAAACCCAAACCTTGCAAGCGGCTCTGCATTGTTTATTTGTTATTTTTAAACAAATCAAACGGAAATTGATCTGCCTTCTTGGGAACGCAGTAGCTGCCAAATGGCCTGGCTCTCCTGCAGGTTTTTGTGGCGAACACCATCCGTAAGCCATGATCGCTTCAATTGCGAATAACCAGGGAACTAATTACAGGCCTTGTGGCGTCGCCCTCACCAGCAGGTAACGTAATTCACTACTAAGTGGGGTGAAAATGAGCCTCCCGTGCTTTGGAGGAAGCTGTCGTCCCCGTAACATTCCAACACTCCGCTACTGCAGGTTTCCCTCAAGGAAGATCCAGCGAGCCTCAGCTTCAGGGAGAACGCTGCCCACGTGCCCATCTGCCCACCTGCCCATCCCTTCCTTCTCAACACGTATGTATTGAGGCTCTAAGTTTCAGACAATCCAATGGAGCTTGTAGCCTACAGGCTAGCCACATAAGTAAGTAAAGGAGATCATTGTTTAATGGTGATAAAGGCTGGGAAGAAAAGCAAACACACGTTCCCACAGAATGGGGTCCTTAGAATGGATGCGTCTCTCAAGAGGCAGCATCTCCCAGAGACCTGACTGATGAGAAGGATGTGGTCCTGCAAAGATCTAGGGGCAGAAGATCCCAGCAAATGCAGAGGCCTGAGGAAGGAGCAAGCTCAAGGTTCAAGGGCAGAAGGCAGTGTGGCCGGAGTGGGTTGAAAGCAGAAGAGAATGTAGGGAACCAGGCAGGTCATTTCTGCTTTGCAGCCATTGCCACGAGCTTAGATGTATTGTGAGGGCAGTGGGACACTCCTGGAGGGCTTCAAGGAACAGCAAGGCAGGATTAGTGTGAGACCACAATGGAAGATGGGGAGCAGGGCAGGAATCCTAGGCATATTCTGGAGGTAGAGCCCGGAGGTGCTGGTGATGGTGTTTGGATGATGATCATCCCAGGTCTCTGGACGCATCAGTCCGTTTCCTCCTCAGACCAGGGGACGGAGCTCTCTCTACAAAGCATTGTCTTCTCCACCCTGTGTTTCTTAAGCATCTGCTGCGTGCATGGGTTGGAGTTCTCTTTTGAGGCTCTGTCTACTGCAATATTCAAAGGCAAGAGACTTTCCTTAATAGAAAACCACGGTGGTTTCCAGAAAGCCTGCCATACAAATATGAAACAATATACATTGTTTTTGGTTTGGGTTTATTTCTGGGTCACAAAGACCTTACAGATTCTCATGAGGAGTGAAATGGACTAAAACTCCCAGAGAAATGCATGTGCTTATAAGATCGTTCATACGTATATTTCACTAAAGACTATCTGTTAACACTCTGGGGACCTGTGAGCCCCGAGTAAAGATTCCTTCCATCAAGTGACAGGACACTTAACCCCTTGATCCAGAAAATCTTGAAATAATATCCCCGTTTTCAGCAGGCCTCACGACCCAAAGTCCTTGCCTATCATGGATAACAGAATCAGGGGCAATGCCCCCAGGGGTATATATTATCTTGTCCAGTTTAAAATGCAGATAAACTCGCTGTTGAAACCAAATGAGGTCACGAGGGAAAAAAGAGTCAAGAGCCAGCAAGGGTGTCCGGGCCTGTCTTGGCCCTGCACAGGGCAGAGTGACTAGTGGTCACAAATGTCACCAGAGTCGGGCAGCTGGGGATCAAGACCAGCTCTGGCACTTGCTAGCTGTGTGAGCTTGAGTGAGGCAGCGTGTTTTCTAAGGTTTCGTTTGTTCATCTCTGGAAGGGGGAAGGGCATTGCATTTTCCTCCCAGGTTTTGGGGGAAGATTAAATAAGATTGTGTCTACAATGTGAGCTTCCCACGGCGGTGTGGTCATAAGCTGAGCAGGTTTGGGCGAGTCAAGGCAGCTCGGAGCCTCACGTAGCAACCCACTCCTTCCCTATCGGGCTGGGGTATTTGGAGAATCAAATGGGAGAATGTACATGGAAACTCCCTTTACATCCCTAACAGTCAATACTTATAGTACTGTTGCTCTGACAGTTCATCAGGATGGGCTTCTGAAGCTTCCCTGCTCAGAAAAGAGAGGGTCTGTGATTTAAAACAAGCAAACAACTTTCCCTTTTAGTCTGCTGCAATAGCCTTTGAGATCACTGGTGACATCCTAAGAAACTGGGGCTGGAAGTTTTTCACCTGCACTCGTAAAGCAGGTTGAATAAAACGATTGTTGGATTCGGCTGAGGAGCTGATGAATCACAGCTTACTGTTGGGTGCGTTCCAACATGTGGTCACATTTGGATGAGCTGGATCTGCCCAGGGGGAAGTTCGGATCCCTGGATGTCTCGTTATGCGAGGCTTCCCCTTTGATTCTTGCCCTTGTGTTTAAAAGGCTTTTGGAAGAACCCAAGTCCACTGCCCTTTGTCAGTAGGAACTAGGGGGCAGCGGAAGCTCAGGCCATGCCAGTATCACTGTTGTCAGGGTGACGGCCACTGTTATTGCACAGAGCTGCACAAGGACATGACACAGGTCACATATTCAGTGTAAAGCAAGACAGACCCTCGGACATTTGTACGCCCATAAAACAGAATATTTTCTTGGTGCAGCAACTATGGAGAACAGTATGGAAGTTTCTTAAAAAACTAAAAATAGAGTTATCAGGTGATCCAGCAATCCCACTCCTGGGCATATATCTGGAGAAAACCATAGTTTGAAAAGATACTTGTACCCCAATGTTCATTGCAGCACTATTTACAATAGCCAAGATATGGAAACAACCTAAGTGTCTATTGACAGATGAATGGATAGAGAAGATGTGGTACATGTATACAATGGAATACGACTCAGCCATAAAAAAGAATGAAATAATGCCATTTGCAGCAACAGGAATGGGCCTAGAGATTATCATGCTAAGTGAAGTAAGTCAGACAGAGAAACATAAATATCATATGATATCACTTATATATGGAATCTAAAAAAATGATACAAATGAACTTATTTACAAAAGAGAAACAGACTCACAGACATAGAAAACAAACTTATGGTTACCAAAGGGGAAAGCTAGGGAGGAGGGATAAATTAGGAATTTGGGAATAACATATAAACACTACTATATATAAAATAGATAAACAACAAGGACCTACTATATAGCACAGGGAACTATACTCAATATGTTGTAATAATCTATATGGGAAAAGAATCTGAAAAAGAATATATATATATATATATATATATATATATATATATATATATATATATATATGGCTGAATCACTATGCTGTACACCTGAAACTAACACAACATTGTAAATCAACTATACTTCAATTAAAAAATCTCATATTATACAATATTGAATGGCAAGAGAAGCTGTTATGAATTATGTCCCTTCCCCAAAAAAAAGATATGTTGAAGTTGTAATTCCCAATACCTCAGAATGTGACCTTATTTGGACATAGGGTTGATGCAGATGTGATAAATTAAGATGAGGTATGCTAGAGTCAGGCCATGTGAAGACACTGACAGACACACAAGGAGAATGTCATATGGTGACAAAGGCAGAGATTGGAGTGATGCACCTGCAAACCAAGGAACACTAAATATTGGCAGCCGCCATCAGAAGTTGGAAAAAGTCAAGGAAGAATCCCCTATAGGTTTCAGAGGGATCATGGCCCTGCATCACCTTGATCTCAGAAGTCTATCAGCCAGACTGTGAGACAACACATTTCTGTTGCTTTCTCTTTTTTTTAACATCTTTATTGGAGTATAATTGCTTTACAATGGTGTGTTAGTTTCTGCTGTATAACAAAATGAATCAGCTATACATATACATATATCCCCATGTCTCCTCCCTCTTGCATCTCCCTCCCACTCTCCCTATCCCACCCCTCTAGGTGGTCACAAAGCACCGAGCTGATCTCCCTGTGCTATGCGGCTGCTTCCCATTAGCTATCAGTTTTAAATTTGGTAGTATATATATGTCCATGCCACTCTCTCACTTCATCCCACCTTACCCTTCCCCCTCCCCGTGTCCTCCGGTCCATTCTCTACGTCTGCGTCTTTATTCCTGTCCTGCCCCTAGGTTCTTCAGAACCTTTTTTTTTTTTTTTTTTAGATTCCATATATATGTGTTAGCATACAGTATTTGTTTTTCTTTTTCTGACTTACTTCACTCTGTATGACAGTCTCTACGTCCATCCACCTCACTGCAAATAACTCCATTTCATTTCTTTTTATGGCTGAGTAATATCCCATTGTATATACGTGCTACATCTTCTTTATCTATTCATCTGTCAGTGGACACTTAGGTTGCTTCCATGTCCTGGCTATTGTAAGTAGAGCTGCAGTGAACATTGTGGTACATGAGTCTTTTTGAATTACGATTTTCTCAGGGTATATGCCCAGTAGTGGGATTGCTGGGTCGTATGGTAGTTCTATTTTTAGTTTTTTAAGGAACCTCCATACTGTTCTCCATAGTGGCTGTAACAATTTACATTCCCACCAACAGTGCAAGAGGGTTCCCTTTTCTCCACACCCTCTCCAGCATTTATTGTTTGTAGATTTTTTGATGCTGGCCATTCTGACCGGTATGAGGTGATACCTCATTGTAGTTTTGATTTGCATTTCTCTAATGATTAGTGATGTTGAGCATCCTTTCATGTGTTTGCTGGCCATCTGTATATCTTATTTGGAGAAATGTCTATTTAGGTCTTCTGCCCATTTTTGGATTGGGTTGTTTGTTGTATTGATATTGAGTTGCATGAGCTATTTATATATTTTGGAGATTAATCCTTTGTCAGTTGCTTCATTTGCAAATATTTTCTCCCATTCTGAGGGTTGTCTATTCATCTTGTTTATGGTTTCCTTTGCTGTGCAAAAGCTTTTAAGTTTCATTAGGTCCCATTTGTTTAATTTTGTTTTAATTTCCCTTTCTCTAGGAGGTGGGTCAAAGAGGATCTTGCTGTGATTTATGTCATAGAGTGTTCTACCTATGTTTTCCTCTAAGAGTTTTATAGCGTCTGGCCTTACATTTAGGTCTTTAATCCATTTTGAGTTTATTTTTGTGTATGGTGTTAGGGAGTATTCTAATTTCATTCTTGTACATGTAGCTGTCCAGTTTTCCCAGCACCACTAATTGAAGAGGCTGTCTTTTCTCCATTGTATATTCTTGCCTCCTTTATCAAAGATAAGGTGACCATATGTGCGTGGGTTTATCTCTGGGTTTTCTATCCTGTTCCATTGATCTATATTTCTGTTTTTGTGCCAGTACCATACTGTCTTGATTACTGTAGCTTTGTAGTATAGTCTGAAGTCAGGGAGCCTGATTCCTCCAGCTCTGTTTTTCTTTCTCAAGATTGCTTTGGCTATTTGGGGTCTTTTGTGTTTCAATACAAATTGTGAAAATTTTTGTTCTAATTCTTTGAAAAATGCCGTTGGTTATTTGATAGGGATTGCATTGAATCTGTAGATTGCTCTGGGTAGTATAGTCGTTTTCACAATGTTGATTCTTCCAATCCAAGAACATGGTATATCTCTCCATCTGTTGGTATCATCTTTAATTTCTTTCATCAGTATCTTACAGTTTTCTGCATACATACAGGTCTTTTGTCTCCTTAGGTAGGTTTATTCCTAGGTACTTTATTCTTTTTGTTGCAGTGATAAATGGGATTGTTTCCTTAATTTCTCTTTCAGATTTTTCATCAGTAGTGTATAAGAATGCAAGAAATTTCTGTGCATTAATTTTGTATCCTGCTACTTTACCAAATTCATTGATTAGCTCTAGTAGTTTTCTGGTAACATCTTTAGGATTCTCTATGTATAGTATCATGTCATCTGCAAACAGTGACAGTTTTACTTCTTTTCCAATTTGGATTCCTTTTATTTCTTTTTCTTCTCTGATTGCTGTGGCTAAAACTTCCAAAACTATGTTGAATAATAGTGGTGAGAGTGGACAACCTTGTCTTGTTCCTGATCTTAGTGGAAATGGTTTCAGTTTTTCACCATTGGGAATGATGTTGGCTGTGGGTTTGTCATATATGGCCTTTATTATGTTGAGGTAGGTTCCCTCTATGCCTACTTTCTGGAGAGTTTTTATCATAAATGGCTGTTGAATTTTGTTGAAAGCTTTTTCTTCATGTATTGAGATGATCATATGATTTTTCTTCTTCAATTTGTAAATATGGTGTATCACATTGATTGATTTGCATATATTGAAGAATCCTTGCCTTCCTGGGATAAACCCCACTTGATCATGGTGTATGATCCTTTTAATGTGCTGTTGGATTCTGTTTGCTAGTATTTTGTTGAGGAGTTTTGCATCTATGTTCATCAGTGATATTGGCCTGTAGTTTTCTTTCTTTGTGACATCTTTGTCTGGGTTTGGTATCAGGGTGATGGTGGCCTTGTAGATTGAGTTTGGGAGTGTTCCTCCCTCTGCTATATTTTGGAGAGTTTGAGAAGGATAGGTGTTAGCTCTTCTCTAAATGTTTGATAGAATTCACCTGTGAAGCCATCTGGTCCTGGGCTTTTGTTTGTTGGAAGATTTTTAATCACAGTTTCAGTTTCAGTGCTTGTGATTGGTCTGTTCATATTTTCCATTTCTTCCAGGTTGTCCATTTTATTGGCATATAGTTGCTTGTAGTAATCTCTCACGATCCTTTGTATTTCTGCAGTGTCAGTTGTTACTTCTCCTTTTTCATTTCTAATTCTGTTGATTTGAGTCTTCTCCCTTTTTTTCTTGATGAGTCTGGCTAATGGTCTATCAATTTTGCTTATCTTCTGAAAGAACCAGCTTTTAGTTTTATTGATCTTTGCTATTGTTTCCTTAATTTCTTTTTCATTTATTTCTGATCTGATCTTCATGATTCCTCTCCTTCTGCTAACTTTGGGGGTTTTTGTTCTTCTTTCTCTAATTGCTTTAGGTGTAAGGTTAGGTTGTTTATTTGAGATGTTTCTTGTTTCTTGAGGTAGGATTGTATTGCTATAAACTTCCCTCTTAGAACTGCTTTTGCTGCATCACATAGGTTTTGGGTCGTCATGTTTTCATTGTCATTTGTTTCTAGGTATATTTTGATTTCCTCTTTGATTTCTTCTGTGATCTCTTGGTTATTAAGTAGTGTATTGTTTAGCCTCCATGTGTTTGTATTTTTTACAGATTTTTTTCCTATAATTGATATCTAGTGTCATAGCATTATGGTTGGAAAAGATACTTGATACGATTTCAATTTTCTTAAATTTACCAAGGCTTGATTTGTGACCCAAAATATGCTCTATCCTGGAGAATGTTCCGTGAGCATTTGAGAAGAAAGTGTATTCTGTTGTTTTTGGATGGAATGTCCTATAAATATCAATTAAGTCCATCTTGTTTAATGTATTATTTAAAGCTTGTGTTTCCTTATTTATTTTCATTTTGGAGGATCTGTCCATTGGTGAAAGTGGGGTGTTAAAGTCCCCTACTATGATTGCGTTACTGTCGATTTCCCCTTTTATGGCTGTTAGTATTTGCCTTATGTATTGAGGTGCTCCTACGTTGGGTGCATGAATATTTACAATTGTTATATCTTCTTCTTGGATTGATCCCTGGATCATTATGTAGTGTCCTTCTTTGTCTCTTGTAATAGTCTTTGTTTTAAAGTCTATTTTTTCTGATATGAGAATTGCTATTCCAGCTTTCTTTTGATTTCCATTTGCATGGAATATCTTTTTCCATCCCCTCACTTTCAGTCAGTATGTGTCCCTAGGTCTGAAGTGGGTCTCTTGTAGACAGCATATATATGGGTCTTGTTTTTGTATCCATTCAGTTAGTCTATGTCTTTGGGTGGAGCATTTAATCCATTTACATTTAAGGTAATTATCGATATGTATGTTCCTATTACCATTTTCGTAATTGTTTTGGGTTTGTTATTGTAGGTCTTTTCCTTCCCTTGTGTTTGCTGCCTAGAGAAGTTCCTTTAGCATTTGTTGTAAAGCTTGTTTGATGGTGCTGAATTCTCTTTGCTTTTGCTTGTCTGTAAAGTTTTTAATTTCTCCGTCGAATCTGAATGAGATCTTTGCTGGGTAGAGTAATCTTGGTTGTAGGTTTTTCCCTTTCATCACTTTAAATATGTCCTGCCACTCCCTTCTGGCTTCCAGAGTTTCTGCTGAAAGATCAGCTGTTAACCTTATGGGGAGTTCCTTGTATGTTATTTGTTGCTTTTCCCTTGCTGCTTTTCATATTTTTTCTTTGTATTTAATTTTTGATAGTTTGATTAATATGTGTCTTGGTGTGTTGCTCCTTGGATTTATCCTGTATGGGACTCTCTGTGCTTCCTGGACTTGATTGACTATTTCCTTTACCATATTAGGGACGTTTTCAACTATAACCTCTTCAAATATTTTCTCAGTCCCTTTTTTTCCTCTTATTCTTCTGGGACCCCTATAATTAGAATGTTGGTGTGTTTAATGTTGTCCCAGAGGTCTGTGAGACTGTCCTCAATTATTTTCATTCTTTTTTCTTTATTCTGCTCTGTGGTAGGTATTTCCCCTGTTTTATCTTCCAGGTCACTTATCCATTCTTTTGCCTCAGTTTTTCTGCTATTGATTCCTTCTAGAGAATTTTTAATTTCATTTATTGTGTTGTTCATCATTGTTTCTTTGCTCTTTAGTTCTTCTAGGTCCTTGTTAAACGTTTCTTGTATTTTCTTCATTCTATTTCCAGGATTTTGGATCATGTTTACTATCATTACTCTGAATTCTTTTTCAAGTAGACTCCCTATTTCCTCTTCATTTTTTTGGTCTGGTGGGTTTTTACCTTGCTCCTTCATCTGCTGTGTATTTATCTGTCTTCCCATTTTGTTTAACTTACTGTGTTTGGTGTCGCCTTTTCTCAGGCTTCAGGTTCATAGTTCCTGTTGTTTTTGGTGTCTGCTCCCAGTGGCTAAGGTTGGTTCAGTGGGTTGTGTAGGCTTCCTGGTGGAGGGGACTGGTGCCTGAGTTCTGGTGGATGAGGCTGGATCTTTTCTTTCTGGTGGGCAGGACCATGTCAGGTGGTGTGTTCTGGGGTGTCTGTGAACTTATTGTGATTTTAGACAGCCTCTCTGCTAACGGTGGGGTTGTGTTCCTGTCTTGCTAGTTGTTTGGCATAGGGTATCCAGCACTGGGGCTTTCTGGTCGTTGAGTGAAGCTGGATCTTAGTGTTGTGATGGAGATCTCTGGGAGAGCTTTCACTGTTTGATATTATATGGGGCCAGGTCTCTGGTGGTCCAGTGTCCTGAACTCAGCTCTCCCACCTCAGAGGCTCAGGCCTGACACCTGGCCAGAGCACCAAGACCCTGTCAGCCACACAGCTCAGAAGAAAAAGGAGAAAAAAAAAGAAAGAAAGAAAGAAAAAATAATAAATAAAATAAAGTTATTAAAATTAAAATTTAAAAATATTATTAAAAATAAAAAAGTAATTAAAACAAAGAAAGAAAGAAAGAAGAGAGCAACCAAACCAAAAAACAAATCCACCAATGATAACAAGCGCTAAAAACTATTCTAAAACAAACAAAAAAACGGACAGACAGAACCCTAGGACATGGTAAAAGCAAAGCTATAGAGACAAAAATCACACAAAGAAGCATACACATACACACTCACAGAAAGAGAAAAAGGGAAAAAATATATATAATATATATTTATATATAAAATAAGGAAGAGAGCAACCAAATCAATAAACAAATCTACCAGTGATAATAAGCTCTAAATACTAAACTAAGGTAACCATAAAACCAGAAACAAATTAGATGAAGAAAGCAAACCCCAAGTCTACAGTTGCTCCCAAAGTCCACCACCTCAATTTTGGGATGATTTGTTGTCTATTCAGGTATTCCAGAGATGCAGGGTACATCCATCAGGTTGATTGTGGAGATTTAATCCGCTGCTCCTGAGGCTGCTGGGAGAAATTTCCCTTTCTCGTCTTTGTTTGCACAACTCCTGGGGTTCAGCTTTGGATTTGGCCCTGCCTCTGTGTGTAGGTCACCCTCTGGCATTTGTTCTTTGCTCAGACAGGACGGGGTTAAAGGAGCAGCTGATTCGGGGGCTCTGGCTCACTCAGGCTGAGGGGAGGGAGGGGTATGGAATGCGGGGCGAGCCTGTGGCAGCAGAGGCTGGCATGACATTGCATAGCCTGAGGCGCGCCGTGTGTTCTCCCGGGGAAGTTGTCCCTGGATCATGGGACCCTGGCAGTGGCAGGCTGCACAGGCTCCCGGGAGGGGCGGTGTGGAGAGTGACCTGTGCTCGCACACAGGCTTCTTGGTGGCGGCAGCAGCAGCCTTAGCGTCCCATGCCCGTCTCTGGTGTCTGCGCTGATAGCCATGGCTCCCGCCTGTCTCTGGAGCTCGTTTAGGTGGTGCTCTGAATCCCCTCTCCTTGCGCACCCCAAAAGAATGGTCTCTTGCCTCTTCGGCAGCTCCAGACTTTTTCCCGGACTCCCTCCCGGCTAGCTGTGGTGCGCTATCCCCTTCAGGCTGTGTTCACCCCGCCAACCCCAGTCCTCTCCCTGTGATCCGACCGAAGCCCGAGCCTCAGCTCCCAGCCCCCGCCCGCCCCGGCGGGTGAGCAGACAAGCCTCTCGGGCTGGTGAGTGCTGCTCGGCGCCGAGCCTCTGTGCAGGAATCTCTCCGCTTTGCCCTCCGCACCCCTGTTGATGCGCTCTCCTCCGTGGCTCCGAAGCTTCCCCCCTCCGCCACCCACAGTCTCCGCCCGCGAAGGGGCTTCTAGTGTGTGGAAACCTTTCTTCCTTCACAGCTCCCTCCCGCTGGTACAGGTCCCATCCCTATTCTTTTGTCTCTGTTTTTTCTTTTTTCTTTTGCCCTACCCAGGTACGTGGGGAGTTTCTTGCCTTTTGGGAGGTCTGAGGTCTTCTGCCAGCGTTCAGTAAGTGTTCTGTAGGAGTTGTTCTACATGTAGATGTATTTTTGATGTATTTGTGGGGAGGAAGGTGATCTCCATGTTGTACTCCTTCACCATCTTGAAGGTCCCTCTATTTCTAAGTCCATTTCTGTTGCTTTAATCCACCCAGGTTGTGGTACTTCATTCTGACAGCCCTAGGAAATGAATGCAGAGGCTGTTAATGCTATATTGCTAAGTGTAAAAGTAACTAATAAATCAGTGTGCAGACTATGATCTCATTTATATAAAAATCATGGTTATGTAATTTTAAACGACAGGAAAGATATACAATAAAATACTAACAGATTTATCACTAGAGGATGTAATTTCAGGTTTAAATTTTTGTTCATTTTTTCTAGTCCATATTTTCCAAATTTTCAAAACAAATAGATTATTAGTATAATAGGAAAAAAGGTTATTTTTTACAACAGACATAAATTGCCCCTGGAAACAGGCTCCCCACACATACACCTTATACCAACAAACAGCATATTGAATTTGCTTCCTAAGGTCTCATCCTCTCTTGCCCACACGTGCTCAGACTATGACTCTTCACTGAGAGATGAGCAGGAGGAGGAGGGTTTATGCCTCTCCCTTTTACAATCAGTGGCTCGCAGTACCATCAGAGTATGAACCATGTGAGATCTATCATGCCCAGCCCCTGCCAGCATCTCCATTCTCATCCTCCACCCACAGCCACCCTCGCGTACTGATCAGCTTGTAACATACACACACACACACACACACACACACACACACACACACACGCACACACAACATCACTTGTACCTATCTGTTTAGTAATATTCTGCCTCATTGCCTAAGGAATCTCATGTGACTTCCCACATAAAACCACGCTGTGCCATGCCTTAGTGCCTTTGCTCATTCTGTGTTCTTTGCCCAGTATGCCTTCCCCAGCTAAGTCCAAGTCATCCTTAGATCCTCGGCCTAAATGCCAGTTCCTCCAAGATGCCCTCCTTGATATCTCTGCCTCTTTAGGTTTTGTTGGGGTTCCCACCCTGTGTCGTCACATCATCTGGGTATCCAGATGTCCTATCCCAAGTCATAATTGCTGGCTTCCTTCTGTCTCTCCCACTGCAGCTTCAGTTCCGGGAGGGCAGGCAACACTCCCTGATCATCTCTGTACCCAGAGTGCCTGGGCCTGGTACGCAGTAGCAACTCAATAAGTTCTTGTTGAACTGCTTGGAAGCCCAGATAGCTGAAGGCAATAGTGAGACAGACTGGGACTTAGGACCTGGGACCCTTTGCTGCTGTGCTTACACCTGGACAAATGTCTCCTCGAGAAACAAAATACAAAGAAAATGTAAGGGACTGGAAATAACTGCGTGCATGCACAGTTGGGTCAAATTATGGACAACAAGATACAAAAGATAGAAAAAGATCAAAAAACCCAACTGCCGCTTCTGAAAAGCCAGGAGCAAAATCAGGGTGTCAGGAGCAAAAGCAGGGTACTGTGCATGCCCCCTGCACAGAACACCAACAAAGGGGTGGGCAAAACACCTAAGCCACCCCTCCTGCCCAATCCCTGGATACACCCCTACTGTCACGCCGTATAAGGAACCAGCTCCCCGCTTCTCGGGGGAGCGAGCTGGGGAACGTGTTACTTGTTCTTGCACCCCGCTGCTGCAGCAGGGGCCCCAGTAAAGCCTTGCTTGAATTTCTTGTCTGACCTCTGATCAGTTTCTATTGACTGGGGAAGGCCAAGAACCTTGGTCCGTATCAATAGGACTGTCAGACTGTGTTATTTAGAGACTGCATCTCCCTGCTCCTTCTTTTGCCCCCTCCAACCCACCATCCACAAACCAAAGTAATCATTTTAACTTACGTTTAAGCTACCTCATGCTAAAACCCCTACATGGGTCCCCATTACTCTTAGAATAAAATTCAAATTCCTTGTCATGGTAAATAAGGCCCTGCAGGATTGCCTTCTGACAACCCAACCTCAGCTTAGATGGTAAATGTGTTAAGAAATTTGCTGAATGATGAAATGGATGCACGGGTAGGTGGATGGGTCGTGGGTGGATGGATGGATGGATGGATGATGGATGGATGGGAATGTAAACTTATAGGGAGTGCAGCTTGAGTATTTACTTGTTTCTCTTCAAAGAAACCCTTTGAAAACATTCCATAGCAAGAGAAAAGTGGAAAGGACATTTGATTTTTGGTTTTGCCACTTATTATCACCCATCTTTTTGCAAGCATTTTGCTGCCCTGGGACTCAGTGGTCTTGTCTTTTCACGGGCTTTAAGCCAGATGATTCAACAGATTTCACTGGAGATGCTTCTCTGGCCAGTGGTCCCAGGCATCCACAGGGCATTGCCTAACTGATGCCTTCCTCACCCATTCTAATCTCTTTTTTCTCTCCTCCAACCCCACGCCAGGGAAAATTCTGGAGAACCATTAAACCTTGCTTTAGGGGACTTTGCTTTTACTGACTGATGACTTCAGGGTCTCACTTTTCCTCTCAGCTGCCCATCAAGGTGTCTTTCTTAAAAAAAAGTTTTATCCCCAAGAGTAGTTTTCAAGCCAGCCGGCAAGATAATGGAAATTTCCCTACAAAACATCCTCAGCAATCACTGGATAGAGAATGGCTGAAGAACTTTCTTCTTCCCAGGATTCAAATCTCCCCACTACATTTCACTTCAAAATCAGACCAGAGCCGCCTTTGTACAATTTTTCTCTCACAGCTAGAATTCCACCTGAAGTTTTCAGTTGTAAGTCAGGACATTCCAAAACATGCTAGAATCCATCCACTTTTCCTCACCTCTACTTCTGCTAATAAAGTCTCAGCCACTGTCACCTCCTCCCTGGACAAAGGGAACTGGTCTCCATGCCTCCTCTGCCTCCTGCCTATGATCTTTTTGCCACACAACAGCCAAAAAATTCTTTTTGAAAAATGCCAATCAGTACATGGGAATATAAAATAGAGCTGCCATTGTGGAAGATAGTTTGGCTGTTCCTCAAAACATTAAACATAGACTTTCCATATGATTCCATAGCAATTCCACTCCTAGGTAGATATCCCAAAGAACTGAAAACAGGTGTTCAAACAAAAACTTTTACAAAATGTTCATAGTAGCACTATTCACAAAGTATGGAAACAACCCAAATGTCCATTCACTAATGACTGCATCAACAAAACATGGTCTATCCATACAATGGAATATCATTCAACCCTGAAAAGGAATAAAGTTCTGATACTTGCTACAACATGAATGAACCTTGAAAACATCATGCTGAGTTAAAGTAGCCAGACACAAAAGGTCACATATTGTGTGAGTCCATTTATATGAAACATCCAGAATAGGTAAATGTATAGAGACAGAAAGCAGATTAGTGGTTATCAGGGCTCGGGGAGGGGGTAGTGGGAGTGACTACTTAATATCTACAGCTTTCTTTGGGGTGATGCAAATGTTTTGGGACTGGAGATGGTAGTTACACAGCATTGTGAATTTACTAAATGTCACTGAATAGTGCACTTTAAAATTAATTAGCTAATTTTATGTTAGGCAAATTTTACCTGTATTTACAAAAAATGCAAATCAGCATATGTCACCTGATTACAACCCTCCAGTGGCTTCCCCTGAGAATTAGAGTCAAATGCAAGCTTCTTCCCTTCAGGTGAGTTTCCAGGATCTGGTTCCTACATACCTCACACTCTCAGCTCTTGCCTTCCCCCTCTTTACCCACAACATCCAGCTACACTGGCACCCATCAGGCCCATCTCCTTCCTGCCCCAGGGCCTCTGTTCTTACTCTTCCCCTGCCTGTAAAGTTCTTCCCTAATCTGCACGGTTTTCCCCTCCAGGCAATTGCCTTAAATGTTGCCCCTTTGTGGACAGCCTCTTGCATTTCATCTCTGTTGACCTCATTATCCTGCTTTATTTTCCTATTAGCTCTTCTCACTATCTGAAATTATTGTATTAACATGTATTTTTTAGATTAAGGTGAAATCCACACAACATAAAATTAACCATTTTAAGTGTATAACATTGGCATTTGGTATTTTCACAGTATTGTGCAACCACCACCTCTATCTAGTTCCAAAACATTTTCATCACCCCAAAAGGAAACCCCATACCCATTAAGCAGTCACTCCCATCCCTCCCCACCCCAGCCCATGCCTCTAACGATCTGCTCTCTCTCTGTATGGATTTACCTATTCTGGATGTTTCATATAAATGGAATCATACAATAAGTGGCCTTTTGTGCCTGGCTTCTTTCACTGAGCATAAAGTTTTCAAAGCTCATCCATGTTGTAGCAAGTATCAGAATTTCATTCCTTTTTTAAAAAATTTTTTATTGGGCTTTAGAGTTGATTTACAATGTTGTGTTTATTTCAGGTGTACAGCAAAGTGAATCTGTTATACATATACCTATATCCACTCTTTTTTAGATTCTTTTCCCATATAAGCCATTACAGAGTATTGAGTAGAGTTCCCTGTGCTATACAGTAGGTCCTTATTAGTTATCTATTTTATATATAATAGTGTATATATGTCAATCCCAATCTCCCAATTTATCCTTTCCCCCCCTTACCCCCTGGTAACCATAAGTTTGTTTTCTACATCTGTGACTCTATTTCTGTTTTGCAGATAAGTTCATTTGTACCCTTTTTTTAGATTCCACATATAAGCGATATCATATGATATTTGTCTTTCTCTGTCTGACTTACTTCACTCAGTGTGACAATCTCTATATCCATCCATGTTGCTGCAAATGGCATTATCTCATTCTTTTTCGTGGCTGAGTAATATTCCATTGTATATATGTACCACATCTTCTTTATCCATTCATCTGTCGATGGACGTTGAGGTTGCTTCCATGTCTTGGCTATTGTAAATGTGCTGCTATGAACACTGGGGTGCATGTATCTTTTTGAATTATGGTTTTCTCCAGATATACGCCTGGGAGTGAAATTGCTGGATCATATGGTAGTTCTAGTTTTAGTTTTTTAAGGAACCTCCATACTGTTCTCCCTAGTGGCTGCACCAATTTACGTTCCCACCAAAAGTGTAAGAGGGTTCCCCTTCATTCCTTTTTATAATTGAGTGATATTCCATTGTGTGGATAGACCACATTTGGTTCATCCACTCATCTGCTGATGGACATTTGAGTTTTTCTACCACGTGGGCTATTGTGAACAGTGCTGCTTTGGACATTTGTGTAGCATTTGTTTGAGTGTCTGTTTTCAATTCTTTGGGGAGTGGAATTGCTGGGTCCTATGGTAATTCAACGTTCAACTTGCTAAGGAACCCAACTGTTGTCCACAGAGGCTGAACCATTTTCCTGCATTTTTAATGTCTCACTGTCTAGAGTCCAAGCCTGGTTCACAGTGGTGGTCTCAGCATCTAGAAGACTGGCCGGCACATAGTAGGTCCTCATTTTATTTTAAAATGAATAATAATAGTAGAGTGACTCTCTGGCTTGTGTAGGCAGGAGAAAACGGTCGTCTTCAGTTCAAAGCGACAGCTCTTTAATGAGGAGCCCTTCCCTACATCAGCGTGCCTCCAGTCTAACTCCAGCTTAGGCAAAGTTCTCTCCCAGGACTTCTTGAAAATAGCTCACTTTACTGAAGGAAATCTGATTTATAGGAAAGTGTTTTGGGAAAACTGCAAGTCTCAGAGTATTCAGGAGAGAAGCTTGGCAAGGATATGGATGCATCCTACGAAAGAATGGCCACCGCGACCCTCGCCTAGCTCCACGGAGCCCCCGCCCCAATTTGCCATCACCCTCCACCTACCCTGGGCAGAGGGAAAGGATAACCTTCTCCATTCCAGGCTCAAAGCCATGCAATCAAGTATGTCACCAAGATAATACTCACCCTTGGGATCTTAGTCTCTGGGTGGATGAAAACAGACTTAATGACTCCAGGACTGGAATTAGAGCCCAAGTTAGTAAGTGCTTTGTGACTGTGGTGAGGGAACAGATCACTTAGCCCAGTTCTATTAAAATATGTAGTAAATTATATCAGCTGGTAATGGCTCCAGTATGGCAACTTTAGCAAAAACGAAGAGACAGATATTTTACAACTGGATGTTCATTCTGCCTCTCTTTCTTTCTGCGTACCTCCCCCCTCTGCCTACACACAATGTGTATATATATTGTATGCACACACAAACACCCAGAGACACACACACCTTTACTGGAGCCCCATGATGCTTTACTCTTCAGAGAGGCCATGGAAAGAACATGGATATTTTAAAGTCAAACAAACAGAATTGTGTTAGCATCCCGTCTTTCCCACTAATCAGCTGTGTGACCCCATGCAGCTTACTTTACCTCTCTGAACCTCTATTTCTTTACTTTTAAAACAGGAATCTCAATAATACTTATGCCAATCACCATGATGGGCGTGACAAGTATCAGTTGCATACCTGCAGTTTGTAGGGTGACTAAACCTCCTTTTTCATCCCAAGGAGCCTAGAAGTCAGTGGGAGGAAGGGGCTGAGGGCTCAGGACGCCGGAACATTTTTCAGAGTCATGGCAGCCATGTCCTGGGAAAGACATCTCGAAAAGAAGGCCGGTTGGAGGTGTTTGGTGATAATTTAAAATCACAAAGAACAACATGTAACCCAGTAATCTTTGAAATACCCATTAGCCCAAACCCTTAAGGAAAAAGCAAAGAGAGCCACAGCATCATTCAGCACTAGATTTCAGACTGACGTGCTTTAATCCAGCGTTTAAATTTTTAATTATGTTAATCTAATTTTAGACAGTAATGAGATTGTGGTGCACAGCATTTATTTCCATTTCAGGTTGTCTCCTTTCCTTCTCAGTCACCCACTCTCTCCAACAGTGCTGGGCGCTAGAGCCAGCCAGCTTCCTCTTCCTGGGAACGCTGGCAGTCGCTTCCCACCGTGCGTCTGCCTGGCTGCTCAAAGCACGGTCTGCTCACCGCAGCGGCAGCATCGCCTGGGAGCATGTTAGAAATGCACGATCTCGGGCCCTGCCCCAAATCAGAATCTGCACTTTCAAAAGATCCGTCAGGTTGTTCTTGAGTCCATCAAAGCGTGAAGTACTGCATTTGAGGACTCTCTAGACACCAGGTGATCTTTCTAAACATGGCTGGTCCATCGAGCCATGGGCCACCGTGGGCTGCAAACCTAGCCAAAGCCAACTCCTCATGCTTCCTGGGTTCCTGTAGTTATTCTTGTCTTATTTCAGTTGGGCTTGGAGATATATGTCCTTTGGCAACACAAGATTTGTTCTTTCTCTGTTGTCAGCCACAGCTAAAGGGGCCCTTGTAAGAATAAGCTTAGCGTACCTTTATTCTGTGTTGACTGTGTCAGCTCTTGTTCTCAATGGTTTATTGATAATAGCTCATGTAATCCTTGCAGCATCCCTGGGAAGTGGGTGCCACTATTATCCCCATTTCACGGATGAGGAAACTGAGCCTAACGAATGTAAGTGACTTTCCCAAGATCACAATTAGTCAGGTTGGCACCCAAGAGTCTGAGTCCAGACCCTGAACCTTTATCAGTGTGTGCCCAGGGGGGACCTCAACCCAAGTGAGACTCTGATTCCTTCACTCAGCAGATATTTCCCGAGTGTAATGGGAAAATGCCAGGCATGTGCGAGGCACTGGGTGTAGGAGCTTAGTCTAGCTGGAAAGGACATTAACCAGATAATTACACACACACACACACACACACGCACGCACGCACACATGCACAAGTATGCATACGTGTACTTTCAAATGGGGAGGGTGTTAGGTAGAAGAGGTATGCCTGGTATGGGTATGGGTATGGGTATGGGTATGGGTATGGGTATGGGTATGGGTATGGGTATGGGTGGGCCCCCCCGTGGGCCCCCCCCAGGAGAAGATCTTTGAGCTCAAGGCTCACCGAAACATTAGCCAACAATGGGGCATGAACAGTCCAGAAAGAAAAGGCATGTGCCCTGAGGAAGGGATACCTAGGATATCCTGTGAGAGTACAGGAAGCAAAGGGGATGGAGTTGTCCAATGCAAGGAAAGAGAGAGACAGGTCCCACTGGGAGGGCCTCAGAGGCCATGCCGAGAAATCCTTATTCATGGCCCCCTTATCTCCACACAGTCCCTTTCAGTGCTCTGGGATTTCTCCCTCTCCTGCCTCACCACACCCCTGTCCCCTTGCCCCTACTCCAAGCTTTCCCCTCCCCTTCCTTCTCTTTCATGCTCTAGCCCTGTTCCGTGTCAGCACAGATTTGCGGCTGTAGTCATCAGGTCAGTGTTGGTTGCATGTGGCAGAAGCTCAACTCCAACTGGCTTAAACCTAAATGGCTAGCTTCAGGAACAGCTGTATCCAGGTGCTCTACAATGGCATTGGGAATTCCCTCTCTTCATCTTTGGACTCTGACTTCTTGGGTTGGCTTCATCTCCAAAGGGTTTGATGGCCCCCTGCAGCTCTGGACCTAGACACCCCATTGGCTTGTTACCAGCTAAGAGGACCTAAGTCTCAGTGGCCCAGCTTGGATGATGTGCCTGCCCCTGAACCAATCAGTCTAGCCAGGATGTGCTAACGCTTTAGTTTGCCAAGCCAGGGGACCACCCATGGAGCCCAAGGTTCCTTAAGGCTCCTAAGAAAGAATTCGAATAGTGGATATTTCAGGCGTGATGAGCATGTGGGGAGGGGGCTAGAGGAAAGAGAACCATGGCTGGCTTCTGGGTGTCCTCATCCTTGACACAGTTCCTAATAGCAGGGGCGACTGAATCATTCCTTCTTACAGGAATTTACTTCAATTATAAAATGCCACTGGTTATTTTTAAAATATTGTATTAAAAGTAGACTTTTATCATAGAACACATGCTGGCTTTAGAAATGTCAGCATGGTAAGGACAGCATCTTAAAATCAACACGATGGTATCTAGTGCTTTAGTAAGCATGAGGTTTGGGGTGAGGCACTGAGAAAACCCTAAGTAATAAATTCTCGTCTCATTTTCCCAGAGTTGCCACGTTCCGCTTCCTCACCCCCAGCAAGGTTGCTTATGACAGCTGATAAGGCTACATTCATTATCTACTGAGGATAAAATTCTGTATCTTGGTGGAGGAGAGAAGAAGGAGACTGACAGAAACAGGGTGGACAGAGGCAGATAAATGGAGAGAGCAAGAAATAAAAACTAAACACATCAAGAGCGGGCTTACATGACAGTTTAGGGAAATGCCCCAAGCACAAGTGTAAAGTTAATCATGATTCATTTGTAAGTGGGTATGGTTCTTGGGCCAAAGGACAGGAAGCACTTTGATCTGGAATCTTCTTAGGAACTGTGGACTGTTCCTATGCCTGGAAGGGGAGAGAAAGAGGCGGGTCAGAGATGAGAAAGGCAGGTCTTCTGGGAGCTTCTTCCTCTTTCCCAAGACAGTGCAGGCAAACAGCCTTCACCTCCAGGAGGAACTGCCATGGCCCAGGCACGAGGCATCTGCAGCCAATGCACACACATCCACCCCTGTACTGTTGTTGATAAGACGTTTACAAATTCAGGGAGAGAAAAATGTGGTCATTTATACTGCCATGTTGTAAAGCTTGACATTAGTGGAGCTATTAGTCCATGAATCACAGAAGGAGGTAAAACTTCAAATGGATATAAATGTCCATTAATAGTGGAAAAGTTAAATAAATTACACTTCATCCATAGCATGGAATAATATGAAGCCATTATAAAAATGAGCTAGACCTCTACTGAGTGCCACAAAAAGGTCTCCAAGAAATACTAAGTTAAAATAAAAAAGCAAATTGCAGAACAATACATATAGTATTATTCCATTCATTTATGCTAGGAAAAAAAATAGCTGTGTATGTAAATGCACAGATAAAGGACTTGTACCAAGCAATACCAGTGATTATCTCCTGGGGGGAATTGAGCATAGTAAGATTGAGATTTCCATAATTTCTTTATCCATTTATATTCTTTAAACATTTTCTACTATTGGGCTGTTTTTCAATGAAAAACTATATATATATAGTTTATATAAAACTATATATTTATATTTATTATTTATGTATATAAATATATAAATATTTATATTTATTTATATAAAACTAAATATATACACATATATTATACATATACCTACCATGTGAGAGATAACATTGTGCTTACCATACCATGTGAGAAATAACAATGAAAGTTAGTGATTTGGGGAAACAAAAAAAGTTACTTAGCTTACTTACCTCCAGGCTCATTAATATCCCCTGCCTCCCACCCTCCACCACCAGGACTACTGATATGCTGCCTCTGGCTGCCCTGGCCACTGTGGTTCTCCTGCCCAGGCTGGAATACTCTCCATCCCATCACGCTCCACCATTCTGTTCTATCTACAGGGTTGTGCTCATGTAAATGCATTTTGTTCAAAAACATGTAGAATCCAGAGATGGTACTATAACCACAATTGCCACAGTGCATCCATGAGGATAGGCGTGGGTAAGCTGCAGTAACAAATGAGCCCTAAATCTCAGCGCCTCAGAGCAGCAGAGGTTTATTTCTTGCTCATGTTTCATGTCAGCTCTCGTCACAGGTCAGATCGGACTCTGTGTCAAGTTGTCTTCAATTCCGGGGTCAAAGTTTAGTCTCTGGAGCAGCCTCTGGGATGTTGCTGGTCTCCTGTCAAAGGCAAAATGAGATCAGCGTGAACCACACAATGGCTCTTAAAACTTCTTCCTTGGAAGAGAAGAGGCCCGTGTCACTTCTGCTCATATTTTGCTGACTCAAACAAGTCACATGGCCAAGACCAAGACCAAAGTGTCAGAGAAGTGTGATCCTCCTGGGGCAGGGAGGTATGATGGGGAAGAGGCAGCAGATACCTTTCAACAGTAATACGGCCCCTCGTGCGTGGTTTTCAAAGACTTGAACCACAGCAAATATTCCTGGGGTGCCTGCTATGTGCTAAGTACTGTACCACATGGAGGGGTATGAAGACAATTCATAATGATAAAAGCTAGAGATTTTTATGCCTTATGACACCAGATACTATGCTAAACATGTTGCATGCATTAATTCATTTAATCCTTAAGTCAGCTATTACTGGACATGAGCAACCTGGGGCCGAGAAAAGTCAAGTCACTTGCCCAGATGCACACAATCCCTGCCCTCCAGGAGTTTACAGTCTGCAAGTGTCCCAGACTTTGAATATGAAAGCTGATCCACACTTCATGCTTTTCAAGAACTTATTTATTACTGTATCAATCACCCACCATATACAAGAACTGAGCAGGGTTCTTAGGATACTTTAGAAGAAATATATCATCAGGACATTAGTTCTTCCTATCTCTCTATTAGCTATATGACCTAGGGAGTTACTCAACCCTTCTCGGCCTCCAGATTCTCATCTAAGACTGAAGATGATTGTGGAGCCTGCCTTTCATTCAACAGGATCTACTGAGCGCCCCCTCTGTGCCAGACACGGTTCTGGATATCAGGGCCTCAGCAATGAGTGGATCTCCCTCTACCCTTATTGGGGGCTGAAAGTCTAGTGAGGAAAGAAAGAAATTAATCAACATATAACTTAATGTTGATATAATAAGTGCTATAAAAAGTAAAAAGGCAGAGAAAGGAGACTGGGTGATAGGGGTGCTATTTTAAATAAAGTAGTCAGCAAAGACCTTACTGATGAGGTGATACTTGAGCCAAGACCCAAATAAAGTGAGGGACAAGCAGGTCATGTGAAGTTCTAAAGAAGAATGTTTCTAGTGGAGGAAATAGCAGATACGAAGCCCCTGAGGCCAGGCTGTGTCCCATGCGTGTGGGGAGCAGAGGAGGCCAGCGTGGAACGGCTGAAGCTGATGAGCAAGGAGGAGAATGGCAGGAGAGGGAGGCAGGACCAGATCGTGAAGGACCCCATGGGCCATGGAAAGGGGTTTCAGTTCCATTCAGCCCTGAGGGTAACATGAGATAACCCCTGGAATGCGCTGAGCACCGTGCCAGGTGCATAGTAAGCCTTCAACACATGAATGGATGTCAGCAGCTCTTCATGCCATCGGTGCCCAGTGACTTATACAGGGCCTTTATGTGCTAGGCATTGTCCTGGATGCTTGGGAATCATCAGTGCACACGGCATACAAAGATGCTCTCGTGAAGTTTGATTTGAGTATGAGAGCCAGAAAACAAAATAAATAAATATAATAAATAAATAAGTAAATGGTGAGGCATGTTAGAAAGTGATAAGTGCTATGGGTAGCAGATAGGGAAGGGGGTTCAGGCATGGGGCAAAGGGGTGTCAGGCTGTGATGTTAACTCCTATGGCATGGGTAAGTAGGCTTCAGTGAGAACAAAGACTCAGGTGAGCGGTTTAGGGAAGCAGATCTCTGGGGGAAAAGCATTGCAGGCAGAGGGAACAGCTGGAGCAAAGGCCTTGGGCGGAGGCGTGACTGATGTATTCCATGGACATCAAGGACACCAGAGAGGAGCAGGGGACGAGGTCACAGTGGTGAAAGGAGCCAGATCACGATCATGTAGGGCCTCGCAGGCCATTGTAGAAACCTTGCCTTTTGCTCTGAGTGCTGAGGGTACCACGGGAGGGTTCTGAGCAGAGGAGGGACATGATCAGAGGTAGGTTCTAACAGGGTGGCTCCAACCTCTGGTGGAGAAGATATTGGATGGGGGGTGATTGGAAGCAGGGAGACCATTAGGAAGCCAGAGCAGGAATCCAGGTGGGGGATGCTGGTGGTTGTGGCCCAGCTGGTAGTGATGAAGGTGATGGAAAGGAATAGGAATCTGAATATATTTTGAGGTTAGAGCCCCCTCCCCAGAGCCCTGTCCATTTCCTCCACCCCCAACCTCTGTATTATTCCTACCATGAACAGTCGGGGAGAAGGGAGGTCACCATCAGCGTCCCATGCCTGAGCTCTAAGCTTGGGACATCGCACACATCTCTATTCCCTGCTTTGCTGGAGAGCTCTCCGTTTATTAATGCCGGCTGCTCCCACCTCTGACAGCATGGAAGCAGTTCCATTAAGCTCAGATTGGCAATCTGAGGCTGGGTGAGATAGGAGCACAGCATAAAGATGATAGCAGCAGAAAGAAAGACAGCCTTTATATGAGAGGAATCTCATCTCTCAGTCCTCCCCTGGTGCTATTTCTAGAAGCCCCCCCCTGTTTAATCCTATATACACCCCCTTAAAGTCTTGGAAGAGTGATCTTACCTGATTCCCTGTTATCATGCAGACACGCATCTTGGGTCTTTCTTTTTAAAAGGAATTAACGCATTCTTGCTTTCCCATGTCCCTTCATTTATTCGTTTTGCAAATAAATTTTTAGTGTGAGGCATTCTGATAAGTGATAAAGATAGAGTGGGCACAATCAATACAGCCCTTGACTGTGCAGAGCATATAATTGAGTAGACAGATGATGAATAAGTAATCCAACCTATAAACAGTGGAACACTGTAGTCAAGAGGAAGCAGGGGTTAAGGTTTCAGACTTTGGAGCTAGTTGCTTGCTGGAGGATATTGGGCAAGTTACCTAACAATTCTGTGCCTCAGTTTCCTCACTTGTGAAAAGAGGGATAATAGGACTGCCTACTTCACAGATTCAGATGTGTTGATGGATTGAATTCACACTTACAAAGCTGTTATGGAAATATCCAACACATAGGAAACATCGTCTGAGTGTTTGCTACTATTATCATAAGCATTTAATTCAGATTATGATTATTCTATGAAAGGAATTTATAGGGTATGTATAAAGGTGGAGAAGATCAAAAAGGGTGTGGAGGGTGACTTTAAGGTGAGCCCTGAAGGATGATGAGGAGCCAACTTTGCGAACGTGTAGGGGGAGGGGCCACAGGACAAAGTGTTGGAGGCAAGGGGGAGGGTGTGGGCAAAGACTCTGGTGCAGGGAAAGAGGCTGGCTCTTTGGGCAGTGAAGAGAGGGTTGGGCAGGGCACAGTGCACCTGCAAATCCACCTGGTCCTTTCCTGAGTCTTAGACACCAGGAGGCAGGCGACGGGGGGACTGACTGAACTAGCCACTGGCAAGCTTATTGCCCTAGAAGATTCTGACATGGATCCTTGTCAAGTGGTCCTTCCAAAGCCCAAGTCATTGTCAATCACTGCAGGTGTTTGTCCTCTTTTCCTGCTTTGTGTATTGAAGATGCCTTTTAGGGCCCATATCCAGCTTACACCCCTGGGACCTGATATCTACCCCACCCCTCAGGGGTCAGCTCCTGCAGCCATGTTTGTGATATCGGACTTTGACCCCAAGCATAGATGATTGGACAAGAGGGCACAAAATGGGCCAATCGGATTCTCCCCTGGGAATTTGGAGTTGTACTTCGTTGTCTTTGCTGGTCATTTATGGAGACTAGAACTGAGAGAAAATGAAGAAAAAGTGGGGTGGCCACATTTGGATTGTGGGCAGGAGAGGCATAGAAGGCTGCTCTGCACAGCAAGGGAAAAAAAAAAACAGATTAGTTGAGAGCAGCAGAGAGGAGGGAGAATGCAGCTCCAGAGTGAGGAGAGAGAACAGAGCAGCCTTAGACCCTGATATGTCCAATTCCTGGTTCTAGACCCTTGAGCCCAGATGTGCTGTAGGAGGTACCCTTGAATACTTCTGAACAAGCTTAGACTAATTTGAGTCAGTTTCTTTGGCTTGCAACCCAGCACCCCCTGAGAACCTTCTTCACCTCCTTGACCATTCCATGAAATGCCAATTACACTGTTGCCAATTAGACTTCCAGGTCTCGGGAGTGGGCACAATAAGGTTTCATGGACAGTCTGCCAAATCTTCCACTTCTATGAGCATTTTTTTGATTATATTTTTGCATTCTTGTTTTAACCCAAGATTTCTTTTTTTTAAATTTTTATTTAAATATAGTTGATTTACAATGTTGTGTTTGTTTCAGGTGTACAGCAAAGTGATTCAGTTATACATATAAATATATATCTATTCTTTTTTTTTTTTTTTTTGGCTGTGTTGGGTGTTTGTTGCTGTGCGCGGGCTTTCCCTAGTTGTGGCGAGCAGGGGCTACTCTGCATTGTGGTGCACAGGCTTCTCATTGCTGTGGCTTCTGTTGTTGCAGAGCACGGGCTCTAGACGCGTGGGCTTCAGTAGTTGCAGCACACGAGCTCACTAGTTGCGGCACACGGGCCCTAGAGCACACAGCCTTCAGTAGTTGTGGCGTGCAGGCTCTAGGACGCGTGGGCTTCAGTAGTTGTGGTGCACAGGCTCAGTAGTTGTGGCTCGCAGGTTCTAGAGCGCAGGCTCAGTAGCTGTGGCACCTGGGCTTAGTTGCTCCGCGGCATGTGGGATCTTCTTGGACCAGGGATCGAACCCTTGTGCCCTGCATTGGCAGGCAGATTCTTAACCACTGCGCCACCAGGGAAGTCCCTATATCTATTCTTTTTAAGACTCTTTTCCCTTATGGGTTATTACAAGATATTGAGTATAGTTCCCTGTACTACACAGTAAGTCCTTGTTGGTTATCTATTTTATTTATAGTACAGTGTATATTTTAATCCAAACTCCTAATTTATCCCTCCACCCTCTTTCCCCTTTGGTAGCCATAAAATGGTTTTCTATGTCTGTGAGTGTATTTCATAAGCCTTTTAAAGTAGAAAATTCTCTGCAACAAATACATGTGCATTCCAAGAACAACAACAAAAAAATCCAGCTCAGCATGTAAGCTCTTTGTACATGAGTTTATACAAAGAGCAATCATTTTAGGTGGTTTATCCTAGAATTTCTGCATATCTGGGCATCTAGTTGACCGAAATATTTGAAGGAGCTTAGATCATTTGGACATTGTACGAACAGATCTATACACAGAGTAGCACTTACGGATTTCTTTTTTTAAATTTTCTTTTCTTAATTAATTAGTTGTAGAATTAATACTAATAGTTAACATTTATCAGTTAATTATTATGTGTCAGATACTGCTTTGAGGGCTTGACATGAATTAACTTATTTAATTCCCATAGCAATCCTATGATATAGGTGCTATCATCCCCATTTAAGATGGGAAAACTGAAGCACACAAGATGAAGAAACTTGCCCAAGAACATCTGTTAATAACTGACAGAACTGGAGTTAAAACTCACTTGTTGAGTTCCAGAGTCCAGGCTTTTAGCACTTACAATGCATTTATCCCATGCTCTACATTTCATAATCCACAGAGCTGGTTCTCTAGCTGACTTTTATAGTGTTATCATGTTTCTGACAGTTACTATTTTATTCCTCTGAGATGTTAGAAAGTCTCTTTCCCCATCTTCTCTGCCACCACTTCACTTTCCCTTCATCTCCAAATATTTGGTAGATGTGGCAGATCAACCAAAAGGCATTATTTGCATATAAAACAGTAGAGCCACTAGGCAAATAATTCACCTAAGGAAATGAATATGATGGCATTTATTTAGTCCTTAGTGTATACCAGGCTGTGCCATCATTATTTCATTTAATCCTTAATTTTCCTTGTGAGGAAGTATAATTATTCCCCCCACTTTGCAGATAATAAAACTCAGACTTAAAAAGGTTATGTGACTTAGTCAGGGTCACAGAACTAGTATATGGTGGAGCCAATATTTAAACCCCTGTTGTATGACACACATGCACACCCCCCCCCCAAAGTCTTGACTGTTAATTACCAAGACCTTAGTCCCAGAACTGGAAGGAAGGACAAGATAGAACCCAGCACAGGTCTTGCAATTCAGACCAGTCCGTCTTGAACCCTAGGGACTCTTGCCTGAATGCTAAAAAGCACAGGCTGCAGTAAAAGAGGAGGTCAAAACCAAAAGCGTTGTTTCAGTGAAATTTCTGGGGACACTGAGTGCACCTATGGTCACTGGTGGGCTTAGCAGTATTTGTTTCCACAGGGACTTTTGGAGTGAGTGGCATTGTGGTTCCAATGCCATCTCATCACCCTTGACACTAATGGTGTCCTCGCCCCCTCACCCACAGTGGGCAGTGCAGAGCAGAAAGAAAAAGGCTGGCTTCGCAGGATGGCCAAGCAAACTAGGCTTGTGAGAATAGGCCAGACGTTCCCCCAGAGACTCCCAGAAATGGTGAGGTTGCTGGTACTGTGAGCTTCAGGTGGAGACTGCGGTTATCGCCATTGGAGATAGAATGAAGGCAGAGAAATAAGGCTCTAGGATATGTGTCCAAGATGATCCATCGAGTCTTGTCACCTTATGGTCCATCAAACACAGATTACACACCCATCGAAACAACACAGCTTTATTCACTCAGAATTCACAAAACACCTCTCATGTGCCAGGCACTGTAGGATACAGCGCTCACAACAGAAGAAGAGGCAGTACATCCACAGGTAACCAAATCAAGATGAGGTTATCAGATGAGAGGGGTGACAATAGAGGCAAAACGACTGAAGATGTTTTCACACGTTCACATGTGTCAGTGCTAAACTAGGAACTTTACTGAATCTATTTAATCCTCACAAAAGCAAAAACAAAAAAAACGGCGACAACAAAAAACCAGGTAGACGTTAATATTCTCCAGGGGTGAGAAAACCGAGGCACAGAGAGGTGAATAACGTTCTCAGGGCCACATAGCCAGTAAGAGGTGGTACCAGGTTTCAGGTTTCAACATCCCTCTGGCTCCTGAGCCCAAGTGTGTAAACATCAGGCTATATTGCTTCTCCTGTTTGTCAAGTTATTTTCTTCCTTAAAATGGGCTCCAGATATTCATGGAAAGTTTCCCTTGGAGAGACTCCATTCTCACCCCACGAGCTGACAAAGGCTGATGCTTGCTGAGAAGTCAGGGCGATAGAACACGGAGAGGTGAGAAGACACTGCTGTCTCCTCAGAAGCATTCTAAGGGTTTGTGCTTGTTCCGTAAGTTTTTGTGGGTGAGTTTGATCTGGTTTTTATTTTTTAACCAAGCCCATAAATAGTTGACGTGATGAGGCTAACCACCTAGCCCTCCTTTCTGTAGTGGGGTCTGCATCCCAACCTCATACAGCCAGGAGATATGCTTTAGCCTAGAAGGAAATGTCTCAGTCACAGAGCTGCTGACACAAGCGTTTCCTTCCTCTGTGGGGAGGCAGGATTCAAAGTGAGCAGACAGGAAGGCCAGGCATCACCCACGCCTGCGGAGACCAGAGTCTCAGGCTTGGGACCCCAAGCAGGACTGCGTGCCAGACACCTCTTCCCAGCTGGGGACACAGAATGGAAATTCAGGTAGGGCGACGTCAGAGCCCGGTTTCTGGTTTTCAAGCCACAGGAACCAATTCAGGCTGGTGTGAGCCGAAAAGAATGTTACTCAGCCATAAGAAGAAATGAAATTGAGTTATTTGTGGTGAGGTGGATGGACCTAGATTCTGTCATACAGAGTGAAGTAATTCAGAAAGAGAAAAACAAATACCGTATGCTAACACATATAGATGGAATCTAAAAAAAAAAAAAAAGGTTCTGAAGAACCTAGGGACAGGACAGGAATAAAGACGCAGACATAGAGAATGGTCTTGAGGACACGGGGAGGGGGAAGGGTAAGCTGGGACGAAGCGAAAGAGTGGCATGGACATATATACACTACCAAATGTAAAACAGATAGCTAGTGGGAAGCACCTGCATAGCAGAGGGAGATCAGCTCGGTGCTTTGTGACCACCTAGAGGGGTGAGATAGGGAGGGTGGGAGGGAGACACAAGAGGGAGAGGATATGGGGGTATATGTATATGTATAGTTGATTCATTTTGTTATACAACAGAAACTAACACACCATTGTAAAGCAATTATACTCCAATAAAGATGTTAAAAAATTTTAAAAATAAATAAATATAAAAGGTTATTTGTGAGCTCACAGGATCTCCAGGAGGTGGTACAGTGGATTGAATGGTGGCCTGCAAAAAGACACACCCATGTTCTAATCCCTGAAATCCGTGAATGTGACCTGATTTGGGAAAAGTCTTTGCAGATGCAATTAAGTTAAGGATCTTGAGATAAGATCATTCTGGATTATCCAGGTGGGCCCTAAATCCAATGACAAGTGTTCTTACAAGAACAAAGCAGAGATTTGACACAACTGGAAGTGAAGACACAGAGAAAAGGGAAGACCACATGACCAAAGAGGCAGATTGGAGTGATGGGGCCATAAGTCAAGGATTGCCAACAGCCACCAGAAGCTGGAAGAAGCAAAGACCCAATTCTCCCCTAGAGCCTACGGAGGGAGCTTGGCCCTGCCAACACCTTGATTTTGAACTTCTGGCCTCCGGAACTGTGAGAGAATAAATTTCTGTTGTTTTAATCCACCAAGATTGTGGTCATTTGTTACAACAGCAATAGGAAACTAATACCAGTGGAGAGAACCAGGCTTTGAGGCTCCACCAGGAACAATCCCTAAACTCACACTGCAAAACTGGTGCAGCAGCGGCATCACCGACCCCATAGTGGGCCCTACGGACCTTGCAACGTCAGCCCCCTGGACGTTCTACTACACCATCGACCACTGATGCCCCTGGAAGCTGGATGACAGCTGCTGCCGTTATGGGCAGTACCAGCTTCTAAGCAAAGTCTGGAACAAGCAATCTGATTGGTGGAAACCATGCTTTCACTCTAGCTGCAAGGGAGGCTGGGAAAGGGGGCATCTGGCTTCTGTTGTAAAAGGTGGGAACTTATAGCAGGGAACTTCCCCAAACATAGGAAGGTGCTGGGCAGTCAAAAAGAGGAAGGGGTGTCCTCTAGGGGTGGCTTGCTGGACAGAACCCCATCCTGTTCCCTGACTCCTCCCATTCAGTTGAAATAACAGGGAGTCCCCAGCATCTCCAGCTATCATCAGCCCCGGAACCATCTTACTGAGTGTGCCTCAGGTATAACAAGGCATGGTCATAAAATACTGTAGGGTTTGCTTGCCCAATTTCATTACTGTAGCAGCTGGGTTTTGTTTTCGCTTCTGTTTTTCAGAGTTAACTTTTCTTTTGTTGCTGATATTTGCTTCCTTTTGAAGGCTATGCAGTTACAGGTCACATTGCATGATCTGGCCCTGCCACTCTCCCCACTGCTCCCTTGGTTCCAGCCACACTGACCTCTCCACTGCTTTTTGAACACGCCAGGTACCATCCTCCTCAGGGCTTTGCTCATCCATTCCCTCCTGCCTGAAGTTCACGTCCCTTGAAACTGACATGATTCACCACCTCACTTGATTCAGCTTCAGCTCTTGGCCCAAATGTCATCTCTTTTGAAAAACCTTTCCTGACCACCCAGTTTGAAGTAGCAGCCCCTTCCCATCACTCTCCATCTCTTTACTCTGCTTTATTAGTAAAAGCACTCATTACTAACCAGTATAAATTGCACATTTATTTGCTTATCTTTTATGGTGCCTTCCCCCCAACTAGAACATAAGTTCCACCAGAAGAGGAGTTTTTATGTTTTGTTTGCTGCTGGGTCCCCAGTACCTAGGATAATTCCTGGTATGTAGGTGGTGCTCAGCAATATTAGTTGAATGCAGAAATCATATTGTCACTAATAGTTTAAATATTTTCTCTCCCCCACTAAGATTTAGCCATTTTTATGAAATGATTCAATCTTATTATTCTGTATTCCCCCCGGAGCCTAGCAGAGTGCTGAGCACATAGAGGGCCCCAGGGAGTATTTATGAGAGGAATGAATGACTAGGCAAGCACATTCACACTCTTGTTTAACCCAAACACTCGCATGTACAAGCAAGATTCTCAAGTGGAGATTTCTCCTAATTTTATTTCCCAGCTTTAAGCTGGCATCCAGTATAATTAGATCTGCCTTTCTATAGCTAACTTCTCACGTACAGACAGCCAAAGTGGTTTTGTACACATAGCATCTAATTCTTGTACGTAGCAATAAGCATCCATCTAACTTGTATGTTTTTACTCATTAACAGAAGAGTTCTCTTTTCCCCCAAACAAGAACTGACCCTGACCACCAACCTGTAAAACAGATCAATAGGGAATGGCTCTGGTCAGGGGACCTGACTCCTTGCCCATGGGACCTCTCCTTGTCGCATCACAACCGTGAGCTCTGGGTCTCTCTAGCGACATTGGGAACAATTCTAGTGCTGAGAACAAGGAGTGCCTCTGTCTCCTTAAGATGGCATACAAATATCCCTTGTTCTCCTTTCCTTCTTCTGTCGTCAATGACAACTCTTCTGGCTGTGTGTCTAGAAGGTGGATAACCTCATGCGAGCTAGCAAGCCTGGGCAGGAGTGCAAGTAAAACAATCAAGACAGCCTAGCTGGGGATGTTGTCCTCACTGCCTAATTCCAGGGGTTTCCTTTTGGCTTGATCGGGGGCCTTTATGAGAAGAGGCTTCTTAACATATATGTATACCTTATATTTATATTATATATTACATGTATATTATAGTTATAGAATATAATGTGTGTGCATACATATACATATATATATGTATGCACACACACACCATGTGTTACACACTATATTAGTGCATTAAATGCTCTACATTCTCACATTTACATTGGGCGGTAGGGACTATTCCTATCACACCCATTTTACAGAGGAAGAGATGAAGGCTTAGAGAGGTGATCTTATCACTTACTTAGGGGCACAAGGAGACAGAGCCCTAGAAACCAGGTGTGACTTTCAACCTCTACCTACAGAGGAAGAGAGGAGGAATGACTTCTTTCACCAATTGCATTTGAGAGCTCTGAGATCAGATTGCCGCAGCCCTTAACTCTCACTGGGCTCCCAGGCGGCCAATGGCCAGTCCCTAGGAGATGGTGCCCAGTGTCTTGACTTACTGAGATTGCAGCTGGGCTGATGGCTGGCCAGTGTGAACTCCATGCTGATAGGAGGTGCTGCCTTCGAGGAGGCTCTTCCATCCTATGTCAATGCTGGATGGTGCCGGGGCCCAGCCAGACAGCGTCCATCAATCCACATTTCCTGGGGGCCTGCTCTGCACCAGGCACTGTGCTAGGTGCTGGGGATGTGCAGTGATCATGATGGCCAAGGCCTACCAGGCCAGCAGAGGATCCATAGCCTGCAGCCCCCAGCTGTGCCCTGGGCTAGATGCCTTTGTTCAGTGCATGGAGGTACAGCCCTGGCCTTTATTTTCATGGAGCTGCTCATCAAAAGGTGGGGAAAAAATGCATAAGCCTACTGAATACACCATTCGTATAAGAGTGACAAGGGAGGCACAGGAATGTATGAAAAAGGACACTGAGCCAGATCAGGGAGAGTCAGAAAAATCTCTCCAGATATAAATATTTGATCTGAGATGAGAAAGATGAGTGAGAGTAAATGATGTGGTGTGTGTGTGTGTGTGTGTGTGTGTGTGTGTATAAGAGAAGGAGGGGCAGAGCCTGGAACCCAAGCTAAGGGAAGAACTTGTAGGAAGAGGAAGCATGATGCTCAAGGCCGTGCAAGAAGTCCGGCATGATGGGAGCCCAGTGAGCAAAGGGTGGAGCGGTGTACAACGCAGATTAAACCAGGCTACCTTTAGTCCAGTCTCAGTGTGACATTGTGATAAAGAAAGACAAATCTAAACCCCAAGAAATGGCTTAATACTCACATTTTTCTCACCATATCATGGGCTTATCATCTAAATCACATCTATCCAAGATGCATGGAAGGCTCAGTTTCCATTGGTATTGACATTTGAGCCCTCCATTTAAGCTCCTGTGGATTTTATTCTTTCATCAATAAGACTCAAGGCTCTCACTGACCCTTCAATCACGTTCTGAGAACCTTTGTCAAGTCCCATCCCATTCACCTGATTGGTCTCTCCTTAGCTTGAATGGGCTCCCCTTTCTCACAGTTTTGCAGACATCGTTCAGAATGCAGTGGTCATATACAGACTTGGACAAAGAGGGCATTGGGTAGCCATGAGATAACAAAAACATTTCCTGTGTTTGGAACTGTGAGGCCTTTTATGACTTACTGGGGATGTCTCCAGACTCCTAAATTGTTTGAAATTTTAAAAAAATGACCTTGAACATAAATGATCTTTGGGTAACAAGTGAGAAAATTCATATTTCTAAAGCAGGAAGCCATATTAAGTACTTTCCAAAAGGAGGTCTATTGTATTTGCCAGGAAAAAGGAAGTTCAGGCATATACCCCTGACTACCTATGTTCTTCTTCCATTTCAGACTCTCTAAAAAGGCACCGGGCCTGGGATTCTATATTTCCAAGCACCCCGTGCTCACTAATTTCTCTATAGAAGAAGAGCAGGTGGGCCGGTTGCCACAAAGTACCTAAGAGGAAACTTGTCGGAGTTTGGTTTATTGGAACAGAAATGACAGAATGTCAGTTTTCTTCCTAACTGCATGTCATCATCAGGAATCAAATAAGCAATTACACAAGGCTAAACTGAATTCATTTTAAATTCAGATGGGCAGCCTGCACCTAGGATGCCCCACCAAGGGGATACAGCCTTTCTAACTATGTGTGTAGTAATAGCAAACCCATGGGTGGTGGGTCTTTGAGCCGTGCTACCTCTCTCCTGCTCAGGGTTGGCCTGAAATTGTCACTAACAACTTCCCACCTGGTCTTTCCACATCCACTCTCCTGATCTGTCATGCCCTACTCCAAGCCTACAGCTGTGAAAAGTGGCAGCGATATAGCTCTAATGGTAGAATTTTAGGCATCAAGTCAAAGTATGGGGATGTGTCCATAAAAGATCAGGCCCTTTGTGACTCGTCCCAGGGGCTCTATAGAGCATCTTTGCAATTGGTCCTGCCAAGTAACATGGTAGTCCTTGAAGGTGAGAAAAAGAGAATGAAAGAAAATCTCATTTTTTTTTAATGTCAGTCACTAGATGACACATGATTAAATGAACTAATCCATTTTAGCTCGTTTAATTCTTAAAATAACCCTCTGAAATAGGTATTACTGTAATTCTTTCCATTTTTACAAAATCTTAGTTGCCAGAGACAGTCTCGTTGTGTATTCATGTTCTCCACTATATTTCCTTGCCTTTATTGATTAGTTTTGGACCACATGACATGTTATAGCCATTGGGCTGTAAGCAAAAGTGATCCATGTCACTTCCTGGCCAAGGTAGTTAAGACGCCTCCTCCTACTCTCTCTTCTCCTATTGCAGCAAACATGGAGGCCACATGGTCCAAATGGTGCACTACCAAGATGGAGGATGGTAGTGTTAATTATGCTTACACACTCATATTTGAAAGAGTTTTTAGAAGGCTAATACTTCTCCAACATCACAGCCAAGTTCATTTCTTCTTCTTGTACACTTTCAGTAACAAAGAGCTCACCACCTCCTGAGCTCCTTATATGTAATTAAGCTCTGTGTCAAATAGCCCTTGCTTGCAAACAGAACATCTTTCTCAGTATTTAGATAGAAGCACTCTGTCCTCTGTGAGTTTTCCTTTTCCCCAGCTTAGTTTTTTAAAGCTGTTCCTTTCTTTTGCTTGGTGTTGAGTTCACTCACCTCTCATATCTCAAGCAGGAAGACAGAAGCCCATAGAGGGTAAGTGATGCATCAAAACATAAACCATTCCTTACTGACAGAACCTGGCATTGAACACTCTAAGTTCCCTGAGGGAAAGGATTTGAGTCTGTTTGATTCACTCACTGTTGCATCCTAGAACAGTTCCTGGCACATGGCAGGTACCCAGTTAATATTTATTGAGAAAATGAATGAACCCAAGAGTCCCAACTCTCAGTCACTTTTTTCTTTTTCCTTTAAACAACGTAAAGAAATCAACAGGCAATCATAACTTCCATGCTAAACTCATATCTTGGAACCCTTGGGCACAAAACACTATAACACATCTATAATCCAAATAAAACAAGTATCAAATAGGCTTGGGCTTATAAGGCACTTAAACTTGGCAAAAAGTTTGTGTGTGTGTGTGTGTGTGTGTGTATACGTATCTTAAAGATGATGGTGAACATATATTTGACCACCCCACCTCCCATTCCCACAGCTTTAACTTTGTTGGATCTATAGTAAACCATTTCTCACGGAAAGTGTTCCAGATGCCCTGCATTCTAATTCTCTCCACCAATATCATGATAATCTCTAAAGGCTTATTAACACACACATATTTTCAGGCATATTTCAAAAGCTTGGATAATAGCTTCATGGATTAGAGTTAAGCACAGTAACAGAATGTACCTAGCTTTTGACATTTAAATTATTTACTTTTTTCTTTTTTGCTGCGATGTGGCATTATAATAAGGGTAAACTTTTCTTTTGAAAAGATGAATACGATTCTGGGATGAAAAATGAACACTGGTTAAAAAAACCACAGATAACTATACCCTGGCATGATGCCATTATGTTTAGGCAATAATTTAAATATGTCTGCCTTACTCCCCAGTGGATGAGGCAACATATTCCTGAGAAAAAAATAGTTGGGGGGATGGGTGCAAATCCCAGCTCTGGTGTTAGCTGTTGTGATCCAGCTTTTCATTATGTGTAAAATGAGAATAAGATAAAATTCATTTATTCATTCATTTAAAAAATAGCTTGGAACTCCTAAGATACGTCATGCACTGAAAGTTTAATTGCTTTCTGTAATAAAGGGAAGAGCAGTCACTAACTAGCTAGTTATCTGAGTGACTAAGTGGGTAGGTAGATGGATAGATATGTAGGTGGATGGATGGATGGACGGATGGATGAACAGCCAGATATATAGGAAGGATGGTAGAGAGCCTTTGTTTGCATTTCCAGGATTACCCCCTTTCATCCAATAATAGCCATCCAATTCTTTTTAGGGAATCACTCTTCATCATTCTCTGCCCATATGTTTTACATGGATCTGGCCGTAACCATTACCAACAGACCCATCCTGGCCAATGAGACCACTGAGACTGATTCAAGGCTAGGCAGAGCCCAATAGCTCTAATTCCAGACCTAGGGCAGGCATGACCTAGAGAGAGGCAACAATTTTCTACTGGACTTGGATTTAGGAGGGTCTAATCCTGGCTTTGCTTGGTAGGTTGTGGGTGCACACCAAGAGAGCTTGCCTAGGAGTGAAACCACCAGAGGGGAAAGCAGAGGTGTGGGAAGGAAAAAAGTAGGATATTGAGTAAATGATTTGAACATCTGATTTCTGCCATGCTTGATACTAACATCTAGGCTTTTGAATTCATGTGAGATTTTACATCTCCACTTTGTTTTGCATAAGTTTTTCTTTTGGTCTTTTGCAATGAAAAGCGTTCTAAAAAAACAGATACCTAACTCATAGGGACTCAGCTATTGCACAGTGTGCTATGGAGGATGTAAAATAGAATCAATCACAGCATCCCATTCACTGCCTCTTCGATGAGTAACCACAGCCTGTGGGCCACGTGACCTGCCTAAACTTTGGGATACAGTCTATAATCTAATTTCAAATTCAACAATTTGAAAGCCAATGGCATGGGGCTACTTCTCAAATATTTGATATTTAGTATATCAAATATACAAATATTTGCATTTTAGTGGCCAAAAAGCGAGGCCAAATATTCTACTAATGGCCTTCCATTTAACTGAGTAAGCAAGCTCAGTTTTGAGAATGCATCCCTTCCTGCCAAGGATCTCAATAAAACTATTCCACTTTGAATTCACTTTGAATGAACCAAGAGAATGTAGATGGTAAACATGTTTATTTTCCCCAAAGCAGTCCTTGCGTATAAAATATTGCTCAACATTGTTTTTGATAGATGATATCCTCCCAGGGTCTTTCCAGCTTTAAAACCCTGAGATTGCATGAAAAGAGCAGTGAGAAACTTCTCTTTGCATCATCATGTAAAATCCTCCGAGCTCAGCAGAGTGCCCAGCACAGAGAAGGTTCTTAGTAAGTATTTGGTGAATAATTAATGAATAAATTTCGACTCCTCCAGAATCCTCATTCCCCTACCTGCTCACTTAGGAGGACCCCAGTAGAGAAGGCTCATAAGAGGCAATTAGATTCCAAAGAAACAATCCCGGAGAGTCAAAATGTCCCTTAAAATTCCTCTTAAGCTCCCCACGCTCTGAAGAAGTAGATCATTTCTCAGTACCTCCAACTGAGTCCATTCTCCCTCCATCTTGAACAGACTACTGTGTCTTGGGCTGAGCAAGTGATGAAGAGGCTGAGTTGTGTTTAAGCAAATCATGCTGACTAAAAACAGCAGCCTGGCCCTCAGCATGGGGAAACACTCGTACTATGAGAGGCAAAGGGACTAGGGGAGGGATCTGTAGAATCAGATTTTCCATCTTCTGCTTTCTCAGCCTGTGGGTGGGATGGAGGTTGAAATAATCTATGTGATTAAAAAGATTCTCTCTCCTCTTCCTTGGTCTCCTTCTCCTTCGTCCCTCCCTCCCTCTCTCCCTTCCCTTCTCTCCCCTCTCTCTTCTTCTCTTGCCTTCCCCACTACCCATCCCATATCGTATAATTTGGATGACTAAAATATACTTCTGATGCAACTATGTTGTTCAACTGTTGTGCCACTATACCTTCACAGACCAGTGAATGCCCCCAGTAAAAGGCACAAAAAGGAGATTTCCCTCTGTCCCCTGATGCCCATGCTAATACAGAACATTCCAGGGTTGGTAGAAAGTATTCTTTGTGTCCTTCCTCTTTCCGTATTCTGGTGATCTTGAGGAAGCAGAAAGATCAGAGGGAAATGCTTCAAGCAAGCTCCACATTAGACTCTAAAAACCACGATGATTCATTCTTTTTCCATCCAAACAAAATCCCTGTCTTTATAGTAAATGTGATGAATAGAAACGGCATCCTCAGAGATTTATGTACATCTTACAGGCTTTTTCCCCCCTTTCTCTCTCTTCTTCCCCGTCTTCTTTTCATTTTGCCGTGCAACAAACTTTCACAAGGAAGGGTTTTATAGGAAATCCATGTCTAGGGATTTATTCAGGCTTTTGTCATAAATTATGGCAACATAGAACCAGTCTCTTGATATACAATTCCAAATATTTCAACAAGGTGATTACAATAAAGTCCTCGGCTCTCTTCAGCTGGAGTAGGGCTTGTGAGCGTGCAGCTGCTCTCCCAGATATGAGTGAGACAAACGTGATACAAAGGCTTCCTTTGAGGAGAAGGCAAGGCTTTTGGAAGGGAAGGCAGTTTTTCCTCCAAAGAATACTATGTTGAAATAGAATTGTCTTTTTAAAACCCAGATCAGCATCTAATCTATGGGGCACAGAAATGACAGCATGCAAGACTAAAGAATTTCCCTGGATGAGAAATGACCTCGTCCCTGATTCATCTTTGCAGTTAATATAATGACCTTTAAAATCAAGTTGCTGAGAATCGGACAAACTTTAAAAAAATCAAGCATGAAAGCCCCAAAAAGATGATAAGGGATTGTTTAAATGCCTGCTAATTGGGCGCCACGCCATCTGTGACCTACAACGTAAACCAAGGGAGCAAGAGAGCCATTTTCCTCACAATTTCTGGATAAAAATCTAATGTGAGAATTAAGAAGTACTTCAATGATCAATTTCCATTCTGAGCCAAATTTCTATGGCCCGGCCAACCCTAGATGCAGCCTTCGTGGAGGCCACTAGGGATGGTCAGTGGTCCAGCTGACCATCTCAGATAAGCAAGATGGTCCCCTCCATCCATTAGATGAGGCTGTTGATTCATTTCAACTTTGAGCAGGAACTTGTGAATCCCTTCAGTTTCAACAGATTGAGTTTTATCTGCAGAAGCCTGGATCTTCTTTGTCCTTCATTTCTCAACGTTACTGCCACCTCCTCCAGAGGTCCTCCCTGGTCACTTCATGAAAAGACACTCCCCGTACCCAGTCACTAGCTACCATTCCCCATTTTATTTTCTTCATGTGTTTTAATATCTACACTTCCTCATTAACATATTTATTTATTTATTTATTTATTTATTTATTTATTGTCTCTCTCCCTCCATAGAACCTAACTGAAAATCCTTTTCACCATGGTGTTGGCACCTAGAACAGTGCCTGGAACCCTGCAGCTGAGGAAAAAAAAATTCTGAATTATAAAACGGCTGTCCTTTCTAAAAATAATTTTTCCACGTGTACTTTATTTTGTGGAAGCCAAATGTATTCTTAAATAATTTAGAAGATTCTTCCAGTTGATAAAGTAGATGTGGTATATATATATATATATATATATATATATATATATATATATATATATATATAAAATGGAATACTACACAGTCATTAAAAAAATGAAATAATGCCATTTGCAGCAACATGGATGGACCTAGAGATTATCATGCTTAGTGAAGTAAGCCCATGGAGAACAGATTGGTGGTTGCCAAGGAGGAGAGGGTGGTTAGGGTTGGGGGAGGGATGGAGTGGGAGTTTGGGATTAGCAGATGCAAACTATTATATATAGAATGGATAAACAACAAGGTCCTACTGTATAGCACAGGGAACTATATTCAATAACACATAATAAACCAGAATAGAAAAGAATATATATATATATATATATATATAATATCTGATTCACTTTTGCTGTACAGCAGAAATTAACACAACATTGTAAATCAACTGTACTTTAATAAAATTAAAAAAAAAAAGAAGATTCTTCCACATGAAATTCCACAAAAGAATCCTACAGCCCACTCCACGAGGACATGAAGGGACAATTTCACCCTCTGTCTTTCAGGAGCACAATAGATACAATTGGAAACACGAGTCCACTTTGGAAACTGTTGAGGCACCTATGGCATGTCCGGTCTTCTGGAAGCAGATGTTGACTTGGAGTCTGGGGTACAAGGTGTTTATTAGGAATCAACACCGGGGAAAGGAAGCAGGCTGGAGACAGAGGTAGTAAGAGGTGGAATCACAGTGCAGGCAGGTCTTAGCTCTGGAGCAAGTACTGGGTAACATCAGAGTGACCCACGTGAGACATTAGATCATACCGCTGCTTCACTAAATCACAGGCTGTGGGCTGACCTGGGGCCTGAATCTCTGCAGCTGGGGCCGACCCTGAAGGAGCTGAGAGCTGGAGGTCATCTTCCAGCCACACTCCATAGAGCTGGGCAGGGGATCCCTCCTCTGAGGGGCGCCTGGACAGGGCACCTCCTCCACACTTCAACGCTGCAAACTTCAAGCGCAAACCAGCGCTTTTAGAAGTCTGGCTACTGGGTGTCCATTGAGTTCCCGCTGTCTTCAAAGATGAGCCACAAATAGTCCAATTCCTAAATTAGCATTCATGTCCTGTAAGTGCTTGCTGACTTGGCAGCAACAATAATTTCACAAATAATGATGTTATCCGAGGCAAAAGTTGCATTAGATCAATTACCACTCTATTTCGGTGCCATCTCAGTAGCGCTCAGTGTTTATTTCAGTTCACGTATTTTTAAACCAAAGCTCTCAGGCTTCTGAACCACAGCCATGAATGCACCTTCCTTTTCCAGTCCTTGACAGCATCTTGCTCACATTTTGAACTAAAGACTAATGATTTGAATATCCTCCACCCCAATCTCGCTTCTCAGCTCCCTTTCTTTGTGTCCTTTAATTTGGGGGGAGGGGGAGTGGTTGTTCAGCTACAAGGGGAGTCAAAAACTTAAGGCTCAAAAAAGAAAGGAGAGAATATTGATATCATAGGAGAATGAAAGGAGATGAATTTAAACTGAGACAGGAGAAACTTTGTGTTAGATTAGGAACGTTTTCCTATTGGATAAGGATGTTGAACACGGGTGAGCTGTCAAGAGAAATCATTAGACCTCAGATGCACACCTATGTGGCTGGTGTTTGGGACTGAATTGTGTTGCCCCCAAAATTCACATGTTGAAATCCTAACCCCCTCCCTGTACCTCAGAATGTGAATTTATTTGGAAATAACGTTGTTAGAGAAGTTGAAGTGAGGCCATTAGAGTGGGCCCTAATCCAGAATGACTGGTGTCTTTCTAAAAAGGGGAAATTTGGACATAGACATAGAGGAAAGATGGTGTGAAGAGACATGGGGAAGAGAAAGCCATTGTTCTGAGTTGACTATCTGTGTCTCCCTCCCTACCCGCCCCCCTGCCTGTGCCTCTCCGTTACTCTCACACGACTACGATAATCACAACGCTTCTGACACCAGATGTGGGCGGAGGGTTCCCCACACCAAGCAATTCTAAAACCCCAGCTGGGTGTCGTACAACTTAACTCAATTCTGACACTGTCTACCTGGAGACAGCATCAGATCCCACAGGTTAAGGGCTCATTCCCACAAGACTGCCCCCCTACTTCAGATGCCAATCACAAGTACGAGATCCCCAGATGACCCACAACTTCTGTCAGACTTGGCTACAAATCAGAGGCTCCCATGACCTCCTCCCACTTGGATTTGAAGATGTGCTAGTACAGCTCACAGAACCCAGGGAAACACATTTACCAGTTTATTAAAGGATGTGACAAAGGAGACATGTACAGCCAGATGAAGTGACATATAGGGTGAGGTCTGTGAGGGTCCCAAGTGCAGGATCTTCTGTCCCTGTGGAGTTGGCGTGCGTCACCCTCCCAGTATGTGGACGTGCTCGCCAACCTGAAAGCTCTCTGAACCCCATATTATTGGGATTTTATGGAGGCTTCCTCGTGTGGGCATGATCCATTATTAACTCCATTTCCAGCCCCTCTTCCCTCTCTGGAGAATGCAGGTGGGGCTGAAAATTCCAAGCTTCTAATCATGGCTTAGTCTTTCTGGTGATCAGCCCCCATCCAGGAGCCCACCCAGAGTCACCTCAGTAGAACAAAAGGTGCTCCTAGGGCTCTTATCACTTAGGAAGTTTTAAGGGTTTTAGGAGCTCTGTGCCCGGTATTGAGGGCAAGGACCAATCTTTATATTTTCTATTATCTCACACTCTAAAATTATATGTTGAAACCCAAGTCCCCAACATGATAGTATTTAGAGGTGAAGCCTCTGTTTAAGCTGCTTGGGTTCTGGTACTTTGTTAAGGTGGCCCTAGCAAACTAACCCAGCTGGATAAAATCAAGTGAAGACTAGTTGATGCTTATGAACTGTCCTAGCTCCAGGCGGAAGGACTCACTGTGTCTCAGAAAGTAGGGGAATTTAGAGGAGAGAGTCCTGCTGTCATGTAGGAGACCCATGAGAATATGAGAAAATCACCTCCTTCTCCCTTCACCCTCCTCTCCAACATTATATTTACCCTTCCATTCCCTGACCTCGGGTCTTTCTCTATATCTATTAAACAGTAGATGCATTGGCTGTGACATGGGGCTCCCTGCATTTCAGGGCCCTTGTTTATCAAATGGACATAATAAAATAATCAATGTGCAAGTGCTGTTGAGAGGAATCCATAGAATAATACAAGTAAAGTACAGGTAAATAGCAAGTGCTCAGTAAACAGACACCATAACCACCATTATTGGGTGAGCAAGAGCTTTACATTTTACTTTATCCATTGGCATTCATCACTGTGAGTAATGATAAGAAATTATAATTAATGGATGAATCGTTATTATTATTGGTACATCAAAGCCCTCTTCTAATCTCTCTGTCATTCCTGGGATGTGTCATAGATCACACAAGCCTCTGTTCAAAACCTGGCTCTACAATTTACAAGTGGCGAGACCTGGGTAAGATGCTTAAGGGGTTTGCAGAGATGGATATGTAAGGGGGGGAGCCTAAAGACACTGAAAGGGGGGTCAGGGAAACACATCCGTCCTGATGAAGGAGGAGTTCAGTGGAGAAAAGAGGGTGGAGGACACAGTAACTGGGTGGTTTTAAAACATCAGGGTAACTTTGGGGAAGAGGCAAGAACAGTGATTATTTTGTTTCTGACACCTCTCCATGCCCCACTGTAGTTGGTTAGTATTGAAGGTAGAGCCCTTTGTCCTTAGCACCAAACTCCTTAGGTCTTGATCACAGTCAGCCACCCATATCCAGGAGTTCTGCACCCACAAAGGGCTGACTGTCCTGCCCCATTTTATATAAGGGACTTGAGCATTGTGGATTTTGATATGGGGGTGGTCCTGGAATCAATCCCCTGTGAATACTGAGGGATGATTGTGTCTTATTGGAGATAAAAATCACAAACATCTTCAAATCTACCAGGGACCAAGAAGTATTTCAACTATTGTGATAATAATAGTTTGGGATATTTTGTTTGTTGGTTGGTCTTTGGTGATTTTTGTCATTTTGACCCCTCCTCTGTGCCAGGAACTCTGGTCACCACCTTGGATATATTGTTCACGCTCTTAACAATTCCATAATGTAGTCCATATTGTTACCCCATCTTAGAGAGATAAGAGATCATAGGGGCAGGAGTCAAGGTGGTGGTGTGGGAAGACATAGAGTTCACATCTCCCCACGACTAGGGAGGCTGCAGGACACTGGTGGGGGACCTCGAAGCCCAAGGAGACGGGAGGAACCCCCAAGCAAACCGGTAGGATGTGGGGGGATTGAGGGGGGAGAAGTGGAGCCTGGACAGGACCGGCACCCGTGAGGGGTGGCTGAGAGGGGGGATGGGTTCCCACACCTGGAGGGACCCTTGGGGGCTCAGATCGGGGGGAGCGCACCCAGCGTATCCCCTGCCCAATCAGCCAGGGAAGTCTGCCTGGCTCTCAGGCTGGGTCCTATGCCCTCAGAGGCCCTCTCTGGGCTGTGTTTGTCCTGGGGGCATAGGAGGGAGGCCAGGGGAGAGCAGGAGAGGCAGGCAGGTGGGGTCCTCCGGGACCAGAGGAGCAGTAGAGGAGCGGAGGGCGTTTGCCCCGCCCACTCAAGCCCAGGAAGTCTGCTGGGCTACCAAGTGGGGTCGCCCACCCTCTGAGACCGGAGGTGGGGAGCATGCCTGGGCCCCTTTTGCTCTGTTGAGGCTAAACCCTAACCCCCACAACCCACACCCCACAGGGCCTTTTCCAGCCCTGTAGGTCCTAAGCATAGGCCCCGCCCTCCACAGCCAAGACCTCTTCCACCTTTTATTTTTTTTCCTCCTCTTTTTTTACTATTGTGGTCTGTTTTACCTTCTGTTTGTTGTTTCATCTATATTTTTATTTTTGTATTCTTTTTAACATATCTGTTAGTTTCTTAATCTAATTTTATTTTTTACTTTGTTATTGTTCTCCTTTTTTTTTTTCTTTTTGCTGCCCTGCACAGCCTGTGGGATCTTGGTTCATGAGCCAGGGGTCGGGCCAAAGTTCCTGCGGTGGGAGCTCCGAGTGTGAACCACTGGACTAACAGAGAACGTCAGACCTCAGGGAATATTCATCAGATTGAGGTCTCCCGGAGGTCCTCATATCAGCACCAAGAGCCAGCTCTACCCAACAGCCTACAAACTCAGGTGTTGGAAGCCTCAGGCCAAACAACCAGTAAGAAAGGAACACAATCCCACTCATTAAAAAAAAAAAAAAAAAAAATGAGATGGCAAAAAAATGTGTCACAGATGAAGGAGCAAGGTAAAAACCTACAAGACCAAATAAATGAAGAGGAAATAGGCAATCTAACTGAAAAAGAATTCAGAGTAATAACAGTAAAGATGATCCAGAATCTCAGAAATAGAATGGAGACACGGTTTGAGAAAATACAAGAAATGTTTAACAAAGATCTAGAAGAACTAAAGAACAAACAAACAGAGATGAACAACAAAATAACTGAAATGAAAAATACACTAGAAGGAATCCATAACAGAATAACTGAGGCAGAAGAACAAATAAGTGAGCTGGAAGACAAAATGGTGGAAATAACTGCCAAGGAGCAGAATAAAGAAAAAAGAATGAAAAGAATTGAAGACAATCTCAGAGACCTCTGGGACAACACTAAATGCACCAACATTCGAATTATAGGGGTCCCAGAAGAAGAAGAGAAAAAGAAAGGGTTTGGAAAATATTTGAAGAGATTATAGTGGAAAAATTCCCTAACATGGGATAAGAAATAGTCACCCAAGTCCAGGAAGCACAGAGAATCCCATACAGGATAAACCCTGGGATAAACACACCAAGACACATATTAATCAAACTAACAAAAATTAAATTCAAACAAAAAAATATTAAAAACAGCAAGGGAAAAACAAAAAATAACATACAAAGGAATCCCCATAAGGTTATTAGCTGATTTTTCAGCAGAAACTCTGCATGCCAGAAGGGAGTGGCAGGGTATACTTAAAGTGATGAAAGAGAAGAACCTACAACCAAGATTACTCTACCTAGCAAGGATCTCGTTCAGATTCAGTGGAGAAATTAAAAGCTTTTCAGACAAGCAAAAGCTAAGAGAATTCAGCATCACCAAACCAGCTCTACAATAAATGCTAAAGGAACTTCTCTAAGTGAGAAACACAAGAGAAGAAAAGTACCTACAAAAACAAACCCAAAACAATTAAGAAATGGTAATAGGAACATACATATCAATAATTACCTTAAACGTGAATAGATTAAATGCTCCAACCAAAAGACACAGGCTTGCTGAATGGATACAAAAACAAGACCCATATATATGCTGTCTACAAGAGACCCACTTCAGACTTAGGGACACATACAGACTGAAAGTGAGGGGATGGAAAAAGATTTTCTATGCAAATGGAAATCAAAAGAAAGACTCATATCAGATAAAATAGACTTTAAAATAAAGAATGTTACAAGAGACAAGGAAGGACACTACATAATGATCAAGGGATCAATCCAAGAAGAAGATATAACAATTATAAATATATATGCACCCAATATAGGAGCACCTCAATACATAAGGCAAATACTAACAGCTATAAAAGAGGAAATCAAAAGTAACACAATAATAGTGGGGGACTTTAACACCTCACTTACACCAATGGACAGATCATCCAAACACAAAATTAATAAGGAAACACAAGCTTTAAATGACACAATAGACCAGATAGATTTAATTGATATCTATAGGACATTCCATCCATAAACAGCAGATTACACTTTCTTCTCAAGTGCGCACGGACCATTCTCCAGGATAGATCACACCTTGGGTCACAAATCAAGCCTCAGTAAATTTAAGAAAATTGAAATCATATCAAGCATCTTTTCTGACCACAACACTATGAGATTAGAAATCAATTACAGGGAAAAAAACGTAAAAAACACAAACACATGGAGGCTAAACAATACGTTACTAAATAACCAAGAGATCACTGAAGAAATCAAAGAGGAAATCAAAAAATACCTAGAGACAAATGATAACGAAAACACGACGATCCAAAACCTATGGGATGCAGCAAAAGCAGTTCTCAGAGGGAAGTTTATAGCTCTACAAGCCTACCTCAAGAAACAAGAAAAATCTCAAATAAACAATCTAACCTTACACCTAAAGGAACTAGAGAAAGAAGAACAAACAAAACCCAAAGTTAGCAGAAGGAAAGAAATCATAAAGATCAGAGCAGAAATAAATGAAATAGAAACAAAGAAAACAATTGCAAAGATCAATAAAATTAAAAGCTGGTTCTTTGAGAAGATAAACAAAATTGATAAACCATTAGCCAGACTCATCAAGAAAAAGAGGGAGAGGACTCAAATCATTAAAATTAGAAATGAAAAAGGAGAAGTTACAACAGACACAGCAGAAATACAAAGCATCCTAAGAGACTACTACAAGCAACTCTATGCCAATAAAATGGACAACCTGGAAGAAATAGACAAATTCTCAGAAATGCACAACCTTCCGAGACTGAACCAGGAAGAAATAGAAAATATGAACAGACCAATCACAAGTAATGAAATTGAAACTGTGATTAAAAATCTTCCAACAAACAAAAGTCCAGGACCAGATGGCTTCACAGGTGAATTCTATCAAACATTTAGAGAAGAGCTAACACCCATCCTTCTCAAACTCTTCCAAAAAATTGCAGAGGAAGGAACACCCCCAAACTCATTCTATGAGGCCACCATCACCCTGATACCAAAACCAGATAAAGATACTGCAAAAAAAGAAAATTACAGACCAATATCACTGATGAATATAGGTGCAAAAATCCTCATCAAAATACTAGCAAACAGAATCCAACAACACATTAAAAGGATCATACACCATGATCAAGTGGGGTTTATCCGAGGGATGCAAGGATTCTTCAATATACACAAATCAATCAATGTGATATACCATATTAACAAATTGAAGAAGAAACACCATATGATCATCTCAATAGATGCAGAAAAAGCTTTTGACAAAATTCAACACCCATTTATGATAAAAGCTCTCCAGAAACGGCATAGAGGGAACCTACCTCAACATAATAAAGGCCATATACGACAAACCCACAGCAAACATCATTCTCAACGGTGAAAAACTGAAAGCATTTCCTCTAAGATCAGGAACGAGACAAGGATGTCCACTCTCGCCACTATTATTCAACATAGTTTTGGAAGTCCTAGCCACGGCAGTCAGAAAAGAAAAAGAAATAAAAGGAATACAAATTGGAAAAGAAGAAGTAAAACTGTCACTGTTTGCAGATGACATGATACTGTACATAGAGAATCCTAAAGATGCCACCAGAAAACTACTAGAGCTAATCAATGAATTTGGTAAAGTTGCAGGATACAAAATTAATGCACAGAAATCTCTTGCATTCCTATACACTAATGATGAAAAATCTGAAAGAGAAATTAAGGAAACACTCCCATTTACCATTGCAACAAAAAGAATAAAGTACCCAGGAATAAACCTACCTAGGGAGACAAAAGACCTGTATGCAGAAAACTATAAGATACTGATGAAAGAAATTAAAGATGATACCAACAGATGGAGAGATATACCATGTTCTTGGATTGGAAGAATCAATATTGTGAAAATGACTATACGATCCAAAGCAATCTACAGATTCAGTGCAATCCCTATCAAACTATCAATGGCATTTTTTTACAGAACTAGAACAAATAATTCTAAAATGTGTATGGAGACACAAAAGACCCCGAATAGCCAAAGCAATCTCGAGAAAGAAAAATGGAGCTGGTGGAATCAGACTCCCTGACTTCAGACTATACTACAAAGCTATCAGTAATCAAGACAATATGGTACTGGCACAAAAACAGAAACATAGATCAATGGAACAGGATAGAAAACCCAGAGATAAACCCACGCACCTATGGTCAACTAATCTATGACAAAGGAGGCAAGGATATACAATGGAGAAAAGACAGTTTCTTCAATAAGTGGTGCTGGGAAAACTGGACAGCTACATGTAAAAGAATGAAATTAGAACACTCCCTAACACCATACACAAAAATAAACTCAAAATGGATTAGAGACCTAAATGTAAGACCAGACACTATAAAACTCTTAGAGGAAAACATAGGAAGAACACTCTTTGACATAAATTACAGCAAGATCTTTTTTGATCCACCTCCTAGATTAATGGAAATAAAAACAAAAATAAACAAATGGGACAAAAAATATTTGCAAATGAATCAACGGACAAAGGATTAATCTCCAAAATATATAAACAGCTCATGCAACTCAATATTAAAAAAACAAACAACCCAATCAAAAAACGGGCAGAAGACCCAAATAGACATTTCTCCAAAGAGGACATTCAGATGGCCAAGAAGCACATGAAAAGCTGCTCAACATCACTAATTATTAGAGAAATGCAAATCAAAACTACAATGAGATATCACCTCACACCAGTTAGAATGGGCATCATCAGAAAATCTACAAACAATAAATGCTGGAGAGGGTGTGGAGAAAAGGGAACCCTCTTGCACTGTTGGTGGGAATGTAAATTGTTACAGCCACTATGGAGAACAGTATGGAGGTTCCTTAAAAAACTAAAAATAGAATTACCATATGACCCAGCAATCCCACTATGGGAATAAACCCAGAGAAAACCATAATTCAAAAAGACACATGCACCCCAATGTTCATTGCAGTACTATTTACAATAGCCAGGTCATGGAAGCAACCTAAATGCCCATCAACAGATGAATGGATAAAGAATATGTGGTATATATATACAACGGAATATTACTCAGCCATAAAACGAAACGAAACAAAATTGAGTCATGGAACAAAATTGAGTCATTTGTTGAGACGTGGATGGATCTAGAGACTGTCATACAAAGTGAAGTAAGTCAGAAAGAGAAAAACAAATATCGCATACTAACGCATATATGTGGAACCTAGAAAAATGGTACAGATGAACCGGTTTGCAGGGCAGAAATTTAGACACAGATGTAGAGAACAAACATATGGACACCAAGGGGGAAAGCAGCAGGGGGTGGGGGTGGGGGTGTGATGAATTGGGGGCTTGGGATTGACGTGTATACACTGATGTGTATAAAGTTGATGACTAATAAGAACCTGATGTATAAAAAAATAAATAAAATAAAATTCAAAAATTCAAAAAAAAAAAAAAAGATGCCACCAGAAAACTACTAGAGCTAATCAATGAATTTGGTAAGGTTGCAGAATACAAAATTAATGCACAGAAATCTCTGGCATTCCTATACACTAACAATGAAAAATCAGAAAGAGAAATTAAGGAAACAATCCCATTTACCATCACAACAAAAAGAATAGAATACCTAAGAATAAACCTACCTAAGGAGGCAAAAGACTTGTATTCAGAAAACTATAAAACGCTGATGAAAGAAATCAAAGGTGATATAAACCGATGGGCTAATGAAACTTAAAAGCTTTTGCACAGCAAAGGAAACCATAAACAAGACAAAAAGACAGCCCTCAGGATGGGAGAAAATATTTACAAATGAAACAGCAGATTAATCTCCAAAATATACAAACAGCTCATGGAGCTCAATATCAAAAAAACAAAGAATCCAATTAAAAAATGGGCAGAAGACCTAAATAGACATTTCACCAAATAAGACATATGGATGGCCAAGAGGCACATGAAAAGATGCTCAACATCACTAATTATTAGAGAAATGAAAATCAAAACTACAATAAGGTATCACCTCACACCAGCCAGAATGGCCATTATCAAAAAAATCTAGGAACGATAAATGTTGGAAAGGGTGTGGTGAAAAGGGAACCCTCCTGCCCTATTGGTGGGAATGTAAATTGATACAACCACTATGGAGAACAGTATGGAGGTTCCTTAAAAAACTAAAAATAGAATTACCATATGACCCAGCAATCCCACCACTGGGCATATACCCTGAAAACCATAATTCAAAAAGAGTCATGTACCACAATGTTCATTGCAGCACTATTTACAATAGCCAGGACATGGAAGCAACCTAAATGTCCATCAACAGATGAATGGATAAAGAAGATGTTGTACATATATACAATGGAATATTACTCAGCCATAAAAAGAAACGAAACTGAGTTATTTGTAGTGAGGTGGATGGACCTAGAGTCTGTCATACAGAGTGAAGTAAGTCAGAAAGAGAAAAACAAATACCATATGCTAATGCATATATATAGAATCTAAAAAGAAAAAATGGTACTGATGAACCTAGTGGCAGGGCAGGATAAAGACGTAGACATAGAGAATGCACTTGAGGACACGGGCCAGGGAGAGGGAAGCTGGGGCGAAGTTAGAGTAGCATCAACATATGTACACAACCAAATGTAATATAGTTAGCTAGTGGGAAGCAGCAGCATAGCACAGGGAGATCAGCTCGGTGCTTTGCGACAACCTAGAGGGGTGGTATAGGGAGGGTGGGAGGGAGGCTCAAAAGGGAGGGGATATAGGAATATATTTATGCATATGGCTGATTCACTTTGTTCTACAACAGAAACTAACACAGTATTGTGAAGCAGTTATTCTCCAATAAAGATCTATTAAAAAAAAGAGAGAGAGATCGTAGGGGCTTTCAGAGGTGAAGTAACTTGCTCAAGTTTCCACAGTTAGTAAGTGTCAGAGGCAGGATTTGAACCCTGGCAGTTGGAACCCAGATGGGGGCCAGTTAATCCTGCTAGGGCTGCCATAACAAAGTACCACAGACTGGGTGCTTACACAACGGACATTTATTTTCTCACAGTTCTGGAGACTGGAAGTTCAAGGTCAAGGTGTTGGTTTCTTCCCAGGCCCCTCTTCTTGGCTTGCAGATGACCATCTTCTCCCTGTGTCTTTACATGGTGTTCCCTCTGTCCATGTCTATGTCCAAATTTCCTCTTCTTATAAGGAAATCCATCAGATTGGATGAAGGCACACCATAATGACCTCATTTTAACTCAGTTACCTCTTTTAAAGACGTTGTCTCCAAATACAGTCACATTCTGAAACACTGGGTGTTAGGATTTCCAGATATGACCTTTTGGGGAATGCAGTGGGGCCCATAGCAACCCCCCAAACCTGGGTTTCCTCAGGTGTGAAACACGTACCATTGATAAAGTAGCATGGTTTCAGATATGACCTGGACAGGTGTACCAGCACTGAACTGTACCTAGAGAAAGTGATTCTCTTTTCAGATCTCTTCCAGTTACTCAGATCACACAAGAGAGATAGTCTCGGCTGGGTGCTAATGACTAATATTTCTCCATAGCTTATCGGTCTCCTCTTTGAACAAAGACAGCTATCAGGCTAACTAACTAGAATATAAAGCCTTGCTTACTTGTATTTGTTTTTCCAGTGACTTCTTTGCCAAGGCCAAGAAAACCAGCCTTTCCTTTTAAGGAACTGATATGATGTTTCCTTTTCAAATAAATGTATCTTTTAAAAAAGAGTGAGTCCATTTAAAGAAACAAAAGTAGTGAGCAAATCGGAGTCAGAGTGGTTCACAGAGATGACAGTCCGTGGAGGGTTCCTGCAATGACTGAAGTTAAGGAGACTCTTGTCTGTACTGTAGCCACAGGTATGACGGAAACAAAAGGAATCCATAAATCAAAGGCTGAGAAGAAAAAATTCCTGAAGGGATGTCCCAGCTGGGGGTTGTGGGAGCAACTGTGTAGGGTCTCATTCTAAGATTCTGGGGTCTTAAGTTGATGTTACCAAGCTGATTGACCATTTCCTACCAGAGGAGTGGTCCCCACTTTGGGAATCCTTTTCTTTTCAGTATTCAGCCTCTGACCCTCACCCCATCTCCTATTTCTCCATCCCAGATGGGGCTAAGAGTGGGTCAGTTTCAACATTGTCTCTGAATTTACTGAAGCCATCCCACCAGCCAGGGCCAGGATGTCGCCTTTGGTCATTCATCACAGCCCATTTCTTCAAGGATTTTCCCAGAAGCTCTTTGGGAAGGAGCTTAGGGAAACACATGGATTCCAGTGCCAGCTTCATTATTTAGCAACTCTTGGTCTTTGAACAGGTTTCATGACCTTACTGGGTCTCAGTCTCCTCATCAGTAAAGTGGGACTAAGAATAGATGGCTATGAGGATCAAACCGGAAATATCCTCTATAATGAACTCCTGGCACATTGTAAGCATTCAATAAATAGTAGATATTATTAGCTTCCCCCAAGGCAGAGAAATGTAAATGTGTACCTGCCAAGTGTTCTGGGAGGGTAGCCAAAGTACCCCACCTCGGACATGAAAATTCTTCCCAGCCTTAAGTTTGGGATCTATTCTGTAATACATCTACATTCATTTTAATATAAAAATAATGCTTTAAATTATCGTCAAGGAGAATTAGTGCTCCAGAAAAAAAGTGGGTTTTAAGTATCCTCTGCCATGAGCCCATCATTCTCCTGGATATAAACAATTGGAGCTTTGAGAGGCAGGCAGGGATTACGTCCCTTTAACTTGACGGTTCTCAACAAAGAGGAATTTTGCCCACAGGCAGGGATGACATCCCTTTAACTCGATGGTTCTCAACAAAGAGGAATTTTGCCCACAGGGGACAGTTAGCAATGTCTGGAGACATTTCTGGTCGTCATATCTGGGGGTCAGGTGCTACTGGCATCTACTGGGTAGAGACCAGGGTCGTCTATACATCCTACAATGCACAGGACAGCCCCTCACAACAAAAACTACCTAGTCCCAAATGTCAGTAGTGCCCATGTTAAGAAAGCGTGCTGTAGGGTTATCCAGAAGGCTTTGCTGCTGAAGTTAGACTGAGTTTTTCATTCTCTTCCTCCCCTGCCCCCACCAGTCTCTCCCCAGTCTCTCTCCATTTTTGAGTATTGTGGCCCAAAGTGTGGAGTAATGGAATGTTGCAATTGTAGGCAAGCTGTGTTGAGAAACCCTACTTTAAAATGGGGGTAGGAGGAGATTAGGGCAAAAGGAGGCATTTATTTTGCCCTATTATTCACACCCATTTAGACCAAATCCCTGAGCTAGCATCCACCAGACACCAAATGTTGTCCTGGGCCTGCATCAGTCCAGGAGTTCTCTGGAGTGATAGACTCTTCCATCGAAAGATGGCCATAGTGACCTGAGCCAGACCTTAGCCAAGCCAGGGAGAGGACAGTTGGGCTCTTCCACATTCTCTGCCTAAACCCACCTTCCTATTCTGGGTACTTCCAACTCTTTCCCCCAGTTCCAACCAGGTTCATATTCTCAACTATGTAGCTAAGATCTGCCTGCTATATTAGTCAGTGTTCTTCAGAGAAACAGAACCAATAGGATGTGTATATATCTGGTAAGAGATTTATTATAAGGAATTGGCTTACACAATTACGGAGGCCAGTGAGCCCAAACCTGCAGTATAGGCTGGCTGGCTAGAGACCCAGGAGAGTTGATGGGACAGTTCCAGTGTGAAGTCAGTCTGCTAAAGAACTGCCTTTTGCTCAGGGAGGTGCATCTTTCTGTTCTATTCAGGCCTTCAACTGATTGGATGACGCCCACCCACATTACAGAGGCATATGTGCCATGTGTTTGCCATGTCTGCTGGATTATTTCTGCCAGTTTAATGATGGTCACTTAAGCCTTGACACATGCTCTGAATCCTCTAGCTTGAAGGAACCAAATTTCTATCCAAGTTAATATCCCTGGAGAAGCATTAACACAGGAGGAAAAAAGAGTGAGGTTGTCCCACATGGAGTCAGCATGCCTGGGTCAGGACTTGGGGCTAGCCTTGTCAAGACAGGAGAGGATGTCCAGTTCTCTCTATTTCCACACCTGGGGCCCAGAACAGTTCCCTTGCACCTGCTGGGGTACATGTTCTGCTCATCTGTTGCTCCTTTTTAGTGGATCCCAGGATCCAGGTACAGGAACTGATACCAGGAAGCCACATTGGGGTCATAGGTTCAAGCCATATCCTCCAGTCCAGTGTTACCAACAATAAAGCTGATATTTTAACAGCTATTTGTTCCTATGCCTATTTCTCGATTCATAATGCAAAGGTGAACAAGTGATGTTTCTAAATAGCACATTACAGGGGACAAAAGCCAAACTTCTACTCTATGGGTTGGTCCAGAATCAAGGAGTGGGAGCAGCTAAGAGAAAATGTTCTTCAGCTGCAGAGTCAGAGTCTGCTTTGGGTGAGATGGTATGGACCACATCCCACATTCCACATCCTAACCCATTGTGTTTATCAGACAGTTAGCTGTGGGCTAATTATGCCTCTGTGCATGGGGAATTGTAACCAGTTTACACAACAGACACAGGGGACATCAGGAGGTCTGCAGGATGCACACTGTGGTTGACCAGTTGGCCAGTTGTTTTGCTCTTGTTGCTCTCCATCAAGTTTAGTTTTGTTTCTATTTTATTAACTTCTACAAAGACAGGGAGGAAACTGTGATGGGATTGGCAGGCCAGATAGTAAAACAAGATCCCTCTGTACATCAGTCACTTCCAAAGACTGGGCTCCGAAGACCATCTAAAGTCATTTGATCTATTTAACAACACAGGAGTCCCTGAGTCAGTCCCATTTATTTCAGTGCTGAGGTTAATGGGTTAATGGGCTTCAAGGTCTCTTAGCCAACAGCTTGCTGACTGCCAGTCCTTTGTGTTGAAAAGATATCTTTAAAATACATTGACTCAAAAGCTCATAGGAATAAATGTATCCTGGGGAAGATGGAACTCTAGGCCAAGCATGGGGTGTCTTTTAATTGTCCATTGTAATGCAGTCATTGGTCACTTCATCTAGAATATCCCCATTTCCCACACCAAAAAGTTACTTGCTAAGCACTTGCCCGTCTTTCTGTTACTTCCTATCTGCAACCTGAACCATTTGGAGAGAGACTTTCTCATTTACACAGAAACCCACATATTGTATGATCCCACTTACGTAAAATGTCCACAAAAGGTAAATCCATAGAGACAGAAAGTATATTAGTGGTTGCCAAGAGCTGGGAGTGGGAACAGGGATTAACTGTAAGTGGGCATGTGGGTTCTTTCTGGGGTGATGAAAATGCTGTAAAAATAAATTATGGTGATGGTCATGCAACTCAGTAAATTTGCTAAAAATTATTAAATTGTACAATTAAAATGAGTAAATGTTATAGTCTATAATTTATACCTCAGTAAAGTTGTTTATAAATAAAATGAGGAAGAAAGTGGACACGGTGAAGTAGTCACTGATGTCCTGCCCACATCCCCCAGGCCTGTAGGTTTCCATACAAGCTCTCTGGCTTCCACCTCCAGTTCTAGAGCTCTTGGCCTAAGGGCTTTCTCTGGTCACCAGCACTCATTCTGCCCACATGTGTGGCAGACTGGAAGTGCCAGTGAATTCATGTCCCTTGAGAGCAGCACTCAACCACTAACTGCTGAGAACTGGTGTATAAATACCTCAGCTCCCTGCCCTTTGGGCACATTTTACATGGTGCTTCCCAGATACATTGCTTCCTGAGATACATTTTACAGGCTTCCTTCCCTCCCCTGCTTCAATTTCCCACTCCTCTACTGGTGTTTCCTGCCAAATTACTTCCACTTAAATCTCTGTCTCAGAGTCTGTTTCTAGGGTAACCCACTATGGAAGATGTGTTGGAAATTGGTAAGAAAAGTTAGATTAAACCATTTAGATTGAAGTTGAGCCATAGACTCTGGAGTCTGATTGCCTGAGTTGGAGCCTCAGCCCTACCTTACAACTCATATGACTTTGACTAAGTTTCTCTACCCTAAAATCTCATGTCTCTTATGTGTCTAATCAGGATAACTATACTATCTACCTCATAGGGGTACTGTGAGGATGAAATGCAATGCCATAGTGCAGCTGGAGCTCTTAGCAGAGGGATTGGCACGTAGTAAACGTTTAATAAGATGTAATTATATGTGATTTTATGAGGCAATGACTGGTCCACCAAATAATCAGACATTGGATCCAGACTGAAAAAGAGGGTGGGTTGGATTTTCTGGGGCTCAGCCATAGAGGGTGCATTTGTAGCCAAGATCATAAAGCTCTGGGCTTGTTGCTAGGGTGACATGAGTACCACCCTCACCAAATGACACCAGCCACTCTAGGGTTGGGCAGAAAATGGAACAGACGGTGCCTTATTTTGTCTTGATGAACAAACTGGATTACATATTTCTCCAAAGGGACCCATTTAACTAAAGTAATTATTAAAAATTAGCAGGATTAGCTTTATGACCTTCTGAAAAGTAGGGGACACTATCATATTTTATTTGGTTCCATGTTAAGCCCAAGTTGTTCATTGGCTCAATGAGTAATTCTGCTGTGACTGTGGGACTTTGAAGAGTTGTTTCCCTTCCCTTAGCCTAGGTCCTCATCTGTCAAAAGGCAATAATAATGCTCACCTTAAAGGGATATCCTGAGATGCTATGACTCATATGTAGAGGACTGTACAAGGTCTAGCATGGAGCAGATGGCCAACATTTACTCTTTTGTCCTCCTCTGTTAATGTTTCTCCAGTGATGTTAACTTGGATAGAAATTGTTTTTTTCAACCTGTAGGATATAGAGCATGTGTCAAGGCTGAAGTGACCATCATTAAATTGGCAGAAATAATCCAGCAGGTATGGCAAATGCATGGCACATAAACCACAATTTCCCTGTCCACAATAATAGCAGACATTACTAATCGATCATTGCTCTTTTCATTTGAGTCTGGATACAGTCCCAGAATTTTTTCCAGCAAAGCACTCTAGGCCACCACTACCAACTGATCAAATTTGCCATGCAAAATGAAAGTTATTTGCTAACCTCTAGTGTGAGCTTAAAAATAGTGGAGTTTAACACAATGTCTGGTGCTTGATAAATACTTAATAAATGGATGACTAAAGGATAAATGCAGTGAGGTTAGTTAATACTGTCATCACCTATGTCTTCACTAGCATTCTTACTCAATGATCAAGCTCAAATTCCTCCAAGTTCCTCCTCCCATAATGTGGATCTTTCCTTAGTGGTTGAAGGTTTTGGAGGAAACCTGGAGTGCTCATAACTATAGGTTCAAAGGAACCTCCTCTGAAAATATGTATATTGGTATGATCTCATCTTGGGAGATTAAATCTCCTTTAAGTTACAGCATTTTTATCTAGTGCTGGCTTCACAGAAACTTCCCAGAAGTGTAAGTTTCTGAAGCACTTATTCTGGCAACAAAGGAGAAATCCTTAATTGGTAGAACATAACCAACTATTTTCTGAGCAGGAGGCACATCTCAAAACTGTATGTCAGGAGGATACTACCGAGCTGTAACGCTGAAGCTGATGGTGATCTCCTTAGGAAATTGGTTTTAGCCGTGGGAATGACTGCCCTTTTAAAGTAAAGAGACCAGCATCTGGCAACAAGTCTGCAATTCCAAATGTCCCATGTTATTATTCACTGCAAGATTGATTCCTGGTCCAATGTTTGCTTTTTTCTATTATAAATTTAAACGTATTGATTACATTTATACAATTGTGAAAATTAAACATATTTATTATAAATGCAGAAAATGTGAAAGAAGAAAACAACATCATCCATAGATTCACCACTAGAGGATAGTATTAAAATCTGGAGTATTTCCCTCTTGTCATTTTTCTATGCATATTTTAGCACAATTATGTTTGCGTATTACACGTAAAGATTTTACATTCTGATTTTTTTTCCAATTTAACTTTATAACATAGCATTTCTCCATGTTTTTGCAAACTCTCCACGCACATTTTAGTTGTATAAATATTCCAATAAGTGAATATGCCATAATTTACTTAACCTTTAGATTATATTGTCCAATGTTAGGTTGATTCTGATGTTTTGCTATTGTAAAAAAATGCTATGATGACTATATTTGTATATAAGGTTTTTTCTGTATATATGAATGTATGAGTATTTCCTTGGAATACTTGGGTAGATTCCAAATCTTTCTTTGTCTCTATCTCTGTCTCTCTCTCAGAGATATACAATACATAAAGTGATAAAGTATACACATCTTAAGGGTAGAGCTAAACTACTCTTTATGCATGTATCCGGGTACCACTACCCAGGTCAAGGTGTCGTACTTTTCCAGCACACCAAAAGGCACCCACGAGTTCTTTCTATGCCATGATTTTTCAATAAAAATTTGCACTTTGCACCCTACAAAGAAATACATCTCCTTCTTTGCCTTTAAAAACCAGAGCACTATCACTGCGTTAGACTATAGAGATGTCTTCCTTTCCCATCACCGTGGAACCTTGGTGTATGCAAGGTCCTCCCAAAGCAAGCTGCTGAGAGGTTGCTTCCACCATCTATAAAGGAACTTAGAGGGGTGCTATTCAGACTCTACAAACAGCATTCAGTTCTCCTTCCATCTGTCCTTGGCATGTTGATTAGAAAGTTTAAAGATACTACATATTTTCCTCTCCAGTTTAATAAATGACTTTGGGAGAAGCCAGTGATTTTCTCTCTAGCAATTGTGGAACTTGACAAAATTAATTTGCTAGATGATAACTCACCACAGATAATAGTGTGAATGGTAACATAAATTATCTATGTATACAAAAAAATACATATGAGTAAAAATTAGAATGAATAAAAATAAACATATTTATACATATTTCTCTGATTCTTTCCCTGCTCTAATCCTAATCACCACCACCCCGTTATCGTCAACACCATCACATTTATTGAGCACCTACTATGTGCCAGACATTACCTAAATTATTTATATACATCACCTCATTTAATTCTTCCCATTTTGCAGATAAGGAAACAGGCCACAGACCACACAGGGAGTAAGTATCGAGACTGGCATTTGAACCCAGTGTGGTCTGCCTCCAGAACTGGCACATTTAATCACCAAGCCATACCTCTTGCTAAGGTAACGCATACTTGAAGTTTTAGGTGATGGTGATATACTGAGCTTCCATTTAGATTTCTGACAACTGATATTTGAAATGGTATACGCCAATTCTGGAAAAAGGAAATTTGAGCCTTATATCCTTGGTGAAATAGGTTACCCTATGTTTTGCAAAGTTAGTAAACAAATGTGGTTTACTCTGTGGTTTAATTAGCTTTATTGAGATTTAATTTACATACTGTAAAATTCACCTGTTTGGGTGTGTTTACAGTTATGCAATCATTACCACAATCTAATTTTAGAACATATCTGTCATCCCCCAAAGCAACTGTGTACACATTATCAGTCACTTCCTGTACCTGCCTTTCCCCAGCCTCTGGCAACCACTAAGCTTCTTTCTGTTTTAATAGATTTGCCTATTCTGGGCATTTCATGTAAACGAAATCACACAGTATATGGACTTTCGTGTCTGGCTTCCTTCTTGAGCATGTTTTTGAGACTCCTCCATGTGATAGCATGAATCTGTACTTCAGTCCTTTATGTTACCCACGCTGAGGCACTGGTGGTTCAGTGGTAGAATTCTCGCCTCCCTTTATGTTACCCAATAGTTGTCCACTGTGCCATTAATATTTTCACCACACTAAGCATCTTTCTTATTCTTTCCCAGTTTATAAGGCACAATTTATTCAAAAGTGTCTTTCCCCCCCTCAGGTCAAGCTCTGCCTGACCTCCCCATCCTCCTGTTGTAGTTTATTCTTAAAGAGTTGCTTTCTCCTTTCCTTCTTTCCTTCTTTCTTTCTTTCCTTCCTCCCTCCCTTCTTCCCTCCTTCCTTCCTTCCTTTCTTCTTTCTTTCGTTCTTTCTTTCTTTCTTCTTTCTTTCGTTCTTTCTTTCTTTCTTTCTTCTTTCTTTCTTTCTCTTCTGACATTTTTATTGTTTTAGTTTGTTTTACTTATATTCAAGACTTTAATCCATCTGGAATCTTCTTGTACATGATATGAGATAAGTGCTCCACACTATTTTTTCCCAATGGAAAATCAGTTGGGCCAGCAACATACTTTAAATAGACCATATTCTCCTACTGGATTCAAACATCACCTTCGTCATATAAGGAGTTCTCTGTAACAGATCTAAATTATTTACCTTTTTCTATTCCTAAACCAGCAATAACATATTTATTTGCTTAAGTTTGACTTATATTCTGATATAAGTTGAGGCAAGTCTATCCTTGACATTTGTTTATTTATTGGCTATTTTAGGGCATCTCCTCTTCCGTTTGTTTAATCTAGTCTCCTACTTTCCCTCTCCTCAACACTAAAAGCAAGTTGTTGATATTCTAATTGATACTGAAATTTTAAGGTAATTTCATTAACTTTGGTAATATTTGCATTTTATATCAATCTTCCCACTCAGAAATATGGTATTTATTTCCATTTGTGTGAATCTTGTTTTATGAAATTCAATGAGATTGTAAAAATTATTTTTAAAATACTTTTCTTCATATAATTCCTGAGCTTCTCTTCTTAACTGTTCCCCAAGTTATTTTTTGGTGGTGCTACTGTGATTGGGATATTTTTTCCATCTAAGTTCTTCCCATATCCATTTCAAAGTCATTGTTAGTACAGAGAAAAGCTATTAATATTTATATAATTTTATTGTTTCCAGTCATCTTACAAACACTCTTATTGATTCTAGTAAGATTATTGTTTTAATTTTTATTAAAGTCTACTAGTTTCCTTAGTATACAAGCAAACCATCAGTAAAAATAGTTTAAAATTTTCTTTCCAATGCTTACACTTATTTTATTTTCTTATTTTAATGCATTTGCAAGAACTTTTGTAACTATTTAAATAATTCACCATTTGGAATAGGGTTTTTTATTCATTAGCCTAAATTATATTTAGGTGATTTCCTTCTATTAATGATTTACTTGTTGATTTATTAGAAATGACTACCAAATTTATTCAAATGGCTTTTCAGCTTCACCTTTAATATTGATGTAATTAATATATTATGTTGATACCTTCCCTGATCCAAACAAGCCTTGAATTCCTGGAATAAGCTCTCCTTTGCCATAACACTTTATTCGTTTGGTGCCAATAGCTTAGTGAAAAGATTTGCCTTTATTCATAAGTAAAATTTATTTATAGTTTTCTTTTCTGGTGCTATCCATCAGAACTGGGTTTTAAAAGAATTGAAGCACTTCTAATTACGTTCTGTGGACAAGGTTATCAACCCTGGCTGCACATTAGAATCACTTGGAGAGCTGTTTTAAGATGCTGATGCCTGGCACAACCCAGAGGGATTGAATAGGAAATTCTGTGGAGGGGGTTTGAACATCATTAGTTTTAAAAAATGCTCCAGGTGATTCTATCATTTGGTCAAGTCTCAACATCACTGTGTATGATTTGCAATTGTTTAAACAACATTGGAGTACCAGTAGGTGGGCACCAGCCCCAGGCCCCCCAGTACCCCCAGCCAGCTGCTCTGGGAACCTGGCCCCCCAAACCAGTGGGTCAGCACCAACCCTGGACCTTCCTGGCCCTGTAGCCAGCTGCCACAGGACACAGACCCATCCACCAGAAGTCTGGCACCAGCCCCAGCCCACATAGGCCCCACAGGCAAAACCCTGGGACCTGGCACAAACCACCTGCAGGTCAGCAACCTCTGCATGAGGCAGGGCCTGGCAGCCAACCAGGCCAGGGGCCAGCCCCACCCACCAGTGTGCCAACAGCAGTGGGCACTTCCACAACAGAAGGGAATATACAGCCTGTAAAGCAGGCACCCCTAGAATATACAGCTTTTGTTTCTAGAGGAGAGTATGCTGTTGGGTCTCATAGGATGTATCCTACATAAGGCCACTTCTCCAAGACTGGAAAATGTAACAAACCTACCTAATGTATAGACATAAATACAGAGAATTAGGCAAAGGAGACAGAGGAATATGTTTCTAACAAAGGAACAAGACAAAACCCTAGAAGAAGAACTAAGAGAAGTGGAAATAAACAGTCTCTCTGATAAAGACTTCAAGGTGATGATTATAAAGATGCTCAATGAACTTGGGAAAAGAATTGAAGAACATAGTGAGAAGTTTAAAAGAGAAAACATAGAGAAGAACCAAACAGAGCTGAAGAATACAATAACTGAAATGTTAAGCAAAACAAAAAAACACTAGAAGGAATCAACAATAAATTAGATGATACAGAAGAATGAATCAGTGAACTGGAAGACGGAGTAGTGGAAATCACCCAAGCTGGACAAAAAAAGAAAAAAGAGTTTTAAAAAACGAGGACAGATTGAGAGACCTCTGTGAGAACATCAAGCATACTGACATTTGAATTATAGGGGGCCCAGAAGGAGAAGAGAGAGAGAGAGAAAGGGGCAGATAATTTATTTGAAGAAATAAAAGCTGCAAGTCTCCCTAACCTGGGAACAAAAACAGGCATCCAGGTCCAGGAAGCACAGACAGACCCAAACAAGATGAACCTAAAGAGGTCTACACCAAGATACATTATAATTAAAATAGCAAAAATGAAAGATAAGGAGAGAATCTTAAAAGCAGCAAGAGAAAAGCAACTTGCTACATACAAGGGAACTCCCATAAGACTCTGAGTTGACTTTTCAGCAGAAATTTTTCAGGCCAAAAGGGAGTGACACAATATAGTAAAAGTGATGAAAGGGAAAAACCTAAAACCAAGAATACTCTACCCAGCAAGGCTATTGTTTAGATTTGAAGGAAAGACAAAGAGTGTTACAGACAAGCAAAAGCTTAGAGTTCAGCACCACTGAACTGGCTTTAAAGAAATGTTAAAGGGACTTCTGTAAGAGGAAAAGAAGAGACCATGACTAGAAATATGAAAATTGCAAAAGGAAAAGTCTCATTCATAAAGGCAAGCATATAGTAAAGCTTGTGGACCAACTACTTATAAAGCTAGTAGGAAGGTTAAAAGATAAAAGTAGTAAAATCATCTATATTCACAATAAGCAGGTAAGGGATACACAAAACAAAAGGACATAAAATATGATGTCAAAAAACATTAAACATTGAGTGAGGGAGTAAAAATTCAGAGTTGTTAGAAGGCATTGAAACTTAAGAGATCATCAACTTAAAATAGTATATAGTTATATATAAACCTCATGGTAACAACAGGCCAAAAATCTGTAACAGATACACACACAAGAAATAAAAAAAAAAAGAAAATCCAAACACATAACACATAAAGGCAGTCATCACATCACAGGGGAAGAGACAAAAGAAGAAAGGAACAAAAATGTACTACAAAACAACCAGAAAACAATTAACAAAATGGCAATAAGTACATACCTACCAATAATTACTTTAAATGTAAATGAGCTATATGCTTTACTCAAAAGACATAGACTGGCTGAATGGATTAAAAAAGATATATGTATGATATATATATTTCATACATATATCTTACATGATATATGTATAATATATACATATATATCTTATATGCATGATATATGTATAAGATATATATATATATATATATATATATGATGTCTACAAGAGACTCACTTAAGATCTAAAGACACAAACAGATTGAAAGTGAGGGGATGGAAAAAAGTATTCCATGTAAATGGAAAAAAAAAAGAAAGCTGGGGTAGCAATAAATACTTAAATCAGACAAAATAAACTTTAAAACAAAGACTGTAACAATAGACAGAGAAGGGTATTACATAATGATACAGGACTGAGTCCCTCAAGAAGATGTAACAGTTGCAAATATATATATGCATACAACATAGGCACATCTAAACATATAAAGCAAATATCAAAAAACATAAAGGGAGAAATTGGCAGTAATACAATTATAGTAGAGGACTTTAATACCCCACTTATACCAATGAACAAGTCATCCAGACAGGAAATCAATGAAGAAACACTGGCCTTAAATGACACATACCAGATAAACTTAGTAGATATATATAGAACATTCAAACCAAAAACAGCAGAATACACATTCTTTTCAAGTGCACATGGAACATTCTCCAGGAGAGAACACATGCTAAGCCACAAAACAAGTTTCAATAAATTTAAGAAGACTGAAGTCATATCAAGCATCTTATTCAACCACAACAGTATGAGACTAGAAATCAACTACAAGAAAAAAAAACTTCAGAAAACACAAACACGTGGAGGCTAAACAATATACTACTAAGCAACCAATGGGTCACTGAAGAAATCAAACAGGAAATCAGAAAATACATGGATGCAAATGGTAATGGAAACAGAACAATCCAAAATGTATGGGACACAGCAAAAGTAGTTCTAAGAGGGAAATTTATAGCAATACAAGCCTACCTCAGGAAACAAGAAAAATATCAAATAAACAATATAATCTTACACCTAAAGGAACTAGAAAAAGAAGAACAAACAAAACCCAAGGTTAATTAAAGGAAACATATAACAAAGATAAGAGCAGAAATAAAAAAAATAAAGGCTAAAAAAATAGAAAAGATCAATGAAACTAAGAGCTGGTTCTTTGAAAAGACTTTTTTAATGGATAAAACTTTAGCTAGATTCATCAAGTGAAAAAGAGAGGGCCCAATTAAATAAAAACAGAAACGAAAGAGGAGAAGTTATAACTGACATCACAGAAATTCAAGGATCAGAAGAGATTACTGTGAACAATTATACACCAATAAAATGGACAACCTAGAAGAAATGGATAAATTCCTAGAAACATACAGTCTCCCTAGACTGAATTAGGAAGAAATAGAAAATATAAACAGACCAATTACTAGGAATGGAATTGAATCAGTACTTTAAAAAACTCCCAACAAACAAAAGTCCAGGACCAGATGTCTTCACAAGTGAACTCTATGAAACATTGAAAGAAGAGTTAATACCTATCCTCTCAAACTATTCCGAAAAATTGAAGAGGAAGGAATGCTTCTGAACTCATTCTATGAGGCCAACATTATCCTGGTGCCAAAACCAGACAAAGACACCACAGGAAAAGAAAATTACAGGCCTATATATCCCTGATGAACATAGATGCAAAAGTCCTCAACAAAATATTAGCAAGCCTGTACTTGGAAAACTGTAAGACACTGATGAAAGAAATTGAAGATGACACAAATAGAAAGATATACTGTGTTCATGGATTGGAAGAACTAATATTGTTAAAATGACCATACTACCCAATGCAATCTATGGATTCAATGCAATCCCTATCAAAATAATAATGGCATTTTTCACAGAACTGGAACAAATAATTCTAAAATGTGTATGGAAACACAAAAGACCTTGAATAGCCAAAATAATCTTGGGAAAGAAGAACAAATTTGGAGGTATCACACTCCCTGATTTCAAACTATACTACAAAGCTAGAGTCATCAAACAGTATGGTGCTGGCACAAAAACAGACACATAGATCCATAGAACAGAATAGAGAGCCAACAAAGCATTGGCAAGGATGTGGAGAAAAGGGAACCCTTGTGCACTGTTAGTGGGAATGTAAATGGGTGCAGCCACTGTGAAAAACAGTATGGAAGTTCCTCAAAAATTTAAAAGTAGAACTACCACATGATTCAGCAATTACACTCTGGGTATTTACCTAAAGAAAACAAAAACAGTGATTCAAAAAGAAGTATACACACCAATGTTCATTGCAGCTTTATTTACAATATCCAAGATATGGAAGCAACTTAAGTGTCCATTGATAGACGAAGACATAAGGAAGATTGTATATATATACATATATACACACACACAATGGAATAATACGCCACTGTAACAAAGAATAAAATCTTGCCAATTGCAACATCATGAATAGACCTAGAGGGTAATGTGCTAAGTGAAATAAATCAGACAGTGAATGACAAATACTATATGATTTCACTTACATGTGGAATTTTAAAAACAAAGCAAATGAACAAATGTACCAAAACAGAAACAGATTCACAGATGCAGAGAAAAAATTGTTGATTGCCAGAGGGGAGGGGGGGTGGGGGGCGTGAGGAAAATAGGGGAGGAAGATGAGGAGGTACAAACTTCCAGTTAAAAAATAAATAAGCTACATGTAAAAGAGTGAAATTAGAACATTCTCTAATACCACACACAAAAATAAACTCAAAATGGATTAAAGACCTAAATGGAAGACCAAATACTATTATATAAAACTCCTGAGGCAAACATAGGCAGAACACTCTTTGACATAAGTCACAGCATACTTTTTTGATCCATCTCCTAGAATAATGGAAATAAAAACAAAAATAAACAAATGTGACCTAATTAAACTTAAAAACTTTTGCACAGCAAAGGAAACCATAAACAAAACGAAAAGACAACCTACAGAGTGGGAGAAAATATTTGCAAATATTGTGACTGACAAGGGATTAATCTCCAAAATATACAAACAGCTCATATAGCTCAATATAAAAAAACCCAAACAACCCAATCAAAAAATGGGCAGAAGATCTAAATAGACATTTCTCCAAAGAAGACATACAGATGGCCAAAAGGCACATGAAAAGATAATCAACATCACTAATTGTTAGAGAAATTCAAATCAAAACTACAATGAGGTATCACCTCACACCAGTCAGAATGGCCATCATCAAAAGTCTACAAATAATAAATGCTGGAGAGGGCGTGAAGAGAAAGGAACCCTCCAACACTGTTGTTGAGAATGTAAATTGGTACAGACACTAGGTCGAACAGTATGGAGATTCCTTAAAAAACTAAAAATAGAGCTATCATATTATCCTGCAATTTCACTCCTGGGCATATATCTGGAGAAAACCACAATTCGAAAAGATACATGCATCCCAATGTTCATTGAAGCACTATTTACAATAGCCAAGACATGGAAGCAACCTAAATGTCCATCAACAGATGAATGGATAAAGAAGATGTGGTATGTTTATACAATTGCATACTACTCAGCCATAAAAAAGAATGAAATAATGCCACTTGCAGCAACATGGATGGACCTAGAGATTATCATACTAAGTGAAGTAAGTCAGACAGAGAAAGACAAATATCATATGATATCACTTATATGTGGAATCTAAAAAAAATTATGCAAATGAACTTATATACAAAACAGAAATAGACCCACAGACATAGAAAACAAACTTATGGTTACCAGAGGGGGAGAGATAAATTAGGAGTTGGGGATTAACATATACACACTACTATATATAAAATAGATAACCAACGAAGACCTACTATATAGCACAGGGAACTATACTCAATATTTCATAATAATCTGTAAGGGAAAAGAAATCTGAAAAAAATAGATATATGTGTATGTATAACTGAATCATTTTGCTGTACACCTGAAACTAACACAACATTGTAAATCAACTATACTTCAATTTAAAAAATAAAATAAACTGAAAATAAACAGATAAGTCACAGGATGTAATGTACAGCACAAATAATGTAGTCAATAATATTGTAATAACTTTGTATGGTGACAGATGTTAACTAGACTTACCATAGTGATCAGTCTGTAATGCATTAAAACATCAAATCACTATGCTGTACACCTGAAACTAATATAATATTATAAGTCAATTATACTTTAATAGAAAAAAAAACATTGGAGCAACTTGTTTTCCACATGACATTATACAGAACTCAGCTATGAACCTCTCTGCTCTGCAGGTCTTTTTTAATGCTAAACTTTTCATCTCTTTTTGGTAATTTGTTTCTTCAAATGTTCTACCTTTTCTTGGATCATTTTATATTTTTTTTTTTTCAAAAAAGTAGCCATTTCATCTAGATTATCAAATATGCTGCTGTAGAATTGCATATGACATTCTCTTCCATTTGTCTTCTTCTCTGTAACTTGGTTATGTCTTCTTTTTGATATGACCACATTTTCTTTCTTCCTTAATCAGACCTGTGTGGGGTTTAATCTGGTATTTTCATTTTTCCAATTTAAATTTTTTAATTGATATATAATTGACATATTACATTTGTTTCAGGCATACAACATAATGATTTGATATTTGTATATATTGCAAAATGATCACCATAAGTTTAGTTAACATACATCACCACACATAGTCACAATTGTTTTTTCTTGTGATGAGGACATTTAAGATCTGATTTTTCAGATGTTTCAAATATATAATACAATATTATTAACTATAGTCGTCATGCTGTACATTACATCCTGAGGACTTATTTTATAACTGGAAATTTGTACCTTTTGATTCCCTTCACCCAAAATGGTATTTTCAAAAATGAGGTTTTGAGCTTTTTTTTCTTTTTTGCTATTTGTGCTTTCTAGTCTATTACATCAGATTCTATAATTATTAATTTTCTATTCAGAATTTTTTAGTTTATTTTTTTCTTATCCTAACATCCTGGGGTTTATAACACGTTCTCTTATTGTTTTATTAGTCATTCTTTATAATAAAGGCATTGAAGTCTATTAATTTTCCTCTAACTACAGCTTTTGTTGTATTCTATAGATTCTGTTATAAAGTGTTCTTTTACTTATTGCTTTAAAAAAAGATTGAATTTTGTTGTCTAGGATTGTGTTTCTCAAGTTTTAAAGTTCTAAAAAATGTATTTCTAAATATTACTGGATTATTATCAGAGAGACTTTGGCTTGAGCAAAATCTCTTTTTTTTCTTTTTTTTAATTTTTAAATTTTATTTTATTTATTTTTTTATACAGTAGGTTCTTATTAGTCATCAGTTTTATACACATCAGTGTATACATGTCAATCCCAATCGCCCAACTCATCACACCACCACCCCCACCCCCCACTGCGTTCCCCCCTTGGTGTCCATACGTTTGTTCTCTACACCTGTGTCTCAACTTCTGCCCTGCAAACTGGTTCATCTGTACCATTTTTCTAAGTTCCACATATATGCGTTAATATACAATATTGGTTTTGCTCTTTCTGACTTACTTCACTCTGTATGACAGTCTCTAGATCCATCCACATCTCAACAAATGACCCAATTTCGTTCCTTTTTATGGCTGAGTAATATTCTATTGTATATATATGTACCACATCTTCTTTATCCATTCGTCTGTTGATGGGCATTTAGGTTGCTTCCATGACCTGGCTATTGTAAATAGTGCTGCAATGAACATTGGGGTGCATGTGTCTTTTTGAATTATGGTTTTCTCTGGGTATATGCCCAGTAGTGGGATTGCTGGATCACACGGTAATTCTATTTTTAGTTTTTTAAGGAACCTTCATACTGTTCTCCATAGTGGCTGTATCAATTTACATTCCCACCAACAGTGCAAGAGGGTTCCCTTTTCTCCACACCCTCTCCAGCATTTGTTGTTTGTAGATTTTCTGATGATGCCCGAGCAAAATCTCTTTTATTTCACTTGTTAAGACTTTATGTTCAGACTTCATGGCTCCTAGAAAATAATATTTATTTCTGTTAACGTAAGTATGTTTCTCTACATACCTATTAAATTGAGTTTGTCAGTTGTATAATGCAATTTCTCCTGTCCTTATGTATTTCTATTCTGCTTGGTATGGAAAAGAAGAGTATTGATTTCTTCAAAAATGTATTTATTTTATCAAGTTCTCATTATTTTTCTAACAGTTTTCAGTTTTTGAACTTGGTGTTACTTTGTGCTTGGCACTGGTTCAAGTGCTTTTTAATATTAACTCATTTATTTAAGCTCCAGGCAATCCTCGGAGGAGGGTAACAGGGATGTGAAACAACTTGTCAAAGCCTCAGAGGTAAGAAGCAAGAAGTAGATGCAGGATTCAAACCGGGATGGTTTGGATACAGAGAGAGTCTTGTTCTCAAGCATCACCATGCATCTGACATCTATGGCATGGTTGGTCTTCCCCTCCTGCAAATGGCCCCTTCATTACATGGCTAACATAAGTTCTCCATCTTTTTATGGGACCCTATTCCTGTATCTACAGTTGATGGGTCCCAGGTAGCACCAGGCTCAAGCCAGGATCATCAACACACTTTGCTGAGATGTTTTTGGACTATGTCTAAGAAAGTGATTCATTCATTGATCCAACAAATTTAATTGAACACCTACTATGCACCAAGCACTTAGTGCTGGAGGTAGAGTAGTGAACAAAACAGACAACACCTGCCTTCATGGAGCTTATAATCTATGGGTGAGACAGACATACAAACGTAATAAATGATTTTTATATGAGGTGATCAGTGCTACAGTAAAGGTGATTAGGAGTGTTGGCTGCAATTTCACTGGGATAGTCAGGAAAGGCTTAAATGAGAAGGTGACATGGATGCAAAAGCTTGAACAAGTGAAGGAGGGAGGCGTGCAGAGATCCTGATGAAGAGCATTCCAGGCAGGATGAATAACCAGGGCAGTGTCATGAGAAGGGTCTAGAAGCCAGAGACGGCAAGGAAGCCAGGGTGATGGGGGACCGTGAGTAATAGGGAGGGGAGCAGCACGGGAGGTGAGAGACGATGGGCTTAAGAGCAGCTTTAGCGTGTGTGTGAAGTCCAGTGTGGGGACGGGGAGCAAAAGCCTGATTTAGGAGAAAATGGGAAGGGAGGACTGGAGACAGTGAGTTAGGTAACTCTTCTGAGGACTTTTGCTGCAAAGGGAACAGAAACATGGAGAACTGGGGCCAAGAGAGGACTTTGTTTGTTTTTATAAATTTATTTATTTGTTTATTTATTTATTTATTTATGGCTGCGTTGGGTCTTCATTGCGGTGCGCGGGCCTCTCATTGCAGTGGCTTCTCTTGTTCCAGAGCATGGGCTCTAGGCGCGTGGGCTCTAGTAGCTGTGGCACATGGGCTCAGTAGTTGTGGCTTGCGGGCTCTAGAGCGCAGGCTCAGTAGTTATGGCACACGGGCTTAGTTGCTCCGCGGCATGTGGGATCTTCCCGGACCAGGGCTCAAACCCGTGTACCCTGCATTGGCAGGCGGATTCTTAACCACTGCACCACCAGGGAAGTCCCACTTTGTTTTTAATCAGAGAAGGAGCAGTAAATTTGAATCCTGGAAAGAATGATGCTGTAGACGGTGGGGGGCTGGTGGGGGGAGATGATGATAAAGGAAAGGAGAGAGGGAAGCGGTGGAGTGATGTCCATAAACTGGGGAGAGAGACTGGGGTCTCGTGGGCAGATGGAGAGTGAGCCTCAGGCAGGAGCCTGGCTAGTGTGTCCATCAAAACGTAGTCAATGCACAGGCAGGGGAGTGTGGAAATGAGGCAGAGGGAGCTTGTGGAAACTCCCTTCTGCTCGCTTCTTCCCTCCTCAGTGACCTAGAAAGCAGGTCCTCAGGAAAGCGAGGAAGGGAGAGGGATGTTAGAGACTGGAGGGGAGTGCAGACCAGGGTGTGGGAGAGTGACCAGACTAGCAAAATGCAGAGGGATAGAGCAGCCTTGAGGGCCCACCTGAGGCCCATGGTTGTAGAGGGAAAACCTGTCCCTTTATGGTGGCCCTGGGACTTTACACTCAAAAGCTGGGCAGCTGTGTTTTTTAAATGTGGAGCGCATCATTCTGACAAGAGAGAGAATTAACCAAGCGTGCAGAGAGAAGCAGAGACAGAAGATGGAGGGACTGACTGGCGTGTTTGGCTCTCTGGTTCCAGCTCTTTCCAAGGCCTACCTTTATCCCTAACCTTCTTTCAGTTAGATTGTTCAATTCCATCACACACCTCAGTGTACCAGCTATAGAAACAGAAGCCCATTTTGAATGGCTTTAACCAATCGGGGGTTCATTCTCAGGTTTGAAACAAAGTCCAAGAGTTGGCCATATACAGCAGACCACAAAGACATCAGGGATCCAGGCTGCTTCTCTCTTTCTGGCTCATTACTTGTGAGTAATGGCTTCTATTCTCATGGTCACAAGATGGTTGCTGGAGTTCCAGCTATCCTTTCTATATTCCAGACAGAAAGAATGGGAATGACAAGGTGCTAAAGGGTACTCATCCCAACTGATTTAGCACCCTCCCCCAAAGGATTTCTTGGAAGCTCCACAATGATATCTATTGTTCTTTCTGTGATCACCCTAAACTTCAAGGAAAGCTGGGAAGCATTGTTTTCTGTTTGGGCATATCATCACCCTAAATAAATCAGGATTCTTTATCAAGCAAGAAGGGAAGAATGGGTATTTGGCAGGCAGCTAGCAGACTCAAGCATATCCCAGAGGCTTCCAATAAATGCCCTTTTCCCTTGAGTCTTTTTGAAATGGATTCCTGAGTTATACAAGCGAAAGAGACTTGAGCGACACTGAGGAATAACAACAGGTACAAGATGGGTTGAGATGAGGGTGCAGAACAGAGGCTGCAAACAAGATAGGAGAAGAGTTTGGGGTACAAGGCTGAACCTACCAACTTAAAGACATAGGGACTAGACAGAAACATCAGTAACACACAGAACCTCTGAGAGGCGTGAATGTAAAGTTAATAGGACAAAAGGGTATTTGGACAAAAAAGATTGAGGTGTAATATTATTGGGTTGGCCAAAAGGTTCATTTGGGTTTTTCCATAAGACGTTACAGATGTTTTTTTTTTGGTAAGATGGTATCCTTTTAACTTTTTTCTTTTTTAAATGAACTTTTTCCTAATTCATTCCATCCCCCCATCATACCACGCAAATTGTTGAGTTTTCACTAATCATTGTTTGAGAAAATGCAAAACGACAAAAGAACTACTATGAATTAAGCGGCATTTGTCATTTATACATTACAGGAGCATGTATACATGTTTGAAAAAAATAGATCTGTTACTTATTCAGCCGACAGATCATGGTGCTTTAAAGAAAGACTCCTCAAACAGTTGGGTTTCATGAGACAGTTCACGAAACACTCCAGTGTAACCCCCTTACTGAGGCCCCCTGGCCAGCCTGTTTAAACTTGCCCTATTCTGGTCATTCTAGCAGATGGCTCCTTTTAATTTTCTTCAGAACACTCATCACTCTCTGATATTACTTGTTTACATATTTATTTACTTATCTTGGTCCCATTTGCAATCTAGAATCTAGCATGCAATCTCCAGGAGAGCAGGGACCTTCCATGTTTTATTCAGCATTGAATGCCCCGACATGAGCACCATCCTGGGTATCTCGTAGGTTCGCAGTAAATATTTGGTGACTGCGATTGTTAACAGTCTCAATACAGGGCTTGGTACACAGTAAGTGCTCAAAATATTTTAACTCTCACCATCACCATCATCATTATCATCATCACCACTATCATCACTGCTGTCCTCCCACAGTTCTAAGCCTATAGCCCTAGGGACAAGATTGCACACCACTAACACACAAAATAAACATTTATTTTAAAGAAAAAAAAAGTCTGCCAAACTAGTCTAAGACTTGGATCTGGAGTGTGTCCCTTTTCAAACATCACATCATTGAGAGGGTAGTACAAAGGCTGTGAGATGTCTAGAAGTGGGTCAAAGGGCTGGTACAGAACAAGGTCAGATAATCCGCTAAGCAGTGTGGTGATTTTCACGCATCCTTTCCTCAGCTGGTGTCTCTTCCTCTCCCAGATCACTACCCAGCGCTGACCCCCACCCCTCAAGCTACCCTTGCAAATTGGTGGGGTTTTCTTCTGCACAGGATGGACGCCAGCTCCACTTAGGACCCCCGCTTTTCCTTGTTGTTTCCTGCAAATCTTTTCTATAGGAAAGTACAGTCTGCTGTCAGAGGAAAGTTATTTGCTACCTAGAGCTCCCTCTGCTGATACAGTGGGTGGATGGTTCTCTGGAAAAGCTGCAGGTTTCAGAAGCACAGCTGGGAGTCTGGTGGGGCATGTCGTCTGCCTAAGCCTGTGGTCTGAACAGAGGCTGTTTCCTTCTCTTGGGTTGGGTTGGGGGGGGGGTGTGGTACAGGTGATGCGTGTTCATGGCTTCATGTGCTTCTGGGGGCCCCGAGGGAGGGGCTTTGGGCATCCTGGCTCTTCTGACCTCCAAGCGCCCTGGAACCCTGGTGTTTGCATGCACTTGTTGGAGAGGATTGGGAATTCCTGGGGATGGGAAGATGGACGTGCCATGCCTAACTCTCCTACTGACACTCAGGAACAGGTGACCCATGTGGATGATTTCTCTCTGATGCAGAAGTGAAACCTAGGGGGAGGTTTTTAATTTTTTAAGAGCAAAGTCAGGGTCAGTTTGTAGAGTCTGGGTAAAAAAAGCCTCTAACAAACCAAAAAGAAACAGGCACATGCTTAAGATTTAAAAAAATAATAACCATGTATTTGACTAAATTTATTCTTAGGCTGAAGTTTATTTAAATTCAGAAGAAGGCATGCCAAGCCCTAGGTCTCTGGTACCTTCTGCCAGAACTATTTGAGAGAAGGGGAGAGCATTTCCTTACAGACCAGCCTGCTAACATTCCTTCAACTCTGCCATTGGTCAGTGCCAACATCTTATAGGAAATATATGACGCTGCTTCCCTGCCCCTGCCCCCTAGTAAACTTAAGAAATAGGTATTACTCTCTTTCACTTTTTACACATGGAAATATTGAGGTCTGGTTAAACAACTTGCTTAAAATCATACAGCTAAAAAGTTGCTGTGATGGGGTCTGCGAACTTGTGAGTACCAAGCTCCACTCGCCAGCTGTCTTGCCGCTGGAGAAACACACCAGGCTCATTTCCAGCTGCACGCCTGTCATTGGTGTTCATTGCTCAACCAAAGTTGACTCAGTGCCCTGCACTATGGAAAGTGCCAGAGAGAACCGAGAAGAATGAGACCAGGTCCCCGCCCTTGGGGTACTTGGCAGTCCTCCATCAAAATCAAGGACTAGGTTTAGTGCCACTTCTTCTAGGCTGCCTTCCCTGACTACGCTTTTTTCCCTCTTATATCTTTAGACACTGCCTTACTGTTATAAGTGAAATCAATAATGCCTTACCTTTACTGAGCACTTACTGTGTGCCAATCTCTATAGAAAAAAATCTTTACATGGGTTATCTAATTTAATCCTTACAAGAAATCTATGAGAAAAGCCCTATTATTATCCCCCCATTTTACAGATGAAAAAACTGAGGCATAAAGAAGGGAACAACTGATGCTGAAAGTCTCAGTTAAAAAGCGGCAGAGCTGGGAATCTGACAGCTCCTTGAGGGTGAAGACCGCCCCCCCCTTCTCCTCCTGATTTCCCTCTTGGCCCCGAGCCTAGTGCTGGGCAAACCAGGAGCTCAAAACTACTGATTCACTGATTTACTCTCCTCTCATTGGAAAGCGGTGATGAAACAAGATTTGGGTATGGGTAAGGGAAGGGAATCCCACAAATCAGCTGGAACTTCTTTTGAGCTCTGGCTCTCAGTTAATGCAAGAGTAAGAACCGTACTTAAAAAGAAAAATTCCTTAGGGAATCTTCCTCATTTCTATATCTCGCTTGCCCAGCATGACGCCTGGCACATAATAGGGTCCAATACATCTGTGTTGAATGACTGAATGAGCTTTAAAAATTCTCAGGAAACTTGCTGCTGTTGTTAACGGCTGCTGCTGCCAGAGTCTCAGGCAGTGCTTGAGCTCCACGAAGGTGCCTGAGGTGCTGCTGGTCTGTCTTGGGGCAGGAAGATGGTCCCTAGAATCCTGCCTTCCCGCTCCTCTATCTCAGGTGATTTTTCATCCTAAAAACCTCACATAAGCTGTTTATGGCACCCATAACCTGCCTGGAGCTTTTAAACCTCTTTTTCATGCGGCATTTTAGGAGTTGAGATAAACAAACCACTCTCTCTTTCTCCAGGGACTTGGGGGCCTGGATCCTTAACCTCACTCCTTCAGCCTGTGGCCCTCGAGGGAGCTGAACCAGAGTGTGGGCCCCAAAGGACTGTGGTTAAACGTATCGCGTGGAGGAAGCAGATAACATCATTGCTGCTTAGAGGAAAAACACAGCAGAGCCGTTGAAAGACGGGCCGGAGGGCAGGGATGACAAGAGTCTCCAGGGCAGCCTCTGCTGGGTTGGAAAGCTCTCTTTAGACACTGAGGAAGAGTTTTGGGGACATGACATGATGATCTTGGGGACCATCTCATCCAGTCCTTCATTTGGCATTAAAGAGACTGAAGTCCTGGGAAAGGAGTGGCTTGCCCAAGGTCATGTAAGCATCACAGTGGCTGCATAGAGTAGAAGCAGCCTCCCCGGCGCCTATTCCCACCTTCCTGTCAGATCCTGATCCCTACAGAACATCCAGGTGCTTGTAGGGAAGCTGGCTTCGCCCCAGTGCCAGAGGAGGCGTAGGGGACCTTGGCCAAGCTGATCAGCACATTCTATCTTTCTGGCCACAGTGCTTGGTTTAGGGGTGACCTATGACCTAAAGCTGGTTCAAACAGAGAGAATATCTGGAGCTTTGAGGAGAATGCTGGGAAATACTGACCCTCCTTCTCCTGGGCTAGAAATGAACAAAGGATACAATTAACTGATGCCCGGCTGTGACATGAAGAGAGAACCTCAGGATGAAGCAGGCCTCATGAAAGGCAGAGAGGAGAGATGGAGAGTAAAAGAGTCCTAGGTCATAGTTCTGAGTTGCTGGATCAAACTTCACCTGATATCTTTACTCTGGAACATTTGGTTATATGATCCAGCAAACTCTATTTTTAAAGGTATAATATATGCTTTATTACTTGTAACCAAAATATTCCCAGGTGATAAACAGATGACAGAAGACTTGTGGCATGGCCATAGGAGCTTGCCTCTGTTCTAGCTCACTCCTGGTTAGGTGGGCTAAGCGCAAGGGGGGAGGCCTCTATGCCTGGCCACACGGCTGGCCAGGCTTGGATAGTCTGAAGGCTGAGTCTCGTTTGAAGTTCAGACCTCCCCCCCCCTCCACCACCTGACATTTTACACTCCCAGTTCAGGGAAGCGGGCTGGCTTATTACATGGATCCAGAAAGCATCTTTTGGTGGTCACTCCCACCCCACCCTCATGAACCCATAAGCACTTTGTGCACATCTCCAAAGTGACACCGACCTCACTGCTTGTTAATGACCGACATGCACATCTGGCTCCTCTAGACCCCAAGCTTGCTGAAGGGGAAATTAAGCCTTACCAACCTTTGGATTCCTGCACCTCGCCCAGTGTCTGACACAGCTTGATATCCACAGACTGTCGTTGAGTGGATGAAACAATCTCTTCCTTGCCTCCTCTGATGGATCCTCTTTATTCCTTCACTTTCTTCTCTTAAAATTAGGATCTGGTTTACAAACACAGTGGACAAGATGCAAAACGTTCACCCTGAGTCCAAGATTGACAAGCTGGGGATTTGATCTGCTATTGTATTCTGATAGTGCTAAATCCTGTCTGGGCCACCCACTCCCTCTATCCGCTCACCATGTGTTCAGGGCTGCTGGGCAAGAGGACACGGGAGGGAAAGACTGAGTCACAGAAGGCTGACTATGAAACTTGAGTCCGTTGGGATCGTCAGCCTTAACTGTCATTGGCAGAGGAGAAAGCTCAGGCCCAGGGAGGAGTCCTCCTGGCTCAAGGTCACCAGGACAGTCCAGCCCTGATGGGAAGGAACTCCACTTTAGAAGGCAAGACCTGTTCCCCCAGGAGGTGAGCCCTGTGCAGTCAGGAAGGTGGGCTTCAGGGTGGATGAGAAGAATGGACCTGGTGGAAGGCAGGGGCCAGACTTTGGGGCTTGCAGCCAGTGAAGGTTGAGAAACTCCACTGGGTCTCCCTTTCCCCATGAAAGCACTTGCTTGCCAACTGGGTTTGGAAGTCTCTTGGCTTGTTCGTCCTTAGGGATCAGAGAAGTGACTCAATAAAGCACTTAGTACATCTTTGGCACTAGGGGGTGGGGTGTGATTCAGAAGTCACTCACACTCATTTGTAGCCTCCTCCCTGCCCCTTCAAGCCAGGGATCCAGGGGTCCGCCGCGTGAGCCCCTTCCCTGGCCGAGACATTCCTGACACGTTTCTCCCGTCTCCACCTGCTAAGCAGTCTCTGTGCCCATAGAAGACACCTGGACCGCAAACTCCGGGCGGGGAGCCCGCTCCACACAGCTGCCTCGTGCTTGCATCCCACATGGAAGGGGATCTAAGGACCCCCCAGAGCTTCCCGACCTCCCCTAGATTCTGAGCGGGCCCACCGTCACCCAAAGCTCCCCCTGCTTTTCTGACCCCTCCTCGTCTTTTCGGCCGCGGGAACTGTCCCCATTCCCCCACCCACTCCGGCTCGGGTCCTGGGGGGGTGGTGGTGTGGGCCCCTTCTGCTCGCCCCCACCCCCTTCCTCTCCCTCCTCCTTTTTCCTCCCGTGCTCCGCCCCCAGGCCCCACCCCTCTCCACCCCGGCCCGCGTGCCCGCAGCCTCTTCCCCGTCCCCGGCGTCCCCGGCCCAGGCAAGGGGCTGCGGGGAGTGGAAGCCCCGCGGGCTAGGCCCCCGCCCTCCCCGCGCGCCCCGCCCGAGCGCGCGCGCCCGCCGCCCCCTTCCGCGGCCTCCAGCTCCCCGCCTCCCCGCCTTCCCCTCCTCCTGGTGACGTCCGGGTCCCTGCCCGTCTGAAAACTCCGCGCCGCGGCGGTGAAGGCGGCGGCGGCGGCGGCGGCGGAGGAGGAGGAGGAGGAGGAGGAGCAGCGGCGAGCCGAGGCGGCGGCGGCGGCCCGAGCGGGAGCCTGAGCGGCGGCGGCGGCGGCCGCGGGAGCCGCGGGGAGCGCGGGGGCGGCCCGGAGCGCCCGGGGTCCCCCGCGCCCCGCTTGCTCGCCGCGCTCCGAAGATGGTGGCGGCGCCGTGCGCTCGGAGGCTGGCCCGGCGCTCGCACTCGGCGCTGCTCGCGGCGCTCACCGTGCTGCTGCTGCAGACGCTGGTCGTGTGGAATTTCAGCAGCCTCGACTCCGGGGCCGGAGAACGCCGCGGGGGCGCAGCGGTCGGCGGCGCGGAGCAGCCGCCACCGGCCCCGCGCCGCGAGCGCCGGGACCTGCCCGCCGAGCCGGCTGCAGCCCGAGGAGGAGGCGGCGGAGGCGGAGGAGGACGGGGGCCGCCGGCGCGGGCGCGGGGAGGCGGCCCCGAAGCACCCCGCGCGCAGCAGCCGGCCAGCCGAGGGGCACTGGCCGCGCGGGCGCTGGTAAGATGCCTTTTCGGCTCGCGTCCCGGAGGGAAGGAGGGAGGCAGGCGGGCAGGCGGCCCGACCCCACGCCCGCCAGCCCTTGAACCCCGCTCAACCCCGGCTTCCAGGGGAAAGAGATGTGGAGCCAGCAGGCTTGGGTCCCTTCCCAGGCTCAGGGGCCGAGGGCTGCCCCATCCCGAGTCTGAGGACTGCCCCCTTGGGGTCTGGGGAAGTTATCTCCAGAGGAGGCGCTTTGGGGGTTACCGGAGCCTGGCTGGGCCCCTGTCCCCCGTCACTCTCGCTGGGCGCCCCGACTTGCTCTGTGCCTGTGGGTGTTGGCGCCTCGCTCCCGGGCTGAGTGCCTGGACCGTGCCGGGACCCTCAGCTGCTGCTCTAGGCGGTGGTGCTCGCCGCATCTCTGGTTTTTGCCCAGCTGGGTGCAGGCACCTCAGTCCTCAGCTTGCTGCCTCGTTGTCTTTGCCTGGCCTGCGAGGGGGTCTGGGATCGGTGTCCCAAGTCCTCAGCCGTGCCCCGGAGTCAAGACTCAGTCTTGGGTACCTGGTCTTACTTTGAGTCTCCTTCTTCCATCCCTGTATGTCTGAGACTCCTGTCTCTACCCTGCCCGTGTCTAACCTTGCCCTGTCCTGGTGCCTCTCTCCAGTGTCAGGGCATGGCCCCTTCTCCTAGGTGGTTGTGTCTGGCTCTCTGTCTTGTGTGTGGCTAATTCTTGTCACCAGCTGTGTGTCAGATCAAATCATCTCGGCTTAGGGTCCTGTGGGTTTACTTTGCCCTCCTTGGGTGTGAACAGACCATGTTCTGAAACTGTTCCTTCTGCAGATCTTCTGGGGCCATCTGGGTGTCTTCTACCCTGCCCCCAACTTCTCCAGGGGTGACTTGCACACCTTCTTTGGGCTGACTTGTTTAGTCCACTGAGCTAGGGGCACACAGGAGAGGTCAGAGTCCCCAACTTTGGGCCAGGGTCTCAGTGCCCTGTGGGCGTGTCTGTCTTGAGGCATAACGATGTGCTGTGTGTCTGTCTGTATCTTCATCACTCCGCTTGCCTACGGAGTTTCTCCCAGCCCTTACGGACATTAGACACCAGGGGGTAGTTTCAGGCTCTTAGGTACTGAATGCATGTCTCTGTCTTTTGTCACTTTGGGAGCCTTCACTGAAGGCTGCCTTCGGACACAGCGTAATGCTCTTTGATCTGCTAAACTTCTTTGGCGTCAAGGCGACCCTCTTTGCCACAGTGCGGCTCTTTGTACCTGTGGGCTGAGCCAGCCCAAGACGTGATGCGATGGCATTTCACGTTGCTGGCTGGTCTGTGTGGGTAGCAGGGAGAGACATCTTTTCCCCATTTGTGGGGAGGAGAGTGGAGTGAGATTCCTGATGGAGAACTAGAACATTCCGAATGCCTCTTATTTATAGCAAAGAGTACTCTCAGACACTGCCTTTGAACTCCAGGAGTGGATAGTGTTGTGTGTGGGCAGAAATGCAATTAGAAGTTCTTTCTAGATTCGGAGCCCTGCGGGGAGGTGGGGTGGGAGAGGGTTCAGACCCGCACCACTAGCCTGGGGAACACGTAGGAGGCACAGGGCTTACTGTACCCTTTGCATCCGGGGGTCCAGACAGGCATCAGGAGGTGCCTTTCCAGGCAAATACCACCTGTTGAAACAAGTGGAGGGAAGGAAGGAGGCCTGGTTGGCTGATTTCTTCCTGGGTCCCTGACATTTTGGGTCCTATGTCCACACCTGCTCTTTGTGCGTTCAGTTCTGTGTCTTACCCTCTCATCCCCCAGCTCGGCTGCATTGAGGTTTGCAATTGGGAAGGTAAGTGGGAGCATGCCACTTTTCCTTTTTTTATTCCTTTTGGAACGCCAGTTCCAGCAGCAGAGTCGCTTTGCTTTTCTGAAACTCTGCTTTCATCTATAAGTTCAGTGACTATCCCCCTACACACATCTCCCAGTGTCTCAGTTTCTTCCGATATAGACATAACCTGTATTTTTTTTTCTGCTCTTCTCTCTTCTTTGTGGTTGTCTACCATGCGGTTGTTCACTGCTGTCTCTCCTGGATTTGTACTTTATTTTATCTGTTTGTGTCCTCTCTCTTCCCTTCCCCGACGTCTACCCCAGTGCCCTGCTAGATCCTGAAATCACAGCGCAGACCTGCTGGATGGAGCTGGGGGTCTGTCCTTCTCTAGCTGTGCCCACCCAAGCCCTGCCCTTCCACGGAGCTCAAGGAGACCAGAAGGGGGCAGGCTGTTCCCAAAGTCCGGCGTTGTCTGAGCTTAGGTTGCAGGCTGGGAGGAGAGGACCAGGCCTTTCGGCAGGCCACTGAGGCCCTCAGAACATGTGGTTTGTTTGCAGACCCTACCGAGGCTGCCGGTGCGTGATGCTTTGGAGGGAGACTCAGGAGTGGGACATAAAAAAAATTCCCTGTGATTTTCCAGATGACTCTCATAAAGAGCTGGTGAGGCACGTGCTTGGGAGATGATGCTTCGTCTCTGTGCTCTGCAGAGGATGCAGGTGGGGAGGGCAGTTGTGGTTTTGGGATGCAGAGGGACTCCGTGGCTCTGGTGGTAGTGGCGGTGGGTGTGTCCCAAGGAGTGTCAGGCAGGCGCTGTGTACCGAGCATTTTCTCAACCAGACCTTGCTGCTTCCTTGTGCTCAACCTCTCAGAGCTTCTGCACTTGTACCTTTTATGTTTGGGGAGCTGCACCCCAGTGGAAGGACCTGATTGTAATTCTGGTGCATTTTAATAAGTCAGGAAGAAACACCCAGTTTCTCAAGCAGACAGAGCCAGAGAGAGTGCAGGTGGTGCGAGCTGGGCATATCCCTAAAAGATCTGCAAGCTCCCCTTTTCCTCTCCGCCCCTGTCAAAGCTCTTACATATTAGAATTATTGGGTGGATGGCAGCTGAGATTTGCGGCCGTGATACTCATCCCTTCATTGGGTCTCCAGTAAGCTGTGGATTTTATTGTCATCTCAGAATGTAAGAAACAGATGGGCTCACTTATGAAGGGAGGGAAAACATTGAGGAGAGTGTCAAAAAGATCACACTACAGGTTCTGAATCAATTTTGGGGAGAATGAAAGAGAACTGTATGTTAATGGAACGAATGTTTATTTTCTTTCCCTTTGCCCCCAGTGATCCTCTGAAGTCCTCACATTTATTGCTTGTGCCCTTAGATAAACTATTACTCAGTAAGTTTCATTTAAGAAACCTAATTTTTTATTGTGCACACACACACACACACACACACACTCACACTCACTCACACACTCTTAAAGTAGAATGGGCTTTCTGTATTGTCTGACCCCTTTGAAATGTTGATTTTTCGGCAGAAATTCCTCATACTTCACATTACTCAGATAACTCAGGACTTTTTCAGACATTGGCAGTGACTTTGAAAAATTGGTTCACTGTATCCAGATCGCCTCTGGTTCTAACAGCCTCAGAGGCCTAGCTTTTCTTTCTATCCAAATGTTTTGAGACCAGAGAGAACAGAGGGTATTTTATTGATGGTTTGTTTTTCTCACACTCTCAATGGAGTTTTTTTTTTGCCTGAGCAGTGCATTACACTTTGTATACAGAAATATGCATCACTGAACAATATTTATCTTGATGCAAATGTTGCCATCTGCTTAATCATGTACTGGAAAATGTTAAATAAAATAGATAAATAAAAGTAGAAATTATTATATGCTTATATATATTTTACATGTATATATTCACTTTCCTTCCAGTCCTACACTTTAGACGTTCTCTCTAGTTTATCAATTCTTTTTATTTTAATCTTCCAGAAGGTTGAGTGACAAATGCTTGCTGTTTTGCAAATAGGAAGCCAAAGCATAAGTTCCTGTTTGCTGGGGATTGTCCAACTTTGATGCATGGTCTTAATAGAAAAGGAAATTATTTTGAGCTAGAGCAGATATCTGACATCGTTGTGTGTGTGTGTGTGTGTGTGTGTGTGTGTGTGTTTCCCCAGAAAACAAAATATCCTTAAGGCTATCTCTACAGTAAGTGTCTGTCCTTCCACCCAGAGCTATTTATGATCAGTGGGGCCTTAAATCTACATGCAGAAAGACAAAAATGCATGCTGCCAGCATAATTGGACCTGGTCTCTATCTTGGTCAATACTGCCCTAAGACTTGTCACTTATGATAACTCTCCCTTTTTTTCATTTGCATCTCCCATTTCTATTGCCCCCAGCCCCTATCTACCAGAACCAGAGAGAAAATACTTTGGGGAAAATGAAAAAATAAATAAAATACAAACTCAGCCTCAACAAAACCCAAGCTCAAAGGAAGGGGTGTGGGAGCAGGAGAAGAGTCACACGAAACCCGTGCCAGGCCCCAGCACAAGTGAAAGAGGCCTCCATTAACTATCCTTGGGTCTGCCATTGCTGGGTTCAGGTCCCAGCTCTGCTCTTGGCCACCCCTGGGATCTTGGGCAAGTCATTCTAACTTCGTTCCTCTGAAAATCAGGGCCACCTCATAGGGTTATGTGAGGATGAAATGTAATAATACGTGTGAGCCAATTTGCGCCTGGCACATAATAAATGCCCAAATGTGAGCCGTTGTTCTTAAAAAGAAACTCTTAGCATGTTTGAAAATAAGCAAATTTCCGCAATTATTCATTTTCCCAAGCCAAGTAAGGTTTGAGTGTAATCCAAGGCAATAGAATGCGTCCAACTCCCTCTCTGTGTGTCAGCCTCGGAGCAGGCTGGAATGTGGGAGAGGGAGGAGCGCTAACGTTTATTGAGTGCCAGCTGCCGGGCATCCTTTAGGTGTTTTGCATATATGGTGTTATTTTTTTTATTACTACTACTATTATTATTAACTTGCAATCACAGAGTGGTATACAGTTAATAGAACAACAGTTATTTTGTACAAGTTGAATCAAAGACAGTCGAAGATGGGAAAAAACCAAACTCTTATCTGTAACTAATTTGTACCATGGACCAATAAAACGTGCTTTAAATTTCTGTGCCAGTTTAAACCCCTGTACTCTACCAGGCAAGGTTGGTGGCTATTGAAAATACCATTAAGGACAGGGCTATCTAAAGACAAACTTGATAGTATGTTATTTTTACAAAAAATGAAAAGATACTGTACAGTGTCCAGTTTAAAAGCAAATCATAAATCATGCACATATGATGTTAATTGCTCACACAAAAAATAATAATTCAGGATGTAAGAAGGTGTTATATACAGAATTGAGACTAAGGACTCCTGGCTAGAGATTGCTGCTCTTCTGAGTACCAGTTATGTGGCAGGGATAATGAAAGCGCTGCAGATACTACCTTACTATCTCAGTTGAATCTTCCTAACTCTGTGGGATAGAACTGTTGCTGTCCCCACTTCACAGATGAGGAAACTGAGGCTCAGAGCAGGGAAGCAGCTTGCAATGCTGGGGAGCAGCACACTGGGATCCAGACCCAGGACTGCCCCATTCCAATCGATGTACAGATTTCAGAGTGCCTTGTCTGTGTAGTTCTTTGACAAACCTAAATGCAGCCGGCTCATTCCTGAAAATCTTCATACCACTTTTCTCACTTGTTGCAGATTCCTAAAAATGTGCCAACCCTGAGGTACGCAGGTTTCCTTGAATCAGACCCCTGAATAATGAGACAAATAGAAGGTTAATCATGATAACGGTAATGATGCTTATGTAGCAGTTACGATGTGCCAGGCACTATTCTTGTCCTCCTTATGTATTTTATTCCTTTAAGGAATGTACTGTTATGTTTCAACAGCCAACAGTCACGATGCTTAATAGAACCAGGCCTTGTCTGGGGTGTGTTACAAATATTAGCTCATTTAAACCTCATGCTACAGTGAGGAAACTGAGGCGTAGGGAGCTTAAGTAACTTTCCCAAGGTTCACAGTATAAATGACAGAGCCGGGATTTGAACCTAGGCAGTCTGTGCTCTCTGTCACTCTATTCCACAGTCTCCCTCTTCTAAGCATCTTGTGAAGGTCCCCAACCTTGGAACCACAGACCTCATTTAAGGAGGCTCATAGGTAAGTGATTCGGTCACAGTGCCCCGCCCCAAAGACAGGATTTTATGGTCCAGGAAGAGAAGGTATCACCCTTTAGTGAAATATGCATTCTGCACGCTAGGGAGTAATTGAACTTGAACTGCTGAGTTGGCGGAGGAAGGTGTTTTGAATTCAGCTCCCCCAGCCAGGGGGAGGAGGGGAAGAGGGTACTGTGCAAGCTTCCTTGACCGGAGAGACAGACTTTCATTCATCGTCAGCAGGCCTCCTGCTGCTCTGCTCACCCGTGACTTTTCCCCAGGAGCCTGGGTGAAACCGGGTGGTATCACCAAGAACACGCAGGCTGGTTGTCTTGCAGGCACTTCCTTCTTTCTGCCTGCAACGGAAACTACCTGTCTGCCCTCAGATACTCATTGGGTTGCGCCCTCCTCATCCCTGTGGTTAGGGCTGCTCCCTCCCCCATCGCAGGCCAGAGCCTTGACGAAGAAGGTGGCGGGGACGGGGCGGGCGTGTGTGTCACCTTCACCCCGTCAGCGCTGTAGTGAGCAGGGAGCTGGAGTGATTAGTATCAGAGTCTGGGAGCCCAGACACCTGGCTGGATGGGGAAGGGGTGGGACCCTAAAGGCATTCTCCAGTCTTCTGGGGGAGGGGAAAATCTCCTTCTGGGCCCTCTGAGGGCAACAAAATGGATTTGTTCTGTGTCAGGCCTGGTTTGTTCCAGCCAGGTGACTGCTGGCTTATCTGGGCATCTAATCCACGCTGATGTGTCCGTGGATGCTATGACAAGCGTTTCTCCTCCCAGGGGATCCTTTGCTGTAATCCTTGGCCACAGGTCACATGGTTTAAGCCCAAAGGAGTTGAGCTAATGGGGCAGAGAAATTGATGCAAACGTCCCCTACCCAAGGGGCACAGACATTGTAACTATGATCCTGATGATGAGGAGGAGGATTTCTCTTTATTGAATGTTGACCTTGCTCTAGACACTGTGAAGTCCTGGGAAGACATGATCTCATTGAATCCTTGTCCTGCAAGTTAAGGGCTCTTAGTCTCATCTGTTTTACTGATTACAAATAATAAAAGCAAGACAATAAGTTGGATGAAAGTAAAAGAGCTAAGAGGGAACCAGACTAGGAGTTGAAGGTTGGTGGTGACCCCAAAGGTTGCGTTCTTGGTTTCTACCCAATTCAGAGTCAGTAAGTCCCTCGTCCTTTACCCCTGCCCTCTCTCCCCTCTCTCCCATCCATGTATGCATCTATCCATGCTTCCACGCATCTATCCTTGCACCCATCCACATGTCCACCCACTCACCCATCCACCCGTCTTCCCCTCCAACCGTGCCCAGCACTGGGACTGCCTTTGTGAAGCAGGACAGATGTGCCCCTCGCCTCAGGGAGGGCTAGTCCAGCAGGAGAGGGTTAGGGCCACGGCCTATCAACAGAGAGTTTCCTTTCCGGTCCTAGCCCAGTTCACTCCAGAGTGGCTTCTTGGACACAAGAGAAAGGTGTCCTCTGTCAGGTGGGGGCCAGGAATAGTGTGATTCAGGAGCGTGGAAGCCCTCAAGTCTCCTACCACCCGCAGAGCTGCCAGACTTGAGACCTGACTGCTCCATCCATGGAGTTCAAGCTCATCTTCTTCTGGCCGAATAAGGAGCCCAGAGACAAACCCAGAGATGAGGTTTGTGAGGGGAGCAGGTGGTCGGAAGCTGTGAGGGCTGGGAGGCGTGTCATGCAGTGTCAGGTTGGAGCAGTGTGTGACCCAGACACGTTCCTTCGCCTCCTGGGGCTTGGTTTCCTCACCTGCGATGCAAGGACCTTCCTACCTGGGAGGGCTTTGCGATGAGGCACAGCCCCTGCTCCCGCCTTCGCCTGGTGCAGCCTCACCACGAGAGATGTTTGCAGGACCAGCCCTCGTGTCAGTGGCCCGTGGGTAGGTTTCATTTGGCCCACACTGTCTTAAAATAAAAAGGAACTGAAGTGTAAGGATTAGGATGGAAGACAGCATGGAAGTTTGGAATGCCTTTAAAAAGTCATGAGATGTGCCAGCACTGGGCCACAATCTTTCCTGTTGTCCACTGGCCAAGCTGGGAGGGCTTTCCCGGGGTCCTCCAGGTTCCTGAGAGCCCCCTCAAGATCTCTTCCTTTACCTGTGATACCTGACTGAGCCCTTTGGGCTGATAAGTTTGCAGCCTCTGCTTGGAAGATCTCCGTGTTCACTGTGACGAGCTAAAAATAAGTATCTGTGGTCTCTTTTCAGTGATCCCCATGTGGTTTATTCACAGCACTTCTTTACCTTGACTGCCTTTGCCTTCCCCAGGCCTGATGGAGGTTTCTTTCCTTCTCTCCCTACCGTTGGTGTAAACCCAGAATATGCAAATTCTTGTAAGCATTAGGCATTAGGACATTGTGAAGGCAGTGTCCTGAACAAAAATAGAATCGTGCATTCTACAGTTTGGTCAGCTGGTTTCCCCTCTGCTGGGGGTGTGGGTAATATGCTGTTTTGAATCATCTGCCTTCCCTTTTCTGTGCTCCTCACCACCTTGCCCTCCCCCGCCCCCCATAACATGTGTTGGGATGTTGTGAGTTGTCAGAGAGCTGGCCAGGGGTTGGAAGAGTGGAACATTCCGGAGCATCTTGGCTCAGGTCCCGACTCTGTCAAGGGACAAACCCTGACTTTCACCTCTGAGTCTTTTTGGCATTTCTGCCAGATGATACTAATAAGCTCACTCCACCCCCTCACTGGGTTGTGAGGATGTAATTCGATAAACAGACGAGAAAGCATTTTGAGGCTCAGAAACCCTGCGTGAATATAAGCTGGGGCTCCCGTCTTTGGTCTTGGAGCAGAAGAATGTGGGAGCAGTCAGACCAGTTGGCGGTGCTCCCCTCCCATCGACTTGTAATCCCTGGGGGGCGAGGAGCGAATGAATGAGTGAAATCCACCAGAGGTTTCCCACCTACTCCTCCATCTGCCCATTATTTCAACAGGTAGTGTTTGAGTGTTTGTGTACCAGACACTGTACTACAAAGTATGGGGGAAGGCCGGCTGTGCCTGCCCTCATGGGGTTTATGGTCAGGAGGCAGGATGACCCCCAAAGAAACAAACAGATTGTTCCAAATGCAGTGACCTACAGTTGGGGTGCTGAGAGAAGACAAGAGGCTGTGGGTGAAGATTTATTTACTATGGGGTGGATTAATGTTACCTATTTTTGCTTGAGGACTTATTTTGGATGGACATCTTTTGCCAGAGTAGCCCCAGACTGACCCTAGGAATCCCAAGTGTGATATGCACGTGGATTCTGATACACCAGTGATTGAAGGTGCTACGTGGGTAGACAGTCTCTATTGTAGCAGCTTTTAATAAAGAGTTTCTATTCATACCTGGGCAAATTTATTTATTTCCTAACTTTTGCCTACATTTTTAAATGTTTTTTTAACCAAAATATATACACAAAAGTGCACGTTATTCTAAATGTATAACTTGATGAATTTTCATGAACTGAACACACCCAGGTAACCCATACCCAGACCAAGAAACAGGGCATCTGCGACCTCCCAAATGCACCCATCCCTTGCTTCTTGGGTGAACGTTTTTTAACACTTGTCATAGCTGTATATATCTTTAAATGTTTATTAGGGGAAATAGGTGAATATAACCAGTCAATCAAAATGACCGCGTCAGGGCTCTTACTGCCTAGCGTGCAGGTGAAGTGGCATTTATGTAAAAAGAAGTTAGTTAACATAATGAAAACGCATAAATTGTAGTATCTAAAACTCTCATTCTAATGCTAATCCTGACCTCGATTTAGATGTATGACTGACAGGGGGGGCAATGGAATGACCAAGGTTTGGTAAATGTTGGCTTAACCAGTTTGAAGATACCCTGCGCTTCTGGTAAACAGCTGTGCTATTTTGTTCTCAAGTCCAAGTGGAAAGGATTTAAGTTAGACATTAGGAGGAACTGTGCTCTGGGCCTGTGTGAGTGGACATCCCCGTCGTGGGCCCTCTCTGAGGGTCTGGGTCGCTCTCTGCATTGCTCCTATAGCTGTGGGCCTTCCCAAGCCCATCTTCTGGACTTGGGTCTGGACCCTTCACGTGCATCTCTTGGCTTCACGCTGAGCTTCCACTTCACATTGACTCTGTGCTTGAGTCCCCAGTGTGTTGGACATGCATTAGCTGTGATGAATGGGTCCCCAGATGGGCCCATAATGACTACATTAACTTAACCGTGAACCTAGACTCTGTCTTCAGAACCAGGATAACAGAACCACAGCACAACTGGAGCAGCATTTCAAAAGGGCAGTGGAGACGACTAATCATTTTATAATGAGCAAGAGGAGAAGCAATAAAAAGAGAGCCCAAGGACGGCATGATAATTTCCCAAAGTCTTAGCACTCAACCAGACTCACGTTAATAAAATAAACAAATGTTTTTCGTAATGGAGAGCTAATGTATACATGAGTTAAGGAGAGTATTAAAACCAGATTAGATGGATCAAGTAGTACAGTGGTTACGTCATTAAGCATCCTTTCTTTGGGGATGTGGAAAAGTTGTTCTCTCTTTTTTTCTTCTTTCCTTGTGAAATGGTGCTTTATTAATTAGAGAGGTAATGGGAAATCTTTTTTTTTTTCTTCCCAGTCTGGTGGCTGTTTTCTATTTATTTTTTAATGTAGGACCATGCTTTGCAGATGTTCTCTTTGAAATAAAAGCCTATTCATTGTCTCTCTTCCTCTGTCTCTTTTATCCCCAGCTCAGAAGGGGCAGCTGTTATAAAAGACACAAACAGAGAACCTTGTTTGCTTGTTATCAGGCATTTCAGAAGATCCCATTCCCGATGTCAAATGCCCCCATTACCTGCTCTTTCTCGTAGTCCTACTGAGGAATAGTTTCTGAATTGTTACATCTGATTTCCTCTTCTTTAGAAGAGGAGGTGATGACAGAGAACAGGGTGGAGATGACCTCAGGGAAGCTCTTAGGAGAAAAACTGGCCTGTTTGCAAATGGGCGTGGACTCGATTATTAACTCCTCTTAGGACAGAGGCTGCCTGCTGTTTGGCTTTCTTTTAGGGTTAAAGAAAAAAAAAACCATGTGGAGCAAACGAACTCTTTTTTGGAGTGAGCAGGTGGTATTAAACCCCCCAAAAAAGTGGACACTGGAAAGTACCGATGAAGGGAGCCGCGCCCTCTGTGGGTTGGATCTGGGCAGCATAGAGCTGGCTTTCTTATTCTCTTTGGTTTTTAATTTTAGTTTATTTTTTTAAATTAAATTACTGGCCAACATTTTAAAATCAGTGATTTCAAATAAAAATTGTTTGGCATTCCTATGAAAAAATTTGAAATTCTGGCCTTTATTCCCAAAGAGGTAATAATTTGAGGGAGCGGGGGAAGATGTGGTTACCCCCCTACAGGGAACCCCTCTTTCCAGTTTGCCATGGAGCCCTCCTGTCTACTTGGCTTATTTGTGTTTCTTGCAGGACCACTGTTAGGATTTGAGTTTACAACTCTCAAAATAATAATAATAATAAGAGCTGTTATCTATTAAATGCTATGTGCCAGGCACTGCTAAGCTGCATCTCATGGACTGTCTCATTTAATCATTATAACAACCTTATGATATTATTCCCATTCACAGATGAGGAAACTGAGGCATAGAATAAGGAATTGCCCAAAGTCACAGTAGACTGGGAATTTGAACTCAGGCAGTGTGGCTGGGGAGCCTGTGTGTAAGATCACTTGTGCTGCACAGAATGTTTTAACAGAGCAATTCTGGTTAGGAATTCTTCACATTGACTTTGCAAAAGGGTTGGCACTGTTTGCCTGTTGCATGGATGGAACCAGTGAGACCCATCAAGGTCAAACCGTGATGGAAAATGCAGATCATGACTCACTATCTGTAAAGAGAGGACAGGCATGAAAATGACTGTGGGACTTGGGCACTGGTGAAGCTGGCAGTCTGGCCGTGGCAGAAGGACCCTCACCAGGATCCCCACCATCCTCACACGCACACAGAGCAGGGCAGGGATGGTGGCCTCCACCCTCCATCCTTGCAGCAGCGAGGTTGTATCTACAGGGTAATATTTTGATAAGTTGCTGATTTGTATTAAAATAATAATTACAGTGATAATTACAAGCACAGATTTCGGTGAGACTCAGCTGCTGACCGTGAGGAAAAATAATTAACTGCGTATTCTCTCGGAATCAAATGGAAACCAGGCCTGGCCTTTCTCCTTTTGTGTGGGTCCAGCACAGGTTCTGCTGCAGGTTGAAGTCCACGTGTTTTGCCAGATGCTCTTTATGTTCACAGCATCGATGGCAGATCTCTGCGCGAGGAGGAGCTGGTCATCGGGCGAACACCGTTGCTTCCCACCAGCGTGGACAGAGACAGCCTGACTGGGGTCTGTGGGCGCACCATCCTTTAACTCATGAAATGCACCTCGCCCAGGAAGCAAATGCAAAAACGGCTAGAGCAAAAGTGATTTAAATCTACCTTTAATAAGTAAATGCTTTAGCATTGGCTGATACCTGGCCATAGTGATGGATTTATAGCTAATTTAATTGGAAGGCTATGATTCTCTTTACATGTCTATTTTTGAAGCCGATTGAATGGTCCTGCCTTGATTTTAACCACTTGCTAAATTTCACTTGAAGCAGAACATACGTACAGAAGAGGGCAGAAATCATGAATGTACAGCTCAACCAAGTGGCCATGCTCGAGTGATGAGGACTCAGATCCAGAGCACAGAGCATAAGTTACGGCTCCCTCCTCCTTAGGATCCTTATTCCCACTTCTCATCCCTATGTCTCCAAGAGTAACCTTTATCATGACTTCTGACCCCATAGATTACTTTTGCCTCTTTTTAGAAATGGAATCGTGTGGTCTATACTCCCTTGTGCCCAGTTTGTTTTGCTGAACATCTCTTGTGATTAGATTATATGAGATCACATCAGTGGTTGGCAGACTACAGCCCACAGGCCAAATCTAGCCCATTGTCTGTTTCTGTATGGCTCATGAGCTAAGAATGGATTTCATATTTTGAAATACATGGTTGGGAAGAAAACCAAAAGAAGGATATTTTGTGACATGAGAAAAGCACTGAAATTTAAATGTCAGTGTGTATCAATAAAGCTTTGTTGGAATCTGGCCACGTCCATTGCTTACATACCAACAATGGCTGCTTTTGCCCCCTAATGGCACAGTTGAGTAGACTGAACCAAGGCCACGTGGCCCACAAAGACCAAAAGATTTATATCTGGCCTTTTACAAAGAAGTTTGCTGACTCTGTATCTGTACTGTTTCATGTATTTGTAATTGTCCATTTACATGGCTCTATAGTATTTCATTGTGGAACACACCACAATTTACATAGCTTTTCTGTTTATTGGAAAGATCCCAGGTTTTGACCATTACAAAGAGCACTGCTATGAACATTCTTGTGCAGGTCTTTTGGTAAAAAAAATGTTCATAAGCATTCCTATTGGGTATATATGTAGGAGAGTAATTGATTTCACTGCTCTTTTTTGTTTTGCTTTTTAAATGGGTTGATTTCACAAGTGTATTTAAATTTGGAAGTCTTACTTTCCCTACTAGGGAGTAAGGCTCAGTGATATTTTCATGTGTTGAAACTCTGGAACAAGGTTTACTTTCAAAAAAGTAATTAGTCTTGCAAAATAGAGCATCCGTAGAACCTCAGTTCATTAATGGATTACTGTTCTTCCATCTCAGTACCTCAAGGATGTTGGGAACATGCCTGATATTAACTGCTTTAGTTGCTTTTGGGAATGGTGCCATCACTGAATTTCTTATACCGAAGCCATATTGTCCAAAGGCCTCTTATCTTTATGCGGCAAAACAGGTCTGGCAGGATTAGGTGAGTTTTTCCGATGTCACTTTCTGCTTTGATTGACTTCTGTTTATCTCTAGCTGTCCTGCTTTTCTTGCTGGGAAGCAGATGAATACAGCTCTACATCCCCAGTAAGATCTCTAGCCTACGGTAGCATGTGTCATTTTGCATTGAAACAGCGTGCTGAAATGTCCCCTTGGGGACTGCAGACATTGTATGTGGCCACAGCAATGGAGCTCAGAGATTCCCCCTAAGGAGCTGCCTTCCTGTGCGCTGTCAGTATTGTTTAGCAGCATCAGTCCTGTGTCAGTTCCTGCAACGCTGGTCCTTTTCCATTTGCTGTCCCACTTTTGCAGGCAAAGGCATTGACAGCGTTGGGAGAAGAATGTCAGGATTCCCTGGGATCCACCGGTCTTTCAGGTTTGCTTGGCACTGGCTGACAAATGGCTTAATATTCTTTCTGGAGCTCTTCAAAGAGTTGTATCAGCTTCCTTTTTCTAGCCAGCACACTTTACCAGGGATAAAGTCCTGTTTGTTTTAATCTTGCCTTCTGGTTGCGCCTTGCGCAATTAACAACCTTAAGGAATGTCACAAGAGAAGATGTTCAGAGGATATTTTAGTATTTCTTTTGGGAGACAGTTGGATTCTGTGGTGAAGGGGTTAATGGAATTGAAACCTAGTCTCAGCTAAAATGTAGTAGTGTAGCTGACTCAGTCTCAGGCAGCCTCAGTTTTATAGTCTTTAAAACAGCGTTACAGAGCAATGCCATTGTGGGTAATAATTCCTAGGTATGGAATTTCTAGATCAGAGAAATTTAATCCTTAGACCCTGGTAGTTCCTCCCCCTCCTTAATAGGTTGTTTACTTTCTTTGTTTGGATATTTACTTTTGAAAAGATAAAACTTTCTTTGGTAAGCATTATATGAAATTCTTTACAAAGGGGTGTGTGTGTGTGTGTGTGTGTGTGTGTGTGTGTGTGTATGTGTGTGTGTGTCTTCTAGGAGATGGCCTTTTCTTTTTAAAGACTATTTTCTAGATGTTCTAAGATGCCCTAATTAAAATAGATAATTAATTTGTCTCAAAAGAAACATAATAGATTTCAAAAGTAGAAATTGCCCAAGCCTCTTTATAAAACAATAAAATATATTGAAAATTAACCTCTAAAAGGCTATCATTAGAAAATTTAAACAAACCAACAAAACTCTTGTAAGTAACTCTTAAATCAAAGGAGAAATCAAACTTAGAATTTCATATTATAGGGTGATGAATGAAAATGAGAATACCTCATATCAAATCCCATGGGATGAGGCTAAAACTGTGCCCAGAGGAAAATTAATAGCCTATTATAAAAGCACTTTAGCTTTGGACATTAAATACAGAAGATGAAAATGATTGACTCCAATTTTTATTTTAAAAAACTCATTGAGAACAACCTGAAAGAATGTAGGAAAGGTGCTAAATAGATATAAAAGCAGAAATTCATGAAACATGACACAAACACGGTAGCAGTTGTTCTACAAGATCCTCTAACGATTAAGCACGCAATATTGATCTAGTTCCTCCTAGGGTTAGAATCTGTGAATGGGCTGCGTGTTCCTAACTCCCAATATTTGCGCAGTGCTTCTGTTATGGCTGCTGAGTAAAGGAAGCAGTGGATAGCAGGAAGAGTCCCTGAACTTTCATGTTATTTGGGCTGGGTGGGTTAGGGGAAGTTATCGCTTAGCCTATCCACATCAAGGCAGAGCCAACCTCCTGTGCTTTTTTTCTTTTGACCAACTCCCTCTTGCCTTTAAGAACAATAAGGCCGGCAGGGCATTTTGTTATCTTGTAGAATACATTGACACTCCCGCAGGTTCCGGGAGAGCTTTGCCCCCAGGTCTGATGCCTTCCTGGATCTTGTGAAGCCAGCATTCTCCTTGTCCTGGAGTTACCTGTTGGGGTTGGGTGGGGAGTTGAGAGTGGACCCTGGAAGCCGGGCAAGAGGCTTCTGTCTCGCTAAGCATAGGACTACTCTCCGGGAGGAATGGGAAGCCAACCTTGTGGGCTGGGGATCGGTTTTAATGTCCTCCAAGCAGTGTCCATTGAGGATCTGTGGTGTATCATGTGCTAGACATTTTACATGCATGTATCGCTGTCTAGATTTACCCAGAACATTCACAGACACTTATTCATTCATTCATTCGCAGTATTACCAGGGACCTACTGTGTGCGAGGCATGTGCTGGGAGCTTTGGACAAAACAGGGTCCCAGGCTGCTTGTAGCTCACGTCCTGGTGCGGGGACGGTGAGTGATGGAGGGGTCATCCGGGCAGACTTTTCCAGCGAGGTGACATTTAGGGTGAAACAAATAGCAGGTGGTCAGGCACGGATTGGAGGAAGACGGGGACAGCGTGTGACCCGCATGAGCACGGGCATAAACGTCAGCTGGGGAGAGGCAGGGACCAGGGCCTGCAGGGGCCACTGTGCCGCGTTCTCTCACGTAAGGGTCCCCGCAGCTCTGTCAGTGTTTTCATCAGCCCCGTTTTCCTAAAACCTAAAAACGTTGACTGGTTTAGACATGATGTGATTTGGAGGTGGCCCTCGAACGGATGAAGAAGTTTACTTGTTTGTTGTCCAAAACCATTCTGTCTCCAGTGGTCTTTTCAGAGCTTCTCTGTCTTTATTGCCGCTCTGTCTCCAACGGGAAATACTCCTGCCTTTGCGGGGGCCTCTCACATCGCCGCCTGCTCCTCCAGCATGATGTCTCCAACTCGGAACTTCTCTCTGCGTTCATCTCCATATCAAAACTCACCTGTCCTGCGTCCCATTCTCAGGGAGTTTGTTTGCTATTGGCATCCTGCACCAACCCTAGCCTGGTAGCATCAGCCCGGAGAAATGGCAGAGAGGGGCCTGCTGGCCTGGGCCTGGCAGCTGTGTCTGGCTGTGGCAGGCGCTGTGCGGTGCTCCCTGGGTTGCTTACGCAGTTCACGAAGTGGATCTATTCTTCCAGGAGTCAGACACCTGGGGACCAGACCTTGTTCTGCATCTCACTTGGCGTGGCTTTGGTGCGGTCGTCTCAGGGCCTCTGTCTCCCCGTCTGTCAACTGCACTAAGAGATTTCCAAGTCCGTTATGCTCCCCGCTTTCAGGTCTTTTGTGGTTTCCTGTGCCCTAGTTGCATGTCTGTCTTCTTCCAGCTATGACCTGCCCCCAGCAGGGGAACTTACGGGGAACCTTAGCCACCTACTCCGTGTATAGTTGGCTGGTCTGGTGTGGCTCATGTGCAGAAAAGGGTCTTATTCCCCCCGACATCCACATCCTTCTGCTTGATGATAAACTCCAATCAATGTCTTAAGACCGTATTGGGAGTCCCCGTCACCGTCACGGCTGGTCTCTGGCCACTGCCTCCGTCAGGGCATCCCCAGTGCTAGAACAGTGAATGGCACACAGTAGATGCTCAGTAAGTGTTTTTTTTGTTTGTTTCCTTCAGAAATTGCGTGAAAGATCAGATGATGACATGCTCTAAAAGAGCTATAGAGCCCTGCTTTCAAATGACATTTTAACATCCAGAGGTCAAAGATTTTGCTAGAATTTGAATCATGTGTTTTTCCATGGTTTCTTGTCAGCTCCCCAACCACACTGACAGCACCTTAGGATTTACTTTGTGTGTTTAGTACCTGATGCAGAGACCTGTGGATGAAGATGTTGATGATGATACCTAATAATAATAATAACAATAATGAATAATAGCGGGTACCATTTATTAAGCACTTACCACATGCCAAGCATTTTAACTTTTAATGCTTCCAACGCCCTGGGATGTGAGCATTGTGGAAGTTACTGTTTTGTGGACTGAGGAAGTAGGGCACAGAGAGGGGAAGTGACTCCCCTGAGATTGCACAGCTGGTAAGAGGCAGATCTGCATTTTCACCCAGGCAGGCTGGCATGGAGCCCATGTTCTTAACCACCATGTTATCTAATGCTAAGCCCTCCTCATGCGATTGAGAATTGGCTGGACCGAGGTGGACCAGGGAAGGTCCCCTCTGCCAGCTCTGGCCTCGCCCCTTCCCTCTAGCCTGCAGGTGTGGCAGGCCTCCTTCTGCCTCTGCCCTCTTCAGGGTCTCCCGTTCTCCAGGCCCACAGATGGGGCGAGTGAGAGGCTGGCCACTGCAGAGTCTTCACCCGGGATGGGGCTGCAGACGTGGCCCTCCCTCCATTGCCATGGTCAGCTGGCCCCATGCAGATGCAGCTGGAGAGCTCGGAGGAGAGGCACAGACTTGGCCTCATCCTAGGGAGAGGAGGACGGGCTCTCCAGGCTCAGAGGAACTGTTCTATTACTTGTCATCGTTGTAGGAAGAGGAGGAGGAGGAGGAAGAACTGGAAGAGGGGAAGGGTTGCCTGGCTGACTCGGCTCTTCCTCTCCTTCCTCCCTCCAGAGAGATGTGGGGACTGGATCCTGTTCCCAACTCAGCCGTGAATGTCTGTGTGCCCTTCAGTCAGTCACGTATCCTCTCTGTACCTGCTTTCTCACCTAAAATTAATATAGTGATTGTAATGATAATAATAATTGACCTCATTTTAAGATGCATATTTTTATATTTAATAAATAGAATTTCTAACATCTGGGATGAATTTTACAATTGATGTATTTCCTTTATGTTTCCTAACACAGCCTGTTGCCCTAAAACGGTTATCAAATCAATGATGCATCTCAGAAGCAATGGGGTCTTAGAATTAAGAGGCCATGGTGTCTGTGAGGTACCAAACAAGGTGGTACCCGAGTATTTTCACACGTGCCATTTTATTTACTCCTAACCACAGCCCTAAGGTGTAGGCACCATTACTCTCCCATTTTACAGATGGGGAATGAGGCTCAGAGAGAGAAAACTGAGGCTCAGAGAGAGAAAAAGTGGCTTGCATGGAAGGTCATGCTTGTTTAAGCAGCAGAACTAGTGCTCAGCCCCTGATGGGACTGATGCCAGAACCTGAAAGTCTTTCCCAAGGGTGTCGGGTAACATCTCTTTCCTTCTCCCCAGGATGTGGGAACTTGTTCCTGAAGACAGCCTCAAGTTTTTCAGGGGAAAAATGTTAATGGTGGTCTTAATGGCTCATAAGCCCCTGCCAAGTATCAAAAGTTCTTGACCATGAGCTTGACAGGGTGACAGCATGTCTGGGAGACCCTCACAAGTCGTGCTTTCTGCAGAACACAATGTTTTCTGAGTCTGAAGCATTTTAGAAAATAATGTGGGATTCATCCCAGAACCTGGCAGAGGGTCTAGAATTCCTGAGCCCTATTTTCCGGTTGGATTAAACTGAGGTCAGACATTCTGCCCCAAAGCCTGAAGTGAGTCACGCAGGCTGGGAGCAGCCCCTGGCTGTCAGGCCGCTCCTGGGCTCTGGGCATCGAGGGGCGTTCCCCCTCTGTCTCTCTGCCCAGTGTCGAGGTGGGTAGTGGTTGCTAGACTTTGCGGGGGGTCTGTGGGGAAGGGAGGAAATAAACAGTGGGCCGCCTGACAGCCTGGAGGAGGGCTTTTGGGCAGATTCCAGAAACTATCTTGCTAACAGTGACAGTCTGTGAGTTTGTGGGAAGCAGGGTCGTGAATAATTGATCGCCACTAACTGAGTTGTGAAAACCATTTTCAGAGATTCCAATCAGTGGGCTCACTGAGGGGGGGTAGATGCGGATGGGGGCTCCCTTCTCCCTGGAGCCCAGGGGACGTTCTGAGGCTCCCTCTTGTCTGCCCGTGAGCTTGACCACGGCCCCTGGACTCGGAGGTGGCGCTGGCCGCTCAGCGCCCTGTGGGGGGACCAGCTGTGGGTGGGTCGGGTGGAGAGGTGACCTCAGCGCTGCTGGGTGGGCTGTTTCTCCCTGAGAAACTGTTGGTTGGGCCCCTTCTGCGGGCAGGTCCCCAGGTTGTCTCAGATGCAGAGCAGTTCCCCGCGTCTTTAGAAGGGTGACACTGGAATGCAGACCTCAGGACACTTTGGGGCTGGTTCAACCCACTTTGTTTCTAGAAAATGCAGTGTCACTGCATCGTTAGGAACCGAGGGCCTGGGCTTGGATGCTGGATCCACTCTGACTATTTGTCTGAGCTGGGACCAGTCATGTTACCTCTCTCTGCCTCAGTGTGCCATCTGTAAAGTGGGGCTGACAGTGGTCCCTACTTTAAAAGATTGTTGTGACAACGAGGTTAGCGTTTAAACATAAGGATAAATAAATACAAGTGCACATAAAATAAAACTGCAGCTGTTTCCTCATTCGGTCCGCTTAACAGCCTGTGAGGAAGGCAGCGTGAGAAAGGATGGGCAGATGAGATGGTACAGGCAGAAGGGATCCAGTGTCAAAGCCACACAGCTGGTTTAAGGAGGGCAGACAGCCTCTTGAGTTTGTGGGAAGCGAGGTTGTAAATAATTGATTGCCGCTGAGTTGGGAAAATTGTTCTTGGAGATTCCAGTCTGGGTTCAGATCCTGGTGCCACCATGGACCAGCTGTGAAACCCTGCTCAGTGCTGCTGGACCCTTCGGAACCTCACTTCCTCGCATGCAAAGTGGGGTGATAATATCACCTCCCCTGTAGGGTAATGTGAACACTGATGGTCGTTCATTCATCCATCCAGTAAATACTTACCGAGTGCCTAATACTTGCCGGACACTGTCCTAAGAGCTTGAAATATATCTTCGAACAAAGCAGTGACCCCTGCCTTGTGGAGTTAACATTGTAGAGGGGGAAGGCAAATAATCAATAATAAACATTTTAATAAATACAGTAAACACTCTAGAGAAGGAATCGGCTAACATTTTCTGTAAAGGGCCGGATAGTAAATATATTAGGCTTCACAGGCCATACGGTCCCTGTTACGACTCAACTCCGCCCTTGAAGAGTGAAGGCAGCCACGGACAGTGTGTGAACGAATGCGCGTGGCTGGGTTCCAGTAAAACTTTATTTACAAAAGCAGACCATTGGCTGGATTCAGCCCACGGGTCATAGTTTGCCAACCCCTTTCTAGACAAGAGTATTAGAAGGTGGTAAGTGTTCGAAGAAAGAAAAAATGGGCCTGCTCCAGGGTGACGCAGATGTGCAGGTTGGAAGGATAACGCGTGTTGGAGTTTGGACGCATGTAGACACTCATGTAGCCTAGAGAGACTTCTCAGAACCGGAGGGTTCAGGGCCAGGCGCAAGGTGCTCTCTGAACAGCGAGTGGAACGAGCTTGGAGACGCAGCATAGATGGTGCTGTCTCAGGGCCCATCCTTTCCCTATGTCACCTTGGGAGACTGATGGGACCGAGACCCCCCAGGGTGAGCTTAGTGACTGGTGGTCATCAGCAACATGACACAGATGCTTTTCGAGTGGTCCCTGCCTGCCTTCCAGGAAGCATGATGGCTGTCGACGTGTCTCACCAGGAACCTTTCTAGCCACCGTGGCCTCTGGCTGGAGCAGGGAGATGCTTTTCTTGGGGCTTCAGGGACCAGAGGTGAAAGCTACTTTCTGGGGTGTGTTTGAACTTGTGGGCTTAGTGCCGACCTTGGGCGAGAACTTCTTTACCCTTGTGCCTCCTTAAACCTTTTCTGCTTCTTTCTCCCTCTTCCTTACCCCAGCCTGTCTGTGGCCCCTCTGGGTCCCTGACCCCATGTCTCTTATCAGGATGTGAACCTCTTCCTCGTGTTCCATTGCTGAGGGAATCAGGAGCCCATAGCCCACAGTCAGATGCTCAGAGACCCTGCAGAAGGTTTCTAGAACCTTCTCTTCTTTCTCTGACTTGTGAGAAGGCTTTGCTTAACTCTACATTATAGCTGAATCTTGTGGGGAACTTGAATGGAGGGAGAATTGGTGCTTTTTAGCCTTTCTGTTAGGAAGGTGATGGGGGATGGACCTGATGAAAGAAGGAGAAAAGAGGGTGGGAACCAGGAGAAGCCCTGGGTGGGGATGGAAAACGGGCCTCCATTCTTCCTGTGGGTTTTCAACCTGGGCTGGTGAACACGGGGCACTTGTAGGCTGCTATTTGGTGCCTTTATGTGAGTTAGAGAAAAGTGCCCACTCTAGGGAAGGGACATGGCTTGGCCAGAAAGCAGTGCTTGTGCAGAGAAGAGATGCCCCTTCCTCTGAACAGTGCAGTCCTGGATGGTGGAGCGTGGCTAGATTTTCCCCTCACTGGGCACTATGTGCAGTGCCCAACCTGTACAACTGTACATGGTGGCCCTGTGTGGGATGTCACCGGTATTTAGTAGCAGGTGGTCACTTTCCCTGGGCACCTTGCTCTCTCACTTCCAAGCCTAAAGAGCTATTCCAGGTTTCTCACATCCATGGGTGCTCACCTGAGTCCACTGTTTGGCTGACCGCTTGGCCCATGCCTAAGTTTTCAGCTGGGAGTTGGAATGGACTCTCAAGTATCCCTTGAGAGGCTGACATTGTGCAAGATATTGCCCCAAGGCCTGGGCCCCCCCACTGCGAGATGTCTTCCTGCTTGTGTCCAGACTTCCTAAGGGTCCCCTACTCTTTATCCTGTTAAAAATAAACACCCTTTTCTTCGCTCCCTTCAGCTGCTGAATTGTGCCTTGGAGAACGAGCGTTTGTGTTTCCTCCCAAAGGCTCCGAATAAACAAACTGTAAACAGCTGTTTCTCCCCTGGTGACAGGATTCAGACAATAGCCCCTCGGAGAGTATTAATCAGCTGCCTTTGCTGTGGCATCTCTGCGTCGCAGGCTGCCGAGGAGCGGAGCCTCCATGCTGCGGTGGCGGTGGCTGTGACTTCCTGAACGAGCAGGGGGCCGTCATCCCACACAGGCCTGGTGGCCGTCGCCACCTCAGCACAGCCGTGGGGGACTGGTGCACTTTCCAAACAGACGTCCAGGCAGCTGGTGGGAAGCTCCCAGCTTCCCTCACTGGCAGCCTCTTGAGAGAGATCCTTGGTTAGAAAAGTGGCCTCCAGCTGACTCACTCTACCTGGTCACCTCTTTCTTTGAAAATGGATGGCATTCACTCAAATACCCTTCATCCAACAAATATTGAGCACCTGCTGTATACCAGGTACTATGCTAGTTTCTTGGGATAAATCAGTGACCAGTATTTAACTCAAGAGGTTATTTATTGAGCACCTACTATATGCAGGTGCTGTACTAGTTTCTTGGGACATCTGTGAACATTTGAAAACAGATACCCGCCCTTTATCTATTCAGTCTTTCAACCGCATGTCAACAGATATTTACTGAGTACCTACTATGTGCCAGGTACTGTCCTAGCTACTTGAGATGAAATGGTGAACAAGATAGGCAAGGCTCCTACGTTCCAGCTGAGGAGGATACACCATCAACCTCAAATATATAAATAGGATCAGTTCAGGTAGCAATGAGTGCTCTTACGAAGGGAGAGAGAAGTATGTGATAGAGGGTGGTTGTGATGGGATGAGGCTGACTTAGCTGGGGTGACCAGGGAAGGCCTCTGAGCAGGTGGCATTCACACTCACACCTAGACATACAGCTTTCCAGGCAGACGGTGCAGCAAGGGCAGATCCTGGACTGAGTTTGGGATTCAGAGAAGTGACCAGAGGCCTCTGGGCCTGGGTACCCTGAGTGAGGGGAGCGTGGGTGAGATGGGAGGGGGTCAGCAGGGCTAAAGTGTGTGGGGCTGGGAGACTAGGGCCAGGAGCTCCGGTTTTATTGAAACTGTGGGGGAAATCATTGAGGAGTTTAAAGCAGGAAAGTGATCTGCTTTGAGCTTTTAAAAGAAATCCCTCTGGTCTAGACATGATGACAAAATGCATTGTGGTTTTCTGGATTGGATCCTGGAACAGAAAAAGAAAAGGTCATTAGTGGAAAAATTGGTGACATCTGTATAAAGTCCGCAATTTAGTGTCTTAATGAATAGTGTTGCACCAATGTTAACTTCTTGGTTTTGATGAATGAACCATGGGCAGGGCAAGATGTGGACATTCAGCGAAGCTGGGAGAAGGGCACACAGCAACCCTCTGGACTATCTTTGCGATTTTTCTACAAATCTAAAATTACCTGAGAATAAAAGGTATGACATTAAAGCTCCCTCTGGGTAGTAGGTATTAGGGGAAGCACTGAAAAAAGTTGAGCGAGGAGACAGGGAGAACAGCTAGGGGGCTTTCGAGGTCAACCAGATGAGGGATTGTGGCGGGAGAAGCACAGTGGGGTTTCTGACCTGGGAGAGGGGCCTCCTTAGTTGAGTGGTGGGTCTGCAGCCCTAGCTCTTGAAGATCTTTCTGTCACTGATCTAAGTTGCCCAACCAACTCCAGTTCAGCTGGTGTTTCTTGAGCGTGTTCTAGGTGCTCAGTGCCATGCTGGGGGTCAAAGTTAGTCTTCACACCCCCTCCCGGTCAGTGTGGCCTCTTGTTTCTACCTGCCTCATTCCCTTGATGGAAATTCCCACCATCACCTTTGGTAATGACTTGGAGTTAGTGAGAGGGGCAGAGACAGAGAGACAGACGCTGAGAGTGAGTGAGTGTGTGTGTTTATATAATGCCTGACCCTCCACTACACAGGCTAGGACACATGAAGCGGGGGTTAATTTTATTACTGGCAGGTAGCAAGCACTCAATAAATACTATAATTATATAAATATTTTACTATGTATACATATAATAATATGTAAATACTATGAAACAACAACAATAATAGTGACAGTAAGCACTTAATTAGCATTTGCTATTTGCCAAGCACATGTTAAGCCCTTTGCTTGAATTTTAATCCTTGCAGCCCTATGAGGTAATGACTCTTTTTGTACTCATTTTACAAAAGGGTTTAAGATCATTGCTCCAGCAGTGCCAGGATTTGCACCCAGGGAGTCTGGCTCCAGCGTCCCCAGCCTCTAAACACTGAGCTGCATGCCCGCCATAGAATGAATGCAGAATGAATTGGTAACTTTTTATTATCTTTGCTGATTAAAATAACATATATCCTTGGAGAAAAATTTAGAAAACCAAGATGTGTGAAGAAGAAAATCCAAATCCCCCATACCACCACTCTCAGTTTACTTCTGGAAGACGGGAATAAGGTGGTCGTGTTTTCTTCTTTCCCGGGAGAGACTAAGGATGCGGAGAGTTGGGCTCGGGAAGAGATGGGGGAAAGGGGAAGAGAGCTGCAAAGGCTTATGGGAGGATGCTCTGCACTTCTTCCAGCATTCCTTGGGGTGGCCTCTGTCTCTTTCCTCAAGGCAGGAGAATCCAGCAAGCTCACTGAAAATCCAGAGCTGAGGGACCTTAGAAGCTAAAAAAGGCTGACACTCCAGTCAGCCTGTAGTAGCTGAGGAACCTCTAGGTAGTTGAGCCTCCTCAGCTTAAACAGTGGTTCACAGGAAGAGATGGGGCTTCCCGTGGTTCTTTGATTATGATTTGCCATCAGTTGTAAGCTCTGTACCATCGATTTGATAACAGCTTTTTTTTTTTTTTTTTTGAGAGGGGGTTGTATTAGCTTTTTCCAGAGTAATAGAACCAACAGGATGTATTTGTAGAGAGAAATAGATTTATTATAAGGAATTGGCTCATGCTGTTATGGAGGCAGAGAAGTCCCAAGATCTGCCGTTGGCAGGCTGGGACCTGGGAGAGCTGAGAGTGTGGTTCCAGTCTGAGTCCGAAGGCCTAAGAACCAGGAGAACCAGTGGTGTAAGTTCCAGTTTGAAGGGCAGCAGGCTCAATAGCCAGGAAGGCAGTGTTTCAGTTTGTATCTAAAGGCAGGGAAAAAACCACACTGTCCCAGTTTGAAAGCTGGCAGGCAGGAGGAGTTCTCCTTACTTGGGAGAGGGTCAGCCTTTTTGTTCTATTCAGACTTTCAACTGATTGGACGAGGCCCACCCGTGTTAGAGAGGACAATCTGCTTTACTCAGTCTACCAATTCAAATGTGAATCCCCTCCAGAAACACCCTCACAGACACACCCAGAATGTTTGATCAAGTGTCTGGTCAGCTGGTGACGCACTCGACTGGACACATAAAATTAACCACCACAGCATGGGGCGGGGGGCAAAATTTTGGATCCATAAGCTCTGGCAGCTCGTTTTTGGGTCACGTGCAGAGGGTTGTTACGGAAAGCTGGATCTTTATCCTCTTTCTGATCTGACTCTGTCTTCCGCTTCTTGGCTGCAGCTGCCAGTGGCTATGAGAGAATCAGGCCCAGGGTCATCTGCTCTTTCGAGTTTTAAGAGAAACCAGAAACTTGGATTTTTTTCACTGTGGTCTCATATATATTGACAACTAATTCAAATTTTTAAATTTATTTTAATTACACCCTGTGTGAACCAAACAAAACATTTTTGTGGGCTGGATTTGTCCCATAGACCTCTATGTAACCAGTGATGTATTAAATAATCATAGTGAGAATAATAGTAATCAATAATAATTTTAACAGGATAGCTAACATTTATTTAATGTTCACTGTGGACCTGGCACTACTGCAAGTCCCTAATTACATTATTTCATGCAGTCGTCAGAACCAAGGTGGGTGCTGATGTTATCCCCATTTTACAGATGAGGAAAAGTTAGGCGCTCACAGACACACCGTTAGTAAGTGTTGGAACTTAGCGTTTCTAAATCCATTGCCTTTGCTTTAAATTCCTATGTGTTGCTGACTCTCATACCTCCTGGAGATTTCAGCCTGGGTTATCACAGATCATAGCAGAGAGCTAGGGAGGAGCTTACACAAGGAAGCTCATGTTTTATCGGGTAACTATGTGCTGTAGACCATGCTAAGCACTTTCAAATATAAGCACATTGAACCTTTGCATTGACACAGTGATGTGGATTTTATCCACATTCTGCAGATGAGGAAATAAGACTCTGTTTCTGTTTCCCCAAGGTCATGTAGCTAATGAGGGTGGGCCTGGAACCCAGGTCCATGTGTCCCTAAGGCCCGTGGTCTTGCTACTCTCCTGCATAATTGAGGTCAAAGAATTGAAAAAGAGCTGGTACAAGTCACTGAGCGAGAATACGGTTGTACTAATGATAACTAGACATGGGTATGGATGTGGATCCGCATTCAGGCGGTCACTCTGATTTATACTTTATTGCTTACTTGTGTGAGTGAGCACATCTCCACAAGTTGATAAAATGGTAAACATTTGACAGCTGTTTGTGTTTCCATGTTGAAAATTTTTCTCAGTAAGTGTTTTCATTCTCTGTCTTTTATATTGATTGGTCCAGTGATGGTGTCTGTTCGTTTCTGTCTTCACAAAATAAGTGCAGCTTCATCTAATGCTTTCTGATTGGTGACCTAGTTTTGGCTCTAGAATCTCCAAAGGTCCTCTCACCCACCTCAGTCTTTATAGTATGAAGACATTTACCGTCTACTTTTAGACCCACGCATCCCACAGCATGGGACGTGTTCTATCCGTGGTATTCAAATTGATCGTATGTGGCACTGTATTAATTACCTATTTTGCGTAAATTACACCTAAAACTTAGTGGCTTAAAACAGCAGACATTTATCATCTCAGTTTCTGTGGGTCAGGGATCTATAAACGGTTTAGCTGAGTGTTCTGGTTCAGGGTCTCTCTTGAACCTCGTTTTCTAAATTTTTCTCAGTGAACATGTATTACTTTAATTAGAAAAGATAACTAAAGTTATCCATTCATTCTGCATTTGAACTAGTGAGTAGAGCTGTGGCCTCATCTGAGGGCTCAACCTGGGGTGAAGATCCACTTCCCAGCTCACTCACATGGTTGTCAACAGGCCTTGGCTTCTCATAGGCTGTTGGACTGAGGGCCTCGGTTCCTTGCTGGTGCTTAACCGGAGGCCTTTTTCAGTTCTTCACCATTGGGCAGCTCACAACATGACATACGGATTCCCCCAGAGCTAGTTATCCAAGAAGGAGGACCATAGGCAAGAGAGCACCAAAAATGGGAGCTGCAGTTCTTGTATAACTGAACCTTGGACATGAAATACCATCACTTCTGCCATATTCTGTTCATTAGACGTGGACGTTTACCCAGCTCACCCTCCAGGGGAGGGATTTGCAGAAGAGAGTGAATGGTCCGTCCAGAAGGGCTGTCTATACCAAGCAGCATCCAGTATTCAGCCCCTTTGCTACAAGTATTGTGAAGCATGATTTGGCCCTGGGGAAATGGTGCTGGAGTCCAGGAAAATGAATTTCACTCTGTTTTTAAAAATGGCCAGATTTATGTTTCTGCATACTTCTGAAAGATTCCCCCCGCCCCCAAGAACAATTTTCTATAACTGGTGCATGGAGAGAGGTACTTCGAAGGAGTGGTCTGATTCCTCTTTCCCTCTCCTCTCTTTATCTAGATAACTGCTCCATGAAAAGTAGGCTGTTGATCTTGTTGGACCTGGTGGCACTTTTCCAGGACGACACTCCAAGAGAGACATAATTCCAAGTGTTGCAATGTGGTCATGAGTGCATGCCAAGCAGATGTGGGTGACATTGTTCATATTGGCTTAACATGGGACCATTTCCTGGAGTGGTACCAATAAACATTTGGTACAGATAAAGATCACTTGTCCCCAGATGCCTTCTTGGTTTCAGTGGAGCCAAATATGATTAGAGGCAGAGGATGCTGGGCTTGAAAAGTGCTTTTCTGTGGCCGTGTGTGGGAGTTTAGCCCAGGGAAAATGCCAGTAAAGTGGGAAGCAGGCAGCTTGTACCCGACACAGGCCCGGATGGTCCCAGCCTTCTTGCCTTCCTGTGTGAGATGTCGGGATTTTGGCAAGCATGTTTTGTTTTTGTTTTTTTTTTCCTTGACGTGATCTTCAGTGTTCTTTGCAGCAAAGTGTTGGAAATGTGATCTAAGGACTGAGTCACATGACCCTCAGTCCCATGACCTGCATTCAGAGCCTGGCTTCGCTCAGTTTGCCTCTCTGTAAAATGAGACCCGTGACATTTGCCTGTCACAGAAGGGTCTTATGAGGATTAAATGGGATAGTGCAGTTAGATCATTTAGTGTGGGTCTAGCAACCAGGAAGTACACAAGACAGTCAGTTATTATTATTGTTGTTATTATCATGCTCAGCCATCTCACATGGATGGCCTTCCAGACTGTTCTCTCTGGGAAGCACAGATGTTGGAAAGTGAGTGGAATAAGTCTTCATTTCCCTGTGTGACCCAAGCAGTTATATAAAACCCCGTGCTCCTATATTAGGAGCTTAACAGAAATGCTAATTTTACAAAAAGGAAAGTGCCAGTGGAGACTTAAATTGTGTTTCTGAGCTGTTACGTAATTCTTCAGCACATCTCATTTAATCATAATATATTGAGGCCATGTCTTAGCTCTGTGGTCATTTGAATAGATTCCTTTCTGTATTCCTACCTCTAACTCCAAGAAATTCCTCAGGGTAAACTTCTGCTTTCCATTTTTATAGAATGACCTCGTTCCCGGCCCATAGCTTAAAAGCTGAGAGTGATTGCAGTAGCTTTAAATAAGATGATCAAATTCAATGTAGCAGACATTGGCTGAGCCCCTACTGTGTGCCAGCCACCACGTCTGGAGGCTGGCGGTGCCAACGTCAGAGCCACGGCAAACTTCCTGGAAAGATGAGGGGGCGTGGTGGTTGCAAGCAGGGACTCTGGAGCCAAGCAGCTTTCGTTCACATTCCCACCACCTCCTCCTGTCTGTGTGACTTTAGGGAAGTCACTTCACCTCTCTGAGCCTCAATTCCCTCAGCTCTGAGATGGAGACATTAATAATACCCGCACACCTTTAGTCGGACATAAACGAAGTCGTATGTTTCATGCCTCCTGTGGTACCCAAGCATCGTGCCCAGCTTCTGTCCCCAGCCGTTCACACGTCACGTGGGACAGATAGAAAATAAAGCAGATGAGAGACTCTTGAGAAGATTATGCCCTGGAGATTCCCTTTGGCCACCTGTTGGTCTTGTCTGGGGAGGCCATGCTGTCTCGACTGGGTCATTGGCCATTGGCCACCCTGCCTCTCCCCTGGCCCAACATCTGCTCTCTGCGTGTCCCTCCCCAGACTGTCATCTCCTGTGGGCAGGCCTGCTCTGTGCAGCTCCCCGCTGGATGCCAGCCCCTCGCCTGGAGCCTGGCACACGGCAGAAACTTTGTAAATATTGGCTGAAGGAGTCGGTGACGTCTGCCGAGAGTCTTTTTCTCATCAGGCACAGTTTACCTCCGCAAGCCTAGATGTAACCAAAGCCGCAGCTGCCGTTCTGACAGAGACAGAGCCTGAAATAGCCCCAAAGCCCCTCATCATGTATATTTCTTCATTTACTGCAGCTGCTGTCGCCTTTTAAAAAAGCTCGCTTGTGTGCTAGAACAAAGTGAATAGATGCTGGGTTGCCTGGTTCTGGGGGACCCTGGCTGGGAAAGAGAGGGTCTCGGGGGGCCAGGTGGCACTCCTTTAGCTTCACCTGGCTTTCAGAGGCCACCTCCCTTGCCTTTCTGCTCTTGAACCAATGATGTGAAAAGTCGGAGAGCTCTGTATGCCCTTCCAGGACAGGTCCCAGGAGGATGGAAACTGCCCCTAACCCGCTGACGCTTCAGCCTGATGACCCTTGCCTCCCACATGTCACACTGGACCCCTGAGCTCCTTACTCCAAAGGCATCTTAGTGGCGTCCCCGCCTGGCTGCCTGTAGTGTAAATGGCCCCTCTAGCCCCGCTGAGAGCGTGAGCTAGGAATGGAAAACTGAGATGTGTGCGGCGAACGCAAGGACCAGGCAGCCTGGGTACCCACACGCTGGGCACCATCTCACGCCTCCCTCCTCTCATCTCTGCGACCGCAGGCGTGTTGTTGGGACTGCTAAGTCCATTTTCTTCAGTGGTTAACCTCAGGGTTAAAGAGAGGAGCTGGCTGCCGAGGATTCCTGACCCAGATCTTTTGCTTCCCCATTTTTTCCTATAGCTCACTTTTCTTTATAATTTTTTCCCCCCACACATTACAAGTAGTGTGCTTTTCTTCTTGGAAACTGAAGAAATAAAGAATAAACATTGTATTGTTAACAAACCTTCACTCGCTGTGGCCAGCAGAAAGAGGAATGTGGGGTGAGGTGGTTCCTGGCAGGGAACCCCATATGTAACTCACTTCGGGGGTGAGGATGCATGGTCACCGAGGCTGGGACATGGCTCGTTCTGGGCTGTACCAGAAGGACTACTCCTAAAACGTCACTTGACATTGATGATGATGGACATAATCTGCAAAGATTGGTTCCAGAGGGAGAGGGGAGAGTTTCTGAGCCAGAGCGGCTCATTCCAGGGCTGTCCACTTAAATAAAGCCCTGGCTTAGAAGACCCCAAACACGCTAAAGTGGATACTGTAATGGGATTTATGCAATACTCTGTTAAGGGCAAACCCAGCCCCGTAAATACATGTCCGAAATTCAGTCTGCCAAATGAAATGTTAAAGGCGCCAAATGGATTTCTCGAAAGGATCAGAGCTAAGATGTAGTTTGCCTGCACTTGATAAGCTTATCCAGCCTTGCCACTGGGAAAGAAAAGGGACAGACAGAGGGAGGGAGAGAGGGAGAGAGAGAGGAAATGTAGTTAAGGATTTTACTGTGTTCTCCAGTATCTTAGATATTTTCTTTTTCAGTGAAAAAGGAGAAAGAGATTATCAGACCTCTAGCTGTGAAACCAGTGTTCCTGATCCAAATACCTTCTGGGCTACAGAGGGAGTTCTATTAAATCACTAGCTGGAGCCCCAGTTCCATTCTCCCAGCCCTGAAGCCTCCTCGACAGGGTTCCTCCCATACCTGGTCAGCTCAGTGACCTGGGTCTGGCACCCAGGTGACCGAGGTCATGGCTGGGCTGGCATGTGGGCCAGCTCGAGTCCCTGTTCTGCCTTTGACTTTGGCTGCTGCCATCAAGTGTGTTTGTGGGTGATGAAGTGAGTTAGGAGAAGAAAGCTGCAGTGGAGACTGTGGATCATTCTAGACACTTCCTCCTGATCCCCCCCTTCTTATGTTTTATGATTTTCCATCAGCTAGGAGTATATCATCTCCTGCAAGTGATTTGGATTGTCCTGTTTTTCCGAAGGAGGAAATAGCGTAATAGCTCAGAATTTCATAAGGTGTTTTTGGTACCATTTGGAGGCCAGCCAAAGCTGTATCGCCAGTGAGACTTTTTCACTTTCTTCCAAGCACAGGAGAGTTGCTTCTGGCATCAGAATGTGACCCCAAAGAGTCACTTTCAGGGTGACAGCATGCTTTAAAGAACGTGCCATCTTGGTTGGGTATGTGAGTTTGTGGGTGTGGGTGTATCTGGGGGGTTGGTGAATTGGCTCTCAGCATAGCAAGTTTCCTTCTTCTCTTCCGTTTACAGCTGATGCATTAGGCCTTCACCATAATTGCCCTCACTCTTGATTTTCCTTGGGCCAAGGCCTTTGGGCGCCTGGCGGGCTGGGGTTGGGTTGGAGCTCATGGCTGTGGGTGTGGAGGCATCTTCGCAGGCATCACCCTGCTGGGCCCGGATGATGGTGCTCGGACCACAGACGAATTCAGCACTTGCTGGACACATCAAGGACCTACTCCTTCATGTGTATTTCCCTCCTTTGGCGAGTCAGTTGATGTGCCACCTCCAGGGTGTTTGGGCCAAAGGCCTGGGTTCAGCCTCATCTGGAATAACCAAAGGGTCTTCTGGGTCTGTTGAAGTTTATGGGATTCCTAAGTATTTTAAGAACCAGAGAATGACACAGGAAAGGACACAACGGGAACAGTTAATTTTTAAAACAACTTTATTGATGTATGATTTATATACCATAAAATGTACACATTTTAATACTATCCAGTGATTTTTAGTAAATTCACCAAGCTGTGGAGACATCACCATAATCTAGTTTTAAAACATTTCCATCACCCCAATATTAGATTCTTTATGTCCATTTGTAGTCACTCCCCAGACAACTGCTCTTCTACTTTCTGTCCCTATAGATTTGCTCATTCTGGACCTTTCATAGAAAGAGACTAATACCATATGTGGTCTTTTGTATCTGGCTTCTTTCACTTTCCATAATGTTATTGAGGTCTATACTTGTGGCATACTGCTGAGTAGTAATCCACTGGATGATGGCCATTTTCTTTATCCAGTCATCGGTTGATGGCCCCTTGGTTTGTTTCCACTTTGTTGACTGTTGTGAATGATGCTGCTGTGAGCATTTCTGTCCAAGTCTCTGTGTGGACAGACGTTTTCATTTCTCTTGGGTAGACCCCCAGGAGTGGAAATCTGGGTTGTATGGTAAATTTACATTTAACTTTTTAAGGAATTGCCAAACCGTTTTCCGAAGTTTTCTGAAGCTGCATCATTCTACATTCCCCCCAGCAATGAATGAGCAGAACCATTCATTTCTGATCTTACTGCGAACTGGACAGTGAAGATGTTTATTAGAGACCACTGCAGGTGAAATCCAAAAATCGCCCCCGGCATGTGGGCAGCAGGCCCTCAGTGGGATCTTGACAACACACCAGAAGGGTCTTGACCCCAGTGTCCACATGAGCTTCCCCAGCAGATGTCAGAGCTTCAGCCCAGAGGGGCCGCTGTCCCTTACTTCCACTTCCCTCCCCAGCTCCAGCCTTGCTAGCCACACTCCCCTGCAGCCCATCTCATTCCAAAGAGGATTCGCTCTTATGAGAAAATGTTCTGCATTGCACTGGTGCTAATTTAGCAACTTTATTGGACAATGTGATTTACCATCCGTGGCCTGCCTTCGAATAGATTCATTTACCTGTATTGATTGGTATATGTTAACTGCCGCCAGCAAATGCACAGCAGTCCTTAAAAACTGTGTAGCATTTTGCTTTCTGGTAATGATAGTTAACTCCATCCTTGATCGCCAATGACATGGTACTCCCCTCTTGGAGATGGACTTAAATCGCATAACTCTGTCCCTTGATGATGAGAAAATAAATTACTTTTCGATACCGTATTCTGCTAAGCAGTTCTTAAATTTGCGTTCTTTGGTAGGTGTTTCTTCTTTTCTTTTTTGGGTATACTCTCATTGCTACTCAAAGTGCTGTCCTTGGACCACTGGCATTGACATCAACTGGGAGCATGTTAGAAATGCAGAGTCTCAGGCCCCACCCCCAACTTCCAGAATCAGAATCTCGTTTTAACAAGATCCCCAGGTCATGTTCATGAACTTTGAAGTTTGCAAAGCGCCGCTCTAAATCTGGAGTCAGCAGAATAAGACCCTTGGAGTAAATCTGGCCAGCTGCTTGTTTTAGTAAAAAAAAAAAAAAAAGTTTTATTAGAACACAGCCACGCCCACTCTTTCTGTATTGTCTCTGGCTCCTTGGGACTCGAACTGCAGAGTTAAGAGCTATGACCGAAAGTGTTTATGGCCCACAGAACTGAAAGTGTTTACTTTCTGGACCTTTACAGAAGAGGTTGCCGACCTTTGCTCTGGAGATGGTTTTATTCTTATTATTTATTTATTCTTATTTACTTATTTTTATTATATAATATGTAATTATGATTTACTTATATTTTTGTTTTCTTAATTTTTAAAAATATGTTAGTTTTTCTTATTTTACTTTTTCCGCCTTCCATTTATTATAACCTTTGGGTCATTCCTCTTTATTTTCTTTTTAAACTAAGTTATGAGTGCCGTCCATCCCCAGGTTCTCTTAGGATCCTGCCTCTTAGAATAAAGTGACAGAACTTAAATGAAGCTTATTAGGCTTTGGGTTTCTCATCCACAAACTGAAAAACTCTGAGGTGCCCTGATTTCTCAGATGCCATCCCGCTCTGCTTGAAGAGTGCTCTGGGTAAGCTCTGTTTTATGTCATTTTATTCTTTGCAAAAGAGGAGATTATTTGTGAAACTGGAAGGCCATATTTGTTATTTTTTGTAAAGGCTTTAAATGGAGATATTCACAAAGTAGAAGAAAGAAAAGAATTCCTTTGTCAAATCACAGGGTCTGGTTAGGGTGGGAAAATCTCACCAGAATGGTCATGGGAGGCACCCAGAAAGGGAAGTGGGCAGGACAGTCTTCGTGGGGTGCACGCTATGCACGGGGTCCCACGCTCAGGAAGGCCCTGTGCTTGTTTCATGCTCTGCTGTCACCATATTGAAATTCTTAATAACTTTAAAACCAGGAGCCCCCACTTTTGTTTTGCATCAGGCCCTGAAACTTAGGTAGCAGTTGCTGGAAGCTATTGATGGGGTTGGAAGACCCGCCCAGTGCCTGCTTCCTGGGAGCTGAGAGCTACGTGTGTGCCGTCCCGTTAGCCAGCACTGAATTATCCTGAACCAGTGATCGTATCACTGCCGAGCTGTCATCACCAGCCCGACGTGTATCTGGCTCTTTGTCTTACCTTACTTTGTGCCAAGGGAAGAAAGACCACTTTGGATGATTTCTTAAATTAAGCACTTAGAGAGGTAAATCTGCTCGAGTAGAGGTGACTCAAAGTGAGGTTCGGATTATCTCCAGTTAAGGTCGGTATTTGAGCCTCACAACTCGAACGTGATTGCTTTCAGGGGTTGTATGTTGCACTTTTCCCTGCAGAGCCAGTCAGAGATGCTGCTTTTCTGACAGGGGTGTTCCTTAAAGAAATTGGGCTCCCACCCGGTTTAGGTTAAGGTCTCTGGGGACATCTAAGCAGTCGGGGTTTTCAGGCCACAGGTCACTGGTGGAAGCCTCCCAAGGGTGCCACTTATACCTGGTCCCTGTGGGGAGGAATTGCATCCAGTGACCCTGCAGGTAGCTGACTGAGTCTGAAATAGCAGCCTCCCAACCCAGCAGGGACCAGAACAAGGAACATTGCTGTAATTTCTTTCTTCCTCCCCTCTGAACAATTGTTCATCAGGAGTCTTTTGGAAACAAAAAATAAAAGGAAAGCAAGAAAAAGGAGACTTAGTTTGGTGAACCCAATGGAAAACTACCGTTCAGCCAAGAGTCCCCCAAAGGGTGGTAAGTGAGCCTGGCGCTGGGGATGTCTCAGAAGCTTAGACATGTTGGTGACAAGATGCTTTTAGCACTTTTTGAGAGACCAAAGGACATTTGATGATCATAATTATAACCCTAGATAATTATGTATTTGTCATCACAGCTGTGGTCATTTATTGAGCATCTACTATGTGTCATGGCCTGGGCCGAGTCATGCATATCTCTTAATTCTTACCCTGTGTATGGCCCAGCTCTTTGTTACAGATGAGAAATCTGAGGCTCTCAAGGTTTGACTTGGCCCAGAGCTCACAGCTGGTCAGTGACAGGGTCAGATTTAAGCTCTGTCTGACTCCAGAGCTTGGGCCAGGTTCCCTAAGCTGCCCTCTGACCTCACCGCCCCCTCTGAAACCACTACAGCACTCCCTCCCCAAAGTCATGTCAGGAGCTGGTCCTGGGTTGCATTAAATGAGGTTCCGGCAGATTTGAACGTCAGCTCTTGTTTCCCAAAGAGTAGCTGAGATGAATTTAGGTAGTAGACAGGTGAACATTTAAAAGAATGTATTTATTGTATTTTAAGGAAAAAATATATTTTTTACTGGTATATTAAACCTGTGATTTTAGAGAGAACTAACAGTTTTCTTTTAACGAATGTAAGAAAAGAAACAGTCTTTTAAATAAAAATAGTGTGGGCGAGATGTGTATGGCCCGCTGGTTCAGCTGTTCTAGAGACCCAGAGAGATTTAGCAATGCGCCCAAACTCACAGAGCTAGGAAGTGTCTGGATTTGAACACAGATCTTTCTGGCTCTAAAGTCCAAGTGATATGCACCAGCTTCTCCGAGGAAGAAAAGGAGGAAGGGTGTCCAAACATTCTCTGGGGTGGATGGACAAATTTAAAGCTTCTCAGGACAGGCACAGATGGTAAAACCGAGGCCGATCAGACTTCCTGCCCCTTCTTGGGAGGCAAAGACAGCTTCAGCCCCCGACATCTAGATTCCTCTGGGTTTTGGCTATGGGACCTGCTGCGACTAAGAATTGTTCTTGGGACACTGTCACCATGGCACGGTGAGCCTTTAATCATCCCCTCAAATAACGGTGATCAATATTGACTCCCGCTCAGAAGCCCAGATGGGTGAGGTGGAGGAGGGACGGCACACAGGACGGTCCCCACAGAGACACTGCCCAGTGCCCAGGGTGGCGGGAGTCCCCTCCTTTCTACCGGAGGCTCATTAGTAGTCAGTCCTCATGCAAGGACCTCGGAGGAAAAAAATCATCTTCACGGGTTCTGAACGAGCCCAACTGGCAGTCGCTGTTGGACGGTGACAGGAAGCAGACGCGGCTGCCCTTGCCCTTGAGGCCGAGCAGTGACGGCCGAGCGCTGAGCTCTGCCCCGGGTTGGGCAGTTTCACATGGCATCATCGATCAACAGGCACCACCACTGAGTGAGCAGACCCCCTGGGCAGGGAGGGCTTCAGCCCGCATGTGGGGTTTGCAGCTTACGGAGAGAAGGAGGAAGGACTAGACTGAGTGGGCAAGCCCAGCGAGGCGGCCAGGAGAGCAGCGGGAAGGATGACTGCAGTTGGCCGCGGTCATCACATTCTTCCTTAAGACTTCTAAGTTTCCAGGGGTCAAGGTCTCAACTCTGGACAGCTGGGCTTGGGGTCAGTGCTGGTATATAGGGGGCCTTTATCCTTGCTGGGATGATAAAGGCGCCCTTTTCGTGGAGGACTAGAGAGAGTGTCCAGCTGGGCGAGGGCCGTCCTCCCCGGGCACAGCTTGGTGTGGGGCACGGGCTGGATTTCAGCCACGACTTTGCAGTCCGCACACTAGATGGCCATTCACAGTGGCCTCGAATGAACTTGTTTACAAAACAGAAATAGACTCACAGACATAAAAAAAAACTTATGGCTACCAAAAGGGATAGCAGGGGTAGGGGGGAGATAAATTAGGAGATTGGGATTAAGATATACACACTACTACATATAAAGTAGTAAACAACAAGGACCTTGAGTGTAGTACAGGGAACTATACTCAGTATCTTATAATAACCTATAATGGAAAAGAATCCAAAAAAGAATATACAGATATATTTGTATAACTGAATAATCACTTTGCTGTACACTTGAAACTAACACAACATTGTAAATTAACTATACTTCAATAAAAAGAAAAAACACAAAATATAAATTAAAAAAAAAATCTACAGGTACTAGTTCTCTAGTATAGTACAACAAGCTCGCTGAAAACCTAGTGGCTTGAAACAACCGTTCTGTCTTGTTCGTGATTTCGTGGGTGAGGAATGTAGGAAGGGTTCTGTCGGGTGGTTTGTTTCTGCAGCTGGGGCTGGAGGACCCACTTCTAGGATGACTTTTTTTTTTTTTTAACTATTTTTTTTTAATAAATTTATTTATTTACTTTTGGCTGTGTTGGGTCTTCGTTTCTGTGTGAGGGCTTTCTCCAGTTGCGGCAAGCGGGGGCCACTCTTCATCGCGGTGTGCGGGCCTCTCACTGTCGCGGCCTCTCTTGTTGCGGAGCACAGGCTCCAGACGCGCAGGCTCAGTAGTTGTGGCTCACGGGCTTAGTTGCTCCGCGGCATGTGGGATCTTCCCAGACCAGGGCTCGAACCCGTGTCCCCTGCATTGGCAGGCGGATTCTCAACCACTGCGCCACCAGGGAAGTCCTAGGATGACTTTTTCATTCATATGTCAGGTGTCTTGTTCCTCCTTACCTCCCTCTCTGTCCGTGTGGCATCTCGTCTGCCAGAGCCTCTTGTGTGGCTTGATTTTTCTCACAGCGTGATGGTCTCAGAGGAGTGACACGTCTTCTGTGGCCACTGGCCTCCATGGGGCAGGAAGTGGAGGCTTCCGGAAAGCACAGCATTGCTCTTGCCAGTTCTACAGCTCAGAGCACTCCAAGGGCCCGTCCAGATTCTAGGGGCTGGAAAAATAGATCCCACCTCTTGTCAGGATGGGGAGAGGGGGTGTGTGGGGCAAGGTCACCTTGCAGAAAAGCATATGGGATGGGCGATATAATTGCAGTCATCTTTGGAAAATACAGTCTGCCACTTCTTAATTGGCAGGGATTTTTCAGGGACCTCACAATGATTCTTGGACTTCCCTCAGCCTCCCATCAGAAGAACAGTGAGCAAGGCACAGGCGTATTCTTTTAAGATCAGAATATATGTCTAATTCTTAATTTTGTTAATGGAGTCCAGTTTGATCTGAAAGGTGATGCTAATAAGGTAAACCAACTTGCGAAGAGAAGAGAACCCCAGTTGTGAGCACTGCTGTGGGGGAAAGGAGGCCAGGTGCATGTCTCGTGGTTCAGGAGCACCGTGGCAAAGGCAGCTGGCTTGGGTTTGGTGAGGTCTCAAAGATGGGGCCATTTGACTTGGACCAACTCAGCGCCTGTCCCGGTGTTTAAATTCGAAGTGCATTTTACTGAGTCAATCAAGAAAGATTCAGTTGTTGAAATGGAGGCAAATTCAGACAGTAAATTGATGTTTTCAGTTGAAACTTGCTTCCAAGCCAAGCCCTTGGGTCATTACTGGACATTCGCCTCCCTTTAAAGATATGGTGTGACAAATAACATGCACGCCCATTCAATTGAACATTTGAACCCTTAGCTAAAAAAAAAAATCTGAATAATTAGCCAAGCACATTTTTTTTGGATGTTGCTAAACTTTGCAAAGAGCGATGGAAAGAGATGTTGCATGTCAGTTATAACTGGAGAGGAGTTATCCCATTCTCCTGAGGTGTTCCACATGTAAGGGGGTTGGGGCTAGAAGCCGTGGTTTGCAGCCTCTTCTCTGCCACTTACGAGCTGTGACCTTGGGCAGGTCACTGGTACTTATTGTGAACCTCACTTTCTTTACCTTTCAAATGAAAACAGTTATACCTATTCCATCCACTTCTGAGTCTGATCTAAGAATAAAATGACGCCATAGTGTTTTTTTAAAATTGCTTTGTGAGTTCAGAAATCCTTTACATATTGAGTCATCATTGCTAATAATAATTAGCGTAGCAAATTTCTGTTGCCTGAGAATAAACACAAACATGCCTTTGTGGCTCATTTAAAAATTAAATGTATAGAGTCTATAATTATTTTAAAATACAGAGGTTGAGAAATTAACTGTATAACTCTGACATCTAGAATTTGGGTACAACTCATAATTTGTGCACTGTGCCTAATATGTTCATAAGTTTGGTTATTTTGCCAGTTTGGGCTAACACATGTAGTACTTTCTGAAATTAAAGGCTTGAGTCTACAAAGACAAAAGAGTAAGGAAGCCATTAGACAATGTTTTGCTGCTTTGAATAAACTTCACACAGCAATTGAGCCCAATTGTTGAATGAACTAATGGTAATGAGTGGATTACTCCTATTCTAATAGACGTAGATTCAGTTATTTATTAACAAATAATTTACTGAGGGCCTATGACGGGAAGTTCTCTTTGCCATTAGCTGCCTCAGTACTTTCCAGATGTCGTTCTCATGGGACATTGCTCTCATGAGCTGGCCAAGGGCATCCCATACTCAACTCAAAGAAAGCAAGCTCCCCCTCCCCCAATTTATAGACAAAAAAAGAGGTCAATGGATGAGATTTTTCTCTATATTAATTTCTTTTACTTTTTTTTTTTAACTGTATCTTTTTCTTACATCTTTAGCACCTGAACCTACTTGACCATGCTAAAATATAGTGAAAGATGCCATCTACAATGCAGTATTGAGTACTGAAAGTCATTTTCCATCACAGGTGTTGCCTGTTTCATTGGTCACTCCCAAATTTAAGGACCACTGGATTACACTCTATACCAGGGATGGGCAAATCTGGCCCGCTGTCTGTTTTGTAAATAAAGTTTTATTGGAACACAGCTGTGGTCATTCATTTACATATCATCTATGGCAGCTTTCACCCTATGGCAGAGTTGAGTAGTTCCAACAAGAGGCCTTATGGTGTGCAAAGCTGAAAATATTTATGTGGCCCTTTACAGAAAAAGTGTGTCGGCCTCTGTGCAAAATACCATGGTGAGGGCGTAACAACACAAGAGCAAGCTCTCTTCAACTCTGAACTTTCCCCTGGCATAGACAGCTGCTGAGGCTACCATTTTGTTGTGACAGGACTCGATTTGAGCATTCCATTTTTCCTCCCAAACCTGTAGCAAATAAGATAGGCAGGGGGGAAAAATGACGTTTTCCTTTCAAGGGAACATGAGGTTATGGTTAAAAAAGAAAAGGGAACGGGGATTTGGAGTTCTGTAACCTAGTTCAAATCCAGACTTCACCATTAGTTAATTCACATATTCAAGTTCTTATTTAATCCACAGATAATATGTTTATTAAGCACCTACTCATAGTTGCTGCCTCAAGAATGTACACCTAAGGTGTACATTATCCTGGATCCTTTGGGATCCTGGTTATCTATTGCTGTGTAACAAACTTAGTGGCTTAAACAGTTACTTATTATTATCTTTTCAAGTTTTTGTGGGTTAACTGGGCTTAGCAGGATGGTCCTCCCTTGGGCTTTCTCATGTGTTACAGTCAGCTGTGGGCTGGGGCTGCCATCACAGGTTTGGCTGGGATGGAGCCCAACCTGTCTCATTCACAGGGCTGGCAGTGGGTGCTGGCTGTTGGCTGGGAACTCAGCTGGAGCTGTCGACTGGAGCACACGTGGCTTGGGCTTCTCCAAGCATGGTGGCTGGGTTCCATGAGGATGCTTCCCAAGAGTGAATGTTCCAAGAGTCCCAGCAGGAGCTTCTTATAACCTAAGCTCAGAGCTCCCAGAACATTACTTCCACCACATTCTATTGGTCAAACAAGTCACTAAGACTAACTCAGTTTCAAGGGGAACACGACCGCAACTTTCATTGAGGGGAACATCAAAGAATTTGCGGCCTCTTGAATCTGACACATATACATGCAGTGGGGAGCCAGCACACAGTGGCTCTTTTGTTAAATTGCAACATAAAGAAGCCCTGATGATAAGAGAGCTTTTAATAGGGTGGTGTGGTCTGGAAGAAAGCCAGAGAAGGCTTCTTGGTGAATGAATAAACTGAGATGTGAAGGTCCAGTGGAGTTAACCAGATGAAGAAAAGAGGACAGGAAGCCACCTGTGCAAATGTCCTGGGGTCGGACTGTAAGAAGGCTGGTGTAGCTAGAGCTTGGAGTGTGAGGGGATTGTGGTAGGAGTTAAGTTTACTAGCTTGGTGATGAATGTCACAATTCCTCATCTCTCCAAACTTCAGTTTCCTCACTTAGAAAATAAGATAATATTTACCACATGAGGCTATTGTGAGGATAAATTAAGAATGAGTCAGTAAAGCCTTGCACAGTGAAATATTTTTTCCTCTTGGAAATGGCCATTAGCAAATGAGAAAAGCATCCCCCTGGCCCCTCTTCTCCATCTCCTTCTCACTCATCATCTCCTCTCTCCAGGGTCAGAAGTGAGCCTGCAACTCATGCCTTTAGAGTTGCAGTCTATCCATGAAGTCTTACCTAAACTGTGAAGTGCAGTCCTGGGGCTTGTGAAGAGTCCCAGTGAACTTAAACCATTGCCTGGCCGTTATTTGTTTTAAAGTGACACCAACCACCGCCTCAGTAGCACATGTGGGTACTGCACAAAGGTTACATTTCTTTGCCTGCCCTCAGTGCTGATTTGCATAACTTTCCCCTCAGCCTTCACCACCCCTCCCCGACCTGACCAGCTGTAGTTAACACGTGAATTCACTTACAGTGCACGGGACAGCCCCCAATTAAAAAGTATGTTCTGGTCCAAGATGTGAGGAGTGCCGAGTCTGAGAGACCCCGCTCTACTCCCATTCTCTATAGCTCTCCTCTTGTTACTAAGTCGCCATCACTCTGGCTCCCTGGTAGTTCCGCAAACACGCTGACCCCCGTCTTATTTCAGGGCCCTCACACCTGCCTTCCTTCTGCCTGGTTGTGCTTCCCCACAGACGCCTTCCCTGGTCTCTAGATTTCAGTCAGCCTCCACAGCAGCTCTTGCTTCCCCTTCATGGCTCTTTTCTCTGTCCGCAATGCTCCACTTGTGTCTGCCGCCAGCCACCATCCCCTATGACCCTCCCTCCCACTACCCTGTAAGAGTCGTAAAGACTTGGTGTCCTCAGCTTCCCCGCCCAGAGCCTGGCACAGAGCTCAGTATATATTCATTGAAGTTGGGGGACAAGAAATGGGGGAGGTTGAAAGTGGGAAGAGGAGAGGACTGTTTTTAGAATCAGAAGTCCTGGCTGCATGCACCAATTTCTAGCTTTGTGATTTGGGGAATACTTACCCAACCTCTCCGAGCCTCGGTTTTCTCATCTGTATAATGGGGATGATAATCGCTTCTACCTGGTTGGCTTGCTGTGTGAGGATGGTTTTCAGTGTTTGTACCAGATGTGTAGTAAGTGCTGAATCAAGGGTATAAACATTGGGATGATCTTTCCTCCACAGGGGGCTGGCACTGATGCCCTGAGTGCCTGATTTGAACCGGTAGCAGGTAACACCCAGACAGCACTCTCTATGCGCTGGGCACCTTCGCTTATTAATGTGCTTTCATCCTCATCCCGCTTCCGGTGTCACGAGTCCCATTGAGGAAGGGCAGTTCAGGACGGGAACAGCTGAGCCGGGCCCACGGTGAGTAGATGGCAGAGGTGGAGTTCAAACAAATCCAGGCTGTCTGGCTCCAGAGTCTTAACCAGGACACTAAGCTACCCGCCTAGGATTTGTTTCTCACCTCACTTTGTGGAAATGTTTTTTTTCTCATTTCTCATTGTGTGTGTCAAGGCTTCCTGTGGTTGCAGTCGAGACAAGCTGATTAGTCAAATGGAGTCGAGGCTGGGTGTACGGGGAGGGCAGGACACTCATAAGGAGACCCACGAACACGCCCGCCCCGTTCTCTGTCCTGGTCGTAGTTCATGAAGGTGACTGAGTGATGACCTGGAGAGGCCAGGGCGATGGAGAGAAAAGTTTCATGTTACTCACGGTTTCCCTAGAACTGAGATGCAGGAAGTGGAAGACAGGAAGGAGGGGACCGTCTAGGCCAGAGCCTTTATTGGGGTTTCTGAGGGAAAGGTGAGGTAGGGCAGAGTAAACAGCTTAGGATTGGCTAGTTTGATCATTCTGAAGGGCTCTGGGCTATAGGGGTGGCCTCTAGTTGCCTAAAACCCAGCCCTGGGGTGATTTAGGGCAGGGGAGATATTGTCTCGTTAAGGTCGTTGTTGAGGGTTGCAGACTAGAGGTTGGGTGGTTTGGATGTGGACCCAGTGCTGTCTCTCAGAGCTGGCTCGCCCTGGGGCGGGGGGGCCGGGGGACAGTCTCTCCCCGGGTCCGTAAGGCCGTCACATGCCAGAGCATCAAGAATACAGAAAATAAGAAAATACAGTGAATGTAACTGGCCCTGTGGTGGGGATGCCAGCTAGACAAAGAAAACACAGAGCGTCACCCATCACCCTCCCCTGCTAACATGTGGGCACCTGGAGAGACACTGGCGAGTCCAGCCTGGGCCCCCTGAAGTGCAGAGCTGGGCGCTGTTGATTCATCTTGTCATCAGGAATGCCACCTCTTTTCTGAGTAGAGTGTCAGGTCCCAGAGGCACAGATAGGCTAGCTGTTGCCACGCCTCTCTGTGGGCTGCATGCATTGAGTGCCTACTGTGTGTCAGGCTCTGGGTGAGGCGCTGCGGAACAATGGCGAGCAGTTAGGCTCATTCCCTGACCTCCAGACGCTCGCAGTCTAGTGGGGGAGGCTGAGGTTAGTGAAATTGGGCCATAGGGAGATCAGTCTGGGAGATCATGGCAGTCTTCTTGGAGAAAGTGACATTGTAGCTGAGTTTGGAAGGGTGTTTTGAGAATGTTTGGTGGGAGCCGGAAGAAGGGGAAAATGGATGTAGCAACCCCAAAATACACTTTTCTTCTAGCTTTGAAGGACCTGTGAACATCTCTGTGCCACGAACCAGGACCAGCGCCTCCTTTGGGGGTTCAAATCTGGCCTTTTGTGAAGGTTGGATTGCTTTGTGGGGTGCGCTTTGCCTCATGGTCTATCTAAGCTTGAGCAATAATGAGTTTCGGGGAAAAGAGGGGTGTCACTATATGTATTCACCCTCCAGCCACGCTCAGCCCATATTAGTCACTGGAGTAAGTGACTAAACAGATATGAATATTAAACATGGGCTGGATTGCAAATCAGGTGTAGGATTTGACAAGTTATATACCCCTCCTTGCTTCACCCCAACAGTAGGACCATCAGGAAAACAGCATTGCAGCTGTAGACACACCCCTGTCCAGGTGTTTCTTGTCTGGGAAATCAAATGTGATAAGACCTCCTTGGAGCTCCATCAGTTGGGCCACCTTCCAAGACGGCGGATGGTACTCGACTGGGAAAACCAAAGTTTGAGACCACCCTATTTCCATCAGGGTTGGAAAAGAACTTTGATTACTTAGATTCATGAGAGCCTCTCTGCCCTTGCCTACTCCCCTGAGAATTGCTAATCTCAAAGTGAATCTTTTTTTCCCCCAATCCTTGGTATTTGTAAGGTTGGAATTTGGTTGTCATGGCATTTAATCTGTTTACATGGGTTTTATTCTGGCCTCTAAGTACACCGTGGGCAATGGGGTCAGGTCCAGGCAGGGTTAAGCCTGGGGTTCTGGAATCCTTGGGGGGGGGTGTGTGTGTGTGCGTGCCCGCACGCTGGGGGCTTCTCACATGGATGTGAGCGTTATGCTCTCTGCACCTCCAGGGGTGCTATTCATGTAGTTTCTCGTGTGAGTGATTCCCTTAGACTCGGGCTGAACTGTAGCCATGAGAATGCAAACTCCATCTCATCAGGATATGGACCTTCACCTCCAGGATCTGTGTACAACATTTGTGGGGGGCGTTTGGGGACCCAGAGAAACAATCTTGCACGTACTTCTCACACATGCCCTTCACGGCAAGTTGGTATGAGATAAGAGGCTCTGGACGCCTGCGCATTAAAAACATGATTATATTACGATGGGGGCAAATCTAGTTCCCCCTTCTGTATCCCACCCCACCCCGAAGAAGTTTGAAGGGCTTTCTAAAAGTCATGTGCCAGTGGAAAGAAAACATCCTTTTCACCTTAGGCCTCCTTGCCACCTACTGTTGAGAGCCCAGCTGAATGCCAGAGTAGATTTCATGATTTAAACAGCTAGATCAACTGTGTCCGTCTAAGTCCGACAGAGGCCTCCAGGCACTAGGGTTCTCTTCTTGGGTGGTTTCAGGAGCCCTGACTATGTTTTACAGCCAGGTAAGCAGCTGGTTACCCTCACAGAACAAAGCTGAAGCAGGATGTACCCTAGTTACACTCTCTGACCCAGAGCAGTTAGAGATTGGCGGTCTCGGAAAAGTCACCCTCTTGAGCAGTTACCCTCCAATCCAGAGCCAACCAAGGAGTGTTTTTATCCGCTCTTCAGACGTGATTTTTCTCAATTCAGTGTCACGAGGCCTCATGGCCAAAAGACTTCTTCAAAAAGTAATAAACTTTCATCAAGTGAGATGGCAGGGATGCCTTCTAAGCAATTTCGTGGTGGCAGGGCACTTTTAACAGCCCGCGGTTGACACTGCCAGTATTCCTCTGAGAGTGAGATGATATAATTCAATTTGGATATATTATAATTAATTAATTGGGAAGCAAATTGCATTAAGTAGATAGCTCTTGGCTTTAAGGGTACTCTGTCAAGAAACTAGCGCCGCGAAGGGGGTTGTAATGTTATTATTTTAATTTTTATTATCGGCATCAATAATAGCAACTCCAACTAATATTTTTGCACATATTTATGTTACAGGCACCACTTTGAGTGCTTGGCTTAAATTCACTTGTATTCTATAAACCTCACAACTAGCCTGTGACAGGCGTGCTGTTGTGATGCGCATTCTGCAGTGGGGGTTGGATTCATTGCCCGAAGTCCTCCAGGTCATAAGGGCTAGATTGCAGGGTTCAGACCCAGGCAGGTTGGTTCCAGCGCCCAGGTTCTTTACTGCTGAGTGGGCAACCCAACGTCTTTGTTAGAATATTTACATCAGTGTCTGGAATATGCAAGAAGCCTTATGCAAGGCGTGATGGTCGGCGAAAGAGAGCCAAAGTGTAGTGGACCCGGTGGCCCGGGGATGTTCAGGTTTTCTCTCTACACACTTAAGGCTCTAACGCACCTTTCGTATCAGCATTTCTGGATTTCACGAGGAAGCAAGTGAAATGAGGAAGCGGGCCCAGCACTCTGGTGTGAAGGGCAGCAATGGAGGTGTTGGCTGCGGGGCCGCCAGCCCAAACTCATGGTTTGGGTTCTGTGCCCGGCACAGGTGGTGTAAACTCGAGAGCAGCAATGGCAGGGTCTGTACGGGCCGCTCCCAGTGTGGTTGGGTCATCGTCTCCCCCGGCAGAGCCTCCAGACCTGACTCCCGTTGTCCCAAAGGCCCCGCAGATCACCTGGTATCATTTAGTGCATTCCTTTTGAGTCTGTGTTTACAACTACAGCCTTATCGTACACCCACCCTTCAGATATCAAAACTTCAAAAACAATTGAGTAACTCAGGCGGGCGTTCTTTCTCAGTCTGTGGCCACCCATCTTGTCTCCTAACTAGAGGAGCTAGGACGGCAACTGTGGTTCAGAGTGAAGGGCATGCACATCGTTACTCATTGGCTTGTGCACAAGGGGGCTTTGAGGGGCTGTGAAGATATGGGGAACCCAAGCTGTTGGACTTATTAATTCTTTGGTCCTAATATGTGTGTTTCAATTTCCTCCTTGTCTTCAAACTGCCGGCCTCTCTCCAATCCCTTTCTTATTTTCTGCTTTCCAGTAAACTTCAAAATAGAATTAAATTGCAAGTTGGAACTTGACCTGTTACTCTTTCTAGCTCTGAAGGAGGAGATCTGGGCTCACTTTGGCAGCTGCCTCCTCTTTCTGTTCACTTTTAGAAGGTGGTTCGGAAGAAGGTCTTTGTAATTTTCATCTTTTTTTCCCCTTGGCTAAGGCTTTCTCTGGTTTTAATGTGTGTCATTATGGGCAGATCCTTTGGCCCAGTTCCTAGAGCCCAATTTGGGTCCTGAGTACTGTCTAAGTCTGGCATCTGAACCCAGAACAGGCCTGGGGATGTTGACCAAGTGCCTCCCGATGTCCCTCCCCACCAAACATCTGACACTTCTTATTCTTCTAGCTAAAAACATATCAACCAAGGTTATTGTGGTCCCATCTAGTGGGTTTTGAATAAGCTGGAGGAATGTTTCCCGTTTGAGGCTGGAAACTGGGTACGTGGTCAGGAAATTTCTGGGTGAGCTATTGTGATCACTCAGATGTGAAGCTTAGGAGTGAATGTCAACCACTCAGGAAGCTGAGATTGGTTCTAGAAGATCAGCGCTGTGGCCTTCCTGACAGTTTGGCTCTGAAGACTTCACGAGAGTTTGTGATATATTCGTATAGACCATTTAGTAAGTGCTTACCAAGCGCGTGTCACTGGGCCCGGTAGGGGCTTTAAAAAGCAAGATCCCGTTTATTCCTTAAAAAGAAATCTGTGTGATTTCCGTTTTGCAGGAGAGGTAACTGAGGCTCTGAGAGGCTAAGTAACTTGCTTAGGGTCACACAGCCTGTACTGGCAGGATTAGAATGCATACCTGCCTGATTCCCAGGGCCATGCTCCACATTGACCTTCACAGTGCTTGTTTCAGCAGGAGTCCCACAGATGGGTGGTGAGCAGGCAAAGAAATGAATGAGTGAATGAATGCGGCAAAGGGGTTCAAATAAAGAGGGTGACTTTGAAAGACTGCATGACCCTAGCAAGAAGAGACACTCTCTGTTCTTTTGTTTTATTTTCCTTTTGCATCCCCACACCCAGCCCAGTGTCTAGCATATTCTAAGCACAGCAAATAATTTGTTGAATGAACCCTGAATTCATGAGGAGAAGAAAAGGCCACTTCTTTTCTTTTCTTTTGAATTAACGATTTAGCTGTTTAGCATCTTCTTCCTTGCCCTAAAGAACCCTGTGGTCCCTTTTGACCCCCAGCTTCTAAGGGCTGTTGAAGAAGGTTGGCGTGAACACAGCTTCTTTTCCCCAGGGCCTCCTTCTCCCCATCTGCTTTCCAGATGAGCAAATGACTCACCAGCTCCCTGCAGCCTACCCAGACCTGCTTTTTTGTCTTCTCCGCTCTCTTTCCTAGTCTCCTGGGCAGAACTCTTTTGGCCGCAAGTGATGGAAACCAACTCAGTGTTGTTCAGACCCTAAGGGGGAACTTGGTGCCTCCCAGATGGTGGTTCACAGAACCCTGGGAGAGAATTCACTGAAGCACAGAGAGGGGCAGTGGTGTGCTCCAGATCACACAGCTCTTAATTGGGGGGAAGGCTGGGGAGAGCTTGAGGATTTTGAGAATAAACTGCATGAGTGTGGAGACTGTTTCATTCACCACTGTGTGTGCTTAAAACAATAACCCCCCAGCACATAGTAGGTGCTCAATAAATATTGTTGACTGGATGAATGAGTGAATGAATATGTGAATAGATGAGGTCGTAGTCTTAGAACCTCCCTCCTCCCCATGGTGGGGTCGCGGGGGAGGGTAACTGAGACCACGGAGGGGGTTTGGGAGGGCCGTTGCCAGCCCCCCTCAGCTGCCTCCTCGCTCTCATCACGCCAGGCCCCGCCGCCTGGCTTCTGCCGTCTCCCGGCCCCAGGTTCTCTCTCTGCCTTGAGTCCATCTCAGCCCCTGCCGGTGATACAGAGCCCGCTCGCCTTAGTCCTGGCTTGAGCGTCTCCGGGCTCCCAGAGGCCCCACGGTGAATGAATGGTCTTTCAGTTCTTTTATCAGCCTGTCTCGGCTGTGACCACAGCAAGCTGTGGCCCCTGAGGAAGATGCCAGAAGCGAGGTCTACTGCCAAGGGCTCTCCGATGCCATCCCCGGGAATTCCAACTCCCTGGGGCTCCCAGCCGGCGAGAACAAGGGCCTGCTGTACCCAAGCCCCCCAGTCTTTGGGTGGGGTGAGTGCTGAATGGAAAGTCAGCCGCCTGGGCCGCGTGGCTTGGCCTCCGTGAGCAGGGATGTTTCATAAAGTGACTTTTCAAGGCCTTCTCCCTCCACCAGGCCTTGGCAGCCACGCCGACTCTGCAGAACTGAGCGGGCCTTGTGTCTGTTGGGAAGAAAGACGTGAAAATGAGGGCTGGAACGGACGCGGGGCTCCGATTCCAGGAGAAACAGGGCTCCGTGTCGTGCTGGCCCTGAGGCAGAGCCGACAAGCGGCACATTCATTCGCGGGCAGGATGTCCTCCCTGGGTGGCATCCCATCCCCCTGCACAGCCGCCGTGGGACAGCGGGGTCGCCGTGTGAGAGGTGGCGGGCCAGCCAGACCCTTTGTGCAGCTGGGGGAACCCTCAGTCCTGGCTTCTTGTCTGAGTTACCCCTCCAGGAAGCTCTGTGCTCATCCTTTGTATTCTGTGTGAATGGTGCCCCCGGAAGTGTGCAGAGCGGTGGCCCTGGTATGGAGACGGGTGCACTTCTTACAGACTGAAGGTTTGTGGCAGCCCTGCATCAAGCAGGTCTGTCCGTGTCAGTTTTCTAGCAGCATTTACTCACTTCATGTCTCTGTGTCACGTTTCAGTAATTCTTACAGTATTTCACACTTTTTCATTATTACTATATTTGTTAATGTGATCTGTGGTCAGTTATCTTTAATGTTACCACTCTGACTTGCTGGAGGCTCAGATAATGGTTACCATTTTTAGCAATGAAGTCTTTTTAAATTAAGGCACGTACTTTTTTTTTTTTTTTAGACTTTATGCTATTGTACACTAACTAGACAACAGTATAGTATAAACGTAACTTTTATACACTGGGAAACCAAAAAATTCGTATGACTCGCTTTATTACGATTTCTGCTGTATTGCGATGGTCTGGAGCTGAACCAGCTGTATCTCCGAGGAAGCCTGTATTTATGCCTGTCTTTTGTGTGTGGACACAACTCTTAATCTTGTTTGTGTGCACATTACTGTGTACACGAGTGTGGCTACCTGGATTCAAATCACGGCCATGTGACCTTGACAGAGCAGCTTAACCCAGTAAGCCTGGCTTTTCTCACCTTTGCAAAGGGGATGATGGTTGTTCTCACCTCACAGGATAGTCACGGACAGTAATGAGGCAGTGCCGGGCCCCAAGTAAGTGTGGATAAATGTCAGTTCCTGCCACTGTTACTGTGTCTTGACTGTGTGTGTGTGTGTGTGAGTTTCTCTGTGGCTCACTTCACGTCATCAGCTTTGACAGGAATTGTGTCAGCTTTTTCTCTTTCTTTCTGAGCTATAAAGGTCCAGCACTTTGAGTTCTGAAGGGCAAGTGACAGCATCAGAGGCTCTTTGGGTCTCACTGAGGCTGCCCAGCCTGTTCTGTCTCACTGGGCGGGGGAGAGGTGTCCGTCCTGCTGGTGCCCTGTGTCCTCCTCAGCTCACTCATGCTTGTCACCCTCTTTCCGAGTCCCTCTACGCGCGCACACACATGTGCGCGCGCGTGCGGGATCTTTCTGATGTCGCTGCAGTTTCCAGGGGGCCTTAAATAAAATTTTCCATGGCTGTGGTCTCAACTGCAGAGAGAATGTCTTTGTCCTAATCCATAGAATGGACTCTCCTTACCCAGCCTCTGGCTCCTAAGAGCGACTCTGGTGTTTCAGGCGGCCTGTCTACCCCCAGGGCTTGAGGTCTGGGAGGCCAGCTCTCAATGAGACCTTGTGTCTAAAGTAGAGACCGGGGTGAGCTATTCTGGGATGGGCCTCTGGGAAGGGGACCTCTCGCTTCCTGCTGCTGTGAGCAGCCTTCCTGGCTATTCATCGGAGATGGATTTGTGGGTTGGTTGAGCGTCTCCCCGCCTGGACTGTAACCTCGACGAGGGCAGTAGGCACCAGAACTGTGTTATTCTCCGAGGTCCCTAGCACCTAGCACAGTGCTGGTACATGGTGAGCTGTGCCCACTGTTGGTTGACTGAATGCTTGATGTACCTCCTGGCACCTGTCCTTGCCATCAACGTGGCCATAGACTAGGAAGGCTGTGAGCGCCAGGAGAGAGTTTGAGGTTGTGATTTCCTTGTTGCCTGATGAATGTGAACCCCCGAGAGGACCAGTGAATTTGATGGCAGCCCCTGGGGGAAATCTGTTGCCTGGCCCTTGGTGCTTGGATTTAGAGTACAGTGGTTCAGTTTTTTTCCTTCCCAAAGAAATATTTGCTTTATCTCTGACAGTGTGTATTTTATTGGCATAGAGCAGGAGGATGTTGACCTGCAATGTGAAAACTTAGTTTCCAAAGAGACTCTGTCAATGGCTTAAAATTAATAAAGGCTCAGCGGTGGTGGGTGGGGACAGGGAGGGCAGAGACCTGGTGATTAAAGTGCTGCCATTTTGCTGTGGGTACACAGTGCTTTTCTTTTAAAGGTAGGTTAAGGGGATGAAAGTCTGAATTGGCCTATCTATAAACAAGTTATTACTTCAGCCGTGAGATAATTTGTTGAGAAAATGCCATTATTTTCCCAGTCCAGGTCCCTGGGAGTCCCTGGGTGAGCACGCTGCCGGCACTGCTCCTGCACGTAGAGGCTGAGAAGTCGCCGAGTGGGAGAATGAACCTCGGGTTAAAGCCTGTTTGTTCTCAGATAAATCGAGTTTTCTGTTTTCCACGGTGTGATGAATGGGGAGAAGGGCTTTCCCTGCTGCTTGCAGTGTGGGGGCCTGAGTTGTCCACCCCCTTCCTCAACTCTCAGGATCCTTCTGGCTGTATCAAAACTTCAGGCGGTCCTGGTTCTGCTCAGAAAGACCCAAGGGAACCCAGGTCCTTATTCTTCTCAGGGAGGAGGCTCAGAAAGGGTTCTGAGACTCTCAGCTCCTGACCCCATGCTTATGCGTTATGTTGAAATCCTAACCCTCGGTACCTTGGAATGTGACCTTATTTAGAAAGAAGGTTGTTGCAGATGTAATTAGTAGAGATGAGGTCATTCTGGAGTAAGGTGGGCCCCTAATCCAATGTGATTGGTGCCCTTATAAAAAGAGGAAATTAGGACACGGACATGCACACCAGGTGATTCACGTGAGCGTGAAGGCAGATGTTGGGGTGATGCTTTTATAAGCCAAGGAACCCTGAAGATCGCCAGCAAACCACTGGAAGCTCAGAGAGAGGCATGGAACAGATTTTCCTCACAGCCCTCAGAAGGAACTAATCCTGCTGACACCTTGATCCCAGACTTCCAGCCTCCAGAACCGTGAGACAATAAGTCTCCATTGTTTAAGCCACCCCATCTGTGGTGCTTTGTTACAGCAGCCATAAGAAATGAATGTATCATGCAGGCTTGGCTGACCTAACATCCACCGCTAACTCTCCACCCCGCAAAAAACCACTCATATCCACTCAACTCTCTATCTCCACCCTGTGCCCGGGGTGGGCCCTTAACTACCTCTTGGTCTACCTAGATTTCAGCCCAGGCTGCCCTTTGCACTTTCCAGAGACACAATCCACCTTGTGTTGTTCCTGTGCAGGTACCGGCCTCCTTGTGAGATTTTGAGCCCCAGAAGCCCAACCAGGCCTCTCTCTGTGACCTGCTTCCAGTAGGTACCTAGTCAGTGCTGGTCAGATTCATTAGATTGTTGACCCTGACCTCTGATACCTGTCCACTGTCCTTCTTTTTCTGGAGTTTTAACCTCTTTCCTCGTTAATCCCTTGGTGAGCATATGCTCCTTAATCTTTATGCAGCCTATGTGGATCCAAGATCTTCTGTCTTCTCTAAGGTCTCACGTATGTGAAAGAGCCTGCAAACTGTAAAGTGCCCTGGAAAAATCACAGTGATGACGGATTCTTTTGTTTGAGTGTCTGAAGAGGGGCAGTGAGCTGGAGTCAGAGGCCCTGGCTCCTGTCCAACTTTAGCATTTCCCAGCTGGGTGTCCTTAAGGAAGGCACTTAACCCCTCTGAACCTCAGTTTTCCCATCTGTAAAGTGGTAATGATTGCCTTGTTTACCTCCTGGATTAGTAGGGGACCAAAGAATATGCATGGGAGGCCTTTGACAGCAATGGAGAGGAGGCCAGATCTGTGTAAAATGGGGGCGGGAAGTGGCTCTGGTGGGGACCACAGTGAGCTGGAAAGGCTCTGTAGGAGGGCAGGCCCACAGTGTACTAGATATTCAGAATTTTACAATAGAAGCCAGAAAGGCAGATTATCATGATATAGCCCAGTCTTCCAGTGCCATCTCAAGTACTTTTAAAGCCATACAGCAGGTTTGCAGACTGTTTCTGGTCCTATGAGCCACCGTTCGGTGGCTTCTGCTGTAGAATTTAATATAGGTAGGGGTTGGTGGCAGTCCTTGCTTCCTTTCTTTTACCCAGACCTTCAAGAACTCTGTGAAAAGCAAGAATTAATACTGACTGAGGAAAAGTTAGGATGTCACCTCCTTCAGGAAGACTTCCCTGATCTCATTCCCACCAATTTGAATTGGATGAGGGGTTGGTACACCTTTTCTTAAAGGACCAGGTAATAAATATTTTAGACATTGAGGGCCATTCAGTCTCCTTGGTGACTAATCAACTCTGACTCTGCAATGTGAAAGCAGCTATATATAAATGAACGGGCATGGCTGTGTTCCAGTAAAACTTTATTTACAAAAACAGACCACCAGCTGGATTTGGCCTATGGACTGTAGTAGCTTGCTGACCCCTGAATTAGATGCCTCTTTTATATATTATCCTAACACCGTGACCTTAGCCCCTTACAAGCAGTCTACTACTACAACTAAGAATAAAAACATTAATTGAGCGCTGTGTGCCAGGAGCTGTTCTCAGTCTGTCATTTGCAATTACTCTGTTCTCACAAGTTTATGTGGAAGGTTTGGCTGCTATCCCCGTTTCACAGATGAGGAGACTGAGTCTCCGGGAGGTTAAGCAACTTGCCCAGAGTCACCCAGCTCACAAAAAGCTGATCTTTCACAGTGTATTAAAGTGAACTCTGCTTCTCTGGCTCACCCAGCAGAATGGTCCTCTTCACCTTTGTGTCTCCTTGGTGCCCAACACGGACCAGCTCGAAGGATGTGCTCGGGAATCACTGAGCGAGTGACAGGCGTTGTTTCAGGTCTTGCAGACCTGTCCAGGAGGGGGATAAAAATGCCACGTTTCCAAATAGACTGCAACAGTCCGCCAGGGGCAGGAACCTGCCCCCAGACTTGTACACGCAGGTCCCTTTGCCTCCCTGGCACCAGGAATCTGGCAGCGACTGCTGGGGGTGGAAACTCTAATTTGGGCTGGCATGGGCCTGATTTTGAACATCTGGTTCTCTTAACGGCCCTAAAATCTGACAGACCTGTGACAGGGTTGATCTCTCTGCCTCGTTGCCTTGAGAACCATCACAGCCTCTGATTGGAGGGACTTGTGAGCGGAATCTCCCACTAACCAACAAACAGATGAGCGTAACAGAGAAGACGCAGGAGGTCTGGGTGGGTCCCTGAAGACTTCCGTGTCAATGTGGTAAATTGATTCTATTTGAAAAGCCCTTCAGGTATTTCACCATGTTTAAAGAAGTTTCCGACGGGAATCCTCTGGGCTATAAATGATCTCCTGGTAATTTCCCTGCTTTGGGAGCCTGGCTTCGGTTTAACTGGGGCACCTGTATTGTTCTGCATTTCTGTCAGCAGAGCTCCAAGTGTCCTAAAGAGTACTAATAGTGAGTACGATGATTTTTATTGAGACCTTCTGTTTGCCAGGCACCTCGCCAGCTGCCTTCTGTACACTGTCTCATTTGACTCTTTCAACTTTTCTATTAGGTTAGGTGCTGACCTGTGGGTAAATTGAGGCATGGGAGTTAAATAACGTGCCCGAGGGCACACAGCTAGTGAACGCTGAGACTTGAGGCCAGACGGCGGCTCTGGGGCCCAAGCTCTTCACTGCCTGTTGTGCTGTTCCCTCTGTGCGTGGTCTTATTCGCTTCCAGAAATGAGGTCCTTCTCCATGGTCGGACACAGAGGCTCGGGAGCATGGCACACGCCGGCCAAGGTCATGGCAGAAGTCAGTGAGGATGGAGTGACCACCTTCTGTTCTCCCAAACACCTGCCTCCCTGTTGGAATGATGATTACTCCTGGGAGTATCACTACCCGTGTCACCCAGCATCGTGGCCACCAGCCATGGGCGGCTGTTGAGCACTTGAAATATAGCTAGTATGATGCGAAATTTAATTTTTAATTTTATTTGATTTTAATTAATTTAAATTTTGAAAATCTGATACAGTTATTGGAAAGCTCCTAAACACGTTTGGAACAACTTGGGCCTGAGAATTCGTTTTTCCATTTGACATTTTTACGAACCAAATATGGAGCACGTATTTTTAATGAAAGTTTATCGTCTAGATTGAGATGTGCGGTAATGTAAAAGACACACCATGCCCTCCAAATTCACCTATTTTCTCCCTTAATGTAGCTCAGCCATGTTTTCTTCCAATGGACATTTATTCATTGGATAGAGATTTCTTGAGCACCAGCTATGGACATGCTGAGTGTGCAGCAGTGAACAAAATGAGAAATCAAAAAAGAAGAAAAAATTCAAATGATAAGCATTGTACATAGAATTAAAGCCAGATGATATGATGGAGAGGCCGGTCACCAGAGGGCCCTCTGGGGAGGTGACATTTGACCTGACATCTGAATGACCAGAGAAGCCATATAAAAACCTGGAGAAAAAGCATTAAGGGCAGAGGGAATAGACCTTGGGCTGTCAGGGAGGGTGGAATGTTCTAGAAACAGAAGGTCGTCAGGACTGAAGCACAGAGGAAGAGGGCAGAGTGGTGTGAAATGAGCCTGAGAAATAGGCAGGACTAAGGACGGACTAATAGCAGTCCAGAGTGAGGGGTTTAGATTTTATTCCCAGTGAGATGGGAATGTTGGATGGATGAGTCGCTATTTTGTATGTTATTTGGTTTATAATTTTGCAGAGGTCCCTCCGGCGGCTGGATGGAGACGGGACCCCAGGCAGGGAAGAGGTGTTGATCTGATATGACCTTGACTTGGACTAGCATGATGGTGGCCGAGACCAGCAGTAGATGGTTCTGGACACAGTTCGGTGGTGGATTCTGCCGGACTTGCCAGCGAAATGGAGATCGGTTGGCTGTGTGGGGGCATGTGAAGGACACAGGAATCAAGGGGACTCCTGCATTTTTGGCCTGAGTGCCAGGGTGGGTGGTTCTCCCATCGACTTAGGGTCCTTCATGTAGCTTCCAGCCTGCAGTATTGTTTTGATTTCCTTCCTCCCTCTGTCTGCCGAGCTCTTTCTGGTAGCTGATAAATGTATATATAGCCTCAGCCTTTTTGGATACGTCTGCTGTGAGTGGGGAAAGTGAGACTTGCTTGGTTCAGGGCTCTGCTTCCCCCCTGCCCTCCGCAAAGTCTGTTCCTGCTGTTGGAAATGACGTTGGCACTAAGAACAGACATCTTAAACCTGGCGTTGACTTTCCTGGTGTTTTTCTCTCTGTGGGGAGATGCTAAAGATGCCAAAGAAGTGGGGGGTGAAGTGATTATTTAATTGTGTGCAAATGAGAAGCCGCAGACAGAGGGCACGACGGGAATTCTGTAAGAGCAACCTGACACGATTCCATTTCCTGACTTTAGGGCCTAAATGAATTTCTAGTTGACTAAAAATACCTCGAGAGCTAGGTGGCAGCTTAAAACGCTGTCGGTAAATTTAAAACAGGTTTACATGCCACTGATTATAGCAGAGCATAAAAAGTTGGGAGAGAATTGTCGGCTGCACATTTTAACTCCTGCTTCTCCATCCTGTCTTGTGTCCTAACCACTTTCTCTGCGGAGTTGGGATGGGAGGTTGTATATTTAACTTTCTTTTTTTTTCTTTTAATTTCTTGAGGGCCAGGGACTCCATTGAATGTATTATAGGCTTTAGTTCTGTCCTGCTTAAGAGAAGATGAGATGCAAATGTCCTGGGGGTGAGTCCAGGGCAAGCTTAGTGTAAATCAGTCACGTCTGGTGCCTTGCTGGGTAAACACTCCCAGGCTACATATTTATCTGCAAGACAGCTCCAGAATGTCTCCACCCCATTCTCTACCTTCCAGCTCTAATAGCCATCCTTCTAGATTATCCTGGAAATAAACCATCATGAACCAAAAACTAAAAGCAGCTAGTGCTGATGGAGTTTGTTTTAAACACTTCACTGCGCGGTTGTCGCATTGAATCCACACAGCAACCCTCTTGAGTGTTGACAGGGTTGAATTTTACCTGAGCCCTGTGCTCCTGGAAAAGATCAGAGGGCTCTCCCCACCTTTCTGTGTTTCTGAAAATTGCTTACTGCAAAGAGCCACCCTTCTCCGTTTGACGTATACGATGCACAGGTGCCCCCTTGTTTCCCGATGAGAAAGCCAGGCATACCCTCCGCATTCCCATTCTTTGTCTCATAAATGATTAGCTGAAACGCTCGTCACCTCTGATCACTCAGAACAAAATGCTTGTTAACCAAACTTTGCTTAAGCTTCTCTCCTTCTACCAGCCTCAGCCTGAGCCAGCGGACAGCCCCTCCTGAGAACAGGCTGTCTTCAGGGTAAAACATCCTCTGATCTATCAATCCCCCCACCCTCTCATCTGGTTTCCCCACACCCAGTTCTTTCTGGTCTTTTTTACTCCTGTCTGTAAAAGAAAACGCCCAGCTTTTGAGATGCTTGCAGATCTTATGGTCAAAGCAGCCTTCTTTGACCCCAAGAAGCGTCCCCATCCCCTTTTTGCAGTAGCCCCTTTCTCACCCTTGCAGTAAAGCCTGTCCTTACTAAGTCCAGATTTGTTTTCTCTTGGACAGTACCTGTTACAAAGATCTCAACTTTGCAGAGGAAGAAGTTGAGGTTCAGGGAGGTGGTAAGAGGCAGAATAGGGAGATCTGGTCTCTCTGATTCTTTGTGCCACTAACTATTTACCGAGGCTCTGTTTATGAATTTTGGACTTTATCTGAACTCCACCTGGTCCTCAACGTGCTTATTATCTAGTTGGGAATTTAACACGGCAAGCTTGTGTAGCATCTTTGTTCTATAGCTCTTGGAGGAGAGAAGAGCATGCGAGATCCTGACTTTTTGTCTCCCTGCCCTACCCCCACCCCCGATGCTGAGCTTCCAGCTGGGATGTTGCAGGAGGTACTTGGCCCCGGAGGATGGGTCCGATGGGACGATGTGGGGTGGCAGGGCTCTCCCGTAGGGGATCATCTGGTATGAACGCGTGGGCATGAGAAAGAGGCTGAGGAGCAGGGCAGCGGCAGCCCCACCAGCGGCCTTGCCTGCCAGGCTGCCAACTGCACCTTCTCTGGGCAGTGGGGAGCCACGGCAGGCCTTTAGGCAGGCGCGTGTCATGATGAAAATGACAGTAATAATGGTCGTGCTGATAATAGCCTTTTCCTCCGCGTTTTTATAGCTGCTCTCCCAAGGTGCCCTTCTCCACGAAGCTGGGAGTGCTTCACAGATGTTATCTAATTAATCACCAGCACTTCCCTGCCGAGGGAGGTTGGGGGGAGCTAATATCCCCATTTTTCAAGGGAGGAAAATGAGGCATGAGAAGCCCTCAGGTAGCCTTGTAAGGCGGTGTCAGCCATGGGGGAGCCCCTGCCAAGAGTTCCTCATTCTTCCTTTATCCCCAAGGCCCACAGCCCACCTCTGGGGAGTAGAGGCCCCCAGGAGAGACTGGTTTGTGCTCAGAGAGGTTCTGATGTCAGGATCCCTAACGTTAAGGACGGAGGAGAGGGTCTGGGCATTGAGTGTTTAGAGGTGCTGGAGCGTGGACAACAGGGGGTCACATCTGGCTTTGGGCACACCCTGGACCCTGGGTATCCCTGTCTTCTGCTCCCACAGAAGTCTCTCTTAGGGCCTTTATCATCTTTCTCTGTATCTGTTGACCTCCTCGGCTGATCTTCTGTGTCCTCCTTGAGGCAGGGATCCTTCCTTTTATAATATAACCTCAGTGCTTGGTTCCTGGAGGCAGGCTTGAGTATTCACTCAGCCATCCACTGGCTGCAGGAGAATCATGTTCCCTCTCTTAGCTTCAGCTTCCTCATCTACAAAATGATGGTAACAATGACACCCTCTCCACTGGGTCGCTTTGGTCGTTAGATGAAATAATGCATGTCACATGCTCAACAGCACCTGGTACATTACAGGGACTTACGATGACACTTAATACATGATCAGTGTTCTTATAGTAGGGGCTTAAGAATAAACATGCTGGATCACTGCTTTAAACTGGCTCATGGACACATGGATACAAGTGCATCTTCTTTAATGCAGTTGATGCACAACCAAAATTTTGGGTAGGAATAGGGTTCTTTGAAATGGAATAGTTTTCTGTTGTTGAAGTCCATTATAATTTTAAAGAAAGCATACACACTTTTAAATTTCTGGTCGGGCATAATCAGGCTTTTGCTTCAAGTTCCTGGGCTCCTCTACCTCTCCATCAAGTATTTAGTAATCCATAAACAAGGCTTAAGCTGCTATTTAAAGCAACTCTGCTGTTAATCCTTTTGTAAGAGCAAATCCTTTTGGAATGTGAATAACCTTCTCTCCCCTGCCCCCCAGCTCCTCCCTTTGGCTCTCATTGTGTAGAATCAGGTTTTCCAATTTTATTTCTTTTTAGGTAGGATCATTCATGGATTGAGAGTTTGGGATTCTGAGCTGGAAGGTGGATGGAATTTTAAGAGTGTCTAGCCCAGAATTCTCATTTAAAAGATGGGAGGATGGGGGCCTGGGGACGGGGGGCTTTACCCATCTGGATAGTAGCAAAGCAGAGGCTCAGCCCTGTGTCTCCATAAGCTTTTTTTAGCTGCTACATCAGTGACTTTTTTTTTCTTTCAATTGTCATATAATTATTTTAATATGTTAAATGATACTGTTTGGTTTTTTTTCTGTAAAGATCCTAATACAAATAGTACTCATGGTGCTTACTATGTACCAGGCACTTTTCTAAGCACTTGCCGTGAATTAACGTTACATGTTTTAGTTCATTTACCCCTAACATATGGAGGTAGCGCTCATCAGTCTGTTTTACAGATGGGGAAGTTGAGGAAAGAGGTTTACTCCCTTTTCCAAGGTCACACAGCTAACAAGTGATGGTTAGCTCCCAAGCTCATCGATTACAGGTGTCTCTCGATTGCCTAACTATAGTACCAGAAAGTTTTATTTTTAGAAATAGACATACTTCAATAAAAAAAAGAGAGTTGGTCAAAGAAAATACTCAGTTGTACGGGTGGCTAGAGAAATATGGCAAGAATCATGAAACTGTTGTGTAAGCTTTGGAAGCGTGGACATGTTACAGGCACCATACATGATGTCCAAGAGGTACTAAGCAGGTTTTCAGTAAGGACTTATTTGGTGCCAAGTACTGCATGAGGCTCCAGAAACACACAGCTGTTTGGAAACAGACCATGTCTGTTTCCTGCCTTTCCTGGAGCTTATAATCTAGTGGAAGAGAGACAACGCACAAGAGAACAAATAAGATATTGCAGCTTGAGGGGAGGGTATTACAGTGCTAGGGAAAAGCAGACGTGTGTGTGTGTTACGGGGACAGGGACAGAAGGGGCCTACCTTTACCAGGTGACACTTCAGAAGAGACAGGAAAGTGACATGAACGTGCTTGTGTCTTCATCTGCTTATATCTCCTTGCTCCATCATTTCCTCTTTGAACTGTGAGTAAATGCAGAGAACTTGCAGGCCTAGGTCTCTCGGCAGCTCCTGCAGCCTTCAAGGACTCTGCAGTCACCTAAAATCAAGAGTTCTTCCAGGCCTGAAGCTGGGAAAAGGACACCCGCCTGACACCCAGACTGTCAGGGGTAGATTGATATGCTGAGCCACGAGTGATTTATTTTTAGCTTTCTCCGTGAGAGAGGCAGCGAAGACATGCTTAGTTTATTATTAAACAGAACCATTTATCCATCTGTGTCTTTACATATTGGTGATGTCAAAGAGAAGTCAGGTGGGTTTGGAATACTGAGTTTTACTCAGGCTCAGATCTGCTCCTTGCCTCCAGCTAAATCAACAGCGGGAGGACTGTTTCTGGCCAGATCCCTTCTCATAGGGCAGGGCTAAGTCAGATGCCTTCTGAGCGGGCAGGTGATGAGAACCAGGGTGGCGGTCACAAGGGAGCTGAGAGCTGCCACACCCCATTGCAGGTGGACACTTGCTACTTAGCTCTGGCTGATTGGGAATGCAGACGCAGCATGACCAGTTTTTCTGATTTTTCAAGCAAGGCGGGATACCCAGAATTTGAATGCACAGTGTCTTCCTGAATTTTAGATATTGGCAACCAATTGAAAAATTTTAAAATGCTTCATAGGCCAAAACCAAAATCCATCTGAGAGTCAAAATATATCTGGCCGCTCAGTGTCTTTTGTCTGAGGGACCCTCAAAACCCAGGCCTGGCCAGCTGAGAAAGCCAAGTGGGTGCAGTCTTCCAGAACTTAGTGAGAAATGAGGAGGAAGACATTGGCAAATCACCTGTTCTCCTGGGACTGGCTGTCCAGTGCCACTTCCATCGCTCTGATCGGCTTTCATTCTGAGACGTTGGGCCCAGAGCTGGCTGGTCTTTGGCGTCCACCTGGATGAGCTCTGATGCATAAGCTATCCTTTTAGGTGACTTTCCAGTGATCGAGGACATTTACCTAGTGTCTTGTCTGAGCTGAGGTTCCATGCCAAGTGCTTTCCATATGTTGTCAGCTCAGGTGACCCTCACAATATCCCCTGCAGGTAGATCCTAATGGCATCCCACCTTATAGATGGGAACTGTGGGCTCCAGGAAGCTAAGATCCTTTGCTTAGGGTCACACAGCTAGAATGTAGCTGAGTTGGAAAACTCACCCTGGTCCATCTCCAGGGCCGGAGACGTTGAAACATTCTCACAACTCTCTCCCTTTGACATAAGCCAGTTCTTAATTCACCTCCTAAAATTTAAATCTTCCTTTTGTTTAAACCATTTGTTTTACCATTGCCGTTCAGAGTCTGAAGTGCATGGGCTCATCTCCCGTGGAATTAGAAGTTCAGTTCCTTAGTTGCACCAGCCGCATTTCAGGTGATCAGCAGGCAGAGGTGGCTAGTGGGCGCCGCATTAGATGGCCCAGATATAGAACATTGCCACCATTGTGGAAAGTTCTGTGGGGCACTGCTGCCTTAGACAACTCCTGGACCCTTGCTGAATCTTTCCCTCGGAGGAGCTCTCTGTGTGCCTGTGATGGGGGTGATAGTGCTTGCCTACCCTAGAGGTGAAAAGGCACCAGGACTGGCATCTTTACTTGTCCCTTTTTGCAAACTTATGGTTGGAAGTGGCTTCTGTCACTGTGAATCCAGCCTTAGAGAGGGCCTGACATGTAGTAGGTTCTCAATAATAATTGACAGAGGGGTCTGGCACAGTGGGTAAGAGCATATGTAAGAGCATGGATTCTGGAATAATCCAGCCCTGGTTCAAATTCTGGACAGATGGCTTCTTTGTGCCTCAGTTTCCTCATCCATTCAATGGGAAGAACACCAGTGATGTCTTCGTAGACTTGCTGTGAGGATTTATGAGATAAGGTTTACAGAGAACTAAGCACAGTGCCTGGCGCGTAGTTAGAGCTCATTAAGTGATAGCTCTCACCGTGATTAGTTGAGTAAATAAATTCCTAGAAGTCTTCTATTTTCTTTTGGTAGTTTACCTGGACTTAGAACTATAATTCATAGACTGAGTTAGAAGGTCAGAAATTTTCTAATCTAACTCCCTCATTTTGTTTTATTTGATTTTATTATTTTATGTTGTTATCTTTTATAAGTTCTCTTTTGTTTAGTTGTGTAGCATTAAATAGTGTTTTTTATTTTGGCCGCACCCTGCGGCATGCAGGATCTTAGTGCCTGACCAGGGATCGAACCCGGGCCCCCTGCATTGGGAGCGTGGAGTCTTAACCACTGGACCACCAGGGAAGTCTTGGCATTAAATAGGTTTTTAAAACTTTTTTTGGTCCAGCTTTATGGAGGAATAATTGACTTGTGATAATTGACTTGCACATGTTTAAAGGTACAATTTGATGAGTTCTGATGCATATGTCCACCTGTGACACTGTCACTGCAGTAACTGGATAATGAACATCATCCCCAGGGTTTCCGTGTGACTCTTTGTAATGCCCGCCCCACCCCCAACCCATTCCATGGCAACCACTGATCTGCTTTCTGTCACTATAGATGAGTTTCCATTTTCTAGAGTTTCATATAAATGGAATTATAGGGTACGTGCTCTTTTTTGTCTGCCTTCTTTTACTCAGCGTACTTATTTTGAGATTCATTCGTATCAATAGTTCATTCCTTTTTATTGTCAAGTAGGCTTCCATTCTGTAGATGTACCACAGTTTGTTCATTTTTTCATATTTGGAAATTTGGGTGGTTACTTACATGGAAAGTTTACAGAAGAAATAAAAAGTTATTTATAATTCCCTGGCTCCAGTAATCCCTAATGCATTTGCTTTTTAAAAATTTTTGTTTTGTTTCTCAGTAAAACCTCTATCTGATTCTAAAGTCAAATCTACAAAACAAGAGGCATTTGGAGAAGTCCCTCTTTTTACCACTAAGTACCAATTTTTATTGGTTTTTGTCTTATCCTTTTATTTTTTTGTCTTTCACATATTTTATTATGGTATAATATATGTAACATAAAACTTACCATCTTAACCATTTTAAGTGTACAGTTCAGTGGCATGAGTATGTTTACATTGTTGCACACCATCACCGTCATCCATCTCTAGAACTTTTTCATCTTCTGCAAACCCAACTGAAACTCCATAACCATTAAACAACAACTCACCGTTCTTACCTCCCCAGCCCTGGCATCCACCATTCTACTTTCTGTCTCTGTGAATTTGACTGCTCTGGGAACGTCTTATCAGTGGAATCATACGGTATTCGTCCTTTTGTATCCAACATATTTCACTTAGAGTAATGTCCTCAAGGTTCGTCCACGTTGCAGCATGTGTCAGAATTTCCTTCCTTTTTAAGGCTGAATAATAGTCCACTTTATGTGTATACCACATTTTGTTTATCCATTCATCCCTCTGTGGACACTTAAGTTGTTACCTACCATATTTGGCTATTGTAAATAATGCCATTAGGACAAGGGTGTGCAAATATGTGTTTGAGTTTCTGCTTTCAGTTCTTTTGGGTGTATACCCAGAAGTGGAATTGCTAGGCTCTATGATGATTCTATGCTTATTTTTTTTTGAGGAACCACCTTACTATTCTTTCATTTTTAAGTGGCATTTGCTTTTTAAATAAAAGGAGTTACAAGCATATGACAAGAAAATTCACCCATGAGAGAAAGATACAAATAAAGTAGAATTCTATCTCCCCCATTTCTTCCAGTCTCTCTTAAAAGAAATCATTGCTAACAAATTCTTGTGTATCTTTCCAAGGGAAACATCAACATTTTCAAGTGTGTCTTGAGAGTGTGTGTGTGTGTAACTGAGTCATATCCCTCACTTCAAGGATGGGGAAACTGAGAGGCTACACTTGGCTTCTTGCCAGTCCCGAGAATGACATGAGCCTCAGAGAGGGTTTAGAGATCACCGCAGCCCCTGGCGCACAGATTACTTGCCCTCTTCCCCCTCACCACCCCAAGACCCGCAGCCCTGGCATGGCTCCCTCCAGCCTCCACCCACTGCACCCTGTCTAATTTCACTCCAGCACCCTCCCTGGGATAAGCTCTCATTTTCCTGCGGTAATAGTTTGCTCAGAAGCCCTGGGGCATCACTGCTGGGACAGACTGTGCTAACGCACAGGGGGTTTCCATCTCTCAGCCGGCCTTTCTGATTTAAAACTGCCTGTGAGATGCTGCAGATTACATTAGAAATTAGCTGTTTGGGCTGAATTTTGGAGAAGCTGCTGCCAGATGGGAACTCTGGAGTGTTTTCTTCTATATATAGTCTTTATGATGAGCTAACTGAAGTGAGCACGGTTTATTTTAGGAGGTAACTCCTTGGAGCAGGGCATGGTAGGTTGGGCTGCTCGCCCAGGAGAGCATTTGAAAGATTGGTAAGACCGACATCCTACAGGGAGACTTGGCCTCTGAAAGTTCTGTGGCATTAGTACGTTTACACTAATGTATAAGAAGAAGATGCACTTTGGCTGCACTCTCCTCTGTAGCTGGCAACAGTCGTGAGAGGTGGTTGAGAATTACACCGATTTAACAGATGAAACAGTTGAGACTCAGTGATTTTGCAATGTGCCAATGATTGTGAAGTGGTTGTAATAGAGCTGAGTCAGGACAGAGGTTTTCCAATTCCTTGTTTCATATCCTTCTGGTAAAAATTAAGTTCCTTGGAGCGTCCTGTGCATGGAAAAACACTGAGAAGAAAGTAGAGGGTGGAAATGGGCTTTAATCTGAGATTAATAGGACATTGTGTAAAGAGCTTGGACTTCAAAGTAAGACCCAGGTTCAGTCAGCCTCTTACTAGCTCTGTGACACTGGAGCAGTTATTTTACTGTCTCTTAGCCTCAGTTTTCTCATCTGTGAACTGAGGATATCTCCTTATGGTGTCATGAAGGTGAAAATGAGAATCCAAAAGAGTTAAGGCCAGGGACTTCCATGGTGGCGCAGTGGTTAAGAACCCGCCTGCCAGTGCAGGGGACATAGGTTCAAGTCCTGGTCCTGGAAGATCCCACATGCCGTGGAGCAACTAAGCCCATGCGCCACAACTACTGTGCCTGTGCTCTAGAGCCCACGAGCCAAAACTACTGAGCCCATACACCTAGAGCCCGTGCTCCGCAACAAGAGAAGCCACTGCAATGAGAAACCTGCGCACTGCAACGAAGACCCAAGGCAGCCAAAAATAAATAAATTTAAAAACAAACAAACAAAACGAAACAAAAAACAAAAGAGTTAAGGCCAATAGAGTACCTGGCACATAATATATGCTTAATAAAAATAGCAGCTCATTACTTTATTTGAAAGAAAGGAAGCCTTTAGCAATATCTTCCTAGAAATAACTTTAATTAGAAGAAGGCATCTTTGCTAGAATACTAAGATTTTAGGTTAAATTATGCAGACGTGTATATAAAGGGTCACCTTTTGGAAAATGGCCACTTACCAGTGATCTGGCAGAAGGAGACTTCCATCAGGTTTCCCTGCTAGGGCCTGGCCTCTTTGAGCAAATCTAATAGACATAATCAAGATTATAGAATATATTGTTTAAGAGGTGGTTATAATAAAATGATTTTTTTGGTAAAAACAAAAAACAAGTGAACACCCATTTGGTATGGGGACCGCAGTGTCTCTGTCTCTCTCTCTCTCTCACACACACACACATACACACACACACACACACACACACTCACACACACTCACACATATTGTCCCTCCAACAGTGTACCTACTAAATGCTTGCTGAACATTCACTGAACATTTATTGAGTGTCAGCTGTATGCCATGCCCATTGGTGTGAAAACTCCTAACAGTTGAGTAGATATGTTTGACCTGCCCTAATTCAGCTGTGGAGAAGGAAGCAAAGGAGAAAAAGAACAATGCAAATCGTCTGAATGTCACCTTTGTTCTTCTAAGCCTCAGTTTTTCTATCTGTACAGTGAACACAGCTGGATGTAACTGTCTCTAGATTCTTTGTAGCTCTTTGCTTGTAGAACTTTGCCAAGGTCAGGAGTTTCTTTTCCTTGATCTGCACCCCAGCAGGCCGATTCAGAACTGCTGGTGAGGCCGTTCCACCATGCGTTGGAATGCTCAAATGCTCACAACTTGCAGTCATCATGGGGTCAAGCCAGAGACAGAGAGTAAGTCATGTCTGGGCTTTGAGGGCTCCCTGATCATTCTGGTTGTCTTTAGAAAGGGAGTTATGGAGAGAGTGGACTGACTGCATGGGATTGTAGCTTCCATTCCACAGAAGTTACAGTCATTCAGCCTTCTCGATCGGGATATGTGTGTGTCAGGTGGGGGTGAGAGTCCTTAAGGGTCTTGGGAGGGGACAGGGAGCCAACTGAATGGTTTTCTAAGTCCTTCCCCAGGAGGCGGAGCAGGCCGGCTGTCCCGCACACCGGATTTGAGCCTTGGTCCCCACTACTTACCCGCTGTGTGAAGTTCATAAGTGTCTTTAGCTCTCTGAGCCTGTGGTTTCCTTATATTAATACCTATGGTTATGGTGGGTTGAGTGACCAATTCATCCTAGTTTGGGACTTTCCTGATTTGAGTACTGAACACCCAGACAAACGGGGACGGTGGCCACATTAGTTACGAGGTTAAAGTAAACCAGAGCACAGGGCACGCAGTAGGTGTCAGGAAATGGGAGCTTGCAGGAATTAGTATATACAGCTTTGTTGTGTGTGTGTGTGTGTGTGTGTGTGTGTGTGTGTTGGCGGGGCAGGGGGTGCGTTTTTGCTGTTCATCTCTTTTAACCTGAAATGCCTCTGGCATTTTCCTGAGCCATAGAACTCAGAGTTGCAAATTGACATTTGTATAACCTAGATCAATTTCTTTTGTCTTTCTTTTTTGTAGACGTAAGAAAGATATTTTATCAGACTTTCGTATGCTGTGACATATCAGCACTTTTTTCACTGTCTATAACAATAATGAGGATTGAATAACAAAGTTGGTGGGTGGTAGCCACCTATGGCTTAAACTATGTGGGCTGTTATGACCCCTAAAAATGGGGAATAGCAATGACTTGAAACTCATCTTGACTCTTCAGCGTGTTGGTTCACTGAGTTGGTTTTCAGAAATACCTGTGGATCCGATATGGAAAGCCAAGTATATGTGATTTAGATGGTGGTACTGAAAGCTGGCTTCTAACAAAGATACATGTCCCTCCACACTAAACCTTGTCAGTGACTCACCATGCTCTTTGGATAAGATCCAGACTCCTTCCTCGGACCCAGCGGGACTCCATCACCCAGCCCCTACACCAGTCTTCCCACCTTGTTGCTTGCCACTCGCCCGTTCGCATTCTAGGTTCAGACCTCCTCTCTTTGTTTCTTAAAAGTTATGTGTTCTTTCCCACCTCAGAGCCTTCACTAATGCTGTTCCCTCTGCCTAAAATGCTTATCCTTTCTCCCATCTCAGACAAGTTGCTCTTTCTTTGAAGCCCAGTTTAAGTCTCACTCCCTGAAAGAATCTTCCTGATCCGCCACAGTGGTCGAAGTCGCCTCTGTTTTGTGTCCTCCCTCGCTCCCCTTTGGCAGCGCTTATCGCAAACTTAACTAAATCACCAATTTGGTCATCAATTGTTTGATATATGATGATTGAATCAATCGATCCCTACTCTGTCTCTTTATGCCTTTTGTGTTCATTGAAAAGGTGATGGTCGTCGAATTTTACAGCTATTATGAGAAACTACAGAGCAGAGGGTTCAAGATCAGAGGGTCTGGAGCCAGATCTCCTGGATCTGGTCAAATTCTGACTCTAACACTTGGCAGCTGTGTGCTTTGGGCGTGTTGCATAACCTCTCTGAGCTCAGTTCCCTCATCTGTAAAATAGGGGCTAATAACAGCCCCACCCTTACAGGGTAGTTGTGAGGATTAAGTGAGTTAATACCTGACAGGGGCTCAGAATAGTGCCTGGCACGTTATAGGTGTTGGCTGGTGGTGGTGGTTACCATTAGTTCTCCTACTAGCAGCAGTAATCGTCTTCAGACATGTGGCTTAAGAAAATGTTAAAGGAGAGATTGTGAATTGTTTGTGCCGCATCATGACTTTGTTTTATTAGCAAGCTGTGATCATAGAAGAGTTGTTTAAAGCCTCAGTCTCCTCATCTGTAAATGGGTTCGGTGCCACCTACTCCATGTTACCTATTCACAGGGCTGGTGTGAGTTCAGAAAGATGGGGCTGTGGACGGCTGAGCCCAGGCACACAGCAGGTGTTTGGTGACCTTTAGCAGTCCAAGCACTGCGAGGAACTCAGCAGGGGCTCCTCAGATGCCACAGCCTGAGCTGTGCTTGGGCTCTGAGGAGCCAGACTGTAAATCCGGGCTCCCGCAATAGCCCTTCAGGGAGAGGTCTGCTTCTCTGTGATTTAAAACAAAACAAAATGAAAAATAATGATGGATGATCTAAGGTGCTGGTTTTATATGGCAGCTAACGAGATAGCAGGACAAGTAATTGGAGAAGTTATTGCTAACAGACACAATAAATACAGCTGTGATTATATATTAGCCATTCTCAAATGGCTCGTAATGCGGTGAGTACGCATGAGGTCAAGAAAGAGTTAGAAAACAGATGTTGTTTAGGTGTGTTACAGCCTTATAATAGAGCCCCTGCTTTTTAAAAGAAATACTTATTGGATGATTATTATGAACCAGACATTATTTTAAGTGCTTTACAAATGTTAATTCAATCACTCCTGATAACAGGCATGGGAGGTAGGCATTATTATTTTCCCTGTTTCACGTAGGAGGAAACTGAGGCACCAAGATAGTAAGTAACTTGCTCAGGGCTGAACAGAGCAATTGACTGACCCAGCATCTGAGCAGAGGTCATCCGATGCAAGAGTCCATGTTCTCAACCACTACTCCGTGCTGAAGCCACGTGGAAGCATATGATGAATGGAAGTAGAATAATTGAATGCAAAATACCCACTTTCTTCTTGCATGGGCAGGACCAGCTGTCCTTGGTCCTGATATCTACAGGTCTGTCCATTGATGAAACTTGTCTAGTGGATTCTGGAATACTAGCGTCAGCAGAATGTTAGCCCTCAACTCAGTGGAAGCTATACAATCTCTTCTCTTTACCTTTGACACTGTGCCCACCCCTGCTTCACGCCTTCTCCCCAAACTGATTTTCTTTTAATTGGTTAAAATGTGTGAGTAGTTTACCCTACCTGCTGAAAGCAGGGTCTTAATTAGCCTTAATTTTTGAAGTTGGCAGCTGTAAACGGTGTTGAAAAGATTGAAAAGATTACTGCACTAGTAATAAGATAATTGTCCCTGAGAAATGCTGTTAGCATGTAAACACAGTTAGCATATGAAATCAGAACAACTGTAATATTTCCCCCTTTTGGTGTTTAAAGATGCTCCTGCATGAATAATTATAACTAAGTGCAAAGTGCAGAAATGAAATTCTGCATGCTTTTATTCTTTCTCGCTTGTGTCACAGCTCAGAAATAAAAGTCTGCTTAGTGGAATCTCTCCTGATGCTGCTTCCCCGCCCCCAGTGGCCATTTGAAATCAGTACAAGAGTGAGGTGACTCAGGGGAATTCCCCAAAATGAGGGATGCTGGGCAAACAAAATCCACAGATCCCTCTGCAGCTTTTTAGCAGGGCTTTGGATGGAAGAGACCACATGTACGTGCATGTGAATGTTCACAAATGTTGCATGTGTGTACACATACATGCACACGAACATACACACTCATATACAGAGCTGGAAAATGGTCATGGCTACGTACAGCAGAAGCAGATGCAGTAAACCTCAGTCTACCTTTTTAGACCTAGAAAAGCTGCAAGAGCATATGCTGCCCCTGCCCCGACTCTGAGGGCTACCTTGTTTCTGGTGAGTTTTTGGATCCTTGGATACATTGGGAACTTACTTTCATTTTACAATGTCAGCGCATGTCATAGCTTCCCAACAGACCTTATGCTGTATAACATGTATATCAAGTATGCTGCGTGTCATATAAAGATGCCCTCTCTGCTTCATCATCTCAGACATCAGCCAACCAGTAGGTTGAGCTCATCTACTTCTGCTCAGTCTCTCATTCCCAAGGCACTTGTCTTGACTTGCAGTTAGGAAAACATCCTACAACTCTTAAGTGGGCTGGGTCCGGAGCATGCATCTCTTAGGTTCCAACCCAGCATGACTTGAGCTTCGGTTGATTCTGGTTCAACAAGAATTTGCCCAGTGCTGTCCGTGTGGCAGGCCCAGGACTTTGTTAAACATGAACACAGAGAAGATTGCCTTGGAAAACAGGACAGGTTGTTAAACAGTGTATAGCAGAGAGTGAGGAGAGCAGAAGAGCCTCACCCCTATTCGTGCGTGTGGACGCTGCCCCTCACCAAGGGTTCCTGGGTGTGTGTTCGTGTACATTTCTTGAGTCGAATTTTGAATTTCGTAGCCAAGTTTGCTTTACAACCAGTCCATATCCCATCCTTCTCTCCAACCCCAGGGCCTCTGCTGAGAGCTCTGGGAATCGATATACTAGAGATTGCAAACTTCGGTGCTCACAGCAGCCACGTGGCGGCCTTAGTGAGGGAAGCATGTCAGGGGTCAGTGGCAAGCTGGAGGGCGCGTGCCCCATCTAAGAGAGACAACCTCTTTCCAGATCCTCACAGTCAGCGCCTTACGGAAATGATGAATCCCTGTTGCCAGATCTTCTGATTTTCACAGAAATGCCAGAGCTTTGTAGTTTTACATGAAACCTCCTGAACTTTAAGTGTTGGCATCACACGCAGCATTCTTCTTTTGAAAACATCATGCGGGCTGAACAAAACACGTCTGAGCTGAATAACTGCCCATAGGCCCCCAGTTTGCTGTTTGCTCGCTGTGCAATAAACCCTCAAAGATGATGTTCTCAAGGAGCCTACAAAGCTGAGGCTCGGGGCTTCCCTGGTGGCACAGTGGTTAAGAATCTGCCTGCCAATGCAAGGGACACGGGTTTGAGCCCTGGCCGGGGAAGATCCCACATGCCGCGGAGCAACTAAGCCCATGCGCCACAACTACTGAGCCTGAGCTCTAGAGCCCGCAAGCCACAACTGCTGAGCCCACGTGCCACAACTGCTGAAGCCTGCGTGCCTAGAGCCCGTGCGTGCTCCACAACAAGAGAAGCCATGACAGCGAGAAGCCCGTGCACCGCAACGAAGAGTAGCCCCCGCTCGCCGCAACTAAAGAAAGCCCGTGCGCAGCAAAGAAGACCCAATGCAGCCAAAAATAAATAAATAAATTTATTTTAAAAAAGAAGAAAAAACAGAGGCTGCTGCTGGGTGGTCAGCGATGAGTCCCACTGCATCATGAATTTGGTCAACTTGAGACGGCAGATTTGAACTTGCATCGTTCTTCTCCAGTCTCATCCTTTCTCATCCTGCCCTACCCCCTCCCTCCATACAGATGTCTCAATGAAGTTCGTGAGAAAAGAGCACTTACTATCCTGAATAGGTCCTACAGTTATGCCAAACAGGTCACGCGTGTGAGTGAGGGGCCCCCCACCCCCGCCCCCGTGCAGGAAAGCGTAGAAATCAAAGGGGATCATTGTAGACGCTGGCTCAGCCGAGCAGCAGTGAGCACAGTGGTCATCTCCTGGGGGCTGACTATCAGCTTGCTGGGGGATCTCAGGCTCTTTCCTGACCTTGGCACAGGGTCTGGCCAATTTGGCTTTCTGGGTGTAGAATGGGTCGTTTCAGAAACAAAGCCATTGAGACTGAGTCGAGGAGAGTACTCTATTCACCGCTGAAAGGAGCTCATTGTACAGAATCGGTGGGCCCCACTGGATCCCCTTCCTCTGGCCTCCTCCTCCTCCCTTTCCCCCAGCTGGGGCTTTGTCTGCGGGCCCCGCAGGATGCTCTAGGCCAGGCTGCGCTTTCTTCCCATTTTCCTGTCTCGGCAGCTTTGGGGTTGCCCTGTACAGAAGAAGAGCTGGACTCGGAGCCCCCGCGCACGTTGTTGGCTCTTTGGGCCAGCTCTGTTGTCGTGGGTGATGGGAGCGCTTCCTTCCAGGAGAGCTGGGAACAAACAGCCAGTTCACAGGCAGCTGCACGCGGCGGCCGTGCAGGAAGCAAGAAAACAGTGGGCGCTAATAACCTCTTCCTGTTCTGCACTGTGCACTGAAGCCTCCCCGCCCGCCACCCGCTGTGCCTGATGCCCACCGCCCCCTGGAAAAGTCAAGACCATTGAGCTCCAGGTAGAGGCTCGTAAATGAATGAACTGTAGTGCTCAGCTTACTTGTGCATTATTAGAGCTTTCCTCTTTCTTCTCTCAGGTCCCGGCATCCTGAACTTTTCTTTGGTGGGATCTGGGGTGAGCCTGGAGTCATGTAGAATAAGTTGTCCAGTGGATAAAATGGTACTGTCCTTTGGTGGGAGAAATAAAGTATGGTAGTTAAGAGGTGGGAGGTCACAAACTCAGATGCTTCTGGGGCCAGCCCAGGTGGGCGGGGTAGGGGCTGTAGCCAAGAGGAGGGTGTGTACCCATCTTCAGGGGGTAGCAGCAGTGGTTAAGAACCCGCCTGCCAATTCAGGGGACACGGGTTCAAGCCCTGGCCCGGGAAGATCCCACGTGCCGCGGAGCAACTAAGCCCGTGCGCCACAACTACTGAGCCCGCACTTTAAAGCCCACGAGCCACAACTACTGAAGCCCACGTGCCACAACTACTGAAGCCCGCGTGCCTAGAGCCCGTGCTCTGCAACAAGAGAAGCCACCGCAATGAGAAGCCCGTGCACCACAACAAAGAGTAGCCCCCGCTTACCGCAACTAGAGAAAGCCCGCGCGCAGCAACGAAGACCCAACGCAGCCAAAAATAAAAAATTAATTAAAAAATAAAAAGGTAGCAGCTACTCAGCTCCAGCTGCAGCCATGCCAGCCTGCATACCCACTTGGCTGGATCTTCTGACATTTAAGAAAAGCCAGAAATCTGGGTATTGTGAAATCACCCAATTTTTAAATGTTGGCAACTAGTTTTTTTTTAAACGATATTGTGCACTATGTAGGTCAAACCATACCACATCCACGTATTTTGGTTACTTTATTTTTTTAACTTAGAAGATATGAAGGTTAAATGGGCCTGGCTCTGGCTTTTGAGCAAGTCTTTCTGAGCCTCTCTAAATTAGGAATACTACAGGAAATCCATAGTCTGGAAACAGAGGCAAACATATAACGTCATCAGGAGCATCTCCCAATGGTAAGAGCATAAAATGAAATCATCTGTGTTTCCAGACTCTATGGCGTCCTGTAGTAGCCACCCCGTGAGGGTGAAATAAGGATTTACTGAAATAATGCATAGAAATTGCTAAACAGGGTGCTTCATAAAGACTTAAATGAAAGCTATCCTAATGGCCATTGTCATCCATCCCGTCATCTTCATCCTCATTACCATCATGAGCATTAAGAAATACAGGAAAAGGCTGGGGAGGCAGGAAGGGGGCACTCAATCCCCCCAGGTCCCACCCCTTTGAAACCTCCTGACATTGAACCTGACTCTCACTGTAGGAAGCCTCTGCCCATCTGTCTCCTGTAGGCCCACCTGTCAGCCATCTCTCTTCCAGCCCGGGAAGGAGGCTCCCCTGTTCCGAGGCACAGCCTGGAGCGGGGGATGCGCCCCCTGTACCCGCTGTAGAGCTCTCCGCTCCATCACCATGTGCCCACATCGTGGGATCCATTTTCCCCCAGTTTGAATCAGCAGTTCTGTGTGCGCCTCTTGGAAACATTCCAGACATAAAGCACTGCTGAATCACGGTTTTCCCAGAGCTGGGATATACTATCTTTTGAACAAAAGATGTCCTAGTTAGAGGCTCTGGTGAGGAGCTGAAGAAGAAGAAATGAAGAAAAGGGGTGGGGTGGGGGCAAGGACACACATAGACATTTATTTTGGCAACAAAGGATGAACCCAGGATTTTCTATCAAGAAACTTGGATTCTAGACTGGGTTTTGCTATAAATGGTGTGTGGCCGTTAGGAAATCCACTTCCCATTTTGGATCTCATATGCCTCACCAGAAAATGATGGGTTTGATTCAGGTCAGGGTAAGAAGTGTGTTTCATCTCACTGGAAAGCAGGAAATCTACTGGTAGTGTCTGCTCAGAGAGTCGTGTTGAAAATTTGAGGCCAAGTCATGGCTGAGTAATATCCACCTTGCGCATCCTATAGAGAAGCTGCTGCTCACCTACCCTACATCTCTAAGCATCTTTCCAGCATTCACAGTCTTAGATTCTGGGGCTCAAATCTTTAAACTAGATCCCCGTGGAACAGAAAACCCACTGAGCAGTCCCAGGAGCTGTAGAACAGAGCATAGTGTCTTTGGAACTCTGGACAGTGTCTACAGGACACTTGACAGCATTGGTTCCAGTTGGGCCACATGCCATCTTGGCAACCACAGCAAATGGGTGCCAAATTGGTAGGTGCCGCGCGGCCTGTGCCTGGGAAAAGGTAATTGTTGGGCTGAGCTGGAGATGCGGCTTGTGTTCTGAGCTTCAGGAAGGCTTGTGTACAGGCAGAGCCCAGATGGCCAGCCTCAGAAGGATCTAGAGCCCTGGACGGTCTACCAGAACCTCTTGTCCTGCATTTCCCAGTTTTTTCTCGGTGTGTGGCAGGCATGCCTTCTTTCTGGTCTGAAATGCCTTCGAGCTGTGAAAAACAGAACACTATAAAGTGACAGTAATTGTCCTCCAAGAGGAACTAACATTTGTGGCTTGCCTACTCAACACCAGGACTGAGCAAGGCTCTGATACACCATCTCAGTCAGTCTTTACAGTGACTGTCGAGATGGTTATTATTATTGTTATTATTATTATTATCATTATTATAAGTTAAATAATTAGCTGAAGATCCACAACAAGGAAACGGGAAGATCCGGTATTTCCTAATACCATGTGATCCAATTCCCGGCTCCATAAGGCTTCCTAGTGCCAGCAACTCACAAAACTATGAACTGTGGTTTAGTGATTACGATTTACCATGTGGTTGTCCCACTGGAAAACAGTGTAATTTAGTGGTCCAAAAGCGCAGCCTCAGGAATTAGGCTGTCCTGGTCCAAATCCTGTCTCTGCCACTTAGTAATGAATGCCTTTGAGCAGATTACTTTCCCTCTGAGCCTCACTTACACCATCTGTAAATTGGGGCTATTAATATCTACTAATAGTACCTATTAATAATCTAAGAGTTGTAAGGTTTTAATGAGATAGTCTTACAACCCACTTAAAATAATGTCTTGTGTTCAGTATGAGCCCAGTGTTAGCTACTATTCTGACTATTGTCATTATTGATCAGCCATGTGACCCTAAGATAACTGCATGATTAAGGGGGAGGTGACAATACAGTTGTTTGCCAGGCAGCAGCCATACGGCCAGGAGCTTTGCTTTCTGGCAGAAATACATGTCCAGTGTCTCAGGTAGGTGTATTCAAAACGTTGTAGTTCTGAGAACTGTAATTCTGTGTACTTTGTAAAGAATTACAAAACCTCTGTAGGCACACACAGAACAAAGTGTTATATATGATGGTTTAGATTTTTGGTAACCGTCTGTGCTCAAAGATACACACCGAGCTGAGAAACACCAAAATCACTGCCGAATTTCCATGAGTCTGTGGTTTCTCCTATCTTCCCAGGCTGGGGATGGTCAACTACCAACTCCAAGGGCTGGAGCTTCATTTTTGAGGCTCTGTTGCTCATTTCTGGGGTCTGGACTAAAAAATGTGGAGGGAATGCAGAAGAGCAAAGAGGGCTCTGAACTTTTAAAACCTTTAAGACAAAAGAGAGACAGACAGAGCGAGGAAATTCTACCCCATTTTAAGGTGCTAACCACATCTGTCACCATCTCCCTGAAGCAGTGAGAGTCCCCTTGCCCTCATTGTGGGGTTTCTGCTTTCTCCCCTGAGTCCTAATTTGAAGGTGAGTTTGCATTTTCTAACAAGGTGAGTCTGTGTGGTGCTGGCCAGCTTCACATTCCAAGTGCAGCCTTTCTCAGAGAACAAGGGCGGTCTGTGTCCTTGGCATTTCTCCCTGGTCTCCCAGTGCCGCCTGCCATGCACGTGCCCCGCCTTCATCTCAGGAGCCACGGCCGTGCGAGATAAGCTCGCTGTGACATCCCACAGGGACGTCTAGACAGAAAGCCCCATTGTGTGAACACCCTGATGGCCGTGACCAGATCTCGAGAAGGAGTTGAGAAGGGGTCACACACCCCTTGGGAGGGAATGGTGGAGGGAGGAGGGTTGATGACAGGGTTTCTGGGGCAGGAGGGATACCGTCACCATTTAAGTGGGGAGAAAAGAAGGGGTGGAAGCCACCCTGCTAGAGACTGAATGTGTGTGTCCCCCCAAAATTCATATGTTGAAATTCTAACTCCCAATGGCATGGTATTAGGAGGTGGGGCATTTGGGAGGTGATTAGGTCATGAGGGAAGAGCCCCCATGAAAGGGATTAGTGCCCTTATAAAAGAGACCCCAAAAAGCTTCCTCGAATCTACCATGTGAGGTCACAGCAAAAAGACAGCTATGTGTGAATCAGGAAGCTCTCACCAGACACCAGATCTGCCAGCACCTTAACCTTGGACTCTGAGACTCCAGAACTGTGCGAAATATATTTCTGTTGTTTATAATCCACTCAGTCTGTGGTATTCTGTTAGAGAAGCCCGAACGGGCTAAGACACACCCATCATGAAATTTCTTGGGGGCACAGAGCACGAGCACCGAAGTCCTAAGCATGCGTTAGACACTTGGTGGCTGGCTGGCTATCAGAGGTTGGGGTTGTAATAGAAATTTTTGGTTTTTCACTGACTGTCCTTCTCACCTTGGATGCTTTCAGTCTTGTATTATTCGGGGTATAATCAGGGGTTCTCAGATTTCGGCCTGCGTAAGACTTCCCCAAGAGCATCTAATAAAAATGCAGATTCTTTGGATCCTTACCCAGAGATGCTGATTCAGTAAGTTCACGCTATTAGAAACACCAGGGTATTGGGTAAGGGACCAGTTTCTGGCAGTTTACAAACCTGAGCACTGGTCCAGGCTCCATCCCTTATCAAATCTGTGTTTTAGAGCAAATTGTTCTGCCAGAGCATCAGTTATCTGATCTGTAAAATGGAGAGTATGAGACTTCCCTTGGCAGAGTTGCAAGTAGTTCACATGCTTGGCACAAAGTAAGCATTCAGAACGAAGTAGGTAAATTTACCCGTTTCACGGCTGTCCAGTTACCTGCAATAACTCTCAGTTCAGAAGAACTGTGGTTGAGTAGGGTTGGGTGTGGAGGGATATGTCTTAGCCTTCATAAGCCTGGAAGAAGAAAACAAAGGGAAGGTTATCTTTGAGCTTTTAACCCAGGGACCAGACAGTTAAAATAGCGAGTTTTATTTAATGTTCACAACAACCCGTGATGTCAGTGGTATCCTGTTTTCAAGGCAGGAGGTGATTGTGTATCTGGGTTCCTGTGAGACAGTCCAGGTTTACACCTGTTAATCTGGTGTAATTGTTATCAGTGCTCCTTTTCACTTACAGAAGTTGCCAGACAATACACTCTATGCTTTACTGTCTTGCAGTAGCTCTGTAGGAGAATACAGACCCACCTGTTTACATTGTATAAATGAGAAAGGTAAAGCTCACAGAAGCTATGGACGTCACTAGTCTAAGTGATTGTTACTTGCTGACTCGCCAACCCCAGTACTTGGGAACACGATTATATTTGGAGACAGGACCTTTAAAAAAGTGATTCAGTTAAAATGAGGCCTTTAGGGGGGCCCTAATCCAGTCTGACTGGTGTCCTTGTAAGACGAGGAAATTTGGGCACACAGAGACACAGAGGCTCATGCACAGAGGAAAGAGACCACGTGAGGACACAGTGAGAAGGTGGCCATCTGCAAGCTGAGAAAAGAGGCCTCAGAAGAAAACAACCCTGCTGGCATCTTGATCTTGGACTTCTAGCTCCCAGAATTGTGAGAAGATAAGTTTCTCTTGTGTAAGCCACATAGCCTGTGGTATTTTGTTACGGCAGCCTGAGCAGACTAAAACAGTGGTTATGCATGATTTGAATCCAGAGCTGACCCCAAACCTGCACTTTTTTCCCATGAATGAACCTTCTTTGCCCCATGCCAGGCTGCAGTACAAGTGACCTTATCCATTTAGGTCTCTGGCCTGACATCCAAACTCAGCTTCCACTGGGTGGTCTCCAGTGAGCCAGTTTCTCCAGCAGACAAGGGTGCTGAGTTTTTGATCCCATGAAGAGCTCATTGCATTTCCCAAGGCACCTGGTGTTTGACAGTGACCAGAATAAGGTCCAGTCTCTGGATGGTGGAAGCTTCCTCCTTCTGTCACCAAGCAGAGGGCTCCGGGGAGAGCACCACCCAGCCTTCTGCGGTGTTGTCCTGGGTGTGTCTGTGCTGAGGCTGTACTATAGGGGCCCATTGTCTATCTGCTGCCTTGATGGGCCTCAGGGGGAAACTGGCTGAGAAGGCTTGAATCACAGGATTGTCTCACCTGTACACAGAAGTCATCACTCAACACGCAAGAGCAAACGCTATCTTATGATATCATCAAAGCCAAGGAGGAGAACACCCCTTCCATTGACTAAGGCTTACGCAGGTCTCAGCATAACCAGGAAAGCCAGAAATGTTTGATGCATGCCTGGAATGAAAATGAACAAATTCTCCCTCCTCTCTGCTTTCTTTATGAAAGCTTAATTGCTTGTTAAAATTAGGGCTTTGGCCCTGATAGGCTCGAAAGTATTTGAGCCAGGCTTCCTGGTCTTACGAGCAAGACTCGAGGTGCAGACGAGTTTCATTTCTCCAGGAGCTGTAATTAGGCTCTTGCCTCTTTTTTAAACAGCTTTGGGATGGAAGGGCACACAGGGTCCCTTTAAACTCATTTTTGTCTCCCTCAGGGTACCTGCCAGGCATAGTGCTAGCTGCTGAGTTGGAACACGGTAAACATTTGTGGACGGGTTTGGCTGACTCTGCATGGTTCCTGCCGTGGCACAGTGACTGCATTTTGTTTTTAGTCACGACACATGTACTGATTTCTATCAACTATGTCCACTACCTTTTTTAAAAAATACAGATACTAAAAAAGGATTCCAGTAGTTGTTAAGGTGATACCTTTCATTTGCCGTATTCTTCCTTTAGATAGACATTATCTAGGTTGCAGGATTACATTGTCTAAGGTGGGACTATATTCTCAGATAGAGCTGGTGTAAAATAGTGGAGCACAGGTTTCTTGAGTGCGGGGCGCTGGGGTTGAATCCAGGCTTCAACACTATCTGTGTAACCTTGGACAGGTTATTCAATCTCTATGGTCATCAGTTTCCCCATCTCTATAATGGGAGTAATGGTAGTACCTACCATAAAGTTGTTACAGTGGTAAATGGAATGATGCATGTATAGAGGTTAAGCCAGTTCCTGGAACATGGTAAGAACTTAAAAAATTATTAGCCATTACTTAACAAGTAACTTGGTAAGTTACTAGTTACTACTAGTATTCATGACTGTTCTGAACTGTGGTCAAGTAATATGCCCATGGGATAAAGTTTAGAAAAAACCAAATAAACCAAAAGAATGAAAAATGTCTTTATCTCAGGGCAAGGGCACTCTGAGTGATGATTTCCATTAATGTGGTTGTAATGGCATCTAAATAAATTCAGAAGGACTGGTATATTTAGCAAAGAGGGCTGAAGGCTAAGTCATAAGTAGTACAAGATCCTGATGGTCGAGTAATTTCTTTGCTTGGTGTAATGTACATCTTGCATGGAGCCTGGCACGTAGTAGGTCCTCAATAAATGATAGCTATCAGTTTGGTTATTTCTGGTTCCTGGGATGTATTTGCAGACTTAGGGAGAGTATGCATCATTTCGTTTCCAAGGCTGGACTGTTTGTACGATACGTTTTGGTTCTATCAAGGTCAATCTTTGGAGAGTGTATCTGCCACAGTGGTGCAGTATGACAAATCAACCTGAAACGCAATGACTGGAAACAACAAGCATATATTTTCTCCATGTGTGAAGGTTGGCTAGGGGTTGGCTGATCTAGGCTGTGCTTAGCTTCAAGCTGCAGATTGGATCGGGTCTGCCCCGACTGTCTCTCATCCTCCTTGGACCAGCAGGCTACCTGGGGCACATTCTTCTTGTGCTGATGGCAAAAGCACAAGAGGTCACGCTCAATCACGCAAGCACATTTCAAGCTTCTACTGTGTCGTAACTGCTAATGGGCAAGCCCAAGTTCAAGGGATGAGGAAGCATGCTCGGCAAAGAAATGCAAAATCACAGGACCAGAGGGTGTGGACCTAGGGAGTGGTGAAAACGAGGGCCACTTATTCAACCTACCCAGTTCCCCACTTGACTTCCTCCATCTAGTCATTGCAGTAGATGATATGAAAGGGCTTTCCTTGCTTTAGGTGGTTCCCTGGTTCCCGGTCCCCACATTAAGATTCTAAAAGCACTCCACTGTAGCATCCGAGCACGTTGCAAATTCCCCTTTGGTCTCTGGGAGCCTTTCCTCTGACAGACAGGCGTTTACTCTACTGTAAACCAAAGAGTCCCAATTTAGACAGACAGGATGGATTAGGCAGACAGCATCATTGACCTGGTTCCACTTCGTTAGCCTTTCCAATTAAGGAGGATGTTACTGAAAGACCTCACAGAGGTACAGCCATACCTTGAATCCTCTGGACTGAGCCTCTGTAGGGAGAGTCTTATATTTCAAAGGTGCACAGAGGAGGGGAACACAGTTTTGTTGGCAAGTGAATCCCAAGTGTCAATGACATGGCCATTTGTGAGTTACTTTGTCTTCTTCTTGGCTAGGTAATTAACATGCTAAATAGATAGCATTTTTGCTTTTGTTTTTCAGAAGCTTTTTAATGAATATTAGTCCCCTGACCCTGAGCCCAGAGGGTCTCCATCTCGGTCGGAACACCAAATAAAGACTTGGTGCAACACTGTATCCAAGGATCAGGCTGTGGGTTTTGTCAGCACAGTTGTCAGAGGTTCCCTGTGGTTTCCCAGGAGGGTCTTTTCCAGTGGAGTTGTTCATAGGGGTTCAGGATGGCATTCTCCCCTCTCCACCCCACCCCACCCAGTGGGATTCTGAGCAGTGAAGAGTAATCCCCAAACAATAGCCAAATGGGCTGTGAAGTACAGCTTAATTAATCTGGGCACGCACCCAACACCCTGTGCAATGCTTTACAAGGACCTGGCTTTAAAAATGAGGCTAATGTCTGAGTGTGAGAAGCAGCTTCTTCTCTTCTAGTCAAAATCTGGATGGTGGGATCTGAATAAAGAGAGGGACAGACAGACACACGGAGACTGACTCTGAGTTGAAGCACAGACTTGCCTGCTCTCACTCACTGAACAGCACGGTGGGATCTGACCCACCCTGCCCGGCACAGACCAGGATGATAGCCTGGCCTCCTGACAGCTAGAATGGGCCCTGCCCAGCATGTTTGCCTGACACAGGGAAACTGGGAGAACAGGGTCCACTCTCCCCGCATACGAGTGATACAGGAGCTGGCTGGGGGGCTTCGCGAGGGATGCTAAAATAATGAACCTCACTTGAAAAAAAAGCGGTTCAGTGAAGGTTCTCCCCCGTCATAGTTGCCACTGCTTTCCTCTTGAGAAGGAGCTAGTAAGGGTTTGAAGACAGAGGCCTGCAGTATTTCTCTTAAGACTTCTCCAAGTTCTTTTATGGGCCAAGGCTGCAACGGGGGGGAGGAAATGCCCCTCAGCCTCTTCCTGAGTACGAGGAATATTCAGTGCCAGGGTGGAATGTGAAGATTAGAGTGAGACGTTCTCTTGGCAACAGTGTTTGAGCTGCACCGTTGGAGAAGTGCTGGGAATTAGAACTGGAATCGGGAGAGAGGATTCCCTCGTCTTGTAGGAAAAGTCAGTACAGACCAGAACGCAAAATGATCCTGGGGTCAGGCCTCCGGCGCTCATCACAATTAGGTACCAAAGAGAAGTGAGCAAGAAAGTGAGTGACAGTTTACCTAGGGTAGGGGTTTAAGATGTTCCAATTTCTCTACACTTCCTTTTTTTTAAAATTGTGGAAAGGACACTTCACATGATATCTACCCTCTGGGCAAAATTTTCAGTGTACAATATAGTTTGTTAACTCTAGGCTCTGTGTCGAACAGCAGCTCTCTGGAGCTTATTCATCTAGTGTGAACAAAACTTTGTACCCGATAAATAGCACCTCCCCATTTCCCTCTCCCTCCAGCCCCTGCCAACCACCCTTCTACTCTCTGCTTCTATGAGAATTAGCTTTAGGTTCCTCATATAAGTGGAATCATGAAATCTGTACTCTCATGTTTATGGCAGCCAAATTCGTAATAGCCAAAACATGGAAAGAACCTACATGTCCATTGACAAGTGAATGGATAAAGAAAACAACGTTGTATGTATATGCACAGAGGAATATTATTCAGCCTTCAAACAAGAAGGAAGTCCTGCCATTTGTGACAACATGGATGAACCTTGAGGACATCATGCTAAGTAAAATCAGCTGTTCACAGACAAACAAATAGGGTGCGATTCCTACATCTCCTTCTTGTTCACAGCAGAGGCCAGCGGGCTGGGGCTAATTTGCATGGCTTCCTCGAAGCCTGTGTTGGAAAATCTGCTCGGATAAAGCAAAGCTTCCAATTGAGTTCGCACTGAGGGGCCGTAAAATCACGCCCATTCTCTGTAAGAGGCAGCTTGAGGTTACTTTCCCAGAATCAGGAATCCAAGATGATGCAGCTCAGAGCTGACCTAGTCCAGACAAAAATAGCCTTTATGTGCCAAGCTTCCTGTTTTCTTTGGAATCCACTTGCTGAAAACCATTACGTCCTCCCCAGCTGCCCCTTCCTCCTCCGTACCCACCCTGCCCCCCACCCAAGCGTTCACGTTTAATGACCCGAGGCATTACCACCAAGCATTTCCAGTCAATTGGCTTTTGTAGCGAGTGAATGAATGGGACTTTCTCTGGCCTTCTCTCGGCTGAAAGGAGTCTTCCCCAGCCCATTGGAATGTGCCACACAGACCAGGAATTAAGCTCTTCTTTTCCTCTCAGTCCTTCCCTCATTCTTTCCAAGATCAGACACAAAGTGGCGGCCTTGCCCCTAATGGGGATTTTATATTCTTTCAGGTTTATTTCTAATCCTCTTACGGACCCATCTTCTCCTTCACATCAATGATTTGAACACGCTTTGAGATACTCGGCGAGGGGCCTTTGTGTCTTGTTTCTTTACGCTGACACTTCATGGTTGTGCACGATCTCCACGCGGGTGTCCCTGTATCCGCCTAACGAAAGATTACAGCCTCCTTCATCCTGCGGGTGTGGGAAGAGGTGTGGTGGGGGGAGATTGGGCCGGGCTGTCCTCCTGTCACGTGGAATGGGGGCGACAGAGGGGGGCCAGCTTCCCTGCGGGGTTGCTTGATGCCGGGGCAGTAGGTTACACTTCTCCCACCGCTCACGTGTGTTTTCTCCTCTTTTCCCACAGGCCGCACAACCAAGCCCTGTGATCACCCTGGAGGCCCAGGTGAGTACCTTCCTGTGGTGTTTGTCACTTTCTCTGCACTGATGTCCCTGGACCAGCTCTCCAGGGGGCGTTCGTGCATCCTCTTGGCTCCAGGACTCAGAAAGGCTGGACGGACACATAAGGCCGTCCTCCTGCCCGGTTGGGATATGTGCGTGCACCCACATGTGTACACAAACCAGCTGATTGTGCATGAGTGTGTGTGCACGCATGCATGTACCCAGGTTCTGAAAGCCCCATGGGAAGAACCAGACCTGTTTCTTTTGAGTTTTCTTCTGCCCTTTGCTTCCGCCCAGCAGTCACGAGGAGGTGAATGCAGGGGGAGAGGGAAGGCAGAGAGGAGGCATGCAGTGGGGGATGGCTGCCCTTTCATGCCTTGGGTTTGGAGAACTTTCTCCCCGGGCAGTTAGTTGTGTGCTTGTGTCTGCTTGCGCGATGGGCCATTCTGAGGAATGTGAATCACGGTGGCATTTCTGTGCGGGGGGCAGGTGACCAGTGGGCCTTGTAAGGAGGGAATGGCCCTTACTGTCCACTTTCTGCTTTCCGGGGAGCTTGGACAGCGGGGCAGCTGTGAGCCCAGCAGACCCGGGTAGAGCCCCAGAGCTGTGTCTTCTGGCCCTGAGGGGTCCCCGAACCGCTTGGCCTCCGTCTCCCCGTCTGGAATATCATTACCACAGGGATAGTGCCTGCCCTGCAGGGCTGTGGTGAGGAGGAAAGCACAGGGTGTCTGTGACGTCATCAGTATGTGCAAAGTGCTTGTGAGTGTTAGCTTTTTTTTTTTAACATCTTTATTGGAGTATAATTGCTTTACAGTGGTGTGTTAGTTTCTGCTGTTTAACAAGAATGTTAGCTTTTTAAACCAGTAGCACGGTGCTTTTCCGACGGGACTTGAAGGGGGTGTATCTTTGGATGGATGGTTTCCTTAGCTCTGTGGGTTGGTCAGACAGTAAACAGGGAAGCCAGGGTGGATGCCAGCAGCACACCACAGCTGACAGCGTGTCAGACAGGCGAACGTGGCTGAGCTTCTCAGGGCCCCTCGGTGACTCTTGCGCACCCTGGGACCAGCTGCACCCTACTCTTCACCCTCGTCACGGGCACCTCTGCCCTGCCTTCCCCACGGGAATGAGGCACAAGCCCACCCCGCTCCTCCTTCCTTCATCAGAAAGGCCGGACGTTGGGAGGAAAGTGGATTCTCAGGGTTTCTTTGGGCTCTTCTGGCCTCTCACTACCCACCCCCGCCCTCCCCACACACGCTTACTTACGTCGGCTTCAGGGATGACCAGACAACAAAGCTGGCAGGAGGGAGCAGCGGGTGGGACTTTGAGGGGATAAACGCCCAGTTTTTAGCCCCTGTTTGGCCATCCTCTGGTCTGGTTTTTGCCAGACTTCGGCCGGTCACCTGTCACCTCGGCCACGTTGGGCAAATGTGAATTGTACCTGTGCCAAGTCACCTAGAAATACATTCTCCCTGAAATGAACATATTTTACTTTCAGAAGTAGACTTACCCTAAGCTAATGATCCCCGATCAGGGGTATCTTTGAGCCCAGAGGACTCGTGGCAATGTCTGAAGACATTTTTGGTTATCTCACCTTGGCGGGCTGGGAGGGAGGGGGGCTTACTACGGACATCTAATAGGTAGAGACCAGAGAGGCTGCTGAATATCCTACAAGGCACAGGATGCCCCCACAGGAAGAATTACCATGCCTGAAATGGCAGTAGGGCCAGGGTTGAGAAATGCTGTCTCAAGGAATAATATTGGTGAAATCACAAGTTTGATGTGCCACTTACATTGTGTTGCAAAACATTGAATGTTAAATTAATACAGTTGAAAATCTCCTTTGAGTGCCCTCTAAAATCACTGCAACGTCCTCTCAGAGGTATGTGTGCCACACTTTGGGAAAGGTGTCTCTCCCCACGTATTTTGAGAGAACGTCCAGGGTGGGTTTTTGAAATGCTGGCCCTTCTCTTCTTTATCAGTCTTTCCCCAGAAGGAAAAGTTACTAGACTCAGGGAAACCCCTGGGCACATAGTCTGCACCCAGAATCCTGGAAGCCAAATCTGAGGTGGAGTGGCTGCAGGCTGGATGGTTCTGGATGGTTCTGTCCTTGGCCCTGCTGCATCTCTTGCCCCACCAGCCCTTCAAAAGCTCCATGGGAAAGAACAGTCACATGCCCTGGCTCTGGGGTGTGACAGCTCACACCCCTACCTACACAGTGACCTCTCCCCGAGTCACATCCATCCGCCTGAGGGAACTGAGCCCCGGTCCGCACGCAGCCAGCTGTGGCACGTGGCCGGCTTTCTGCACTGGTGCCACCGCACTGGGGAGATGACTCAGTATGTCTCCAAACAACACTCCATCAGTCTCATCTGGAGCTCGGTCTTTGGGGAGCCGTAGGATGCTGTTGTCTTTCCCCGAGTTCTGGTTTCCCACGTTAAAGAGACGTTGGAACCCAACCAAAGTACAGATTTTTTTTTTTTTTTGTAACTGTTGGCACAAGCCCGTGGCCAGATCTGACTTTGTGCTGGGCCTCAGCCCATCGTGGGACTCAGGATGAGATCCTCTTCAGCTGCCTGCAGGCAGGTCAGATGAGAGGGGCAGGCAAAGGTTCTCTGGCAGGACATGGCACCCCAAATATTACCCATATGGCACAAGCAAGGTGGCAGATGTGGCCGAGCTTGGAAGAGCCAGCCGTGCAGAGGTGAGCGGTGGATGTGCTCTGAGCCCTGTGTCAGTTCCCACTTCCTCCCCCTGTGCCCTTTGCCCCGAAGAAAGCCATCACCTGCTCCATCCTGGAGCACAGGTGCCACGGGTGGGCCTGAGTTTGAGCTTTCACTGCGAGCCATGTCCGTACATCATGCTTCAGTGGCGTGCTTGCCCAGGGCCCAGTCTGCATAGGGACACTGGGCCAGCCAGGGACCCTTCCCTCCACGCATTCCCTCTCTCCCTAGTACTCACTGCATCAGCCCCCGCCCGGTGCTTAGTGCGTCTGTCCCCGGGCAGCTGTTCTGAGTTGGGGGGGTTGGATTGCTTGGCTGCTGAGGCCTCCTCTAATGCTCTGCCACTGGCACAGCAAAGCTTCGCATCTGTTGGCATCAGCAGGACTCTCTCTGCTTAACGGCCAGATTAATAGGATGAGGAAGTCGAGTAAGGTTTAAATCCCTGGTGTCAGCTTTCCCTCAGCAGGTTGCCCCTGGTGGGTACCGAGGACTCCCTGACTTGCAGTGGTGAATACTTTTCTAGTCTGCAGATGGTGGTTACCGGGGGACCAAGTGACCTAGAGATGAAAAAAAAGTGTCTGAAAGGAATTTGAATTTGGTTAGCAGCATCTTCATGATCCCCACTCTTACTGATATTTACCACTTGCCAAGAACTGGCTTCTCCCACTGAATCCTCAAATGCCATTACTACATAGGTCTTTTCATGATACCCAGCTTCCAGATGAGGACCCTAAGGGTCAGAGAGGTTAAGTAACTTGCCCAAGGTCACACAGGACCTGGCATTGGTGAGTGTCAGACTTGGGGCCATATGACATCAGAATCTATCTTCTCAACCTCTGTCCTATTTTTCCAGAAAAAAAAAGTTGCCTAGAAAGATTTGCTGGCGCTCAGAAAAGCTGGAGGGACGAGCTTGATGTATGCACCCCAAGTTCAATGTAGATAAACAGATAGATGGATGGATAGTGCTTTGTACAAGTACCCGCAGATGTACTTAGATAAGTAGGTAGAGGGATGATAGATAGATGATAGGTGGGTGGATATATAAATAGATAGATAATAATGCTTTACATGATGAGCGATTCTTTGACCGATAGTTTTGCCACAAGGCTGGTAGGTAAAAGGGTTTAAGCAGTGGACCCAATAGAAAATTTATTTTAAAAACAACAAAAATGAAACATCTCCCTGTGCATCAGTAGTGTTTTGGTAAATATGAATGCTCATTATTTGATTCTCTCTTTCTCATTGATCCCCAAGATGGTTATCATTTCTGAATTCATTCCAATTGGCAAGGCCTCTCGTTATTTAATTTTAGCTTCTCTCTCTCCCTTCCTGCCACCCCTCCCCCCAACATCTTCACTGTCAATTAGTTCATGGCCTCTGCTCCAACAGTGAGATCCCCTGGGAGTTGTAATAAAGGAACTCTTCAGTAAAGATTTGTCAATCTGGGTCTGCTGTACTTGGAGCGGAGCAAACCTTCCTTTACGCTGAGATTCCTCTCAGGACCTGAAGATCAGGGGCATCAGGAGGAAAACTCCTGACTGCTCAGCTTTCAACAACCAGCCAGGTCCTTGAATTTCTTTGATCAACCAGCTGGGGGTATAAGGGGAGGGAGTTACATTCACATTATTTAAAGATGATGCTGGGGTCATTGAAGATTGTGAACAAAACTCACGAGGAAAACGAGTAGTGGGTGGAAGGAAATCAGTCCGTGAGAAATTCATCCATTCATCCAGTTGGTTATTTAATAAATAGTTTGGGGTCCAGGAAGAGGCCAGGCCTTGATGCTAAATGTACAGCAGTGAACAAGACAGAAGGTACCTTGCCCATGGAGCCCCCATTCTGTTTGGGGGAGTCAGACAGTGAATTTAAGAGCAAATAAATATGCCCATGGTTTCAGGGAGTAATGAGTGAACAAAAACAAGACCAGCGTGTCTGTAAGTGGGAGTGACCGGGCGCCACAAGGGGGAGATGTTCAGGGAAGTCTCTCTCTGGAGGTGAGTTTTAAGCTCAGGAGGTGACATCTGAGCTGAGAGCTTACAGTAGGAAGAGTTAACCAGACAAAGAGATGGCAGTGATTGTGTTCTGAGAGTTTTGCATATTGTATCTGGGTTCTTGTAAAAATAATGCCAGTTTTCCTTAGAATCAATTAAAAGTTTTAGCTCCTTGGAGCTCCTTCAATGCCTTGGTGTCATTAGAACGTCAGGATGAATAAGGAATTACCTTATCAGACAACGGTGAAGGGCAAGGACTGAGGGGGTGGGACAGAGGAAAAGGGGCTTAAATTTGGGGCCATCCAGTCAAACTAACACCCGCGGCGAGCATTTTGACAGGGAACTTCTGACCTGAGCAATGTTGTGCTGTGATAATGGGGCTTATGTGAAAAATCAGCTAATAGTCATCATTAGCTAATTAGCTGGCTCCCTTTCAGCTGAACTGAAGCCTGAGTCTAAACCAGTGGTTCTCAACTTGGGGCAAATTTACTACCTTCACGCCTGGGGACATTTGGTGACGTCTGGAGACATTTTTGATTGTTACAGCTTTGGGGCTGGGGAGTGCTACTGGCATCTAGTGGGTAGAGGCTAGGGAGGCTGCTGAACACCCTACCATGCATGCAAGAAAGAATTATCTGGCCCCAAATGTCAGTAGTGCCAAGGTTAAGAAGTGGTGGTGTAACCTCATTTGCTACGTGGACAGCTTATTTTACAAAGACTGTCCCAGCCACATAATTGTGACAGTGTAGAAGGGCGTAACTTGTTCCTTCCTTGGTGTTCTCTTGTTTATGTTCACACATCCTCCTCTCTGATTAATATCAGACCTCCGCCTCCAGGCTCTTGGCCGTGACACCTCCATCCCCCAAAGCCTCTAGGTCTGAGTTGCCAGGGAGTGACTGCACGCAGGGTCATGACTCATGACGCATATGAGCATGTGTACAGTGTATGGAAAAGGGAAAACACCTCTTAGAGATAGTTTTCTGAGAGATGCTAGGGCCCAACAGCATTTGGAGAAAAAGGCAGCATTTAAAAAAAAAAAATTAAAAAGCCCATCTACGTGGCTGAGTTCAGAGAGGGTTGGGCTAATGTTTCTGGACCAACAGAGCAGGGCTTGTGAAAACCTCAGCTTCAAGGCCCAGTTCCTCTTTCAGAGGCAGACCACAGCCTCTTCTGTGCAAATTTCTTTCTCCTGAAGCTCTTCCCCCACTCCCGGGATTAAAGCAATTGCTGTCTCCTCGCCTCGCTTCCTGCTCTGGGCTTCGATTAACCTTTTTCTCCGTGGAGAGCGGTTTGGGGAGTGATCAGGGAGCTTCTGAATGGCTCTTACCTGAGTCTCCAGCCCATTAATTCTTATGGTGCCCGGCATCTGTTGAGAGGACGTTGAGACCAAATTGCTTCTCAGCCCATCTGCTTTCCTCCCACCAGCCTCTTTGGGGGAGCAGAACCTCTCCAGAGCAGACAAGGCTGATTTTGGGACAAGCCAAATCCCTCCACCACGGTCTTTTCCTCTGACTCTGATTTTCTGGGTCTTTAATTAGACCTGGTGGGAGAGGTGGGGCAGGGAGGTGACCAGCTGGACCACTGCCCAGGCCAGGACTTGGCTTGCCAGGCAGGGAGGCTGGACCTGGCAGTAGAAACGTTCTCGGGGAGGATTTGCCTTCCTATGGCCATGGTACCTCTCTAGTCTGTATGACTCAGGGCAAACGAAGTGATGCAACATTCCATAAATAGCCGGCAAGTTCCCCAAAGTGTAGCCACATGCGCCGTTTCGAAAAATAGATCGTGTTGAGGTCATTATTCCTCTGTTCTCCGTGGGAGATGACTTCTCCCAAGACATTGAAGGTTTGAGTTTAGCTGTTGACTGAGAACACTTCAAACTATTGCTCTTGTCAATAATGACCAACATACATTGACTATAAGTTTACTATGAGCCAAGAACTGCACATTGTATGTGTATTTGTAAATTTAGTACTTTTAGCCAATATCCACTAAGCACTGGTAACATGGGCTGGGCGCTCTTCTAAGTAAGCTCTTTACATGGATTCACTCAACTCAGATTTCACAGCTGCCCTCGATGGGAGGTGTTAAATCATCCCTGTTTTACAGACGAGAAACTGAGGCATAACAAGGTTAAGCTGCTTGTCCAACAGCTAACAAGTGGAGCAGCTGGGATTTGGACCTGGCAGTCTAGCAGGTACAGATCTTAGCCCCGTTTTACAGACAAGCCGACTGAGGCCCAGAGAGACCGAGTTTCCTATAAAAGTTATACAGTCAGTAAGTGGTTGAGGCTGGATTAGAGCCAGGTTACAAATGAAGCACCGTCTCCTTCACTGCTGTGTTGCCAAGACATAGATTAAATATAGATAGAGAATAGATACAGATGATAGATAGGTATAAGAGGTAGAGATGTAGACGTAGTTATAGATCTGTAACTTAATTACATAATGTGTATGTGATGTACAGTGTATACAGTCAGCCCTCTGAATTCCCCATCCACAGATTCAACCAACCATGGATCAAAAATATCTGGAAAAAAATTCCAGAAAGTTCTAAAAAGCAAAACTCGAATTTGCCACATGCTGACAACTATTCATGTAGCTTTTACATTGTATTAGGTGTTGTAAGTGATCTAAAGATGATTTAAAGTATACAGGAGGATGTGTGTAGGTTATATGCAAATACTATGCCGTTTTATATAAGGGACTTGAGCGTCTATGGATTTTGGTCTCTATGGGGGTCCTGGTACCAATCCGCCCGGAGATACTGAGAGACGACTGTATACACATAATACATATATACATTATGATATCCATTATACATTAGATGTCATATATTATACATTAGAAAATATAATTCTATATCAATATATCTAATTTATATCTCTATATCTGAACCTATATCTAATCTATATCTATATCTAATGTATATATGCATTATAGTGCATATATTATTATAATGCATGTATGTGTAATGTATACACATAACATATGTATGCTACATACAGATTAGATAGATATAGAGATTAGGTATAGAGAGATAGATTAGATATAGAACATATACAGATATGATGTAGCTATAAATGTAGCTGTAGACATAGATAATATTTAGATATAGATATAGCTACAGATATAGTTATATGTATAGTTACAGATATAAGTAGAGATAGAGACAGAGGTAGAGATCACTCCCTTGGCCAACCCCAGCAGACGGGTTTGGAATTATCCGTCCGTACGGAGTGAATTCCAGGTGCGGAGCCGAGGTTCCGTGCAGCGGGAGGGTCCCCCTGCAGAGAGCAAGCAGAGTGGTCGCACAGTGAGAAGGAGACACTCACGTTTCCCTTCCAGCAGATGCACCTTCTTGAAGAGCACCTGCCCACACAACTTCCAGCACTGAGGGGAAGCCCGCAGTGCCAGCAGCTGAGCAACACGGCAGTGTCGCCAGATTTGCATCGAATTACAAGCTGGAGGCTCGGTGAGCAGGCGTTGCAGCTGTTTGGCATCCATAGCACATGGGCCAGGATCTCTGAGGCTTAGTCTGTCTGCTCCGTGAGGTTTTCGGGCAGGGCGGTGTGAACCCAGCAGCTTAAAAAGAGAAGGTTCCAGGCCTAGAATGTTCAGGCTGGGTTTGAAGGTTCTAGTTGTCGAGGTAATTCAGTCAAAAAACTCACTTTCACATAAAATAGCAGCACGACGGAGGTCGAGGTGGAGGAGCGACATCAAAATCAATACCCAGAGCCCAGACTTGGAGGATTTAGGAACCAGAGAGGATCTGGATGCCGCTTCTGCAACATCGCCTGCATGTTTGCTCCACACCTAGGACTTTGCTAAGCGCTTTTTATGCATCATCTCATCTAATCGTGATGGCAGCACCTGGGGAAGGGGCTCGCGTTCCCCTCCTTTGCAGGAGAAGACACTGAGGCGTTGACAGGTTAAGTACTTGGTTCAAGGCCACAGCCCTCCTGAATGGCAGAGGGAGGACTGAAGCCAGACCTCCGTCTCCTGCAGCATTTGCTGTGTCCCCTGCCCCTCAGGGCTCACCTTTGTGCTTTACACGTGGAAAAACCCAGAGTGGCTCCACAGCTTTCATGGTCACCCAACACGTTAGTGGCAGACCTGGATTCAGGTGACACTTCACCGTAGCCAGTCAGATAAGCCCCACGTGATTCCTGGCCACGGGAAGTTCAGGCTCCATGTGGAAGGTCAACAGCCCCACGTCTCGCTCACGCACCCTCTTGCTGATGCCACCTCGGATGTTAGGTCTCAGCTGAGATGAAACGTGTTGGGTGTATTCTGTCCCCACCCTCCTCAGATCCGCTTTCCACCCATCCTTCCTTCCCTCGGTCCCCAGAGGCTGACCTTGATGGATTTCATCAGCGTGGACTTCTCATTGCTTCGGTCCAGGGGAGGCGCTGGCAAGAGATGGGAGGAGGTGGGGACAGTGGGATGGGGTCATTTTCTGTGGGTTGGCTGAGTCGCCTGGGAGGGCCACAGCTCCCGCAGGGCTGCCCTGTCCCATAGCTACGACTGCTCTCTCCAGGACCTGATCACACGGATCAGGTGGTAACAGCTCCCTGCTGTGGCCGGAGCTGCTTTGTCGGCTTCCCTTAGAAAGTGTCTCTTGGTAAAGTGTCCTCAGCTTCCCCTAGGAGAGTGGCCTCTGTTTCCTTGGGGCCTGGACACGGAGCCTCCAGCCCCTTCCTCACATAGCACTGCCAGTGGGGTTTCCCAGGGTGAATCACTGTCATTTCTTGTCCTGTTGTGATAAAGTGGGGGGTCTTCAAACCAAGGGAAGGTCCCAGAACGGATGGGAGGGAGCAGTGATTCTTTTGAAACTGAATGCCCAATTGTGGGTGTCTGAGCATTTTTCTGGGCAGAGGATCAGAGCTGGCATTCTATTTGTGACAACCTCCCCCCAAAACTAAATCGAGAAGTAAACATTCTCAATACCACTGTGCTAAATAAAGCACGAGAGGACCCACATGTGTGAGAAAGATGCCCCAGGCAGGGGCCAGTTTGCTCTGAGTCTTGTCACTCACACCCTTGTGTCTGTCTTGGCTCTGAGGCAGTGAAGGACTCCTTCACCCGGGAGGGACCAAGGTCTAGGCTGACAAGGCAGGGAGGGCAGGGCTTCAGCTCCTCCCTGTAACCCCAGAGCAGACAGGCAGACAGAGAAAACAGGCTATTTCTGCCAGCAGGGAAGGCCTTTGCAAACTCTCCTTTTCTCAGTCTCTGTCACACCTCCAGGAAATATAACTGTCTTAGCATTTGAATCTGATTTCTCAAAAGTGCCACCACCTCGCCTCTGCCTCTGAGAGGCCCTGGGAGGGCCAGCACGTGGCCGTTTCTCCAGTCCAAGTGGTTCTGGCTGGGGAACTGGGCTGTCCCCTCCCAGCAGGTTGGAGAGGTGGGGCCCCAGCTCCAACCTCAATGCAACCCTCCCTGCTGGGTTCAAGTGCCTTTCCGAAAAGGAACATCTTATTAATAATAATAACCCCTTCTGATTTTCTTCTGGGAACTATAGCTCTTATTTTTCCACGGAAAGGAAGGGGACTGGATGGGAAACTCAAGTTAGCTGTGGTGCAGGCACCAGATGGGCGGGGCTGAGGACCGTGGGACAGTTTTATTTTCTTGAGAAGGAACAGCCCAGCCAGCTCAATGCTAGAAGAAAGAAACTCCAGCTATACAAGGGGCCTAAAGCGACTTCTCTGCCACACGCTCCCTGCCCCAATTACAACCGGCACTGGTTATGGGGTGCCAGGAGGTAACTTTCTCATGACATCATCCTAGACCCAGAGTCATACACAGGCCTCCTCGTGGCCTCTCCAACTGGCCCACGGGGTTTTGGGGGGCAGGGAGGGGTTTGAAAGATTTTTGAAAAATTAGAAGGTAAAACTGCATTGAGCCTTTAGATGTCAGCTAGTGGCAAGGACCAGCTGCCCCCTTTGGATGGAGCCCAGGGTCCTGGGTTCGAATCCTGGCCTCTTCACTTACTGAATGCATCACCTTTGAGAAGGTATTCAGCCTCCTGAGACTCAGTTTCCCCACTGGTTAAAGCAACCACGTCACCTACCTCCTTGGACTCTTTAGAGGCTGGGGTGATGATGCCCCCTTGTCACTTATAAACACTAACCCCACCCCACTTTCTCTCTTGTGTCAGGAGGAGACCCCAGGAGCAAGGGCTCTTCAGTCTCCTTACATTGTCTCCCCATGCAGGAATTTGCTTTGTCCTTTTTCTGGAACATTCTTCCTTCTCTATTCGGATGGCTGCTTCCCTCTTTGGAGAGAGGGAAGTAGCATTAGTTAAAATACCGGGATGTCTTTGGCAGCTGAGCCAGGTGCTTGCGTCCTGTGAGTGGGCTGGGACATTTGCCTTCACGCGGGACAGGGTAGGCTGTGTTGTCACCACATAAGCAAAGCCCAGGTCTGCCTGGACTCCCGAGTGGTCAGCAGAGTGGCAGAGGCAGGCACAGTTCTTCTAATGGAAAAGCATCTTCTGGAGGGGAGGGGAGATGAGGCTCTCCTGCTAGCCCGGGCAGTGGGACTGCCCCTGGTTAAGAGCCCCACACAGCTTCCTTAGACGGCAGACGCCGAGCACCTCAGTAGCCCCCAGGCGGAGTGTGGGCCGGGTCTCATCAGTTCTTCTGCCTCCCGTCTGCCCGTTACTTCAGGGTCTCCCTTCCCCAGGGCAGCCTCCTCGTTCACCCTGCTCATCCACCAAGCTTGCTCAGCCGAGGCATTCCTGCCATTTTGGACTTCATTGTGGGCGCTGTCCTGTGCAGCGTACCTGGACTCTACCCACTGCGTGCCAGTGACGCCCCCTTCCCAGTTGCAACAACCCAAAATATCTCCAGACACAGCCGGATGTCCCCTAGGGGCAAAGTTGACCCCAACTGAGAACCACTGGCCTGAGTGTGGTTTGCAGGGACCGTGTCATGAAACGGTGCTGGGGAGGGTTAGGTGAAGTCCACGGGTTGGATACCTCCTATAAATGTCATTGAATTTGCTCTCAAGTGACTTTATATGGGCGGGGCGAGAGGGAGAGTTTAAACAAACCAGCACATGCCAAGCCTTTAATTGTTGGCAAGATGAGATACAAAGGAAAACTCGAATGTTCCAGCAAACTCTGAGGCACAGAAAGGTGAAGGGCCCGGTGTGCTCCTGGGGGCTGGAGACCCCAACCCCAGCTCTGAACGCTGGCCGAGTTGCTTTTCGGCCGGGTGCCTGGTGGGGCGAGGGCCAAGCTCCAGGCAGGGCTCCTGAAGCCTGCAAGCGTGGGGTTGGCAGATTTGCTGTGGTTTGGCGCTCTCAGGAGGGCGTGGGCTTGCCTGACACCCGGAAATAGTCTGTGGCTTTGGGACTGACTCTGTAGCGTGTTAAAACCGGCTGGTTTTACTCCCCAGTTACTCACTCTCACTGTACTGCATTCATACAAGCTGCTTTTTACTCCCTGGACTCCGTGAAAGGGTCCTATGTGCGGAGCATCAGCTTAGAACAAGCGGGCCGCTGTGTGCCACGCCGGAGGCTACTTGTTTACGTGTTAGTTTGTCCTTGAGCGTTTCTCCACCCTGTTCTCTATGGCTAGAAACATGTTTGTTTTTAATTTTTATTCATTTATTTATTTTTAGGTTTTCCTTTTGGGACTTAAGATCTTTTTCTGGATTTGTTTTTCATCGTTGCTATGATCAGTAGTATATTGTATTCTCCGGTTAGTATTATATTATTGATTAGTTCATTCACTGAATATTTATTGAGTGCCTACTCTGTGCCAGACACTGTTTTAGGGGCTGGAGATACAGCAGCGAACAAGACAGGAGTCCCTGCTCTCACGCGCCCTCATTCTAGACAGATGGTAAATGAGAGATGTGTGTTTCAATGTTATGTCAAATGGTGACAAGTGCTAAGGAGGAAAGTGAGGCAGGGGAGGGGTGGGCGAGGCCAGGTCAGTCGAGGAGGGCTTGCCCTTTGACTTTGGTGGGGCTGGGGAGGGCCGCCTGGAAATGAGGCAGCGTTTGAGCAGAGTCCTAAAGAGTATGGGTGGGCGAGGAAAAGAGAGCAGCCAGTGCAAAGGCCCTGAGGTAGGTTTTGCTTGGCATGGTTTTTGCACCACAGAAGCCAGTGTGGCTAAAGCAAGAGTGAGCAAGGGAAAGAGGGGTGGAGGTGGGGCCAGAGCGTTAGATCTTATTGAACCTAGAAAGGACTTTGCTTACGCTCCATGCTGAGAAGCCTCTGGAGGAATTTGAGCAGAGGAGTGACATGGCCTGACTTTTGAAAATGGGATTGGTTGCTGCCCTGCTGAAAATGCACAGTTGTTAGTCAAGGGCAGGCACAGGAAGACGGGAGAGGGAGGAGGCTTTGCAATATCCAGGGCAATGCAGTGGTGGTTGGGACCAGCATGTTCACAGTGGAGGCCAAGAGAAGTGGTTTGATTCTGGACACTTCTGAGAATAGAGCCAACTGGACTGACTGTGGGTTGAAAGCATATAAAGCAATACAGGCACACAATAACAAATAAATAAAATCAAATAATACAGAAGAGTATCAGGTGAAAGGTAAATCTTGCACCCCTTTTTCCAGTGTTCAGAGGTAACCACTATTAACAGTTTTCTTATTTCTCCTTCCAGGTTTTTCCTTTGCATATTAATGTGGGGGGCGGTGGGGAAGGGTACACAGGCAGGGATTTTGTTTCCTTGAAACTGAATCTAAAGAAACATATTTTATACTAACTTGCTGTTCCTCTCTCTGTATCTTAGACGTCAATTTATATCAGCACCCATCACTGTTCTTCATTGTTTTTAACTGCCTTCTAGTTTTTCCAAGTATTCCCAGCACCCAGCATGGTGTCTGGTATGTAGTAACCATTCAATAAATATTAATCAAAGGAATTAAATATCCCATCATCTATTTAACTGATTTCTTGTTGGTGGACATTTAGATTGTTTCTCTCTCTCTTTTTTTTTTCCTGTCTTAATGCTGACATTCTTGTACACATACCTTTTCACAATTGAGCGTGTACATCTGTAGGGTGAATGCCTAGATCTGGGACGGCTGGCTCAAAGGGTATGTGCGTTTTAGGTTTTGGCAGGCATAGTGGATCTGTCCTATACAGAGGTTTCTTCAAATCACCCATCGAAGTGATTTCCTGTTTCCTCTCTCAAAAGCACTGGGGATTATCAATCTGTATAATCTGTGTCAAACTGATGGGTAAAAACAGTACTTACTGTCTTGATTTGCATTTTAGATATGAGTGGGTTGGAGCATGTTTAAAAAGTCGTGTCTGTCGATGAATCCCTTCACTCTGTTTTCCTGGGTGCCGGAGGCAGCACTCTCTCATCCTTGGCCTCCTTGAGATGTGCCGGGTGATACCCGAGCCTTGCCGGGCGCTTGCTGTGCCAGCACGGTGCTGAGTGCTACACTTGTGCTAACTCACGTCATGATGCTCCATGGACGCTGTGAAGGAGCTGTGGTCATGTCCTCCCTCTCAGATAATGAAAATGAGGCTCAGGGAGGAGTTAAATAAGTCCTCGGAGGTCATGTGTCATGCGGAGTGTACGTGGGGAGCTTGCAGACCTCGTTTTATTGTGCTTTTGCTTTATTGCACTTTGAAGATACTGTGTGTTTTTTGATTTTTTTTTTTTTTTTTTTTTTACAAATTGAAGGCTTGTGGCAACCCTGCCTTGAGCAAGTCTGTTGGCGTCGTTTTTCCAACAGCGTTTGCTCACTTCACGTCTGTGTCATATTTTGGTAATTCTCACCATATTTCAAAATTTTCATTTGTTATGGTGATCTGCAATCCATGATCTTTGATGTTACTATTGTAATTGTTTGGGCATATTTTTTGGGGGGGGCATATTTTAGCAATAAAAAATTTCAAATGAAGATAGGTACATTGTTTTTTTAGACATAACGTTATTGTACGCTTAATAGACCACAGTATGGTGCAGACAACTTTTATATGCACTGGGAAACCAAAAAATTCATGTGACACGTTTTACTGTAACGTTTGCTTTACTGTGTGGTCTAGAATCAAACCCACAACATCTCCGAGGTGTGCCTGCATTGGACCTGGGCAGAACTCTTACCCCCTGTGCCAGACAGATCAGTGGATTTGGTAATGGCCATGATCCCCCACTTTAAGACTTGACCTGATATTTGGAAAACAAGCCAAAGCATTCCCTGGCTTTAGGGAATAAATGAACTGGACCTGGCATGTGGCCGCACGTGGGCCTGGGGCCCCAGCCCGTGGGGTGAGAGCTGGAGACACAGCTCTGAGCCAGGCGCGCCGTGCCCAAGGCCACACAAGAGACCGGGGTCACCTTTTTCCCCCCCAGAACACATCTCCTCCTGGAACTGGATCTGGGGGCTGACTGCAGAGGTGTCAGTAGTTAGAACTGTGGCTTGGATCAGGTAGCTGGAGAGATGAATGGAAGATGACGGAGGGACAGATGGAAAGAAGGAAGGATGGAAGGAGGGGAAGGAAGAGAAAGTAAAGAGGGAAGGATAGATTAATAGATAGATGTAAGATCTCAGTTCATATTTAAAAATCCCTGCTGTACACTGACCACTGCTTCAGGTACCCGGGATTGGAAGATGACAGACCCAGTGCCCTGCACCCAGGGAGCTCACATCCAGAGCAGGGCATTTAAACCTTTTGTGTCGTGGACTCCTTTGGCATCCGGTAAAAACCTATGGCCCCCTCCCCTGAAAAATCTTTATAAATGCAAAAAAATAAATGCACAGGATTACAAAGGAAAGCAGTTATATTGAAATACAGCTATCAAAATATATATAAAAATACCAAATACATTGAGAAATAATGCATTTGCATCTTTATTAACACATTAAGTAACTAGATTTGGCGGCAGGTCTAATAACTATGGTAATTTTGAAGTAGTGACAAGTGTGAATAATATTTTGAGACATCTGGTACCAAAGCAATGTGATATGAAAATATCTGTAATTTCTATTGGTGTCAGAGTCTCAGGTCTTGCTAATACCTCTGCAGCCTGGTGCCTACATTCATAACTGAAGGACATGCTAAATTTCAGTTAGAGTTAGCAAAAATAATTATGAAAATAAATACATACACATGCAAGACCCCCGGAATTCTCTCCACAGACCCCCAAGTCCATGGACAAGGACCCCTGGGTTAGATGGAGAGACAGATCATTGCAAGGTGGTGTATACTCATTTCTCTGAGCGCAGTGGTGGACAGGGTCACCTGTATTATTTAAACGAGTTGTCTTGCTGTCTCTCTCTCTCTGCCCTTTTGTGTTTTTCCTGACCATTTATAATTGAAATTGTTGTAAGATAAATGGACTTTTGATATTTCTCCCTTGTGGAGTGCTGTCAGGTCTGTAATAATGTAGGAGCACCCAGTACAACCCAGAACACTCCTGGAAGGCTCCCTGGAGGAGCCGTTGCCCACACCATTGTCCTGAAGGGTGAGTGAGAGTAGACCAGGAGAGGCAGGGATGAGGGGACGTACAGGCCATTCCCAACAGAGAGAACAGAGATGAAATGATGGGTTCTATCAGGAAATCACAAGAAATATGATATTAATGGTGAACAGGGAGAGGAGCAGAGAATGGCAAGAGGTGGGCCTGATGAGATGAGAACAGGCCCGGATGATGTAGACCATTCAGGGAGCTTGAGATTTATCAGGTAGGCAATGGGGAGCCATTGAAGGTGTTTGAGCAGGAGAGTGACATGGTCCAAGACCAGTGTGAGAAGATCACTCTGGCTGCTGCTTGGGGAATAGATTGGAAAGGTGAGCCTGGAGGCAGGGGGACCAGAAAAGGGGCGTTCAGTCCAGAAGAGCTATGATGAAGGCCCGAACGGGGCAGGAACAGTGGGAAAGGAGAGGAGGGGACAGATCTAAGGGCCATTAATATGTAGAGTGGACAGGGCAGGATTTTGGCAAGCAGTTGGGGGAGCACGGGATAGGGAGGGCACAGAAAAAATTGAGGTAAGAATGTGTAAATAAAGGACCAGTTTGGAGGGAAGATGAAATCTTCTTTGGACACGGGAGTTTGTGCAAAATCTTGTGAGGTTGTCAAGGAGCTAGTGGAGTGGAAAAGATCTTAAGGAGCCTCCTATACCTGTTTGCCCAGAAGCCCAAGCCTTGGAAGGGGGTCCTCTCTGGACTTAACAATATGGAATCTTGCACCTAGGACCTATTTGGGGTGGCATTGCAGTGCTGCAAGTTTAATGCAGGCCACTATCTCCCAGGAGTGAACCCAGGCAAAGGGCAGTGAGAACTAAACCACTTTTTAAAAGAAAAACCTGTGCTTTGCAGGGATTTATATGCCTTTCTGGGGCTGAATAATAAATTTTTTTACAGCTACAGCTGGCGTTATATATGACCTTATAAAATGCCATGATAGCGTCTAACGAATATTGTATCGCGGAATATATGACTTTCTTTTCCAAGGGCTTTTTAAAGCATCGTCTCTGGCTTGGGCAGGCAGGAAAGCCTCACTGCACTTCATCCGAGAGGGCAGGCAAGCATCTTCTCTGGGATGGCTTGTCACTGTCAAGGTCTCCAGGCCCTGAGGAGGCAGCCACTGGCAGGGAGGGGGGTGCTGATCTGACACACATGCAAAAGCCCCCATGTTTGGGGGATGTCAGCTCAGCTGGATCAAAGGTCAGGCTGGCTGTTCCCCATGGCATTCAGCCTGGCTAGACTTTCTCTGACCAATTTAGAAGTTGACATTTTACAAGATATGAGTGTCTTTGATGGCCTGGAGGAGCCCTGGGAGAATTCACACACACACACACACACACACACACACACACACACGGGTGGGGAATGGGGTTCTAGTGTCAACATCGTCTCATTGGCCTTTGACTACCCCCGTCTTTTTCTCCGTTCCCATCCCCCCCACCCTGACCTTGGACATCTACATTCAGAATTCACCATCCTCCAGAAAACAGGATTTTTTCCTTGCCAGAAAAGTGCAATCTGATGACAGTTTTGGGAAACACGGGGGAGTGGCAGCGGGGGCTTGGGTTAATTGTTTTCTGGTTAACTGGGAGTTATGAGAACACTATTGTTTCAACCCTTGCTTTTAAAGTATTTCCAAAGTATGTCAGTCCATATTCCCGGTGTGGTAAATGCATTGCGGGTAACTGGATCTGTTTGTAGTGATTTAATTACACAGGTGTCAATTTCCTCTCCACATTACATGCCTCCACACTCCATCCGTGTCCACCTCTGCACCTTTCTCCGTGCTGTGCTCCCCGCCTGGGGTGCCTTTCCTCCCCCTCCTCCTACACAAAGTCTTCCCAGCCAGCCAGGCAAAGCCAGGTCTCGACTTCTGATGGCAGCCTTTTCCAAAGTGCCGCATGAGCTGGCAGAGCACAAGATCATTCCCAGCAGTGCATGAACAAACTTTAAAGAAATTAATTGCTATCTGTTTAAATTTCTAGTTACATTCTATTTATGGCAAAAATTATACTAGTTTTTCCTCCAGTTTGTGGGTAATATTTGCTTATTAAATTAGTTCATTAAAGAAAAAGATAGATGAGCTGATGTAAAGAGCATTGGTAAATAAAGAAAACAACAGACGCTACATGGTTAGGTCAAAATCGGAAAAGTTAGCAGATGAATGCTTAAAATTTGGAAGGGGTGACTGTTAATGACTGTCTTCTTCCTCCTGAAATTCCCAGTGCAGCGGGTGGGTAATTCATTCATTTTTCTGATCTCAGTTTTCTCGTCATGGTACCTGTCTTATATGTTGTCCAACCCTCGTTCCAGGCAGCCAGCAGCCAGTTTTTATTGGACCCATAATTAATTGATCTTTTTTCATGTGTGATTTGTCACTGCCCCTGCTAGACTGCAGTCTCCTTTGGGGAAAGTCTTTGTAAGCATCATCAAACTCTACACATTCCTGGATGGTCAGTTGGAAAAAGGTCTTTTTAGAGAAGGATTTACTGTTTTTGGCTATAAAGTGTGAGTTCATTTAAAGTGAAAGATGGGGCAAATACTCTCATAGTCTGAGTCTGAGAAAGAGGCAGGTGGTTTGGTGGAGGCCATGGTCGGCAGCGCCTACCGCAGCCACCTTTCTGCTGGGAAAGGCCCTGGCAGCCCCTTCTCCAGGTCCTAATAGACCCACTAGAGCCCAAATTCAACTTGTCCATTATGACGCACCAGCTGGGAAGAGACACGTAAGCGGCTGTTGACTGACGATCAATTAGTTGTAAACGCCCAGAACCAGCGTTCTCAACAGTCACTTCAGACGTCAGCTCCAAAGCTGCCCTGTCCTGGACGGTGGCCACCAGCATGGGGGTTGCTGAGCACTTGGAATGAGGCTGGTTCAAGTTGAGTTGTGCTCTAGCAGAACGAGTACCAAAGTATCACATCGATACTTTTTCATCTTGATTACATGGTGAAATTATAATATTTTGGATATATTAGGTTAAATAAAATAGATGATTCAAATCAATCTCTCTCATTTCTTTTTCTTTTTTTTTTTAAACTGGCTACTAGAAAATTTCAAGTTACATTCATAGTTCACACAATGATGAAGGAAATTGGGCTGGATCAGAGCCAACCTTAGAAAACAATTTTTCTTTTTACTTTTTTTTTTTTTCTTTTTACTTTTTTAGAGTTAAAAAAAAATTTTTTTTTTTGGCCACGTGGCTTGTGGGATCTTAGTTCCCCGACCAGGGATCAAACCCAGGGCCCCAGCAGTGAGAGCGCTGGGTCCTAACCACTGGACCGCCAGGGAATTCTCCAGTTTTTCTTTTTAAATTGTAATGTTCTCAGTTCCTAAGCTCGAGGTCTCCTGAGAGGAAGCAAAAAGATTTCAGTTAATTGATGGTTCTGGTTAGTTGAGTTCACTTAATCGGGGCTTTGCCTCTAATTGCATCTACTGTCACCTCTCACCAGGTACAGGGCACACGACTTGTTATCAATTGCTCACGCTTTCTCTGTGGCTCCTGCTCAAGCTCCATTAAGAAAGGTACGGGTTGCAGAATTCAGGGGTCCCGCCCGCGGACACGTGGTAGGGTGACAATGGAATGTTGAAAGAAGTAGGACTGCTGGGTGCTGTCAGTGCCCAGCCTGGGGATGAATCGAGACTCGGTTATCTGAATGCCAGAGCCCTCGGCAGCTGCGAGGAGGCACTTTGCCAGATGACCTCTTGAGGGGGACTTGGCAACAATATAGTCTATCGGCGTCTTAACAGGCCTCCATCTCTCAGGAAAGCAAGGCAGCGTGCGAGGCTGGGGTTCCCACCCAGGGTCCTGGGGGTGGCTGAATGCACGACACCCAGTGCCAACAGGTGAGACGGGCGGCAGTTTTTCGGTCCCAGATGCTCACAGCCCCAGGGAGGAGGATGTCACATGCCATGAAGGGCCACGCAGGGACTTGCACTTAGGGACAGAGTGACCATCCAGGGCCTCTGGGAGGCTGACTTTGTAGTACCAAGAGGATGAGGGGACCACTGGTTCCCACAAGAGTTCGTGGTTACCTTCTTTGGATAATTCCGAGGACTGGCAGGGAACTAAAGCAGGAACTGCGCCTGGTGCCTGTAATAAGGAGGGTCCTTTGGCTTGGGGACCTTATCCCGGGGAGCAGAGCAGCAGGGCAATTACATTCAGGCCCTTTGAGTCCCTCCTGGTTTTCCCCAGATATCACGGCAGTGCGTATTATTAATTTTAGCCCTTATGTCACCACGTGGTGGGGGGAAAACTGGATGGTGGAATCATCATATCTGGGTTTGAATCTTGACTGTGTTACTTATTAGCATTTCAGCTCATGGATCCTCAGTAGGCCCATCGGGGATGTTAACATCTACCGTGTGTGTGAGTGTGTGTGTGTATGTGTGTGTCTGCCCATATAGCTATCTACCTATCTACCCACACACATAGATACACACACACACACACACACACATTTCTCCTTTCCAAAAGGGTGGTTTAATCCCCACCACCAGCTTTAAACAACAACATAACCACAACCAACTCAAAAACAGCATTTAATGAAAAGCAGATGCGTCAGTTAAGCAAACTGAGTCCTTCCAGCCAAAGGCTACATCTGGCCCTCCATGTACTATTTCCACTGACTTACTGAGGATTTGGTTTTGCATGGACAGAGGCAGACATTGGCTCATTCTGATTCAGGGCCAAGGAGCCAGCCTGTTAGTTTATGTAATGCTAAGAGGACGCAGCCTCCACCCTAGTTCAGATAAGGAAGTCCAAGTTCCAAGGGCTTTCTCTGGCATAGTGAAGGCAGCTGCCTGGGAACCAGGCACCGTGTAGCACGATGGCCGTGTATGCTGCAACTCCTCCAGAGGTGAGCCATTGCCTTCTTGGCTTAGAGGTGGCCTCACCTGCACAGACGCCCAGGGGACCAGCAGGGACCTGGCTGAGCAGAAGTGCCCCCTGCATGCAGAACAGCGGGGCGTCTGTTGGCCTTTTCCTTCCAGATACACACACTGTCTTTCTTCAAAGACAGAACTTCGTCCCAGCAGTTCAGGGCACCACCCTCAAGCCTCCTTTGCTGCTTCACTTCCATCTGTGTGTTGAGGATTTTGCTGCTCCTTGTTCACCCTCCACCTTGGCAGGGACATTCTCCGTAGAAACCCCAGCCTTGGTACGTCCTGGGATCCTGGCTTCGCAGCTGTGCTGGGCACCTCAGGGGACTACACTGGTGTGGTTCTTTGAGCAATGTGGGTGGTGGTGTTCTGGAATCCGGCAGACAGCCAGCAAAATTTCATAATCCCACGCCTGGCTCAACCCGTTCCTCAGCTCCTTCCAGGGGACGAATGGATGTGGATGGAGAGTTGCGAGGACCTTGGGTAGCCCAGCCCAGCTATCAGCTGTTTGCAATTATCTGTTTACGTGCATGTGTTTGTTCATAAACAAGCAAACAGCTCTTTAGTGAGCCCATGCTTTGTGTCAGATATAGTTCTTGCCTGCATGGAACTCACATCCCTGTGTGCGTGTGTGTGCATGTGTTTACATGTGTGTGCAAGTGTAGGCCTGTCGCTAACAAAGCAGTGATCATTGATGGAACGTTCCCTGAATGTCAGGCCCTGGGCCTGAGAATACTGTTCTCATTGAATCCTCACAACCACATTCAGCAGAGGTTGATGGAACAATTACTGCAATCTGTGCGAGGCATTATATTGAATACTAAGCTTAGCATTTCAAGGTAGAGCCTTCTAGAACCTATCCTATTATTAACACCATTTCACAAATGAAGAGACCCAAGCTGAGTGGTCAAGTGCCTGGCCTGGGGTTATACATCCAGTAAGTGGCCGAGCTGGAACTGACATGTCGTGCCCCTAACCATGAGGCCTCGTCTGTATACATGGATAGATTTCTCAGTGGGCCTGTCTACAAATTCATGTGCATCCATGTTTGTATAAGTAGCCCCAAAGCCAGAGGTTACTGGGTTTGAGGGTATACTTTATCCCTCTGGCTACAGTATCTACTACCATGAGTCTTTGTTTCCTTATCAGTGAATCAGTTGATGATGTCTGTCTATTAGCCTCATGGAATATTAGCAGGGGGGTTGGGGGCAATGAGATAATGTTCAAGAAAGGCCATTGTCTGAAAAGAATCATATGGATAAAGAACCAAGAAAAGTATCCTATAGATGGAAAGAAAAACTATTGGGTGAAGAAAGTTAATTTTTATCAATTCTCTACTAAGTTTTCCATTTGATGCTCATAATCACCCAGCCGAGTGGGTATTATTATCCCCCCTATTACAATATGAAAGAGGGAAAATGAGCCTCTGAGTAACAGAATGGTGGAGACAGGGTTCAAATCCAGGTCTGGCCCTGCTGGAGCCCATGTTCTTTGCTCTAGACCAACAGTTGGTAAACTATGGCTCACTGGCCCGATTCGGCCAGCTGTCCGTTTTTGTAAGTGGAGTTTTATTAGGACCACAGCCATGCCCAGTCCTTACAGGCTGTCCATGGTTGCTTTGAGCTACAACAGCAGAGCCGAGCCATTGTGACAGAGACGATATGGCCTGCAAAGCTGGAAGACTTTACTGTCTGAGCCTTTACCGAAAAAGTTTGCAAACTCCTATTCTAGACTCTATTATAAGGCCTGTGGTAAGAATGATTTTTTAAAGTAGGTAAAAAAGAAATGCTAAAAACTGTGAACATGCACATATACTGTGTATGTTGCATGTGTACAGAAAAAAACTCCAGCCATCTGGAGCCTTTGGGAGATAAGACAAACCTAATTTTCTCAAGTTACGTTTTACCCATAAGGAATATTTCTAAATTATATCACCCACTTTCCTACCTTCTGAGGCAGAGTATGCTGGGCATGTGTTAAACTTTCCTTGAAGAAATCTCACCATCATTTTAAGCACTAGATTTTGGATTCTGCTAAAAGCACTAATGACTCCTGATGGCATTGAGAATGCTGTAGCTCTTCACTCAATGGCCCCAGAGTCCTTTTTTAAAAAAAAATCTTTCTGTCTGCTTTTCAATCATTTTTCTTGCTCTTACATTTCTTGCCCACTGTTATTTCTCCCCACTTTCAATGTGGCTGATTGTAACCCTCTGCTGGCTCTGCTTCTCAACTCCAGAAATCATCACACTCATTAGAAATGTACAGAGAGTAAATAGGTTGTGTTTCAGAAGCTGGCACCTGTGTATCCCTCTTGTCCTTGGCTGTTCTGTGTAGCTGAGCTCCATGGAAGCGAGTTGACACCGTATGTGTTGGTTTCCTGCTGTTGTCTGAAGGCAGGTAGTGGTCCGTGTTTCCCTCTCCATGATGGCCCTGGTGTCCCAGGGTTCAGATTGACAGTAGCCGAGGAAACAGCAAGCAACGCAAGCAGATGGTGAGTGTGGCTGGTGCCTCTCACTTTGCAAAATACCGAATCTTATCCTCAGGTTTGAGCTTCAATAGCCAGAGCTGACTGAGTTACTTTCATCTTCATCACAGATGTTAGCAGAAATAAGGCTCAACATGGTGGAATTTAAGACTTGGGAAACTCAGAGTTGCCTTTGAAATTCAAGCACAGTTTCATATTTAGAGACGTGTCTTTAAAATAGAAACTGATTGTAATCAAGTATGAAAACGCAATTGTTACTCGTTTTTTAATCACCCGACCTGAGTGTGGTTAACTATTTTTGTTGACATGTGTGAGTGTTTCTTATTGAAAGTAAGAATTGTGAGTAATTCTTATTGAAATGTACACACTTGGTCTGCCAAACACTTTTAAATCCGCTTTCGTTTTGGTGGGTGGTTGCTGGTAGATGGCAACAGCTAGAGATGAGGGCAGGGCTAGATGGGCGTGTGACCTGTGCTCCGTGGGACCCTGCACTTGGTTGAATGCTCTCTTGTCACTGCCTTGAAATTCTTAATACGTTTTTAGTAAGAGGCCATGCATTTTCATTTTGCACTGGGCCCCGCGAGTTACGTAGCCGATTTTGGCTGTTGCGGAATAGGATCGTGGAATATCAAAGTTGGAAGGAGCTTCAAGATCAGCCTTCCAAAACCCCTCATTTTATTAATTTTTTAATGTATTTTTTATTGAAGTATATTTGATTTACAATGTGTTAATTTCTGCTGTACAGCAAAGTGATTCATTTATACATATATATATTTATATTCTTTTCCATTATAGCTTATCACAGGATATTGAATATAGTTCCCCGTGCTATACAGTAGGACCTTGTTGTTTATACATCCGATATATAAGAGTTTGCATCTGCTAATCCCCAACTCCCAATCCATCCCTCCCCCACCCACCTCCCCCTTGGCAACCATGAGTTTGTCCTCTATATCTGTGAGTCTGTTTCTGTTTTGTAAGTAAGTTCATTTGTGTCGTATTTTAGATTCTACATATAAGTGATATCATATAAAACCCCTCATTTTAAATATGGAGGAACTGAGGCCAAAACAAAAATGGAAGTGACTTGCCCAAGGAAACAGGACAATGGATGGCAGATTCAGAGACGTGGGACCCCCGATCTTCAGGTTCCCTTGTGATTACAGCCCCTTTCTCCTACACAGAGGCAGTGCTTCCTGCCCAGTTCATGATTAGGGATGATGAGTGAATTTAATAATAATCTAAGCAGTTAATACTGATGAATTTAAATTTGCCATTTATCCCCCTTTCCCCAACACACATGCACACAGAGTAAGTAACCAGTTTTGTCTGTATCATTCGAAAGTGGTATAATGGAATTCTTATTGATAGTATAAAAATTAGGACAAAATTCAAAAATGCTAGCAATTTCCCTGAATTAAAAATTTGAATGGCATTTTCTTTCTTGCTTACAAAAGTAATACATTCTCATGGTTGGAAATTTGGAAAATGACCAAGAAGAAAAACAAATCACCATGCCACAGTTTATGTGTATTTTTTCCTATCTTCTTTTCCATGCATGCACATTTTTTTAATAGTTGATCTCTAAGTCTATTCGTTGAACCTTTACATGCCGTTTAACATTATATTAGGTTAGACCATATGAAACTGCTGTTTTTGTAGATCAAAAAGGGTTGAATACTGTATTGGCAATTTGATGTTCAACCAAGTTGCAAAAGCATTTCCTTAAATCATAGAGTATTCTTTGTAAACCTCATGTTTATTGGCTGTATAAAACTCCATTGTGTGTCTGCATGCAGTTATGTAACTTTTACTGAACAGTATTATCCTATTTTATGTAATAATTAATATACTTATTATAACATCATACATAAATAATTATACACAAATAACTATGTCTTATGATAAAGCATCTTATTCCCTTGCCTTCATAGATGGAATATTCTTCAATAAAAATCACTTTGATTCTTTTTTATGTTAAAAAAAAATGGTGTTTTATTTAAAAAGCTTGAAAAAGGTGGAGAGAAAGCAAGAAGTAAAATCATCATCCTGAAATATAATCTTTGGGGCATTTCTTTCTGGTCTTGGTTTCCTACGTTTGTATGCATTTGAAAGCCTGCATTTTTTTTGTCGCTGAACAACATGTGGTGAACATTACATAGAATATTATGAATCTGATTAAGTGCATTCCCAGTGACTGTGGGAAAAGAGCTCCTCAAAGTGAGGTCCATGGGTCAGGGCCAGTCACGAAGCGTTTGTTTGTCACCGTCTGTGCTGAGACAGCTTCAGAAACTGAGGGCAAGCTTTTAGAAACTTTTATAGTAATTGGGCATTGCCTGGCACCCAAGCATGGCCAAGCATCTCTTTTTTTTTGATACTTCATTTTTTGTTTTATTTTACAAAGCCATCAGTCTGAGATAGAGAGGAGGAAAAAGACCTTTCATCCCAGCGGGATGGGGAAGCATTGCTACATAACCCAGCCAGCGCCCGGGCTCCAGCACAGGGAGGGCAGACGCTCCCTGTCTGATCCTAACCACACGTGCGGTACGGGCTTTTAAAATTCCTGGGTTTGCTCTCTTGCTGTCTTTTTTGTCTTTTTCTGTCCCTTTTTGCTGCTCACATTGAAGATGTCTTTCATTTTCTCTGTTCCTGCCTTTTCCTCTTCTTCTCCCTTTTTCTTCTCATTCTCCCCCACTTATCTCCTGGTAACAAGGGAGGAGGATGCTGGCAAACCCCAGTTCCACGCTTGTTAGAATGAGTTGGCAAGTGTGTCTGAACTGGGGTCTCAGAGTGGCTCCGTGTAAAGCAAACATGCTTTTTCATCCAGCTGTTGTGACACATCTTCCCACAGCTGGAGAACGAGGCTTTTTCTTATTTAGTAGATACTGGTTGCATTTTAGATCTGAAGCTGGCCGTCTCTGAATAACTTCAATGTGTTTTACAGCTGCACATTTTTTTTCACGTTAGCTACACTTTGTCACCTTCTCTATCCCTGCCATCCTTCCTTGATGGAGAGTCAAGAGCTAACAGGGCATTGTGGGGGGCATATGCAGTACCTGACCTTTTTCTCAGCGGGCTCCAAACCCAGAGAAGACAGCTGCACGTTGGTGACGTCTTGCTGCCGGTGAGCAGGAGCGAGTGACATCACGCTTTGGAATGTGGGGCCTCAGACTCCACCAGCCTGATGTCCCCTGGATGACACGCACAAGGCCAGTGCTGGGAATAAAGCAAACCGCGATGACAAAATAACTGGCTTTAGTTAAATAATTTGCTGTTTACGGCTTCTCTGTTTATGAATCAGTTAAAAGCCCTTTTAAGTGAAATTGGATAGACTACAAAGTGTTGGTTTCATGTGTTTTATTTGCAGTTTAATCAGCGTGATCCAGCTGCTGGAGTGGGGAGAGTCGGGCAGGGGTTTTAATTATCCCTGCTTTGCCCAAGTTAGGAATTCCCAATGGTGCAGTCTGTGCGAAGATGCCAAAAACTGCATTGTTCTTTAATTAGCTGTTGTAATTGTTTTAGTCTAATCTCCGTGATTAGCAGCAGCATTAAATACAGCAGGAAGAAAAGGCCTGTCCTCTATGCTCTGCCCCAGTAAACAGAGCCTTTCTCCCTTCTGGAGAGGGATATCAGAGAGAATCAATTAGAACTCAACCAGCGTTGATTGGAAAATGATAAAGACCAGCCACCATGAAGAAGAAATGGCTCCGGCAAGTTGGTTTATGACCCCCACTGCCGGCTGGCCTGGTGTGTTCTTCAGCCTTGCCCTGTCCTGGAGGCGTTTGGACAGGCCCGGCTAGATGGCTCTGTCCCTCTCTGGGGATGGGGAAATGCACAGGTCAGGCACCAGCTGTTGTTTTGGCTTCTGGTCCTCTGCTTCATGCATTCAACCACAAGCTTTTCTTAAGCACCTCTTTTGTGCCAGGCATCATGCCAGGTGCCCGGGCTACAGCTCTGATCAAGGCAGGCACAGTCCCTGTCTGCACAGAGTCTGTGGTCTCGAGGAGGAGACCGAAGTTAATCAAACACTTGCACGAGTCATTAGTTCATTGTAAACTGTGAAATGCTGTGAAGGAGACCTAGGAGGGCGTTTAACACAGGTAACTCACCTGGTCTGAGGGTCAGGGAGGGTATCCCAGAAGGGTGAAGTATATAAGCTGAGTGCCAATGGGGAAAGAGAGTTAGCTGAACCCAGAGACCAGAGGAAGGGTGTTTAAGGCAGAAGGAACAGCTTATGCAAAGGTCCTGAGGCAGGGAGGAGTTTGATCCTTCCTTTTCATCATTTTCTTGGAGGCAGTACTATGGTGGCAATGAGCCAGATTCTGGATTCAAGCTCCCTGGGTGCAAATCCCACCTCTGCTACTTAGAGCTGTGTGAAATTCTTCAAGTCACTTCACCCCACTCTGCCTCAGTGTTTCCAGGCTGTAAAATGGGGAGGATGATGATAACCATGGTAGTATCTAGTTCACAGTGTTGTTGTGGAGATTAAGATCATACATGTTAAGCATTCAGAACATTGCCTGACATATGGTGAGGCTCAGGAAGTGTAAGCCAGGGCAGCCTTGACTTTGGAATCAAACAAAATGGGCTAAAATCTAGATCTGCTGTGTGCAAACTTTGTGACCTTAGCCTGGTTACCTGCCCTTGCTGTCCCTGCTTTCTTCTGGATGAAGTGGGGACATTGCCTTGTGGTTTAGTCCTCTTGTAGTCTGTTGTAGATACTCAGAGACTAGTAGCTATTGTGATTATTCACGAGACATCTGCTTGGCACACGGCTCGAGGTTGATATTCGGTAATGACAAATTCCCTTGGATTTTTCTTCTTTCTTATCATTGTCTGTTGTCCTCCCCACACCCACAGAAAGGGTATCTCTATAGCAAGGTTTCCCAACCTCGACATTATTGCCGTTTGGGGCTGGATAAGTCTTTTCTCTAGTGGCATCCTGTGCGCTGTGGGGTGTTTAGCAGCGTCCCTGGTCTCTACCCACTAGGTGCTGGTACCGTCCTTCTCCCCTGAGGGGTGATATCCAGAGTGTCCCAGACATTGCCAAATACCCCTGTGGGGCAAAATTGCCCCCAGCTGAGAACCACTGCTCTAGCGAAAAAGAGAACAAGTAGACTAGCTGTTACTTTGGGAATGATCATTGGATATTAGGATAAAAATGGTAAAAATCTATTGGAGAAGGGAGTATACAACAGATGGTTTTGAGGCCCTTTCAGCTTGAGGAGTTTGCAGTGGTTCTCGAATTCAGCTCTGCACTGGAATCACCTAGGGAGGATAAAAAACTCATGCCTGCGCCCCCCGCTAGAGACGCCAATGTACCGGTGACCCTTGAACAACTTGGGGGTTAGAGGCGCCTGCCCTGCACGCAGTTGAAAATCTGCTTATAACTTATAGTCGGTCCTGTGTATCCGTGCTGCCAGGTATCCACAGTTCCTGGTACCCAACTTGGTCCTATCATGCAGGAAAGGGACCTCTAGCTAGAACCAAGCCAGGAGCCCCTGACCCCGTATGTTAAGGAAGTATTGACATAGGAGCCAAGGTGATTCTTAGGCAGTGGTTTACAAAACAAAATAAGATCTCAGCCTTCTGGTGAAAGGTACCCCTACCCCCCCCCCCCAAAGCCACATGCACCAGCGTGTCTTTGGAACATGGTGGTGTCTTTGGAAGTCCAGCAGACTTAGCAGGATGTCCTGTGCTGAGGCAGTGTGGTCCAGTGGTTAAGAACTCAGGCTTTGGAGTGATATCAACCAAATCCAGGTTCCACTTTCTCTAACATTCTTTCCTGGAGTATTTATTCAGTATCTACTGTGTGTCAGTATCGTTCCAGGCATTGGGCATACTGGGAGTCCAAGGTCCCTGACTTCATGGAGCTCAATAAGTAGAAATAGACTATGAACACCTAAGCAAAGTCATAAATAAGAAACTTCAGGGATGTGGTAAGGTGCTATAAAAAAAAAAGAGTGATGAGGTGGATTAACGGCTTGTGTGGGGTAGGTGGTATTTAAGCCTAGCTTTGAATGATGAGAATCAATCAGACTGACATTCAGGGATGTAGGGAATAGTACTCTAGGCAGAGGAGTGAAATGTGCAAATGTCCTGAGGAAGGAATGAGCTTGGCCTGGTGGTTAAAACATGGTGATGAGTGAGGGGAGGAGGGAGGAGCTGCCGGGGGGCGGTGGGCAGTCGTCGGATCCCATAGGGCCTTGCAGGCTGTGATAGGGAGCTGGGATTTTATTTTAATTACAAAAGAACACTTGAGGGTAATGGGATACTGCATATAAATATCCATATGGTGCCTGTCACGTGTGCTAGGTCCTCTAAATATTAACTATTTGTTTCATTATTTATTTATGGTTACTTTTTATTTGGACATTCATTCCCCAGACCTCTGGAGTATATGCCATGAATCTCAAAGGTTGCCCTTTCTCTCCAGTCCTAAATGACCTAAGAAGTTACAGCTCAAAGAACCATGAAGAGATGGCACGAGGCAAACACCTAGAAATGGAATCCCATCACAGTTCATCGCTGCCAGCGATGAGATGCCCATTAAATCTGCCTGGAGCTTAAAAGTCAGTTCTTTCAGATACCAGGTTCTGTGGAAAATTAGCTTTATCCCAAATCCTTCCACTCTCCAAGCCAGCCAAGTAGAGGTAAAACAGGGCCTCAGGAGAAGGGACCCTGACTCAGAAATCTGCATGGAGTGGGGAAGCAGGGTAACTGTGTCCCACGCCCACCCCACCCCCAGCTGTCATTCAAAACTCAGTACATACCCGCTGCCAATAACCTACAGCACCCCAGGCCCAGATGACATGTGTAAGTATCTCTTCTCCGCGTGGTATCCAAAGACTGAGTCAATAAGCTTAATTTCCTGTGGATTCCACTGTTTGGTTGCCGCAGCCTAGAAAACTGATCCGATAAAGGCTGTGTGCTTCAGGGAGGACAGCTTGTGTTGGGAGTAGTGGAACATGGCGGCAGTACGACCAGCCAGCCAGGTGGGATCCTGCCTAATCCCTCTTTGCTCTCGCACTCTGCTGGGGCCTGACCCAGGTATGGCTGCAACTTCCTAACCCTCTTCTGGGAACTTTGCAGGTCGTCATCACATTCTTGTTGGCCCCGGGTCAGAGCACAAAGATCTTGATTTAATTCAGTGGTAAGAATCTTGCAGAGTAACATCAGGGCCAGATCTTCTGATTTGAGTCCAGAGCAGTTGGAGGGAAGGATCAAGGGCCCTGGCCCTGGAGGCAGACCTGGGAACCACCAACAGGTTGGTGACCTCGTGAGCTTCTGTTTCCTAATCTAGGAATCATTCTCTGTCTACCTCATAGGGCTCACTTATTCACCAGAATTTATTAAGCACCTGTTATGTGTCAGGTCCGGGGCTGTGATGCTGGAGGAAATGCAGTGGAAGGCATGTCTTGATCTTCATGAGATACCAGATGTCCTGGTGGAGATCATAATGACCCGCTGTGACTGGGTGCTAGGAAAGAAGAGAACAGGTCTGGAATTGGGGGAGGTCCTACATGTGATAAGAGCTTGGGAAAGGGCTCTCCAGGGGCTGACTTTGAGCTGAGATGCAAAGGATGAGGGTGCACAAATGCCCAAAGTGATAAACACACAGGACAAGAAATGGATGGAGATCAAGGTAGCGGAAGGGAGGGGACGGAAGGAAAGAGGCATGAGTTGGGGTTGAATGGAGAGGTGAGTTCAGAGCACGCCAAGCCTGGTAGGTCCCAGGAAGTAGCATGGTTTTATTCTAAGGGTTTGCACCGTCTCTTGCCCGGCAGTTTGCTTTAGCCTCCACATCTGCCTCCCTCCTTCTCCCTTCCCTCCCCCACCCCCCTCCCCTCAACAGATATGCTCAGCACGGCTTCCAGAGCTGCTCTTTTAAATCATGAGTCAGATGAGGTCATGCCTCTGCACAAAGCCTTCCAGTGGCTCTCATGCCACTTGGAGTATAAGCCAAAGGCGCATCCTTGGCCAGGCTGCCACTAACCTCTGGACTTCATCACCTACTGTCTCCTCCCTCCCTGCAGGCACATCACACCAGGTCTGAGCTTTTCTCTTTTCTTTGCCTAAGCTTCCAGGTTATCGGATCGCGAGTTATATAAGACAAGGCATCCCTTTTTGCTTTGGCCGCCAGGAAGCTCAGAGCCTCATCTAATGTCAGTCGTAATCATTCTGTTAGCTTTGGTTTGTAAAGTTTCCCCTTCGTCACTGTGTTTATTGATTTTCTGTCTCTAGTGCAGTCATCGTCTGGCTTCTGTGTCTTTCATCGCAGGCCTGCCTTTTTTTGGAATGGGAAGGTGTAACTTGTAAGTTGCTTTCACGTGTTGCGGTAACCTAACGGTGTGTCCATTTCCCCCCTAGTACGGGTTCTTCTGGAGAGCAGGCGCATCGATGCCATTCATGGAGAAACAATTGTTGGCGTTGTGGGGGGAGAGGGAACCCTCTAGCACTCTGAGGGGACCCGCGATGCATATTCTGGGATGTCGAATCTAGTAGTTTCTAGGGGGCTCTAAAAATGACTTTGACACAGCCGGTGCAGCTGGGGTGGGCCGACTTTTCCTCTCCTGCAGCACCCGAGGTGCTGGTGTGTGGGTGATGAACCGGAGGCTTCTGAAGTCAGAGCCCCATCGGGTTCCTTGCCAGAGAGTGGGAAGCTGGGTGACACTCCAGGGCCGCCCATTCATTACCCCAGGTCCTGTCACTGCAGAACTTTCTCTGAATCTCCTGGTCCGAGGGTTACGGAGAGCTCCTGAAATGGTTCCTGGAAAAGGGTTATTTAGAAATCAAAACCAGTAACTAGTGAATCAACAAGTTTGCTTTGACCCATAGAACGTTTTCAGACAACTGGGTTTCCATGTTCTCTTGGCTGGACAAGCCCTGTCCGGTGCTCCCGGCCCTCCTACAGCGGATCAATGACCATGACTCAGTGATGCACCCTGTCTGGGGCTGCACTTCGAATCTCTGGACAGAAGAGAAGTAAAAGACCCCCCCCGCTTAACCCTGCCCGCTCAATCCCACTCTCTCCCATACAGAGCTCTGTGGGTTAACAGTCTAGGGTGGATCCTTCCAGCCTGATGCACACTTTCCAGTTGGGGAAACTGAGGCTCAGAGAGGTTAAGAGAGGAGCTTCTTGATCGGGCCCTGACAGTAGTTGCTCCACGTCGACGCAAACCCGTTCCCAATGCCGTAGTGGAGTTTTTCAAACTTTTTTTCCCATATGGTTTGAATTTTTTTTTTCTTAATGAAAAGAAACCTTTTCTACCTAACTACACTGATAGCATTATAGCGACATGAACAGAGCACCGAGTTGAAGAAGGAAAGAATTCACCCACAGCCCCACCTATCTGGCCAGAAACCAAGCAGCGTACGTGGGTCTGGGCAGTCCCTGTCCACACACACAGATCATCCTTACAGATCTGTAAGCACAACGAACGCTCCCTTCCAAGGGGCCCCACATGCCATAAAAGTCAGCAGCAAAGGGGAGCTTTGTCTGGTAGGTCGCTGGCCATGAGGCGGTGTCTGGAGGCCTGGCTGGTGAGGGAGGCCTTGTTCCGTGCTGTAAGGTCTCGCTGTGTATCCCCTCTCCCCGCTCCTGCCCCCACCCTAACCCCAGCAGCCAGGGGCTGAGAGGTTGGCCAAGCAGCCCAGCCTCCTGCTTCGTGCCCTCACAAGCAGACCTGTGTGGGGTTGCCAGGCGCCAGGGCAGGGGCTGGGACATGGAACAGCAGGTTTTTGTCTGGTCCTGATGTTGGCAAGACAGCCCAGGCCAGCCTGGCGAACATCACCAGACCAGGTACCTGGGGGCAGACCTGGCAGACAGGAGCACCTTTGAGCCGGAGCGAGACTGCCTAGGAGCCAATGGGACAGGCCATCTGTGGCCACAGCCCTCTCCCCCAGCTTCTCCACTCAGCCTCTGCCAGTGGGCTCTTTCCCAGAGGACCTGGTCCTTCAGGACGAGCCTACAGCCTCCATTTGCCACCCAGCAGTCGTTTTCAGCTATGGATAGCCCCAGAAACATCCCTGATCCCTGAGAACTTGCATAAGTGTCAGAACTTGCCAGAGAAGCAATAATGAGTGTCGGCTTTGAGCCAAACTTCCGGAATTTATTAATATTTCTGCCCCCTGCCCCTCCTGTGCAAGTTGCTTTATTCTCTCTGTGCCTCAGTTTCCTCATCTGCAAAATGAGATTCTGATAGGGTTGTTGTGAGGAATCGATAGTGAATACACACGTACACACACAAGTGAGTGCAAGGAAGATCTGAAAACTAAGGTCTGTGGTCTGGTTAACAGTACTGGACTGATGTTCATTGTCTGGCTCTGATATTGCACTGCAGTTATATAGGATGTCACCTTTGGGGGAAGCTGGGCCAGGGACCATGGACCTCCCTGGACTATCTTGGCAACTTCTGTGAGTCTATAATTATTTACTTCTAAAAGTTGAAAAAGAAAGAAAGGAAAATATGTTAAAGTATGTGAATAGCCTTAGGACAGGCTTGGTGTGAGGGTGAGGACAAGGATGATAATTTGAGGATGGTTCAGTCCATCCTTTCCGGCGCTGGGCCACGAGAGGGCTTACAGGCCAAGAGGAAGCAGAGCTTCTGTGGCCTCCAGGCTCCCTCCCCTCCCCCGCTCCCTTTGCCTGGCTGATGCAGGACATTCCCTGTGCACACCTGGCTTCGTGCTGCTGAGTGTCCCTCCTGCAGCGCCCTCTGTCTGGAATGCCCCTCAAACCCTTCTTGTCCAGTGTGCTCCAGCTCACACTTGCCTCTTTCAGAAGACCTTCCTGGGCCCCCGTGACCTCTGCCTGGACCCACACAAGGCTCTAAAGCAGTTGTTCTCAAAACGTGGTCCTGGGTAGACAGGCGGTGTCAGCGTCACGCGGGAACCTGAGGCAAATGCAGATTTCCCTGCCACGCCCCAGAGACCTCCTGCATCAGAAAGTGCGGGTGGGGTAGGGAGATCCACGGTTGAACAAACCCCCCAGGTGGCTCTGAGGAACCTGCTCTAGCCCCGAGCTTCTCACACTTTAACACAAATCACACCCGGCTCTTGGTCAAGCGCAGATTCTGATTCAGCTGGTCTGGGGTGGGGCCTGGGAGTCTGCATTTCCAAACCAGCCCGCAGGTGATGCAGTTGCTGCTGGGCTCCTGGAGGCCACAGTCCACATCTCCTTTCCACTGCCCAGGCAGTAGGAACTTGGCAATTTGTTGTTGTTGTTGAAACAGCGGGTGGATTTGCAGAGGCTGGTGATCCTGGACTGAGGGGTGGGTCTTCTCGTGGAGGGCGGGGGGCAGGCAGCCAGGACCCGTCCTCATGTGGCTGCAGCTGGAAGAGGGAAGCTTGCAAAGTGGGGAGGGAAGGGTTGGCCACAGACCATCCAGGCAGGCAGACACCACGCTCTGCCCGGCCCCCTTTCTATCCTAATGGTGTCTGGGAGTGGAGCCATGGGACGTGATCCCTGAAAGGGACACTCTTTGTCTACACTTGGAGCAAGCCTCTCTCTTCCTCCCCCTATTTATGCACTTATTTATTCTGCAAACGTTTATTGAAACTGAGTAGAGCAAAGTCACGTTAGTGGGCAAAATAGATTCCCACTCTGCCCTCAGACAGTGCCATCGTCTGTTTGGGGAAAGATGTCAGTCATTGAACAAGACAGTGGTAAGTGCAGTGAGATGACGGCTGAGTGTCCTGAGGGGTTCCGCTGCAGGACCTGACCAGGGAGGGTCAGCAGAGTTTCCCTGGGGAGGGGACATTTAAGCTGAAACAACAAAGTGTAGACTGGGTAAGGATTAACTGAGGAAGAGGAAGCAGCATGTGCAAAGGTCCTAGGCTCAGTGGGAACTCATTCCAACTCATAACGACTGGAGAGAAAGCTAAGAAGCAGGAGACAGTGGAGAAGGGAAGGGGAGGGTAGGCAGGGGCTGTATCTAGCAGGGCTCTGCAGGCTGCAGTCAGAATTCCATCTTTGTCCTAAGAAAAATAGGGAGAATGGAAGGATTTTAAGTGAATGAGTAGCATCTGATCTGTCTTTTCAAAGGATCGCTCTGGCTGCGGGGCGGGGGTGGGGGGGGGAAGGGATGGATGGGCGGGTGAGTTACATGCAGGGGCTCAGTCAGGAATCTGCAGTTCTCATCAGGTGCAGGTGATGGGGGAGCTGGAGAGAAGTGGATGGGGCCAAGGGAGACCTAGGACTTGGCAAAGGATTGGAGTTGGGATGAGAGAAAGAGGAAGTGTCCAGTAATTCATTTCGGTTGCAGCTCATTCCTAAAGGCAGATCCCGGAAGTTTCAATCTAATTCCATCTTTATGCCCTGCCACCAGCCTCCAAGCCCAGCTGCCTTTGAGCTCACATGACTTTTCTCCCCCGCTACCCTTTTTCCCTGGGGTCCCTCCACCCATGTACCTGTGACCTTTGCACTTTGCTTTCTCTCTCCGTAGCCTCCCTAAGCATCCTCTGAAAGGTTATGTTCCGGTGCTAAGGAGAAGCACGGGTTTTGCCACCTCTAAGCCCAAACCACAGACCTGCAACTTAACTCCATTCCTCTTCATCTTCTCGACTGCAGAGGCTCATCCACGAAATAGGAACATTAAACCATTTGGGACGAGAAGTGCTTCGAAAGAATCACTTAGGAGGGAGAGGAACAAGAGGCAGGTTGAGTGGCGGGGATGTTTACTACGATATCCACATGAAATCTTCAGGGCTGGAAAAGTAGGTTCTCAGAAAAGTCTCCCTCTTCACAAGGCAGAGCACAAACGATGCACTCTCGTAGCAGCCGACTGTTTCAGAGAAACTGAGCTGGTGTCTGCCCTGGACAGCCTCTCTCCACTCATTCATCATGAATGAGAGCCGGGCTGAAGCAGCCAAGGCAAGCAGGGGCGGCTTGGTGCTGTGCCCTCGCTCCTCTGCCCCTGCCTTCTTCCGACAAGTAGTTGCTGAGTGAGGGCCCACTGTGTGTCGGGTGCTTCAGACTAGTGGTTCTCAACCAGGGGGCCCTTGTGCCCCCCGGGGGATGTTTGGCAAAGGCCAGAGACAGTGTTGGTTGTCTCCATTGCAGGTTGCAGAGGGAGGGATGCCGCTGGCATCTAGTGGGTGGGGGCCCGGGAAGCTGCTGAACGTCCTGCCGTGCACAGACAGCCCCCCAACCACAGAGAATCGTCTGCCCGCAAACGTCAGTAATGCTGAGGTTGAGAAACCCCGTTATAGACCCTTGCGCTTCCCTGAGTCTCCCCGGCCCCTCCTCCCCACTGGGCAGATGTCTTTTGAGCTCTCCTTCATGCTAGGCTCCGCGTTGCAGATTTGCTTTTCCACGAACCTTCATTTTTTTTTTTAGTCATTCACGTTTTCATTCCCCTGTCTCCATCCACCCAGATTTACTCAGCATCCGTCATGGCATTAGGCACCATGCTAACTACTCTTCCTATTTTACCTCTAATTCTCATGACACTTAGAGGAAATAGGCATTTTTCCCCACAGAAAATAATGAATCCCATATACTGAACATCCGTGTGCCAGGCAGTGGGAAGGATACTGATTTCTACACCTCATGGCAACTCTGACATGAATTAGGTTTTATAATCCCATTTATCCCAACATGGGCGCTTGGATGAGAGAAGGATCTCAGTCAAGTTCACATGCCCAGGAAGTGGGAAAGAAGCTTGGGATCGGGGTGATCTTTGGGCTGGTCTGCAAGAGCGTGGGCAGGTGTCTTAGGACTAAGCCAGCCTGTGAGGAGGCAGATAGAGCTGCCGTCTTCTCTGCACCCTCAGCCACTGTAGAGAAACCAAGCGAGAAGTGGCAGTTCTAGTGGAGTCCTACCCTCACCTTACAGGGGGTGGGTGGGGACCGGAACGGTCAGGAGGAAGAGCTCTGAAGAGGAGAAGGGCAGGAGCGCCCTTCATTCTGGGTCTGTGCTGTGCCTGGCCCTGGTCTGTGCCCATCTTTCATAGTCTTGGGGACGTCACACAGGCAACTTTTGCGACATGTTTTGTCAACTCTGGCACACTGCTGGTATTCCGATCTGGATCTTTCTCTGTTGTGCGGGGGCAAGGGGGTTGTGTACATTGTGGGATGTTTAGCTGCATCCCTGGCCTCTACCCACTAGAAGCCAGTAGCCGCCCACCCTACCTCCCCCAGTTGTGAAAACCAAAAATGTCTCCAGGCAGTTCCAAGTGTTCCCTGGGAGGTAAAATCGCCCCAACCCGCAAACTGAAAACCACTGCCCTAAGATAAGCAGCCTCACGCCAGTTGTGTAGGAAAGGAAAGCACTGCCCAGAGGGAGAAGTCAGCTGCTCAAGGGGTGATAGTTAGCCCGTAACCTCATCTAAGACTGAACTCGGGCCTCCTGGTCTCCCAGCCAATGGAGTGCTCAGGACATCGGCCGCCATTTTGGGCACTTGGGGTCGTGGAAGCGTCTGGAGGAATGGGCCATCCTTCTCAACCCCCTACACCCCTTTGCCCTGTTTTGGAGCCTTCGGGCTCTCCCGCTCTGCCCAGCCCATTGTGGATTCTTAAGGGGTGCCAACGGACTGGCTGATGGGCGCGCTGAGGCTATATTACGCCAGCCGTCCATTGGTGATCACCAAGAGGGGAAGCAGATCTGCTCTTTCTGAACTCCCAATGGCAAGCCTCTCCTGTGATCCCTTTCAAGCCTCTTTATTTTAGACACTTCCAGGCATCAGTCCCTCTGCAGACCCAGCAGACCGAGGCTGAGCACGATCAACGCATCGCTGCCCACTCTTCAGAGGCCATGCTTGCCCCTCCTGGCCACTCCTTCCAGGAGTAATTGCCCAGTTGAATTCCATTTGTAGACTCTGCCTCCAAGAGCGCAGGAAGGCCCCTGGGCATGGAAGCAGTCCAAGCCCTGATCAATCCCTTCTTTTATTCAGGGCAAAGTTACAAATGGGCTGGCGTCATTGGAAAGATTTTCTACCTCACTGTTCAGAGAAGCCCTTATGAAAGATGTATTGATGGATCCCCTTGCACCGGGATGTTACTGGCCTCAGAAAGCCAGGAAATAAGTATCTGCTGGCTATCATTCTGCCACAAAAACCCTCTTTCAGGTCAAATTTCCTCTGTGCCCAAGCTCATTTGATTTAAATCATTTCACTGTGAAATATAAATAAAATAGAGATGACTGCTGCAATGAAAAAGAGAAACACCCTGGTGATGTAGTTTTGACTCCCAGAAAATAGGATGTTAAAACTACAGGCTCATATAACTAACGGATTCCCAAGCCCCAGGCACTGGCCCACTTATTTCAGGCAGCACAAGTGAGTAACCACCCGAACGTGTACCGCCAAAGAGACCAGACTCTCAGGTTCGAGACTCAGCTATGACTCACTTCATCTGTGTGACCTTGGTCGAGTAACTTTGCCTCTCTGGGCCTTAGACTCTTCCTCTGTATAATGAGGAGGCTGGAATACATGCCTCTAATATCCTTTGGTTTCATGAATGTAGGGACATTCAAGACTTGGAAACTCAAAACTTACCAAAAGGATACGCTTTAGAGGCTGGGAACTGGTGTTCATTTTCCCAGAGGACCCTTGTCTTTGTGAGTGGGTTTGGAGATGGTGTTAGAGGCTAAACATTCGTAACCCCAACCCCCTGCAAATTCGTATGTCAAAGGCCTCACACCCAATGTGATGGTATTTCGAGGTGGGGCATTTGGGAAGTAATTATGGTTCAGTGAAGTCATGAGGGTGGAGCCCCCAAGATGGGATTTGTGCCTTTGTAAGTAAAAGAAGAGATACTATGTGAGGACACAGTAAGAAGGCTGCCATCTGCATGCCAGGAAGAAGAGGGCTCTCACCAGCACCTGGCTGTGCTGGCACCCTGATCTCACACTCATCAGCCTCCAGAACTGTGAGAAATAAATGTCTGCTATTTAAGACACCCAGTCTATGGTATTTTGTTATTGCAGCACAAATGGGCTAAGACAGATGGATACCTTCAAGTTGTGAGCTTTCAAAGATGTATACAAAGAGGACTTTTTAAAAATTCAGTTCATATCCAGTTTTTCAGAAGAGCATCTACTGCATAAAGTGAAACACACATGTACAGTGGAATTGTATCTTACTTGGGGTTTAGGTTTAAAAGTCAGCAAAAATCCTGTGTGGTCTGAATTTTTGTTCTATCTTGTATATTCTCTCTCCTCTCTCATTCTTTCTCTCTTTACTTCTCTCACGTTTTTCCTATTCTTTCACTCATTTTCCCTCCTCAGTGACCTGCATTTGAATGCACTTCATTCAAATACACATAGGATGTATCCCCGCCCCGTCTTAGCTCAGGCTACTCCAACAGAATACCATAGACTCAGTGGCTTATAAACAACAGACATTTATTTCTCACAGTTGTGAAGTCTGGAAGTCTGAGATCAGGGTGCCAACATGGTCAGTTTCTCTTTTCTTGGCTTCAGACAGCCAACTTCTCATTGTGTCCTCATGTGGCAGGAGGAAGGCAAGAACTCTCTAGGGTCCCTTTTATAAGGTCACGAATCCCATTCATGGGGGCTCTACCCTCATGACCTGATCACCTCCCCAAGGCCCCACTTCCTAAGACCATCCCATTGCGAGGTTAGGATTTTAACATGCATTTGGGGGGAAACCGCCATACGTAACCTCCTAATAGAAGAATGCACTTGGTAAGTTACTCTGGAAATGACGCCCGCATGGAAAGGAGAATGAAGAGCTTTCAGCTGCCCTTTGCTTCTCAGAGGCCCTCGGGGTTGACTTTATAGTTGTTTCCTGGCTCAGGTGTACTTCCCTCTGCACGTGTCGGGGAAGGGGCTTAACACGGCAGTTTTCCCCAGCTGGAGAGGGCACCCCATCCCCCATAGTTAGCCTTACTCGAGGCCGAAGGAGTGATGGGTGAGTCGCAGTCAGGTTAGAAGCAGTGAGTTAACACCCCCGCCCAGGCTCCCTGTGGCTGCCCAAGCGTCTGGTCTGCGGGAAGGGGGTCAGCACACAGGACTGACTGTTTCTCACACGGGTGGGCTCCAGACCTGGCTCTTTTCACCTGGAAATAAAAGTTGTCCGGAAGCCAGAGCCTAGGGTGTTGCTTTAGTAGAGCAATACCTCATCTGTTCAGCAAAAAGGTATTCTGTATTTTAAATAAATGTTCCAGAGAACAAAAGCTGACCCCTATAAGTCTCTCACACACACACACACACACACACACACACGATTTAGTTGACTTGTCCCCACGGAGGATGTGTCACATCTATGCTTTATCAAACATGGTCTGAAGAACAAAATGCAAAGTGTTCTCAATGGCATCATCATTATCATCATTGATTGTTGTGCTGTGCTGTGGTTTGTGATACCTGAAGGAGTTATGAGGGTGCGACAGAACTCTCTGCCTGTCTACTGAAGGCCCCTCCCCCCGCACCTACTCCTGCTGACTCCGCCCTCTCCACCCTTCTGCAGCGTCCTTCTCAGTGCACTTGCTTCTAGGAGGCCGTATTGATCTCCCCTCCCCAGCCTTCCTCTCCTGTCCTCTCATTCACACTCAACGTACACATTCTCATCTGCTGTCATCAAGCATCCAGAAGGACATTTTTTTAGAAATCAGAGAAGGTGGTTAGATTAGTAACCGTAGATTTATACTCACGTTGGACACGTGAACTTGAACCCCAATCTGAGAATGAGCTGCGCTCCTGTCCCGGTTGGTCAAGGCCAGGGCATCCGGATGTAGGGAACTGAACGACCTTCGGAGTCAGCACCTCCCTGTACAACAGGGGGAGTGTGCAGGGTCACTGGGTGTGACCGCGGGAGACACTAGGAAGTGTGACTGCAAACATGCACATGCGCTTTGGGGTCAAGACTTCGTGGCCACCCAGATGCCATGACCCTGCCTTTTCTGGGTCTGTGGCTTTGTTCTCGGTGAGTTTGCCGACCGAGAATCCCTGCAGAAGAATGTTGGAGCCATGACCTCATTACCCCATCCTTTCCTCTGTCTCTGCAAAGTTGGGGGATATGTGCACACTTTGATTTACTTGTCTTGAGTGCTCTGCAAACATTCTGTGGAAACAGACACCTTCTCACTCAGTTTTACTGGCCAGGTGCAAAGAAGAAACTTGCTCAACTGGTCCTACAATTTCGATGACAACCCATCCAGTTCCCACGACTTTCTGGGAAAAAAAAAAAAATCTTACCTGCGGATTTAGTAGGTTCTTGGCAGGTGACGCATTTGGACATAGGCTTACAGCAGGTTTAGAGCCAAGAACACATGTCAGCTGTTTCAAAGGAGGTGAGAGTCAGGAGTCAGCTGAAATAAAATGTGTTGCAGTCACTGGCTGCTCTCCCCTTCCCAGCCCAAATCCCAGTCCGTTATTTCACGCCTCGACTGTCCCGTCCACGTATGGTCCTTCTGTAATCCAAGGAGATCGAGCCATTGGTCACCGCTTTGGTGAGGGGAGGGGGAACAAAAGACACACTGCCACATATGCATCTCTGCACCTAAACTTGCACCTGCCCTTCCCTCTGCCTGGAGCCCTGTGCCCCCAAGTTCCAGCAGGCCCGCTCCCTCCCCTGTCTTGGGCCATCTTCTGGGGAGGCCATCCCCACATCGCCACTTTTAAATTGCAAAACTGCCACTCTTCTCTGTCCCTCTGCTCTGCTTTGTTTTTCTTCTAGCTTTTATTAGCAACTGACCCACTATGTGCTGTCACTGTTTGCTCCCCCATTCCCATGTAAACTCCATGCAAACACGACTTTATGTCTTATGAACTATATATATACACATATACACACACCCCCATATATGTACACATACATATATGTATTGTTCACATAGATGTTTTGTTCATATATCCTGAGAGTCTGCCACATCATTGGTTTGCAGCAAATAAGAATTAACAAATCATGTGTACACATTGATTATAAGACAGGCCTTAATTTCAGAAATGTTAAAATAGGGAAAAAATATGTTTGTCTTAAAATCAAGAGAACAGAGTAAAATATCCTGAAAAATGCCTGGATTACTTAGATCAACTAGTCATACCTATTCCTGGAATCAGGATGAAGAAGCGGAATGTATTTTATTTTATTTTATTTTATTTTTTTTTTAAGATTTTTAGAAATTTCATGTAATGTCTGAAACATTTATATTAACATATTTCCATACATATTTCCATACCGGAATGTATTTTAAAGACGTGTTGGAGTGACATCATTTCTCTTCTTCCAGCCCCTGTAATATCAGAAATCAGGAGAATAAAACAGTGCCGCGGGCGCCTGTGTTCTAGGCTTGTTTCTGAGTGCTTCCCATGCATTCTCCCATTTAATCCCCACAGTGGCTTGCTTATCGTGCCAGTTTAATAGAAGGGAAAACTGGGCTCTCAAGAGGGTATCAGAATTTCATTTTTGTGGATTTAAACATTTTTAAATACTCACAAATAAAATGTGAGGTGGGCAGACTTTCTGTGAAGAGCCAGATAGTAAATATTTGGAGCTTTGTGGGCCAGATGGCCTCTGTCACAGCTACTCGGCTCTGCCGGTGTAGCTCTAAAGCAGTTGTAGACAACATGTAAATGAGCAGGTGGGGCGGTGTTCCAATCAGACTTTACAAAAAGCAGCTGGCAGGCCAGACTGGGCCCAGCAGGTAGAGTGTGCTGACTTCTGAACTAAGTATAATCTTCATGAGGGCAAAGGACCCTGCCATTTTTTAGTTCATCATTGTATCCCGTTTAGGGAACACAGTGCTTTGCACATGGTCGGTCTTGAATGAATGAATGAACCAGGGACCTGTGGTTTCTGCCTGTTGAGACCCCGTGACTAAAGCTCCCTTTTCCTCTTCATACACGTACTTCCCTTTCCTTCCCTTGACCTTCTCTCCGGCCTGCCTCTCCTTCTCACCACTCCAGGCCCAGGAGACCGCTCCCACTTTCCCAGCCTCCCTCAAAAGGCCCCAGCGAGTTGGGTGATGTAGCCCAACGAGTTCTTCTGCCAGTAGTGGCTTTTTCTGGAACCTCTCGGAGTTCTGTGTGTGTACTGATTCATCTCTTTACACCCCTCCCTGTCCTAGGCAGGGTGTATGGCAGTCAACAAAGCAAAATAAGATTGCATAAATTAAAATGAGGCCAAAGGAAGGAAACACGATGCTGGGGCCTCAAGTGGGAGTCAGAATTGACTTAAAACACAGGCCACGAAGACCTCACTTGGGCGGGAACTGGAGATTTGGCTCAGAGCTTTCTGAGCAGCCTGCAGGAAAAGCAAATATACTCCCTTCCACCACTCTGTGTCCAAATAACTGACCCAGATCGTTGCTCGTGGCAGGCGAAGCTGTTCTTAGCGCTCAGGTCAGTTGGAAATGTCTCCAAAGGTACTCACGAGAGGAAACCGAGAGGGCAGAGGAAGAGCAGCTGTGAGCCTTCCTCACAGTGGACACGCTGGGAGTTCCTGGCCGTCTGGTACTGCGGTCCCCGGGCTGGACTCGACGTCTTGCACTGATGCTCAGATGGGTGAAGACACATCAGGGTATCTGGGCCTGGGTTGACCTGGCAACACCAGAGTGGATTTCAGGGCAGCTTCATAAACATCTGGACCCTGTGGCCTCCGAGCCGCACTAGAGCATTAAGTGGAAGCTCTGAGTCAGGGAGACCAGGTGAACATTCTGCCTCTGCTCTTGACCTTCGGCCTGGTCCCATCACTTCTTTGGACCTCAGGCTCATCATCTGAGAAATGGAGGTTGATATTAGCATTCAGCACCCGGATGCAAAGACAGCCCTGCGGCCTCTGCAGCTCTCATTTTGTTTAAGCCTCACAGCCATGTTGTAAGGTAAATGTCATCCCCATTTGCCTTATGCTGCTGAGAACTTTAGATCACGGTTCCTCAACCTTTTTTTCATTAGTACCCTCCCAAGAAGAAAAATTTAATTTAATTTAATTTAAATTCTCCCTAGTGAGAGAAATTAAATAATAAGAGATAAGATTGATCATGTAATGTTGAGCTTTGGAGGACCACAAACCATTGTAATAGCTAAGATTTTTTTCACCACTGCTTCCTCTGAGCCAGTCTTTGCTCCCTTGTGGGGATGATATCACCCCATGAGAATGTGTGTTTTAGAGATATTGCTGCTTCTTAAGTAAGAGTCCATTTGATGGATGAAGAAACTGAGGCCCAGAGATGTAAAGTAACCTGCCCAAAGTCCCATAGCTAGAGAGAGGGAATTGGAATTCAATCTTAGAGCGTCAGCCGGACTCTAGACTGTGCTTTGAGCCACATGCCAACTAACTGTGCCTCTGTTCTGTGTCCTGCTTTTTTCACTTATCTGTATACCTTGTCCACTGCTCTGTTTCAGTTCATATAGAGTCACCTTGTTCTTTTTATTGCCGCATAATTTTCCATTTGCATCAGCATAGCCTAAGTTATTTATCCAGGCCACAGCTGATGAAGATTGGGGTTATTTCCAGTCTCTGGCAATTACAAACTCAGCTGTAACAATCCTCCCTGCGTATATGTCATTTTACTTAAGTGCAAGCAACCCTGAAGGTTAAATTCCTCGAAATGGAATCGCTGCACACTTGCTAAAAGGTAGCATTTTGGTTGGGAGTGTGGAAACTGCTCCACAGAGTTGAAATTCTTACCGAGCCATCCAAAGTGGATTTGGACCACTTTCTCAACTCCTAAGCTACTGTTTTGACCCCCTCACTCCGCCTGACCTGGTTATTGATTTAGATACGGGCTCCCCACCCCTGCCACCTTTTATGCATTTGGTCACTGGATTGTCCTTGTGTCATCTGGTATTTCCCTACGAGGCTTTGCACGGTTATTTTTGAACTTCAATTTTCATTTCATTAAAAGAAAGCCTGGGCAGCCAGCTTTTATTCCTGTCACCTGGGTACGTGCTTTGAAGAGGGCTTGGAAGGAGGCAGCACGTGGCTTCTCCCAGGTCTTGATGCCCCTCGGGTTGGGGGCAAAGCAAAATCCTTCCCGTGTTGCTAGTCCTTTTGAAACTTTCTCTAAGAGCAAAGTCTCAGTCTGCAGGCTTTCCTTGACCTTCATTTATATGGGATAGGACTGTCCTTTGGCAGTCAAGGAAATCCAGCATGAGTGGTCCTGCTTCAGTATCTGCAGGGGGCAAATTAAAATCGCTTCTCCTAGACCTTAGTGGTAGAGTTTCTACGGCTGAGTCAAGACTAAATCGACCCCCCTATACTGTGATCTCAGTTAGAAAACCATGAGGTGGAAAGGGGAGTGGAAAGTCATGGAAGGTGCCTTCAGCCCCTCTCTGCAGCAGCGTGGGCTGTGATTAAAGCCTGTGCACTATTAAAATCATCTGAGTAATTAAACCCAATGGTGTTTGGCAGTGGTTTGTTCTGTAAGTTCCATGAGGAAGAGCTGGTGAACGGGATGGGAAGGCATGAATAGTATTTGGTACAAATAGAATCTTGCAGCCTACTTTGGTTGTGAAGTCTGGCTGTCGCTTACTGCCACCCCACTCCCATTCTGTAAACTTTCTCCAACTCAGCTTGGCTGATTAAACATGGCGGCCAAATTGAAAATGGGATGTAGCTGGATTCCACGGTGGGTGGTGGTGGGGTTAACCAGGCTTTCCCACTCTGCCTGGAGCACAGGAGGTGCACAGGCAACAAATATTTACCTGATTCCTGTGAGGTACTGGGGAGCGTTTATGGGAAATAAACAAGAAAGTAGCCTGCATTCTAGTTGGAAGATACAGACAGTAAGCAAATATATAATATCCCGGATGTAAGTGGCACAGAAAGGAGCATAATAAGAGGGATAGGGAATGCCTGTTGGTGGCAGAGGGAGGTTCTTGGAAGAGATGTCTTCTGAGCAGCTGCATGAGGAGTGAACCAGGAGAATATTTAGGGGGAGATTTTTTTCCAGGTATAGAGAACAGCAAGTGCAAAGGCCCTGAGGTTGGCTGCAGCATTTGCCTTGGGACGCACCAGTGTAAGGTCTGCAAAGAGCACCACAGGAGATCGGAGCTGAAGGCTATTCAGTCAAGCCTCTACCCTGTCAGAGGAAGACTGAGGCCAGAGCAGGGGTAGCTGACTGTCCCCAAATCATACAGCTGCTGGTGGAACAGTTTCTCAGGACTACTGACTCCCATCCTCACACTTTGAGGGTCCTCAAGTGTCATGTCAACCAACCTGGCTCAACTCCCAACATCTCCATTCACCAGCTGTGTGGCTCAAATTACTTCACTTCCCTGAACCTCAGCTGCCTCATCTGTGAAATGGGAATAATGAGAGTAGTTACCTTCAGGCTTGCTGTGAGGATTAAATAACACATGGGCTCCGTGTGTGATGTGCAGTAGCTTAGTCTGTAGTGAATCTTAGGGCCCCAAACTTCTTGGTACTGAATATACCCCCCCCCCCACTCCCTCACCCCCAGGCATGACACCTATCCTTCCTTACGTGGCTGTCACCTGACCCAAACCACGTTTGCGTTTGTTTGGACTTCTCTTTGGGGGCTCTGTTTTCCCGATGAAGACTTTTGGCAAGTGGAGCAGTGAGGGATGTGCTTCGGTTTCCTCCTCTGTGAAAGGGAGCTGTGATTCTCATAGCTGGCTCTCAGGTGTGTTACAAGGACCTGGCCTGGCAGCACACGTGGGAAGTTCTATGTGCCCTGCGTATGGTGGTGTCACTAACAGAACATGGAGAAAAGGGGATTCCACTCCCTGGTCAAGACGTGGTTTAATCCCTCTAAATCACAGCATTCTCCTATTAAAATGGGACACCCAATACCACATTGGGTTGTTATGAGAATTTAACAAGCTAATAAGTCTAAACATTTAGCCCAGCATCCAGCGCCCTAGAATCAGTATATATGACTTCTCTCTTCTCCATTCCTTTCCTTCCTGGCCAAAGTGATTTCCAAGGGTAATTCCTGGTTGTTGCTGTTTGGTTCCATTTTACAGATGAGGAAACTGAGACTCAAAGAGGTTAGACTATTTAACACAGCCAGGAAGTGAAGGAGCCAGGATTTGAATCCCGATGGTTTGACTCCAGCCTGGAGAGCCTTCCTCTGCCCTCTCCCATCTCGAAGCTCCCTCTGGATTCTTGCTGCTTTGATTTGATTTACCCGTGAGCTGACAGAAGAAGGCTGGACCTTAGCAAGTCATCTGTCCTTGTGTGTTTGGTCTGAGCTAAAGGGTCAGCCTGGCCCTGGAGAAGCCACCCCCATTTGGCCCTGGACTCTGTGCTTCTGGCCCCAGCTGACCTCATCCCCAGCGATCCCCACTGACATTTGTCTCAGATCCACCTCACAGTTTTATTTTCAGAGTTTCTTAGATGTCTGGCACATCTAGTTCCTCGTCCCATGGGACCATGGCTAATTAGCCTTTGATTATTCACCAACAGAGGCAGGAACGGAGACTCGAGTCCTCCGTGTTTTAATCACCCACATGAAACTCAGGCAAGACTGTAGGTTTCTGGAAGTGGCTTGGCTAGGATTTGAAGATCAGAAGTGAAAACACTCAAGAAATCACCAGTGAAGCCCCTGCCTTCAGTCTTCACGTGGGGAGAACCAAACACTGATCTGCTCTCCTCTGGGGCCCCCTCACAGCCCCGGGTCCCAGTAGTCATGTTTGTTATTGTTGATTTTTGCTTTTTTTCACTTGGGAAGCTCCTGGCCACCTCCATGTCCCCGCAGCCAGCTTTCCAAGAAGTTCATTCTGTTGTCACCAGACCAGAGGACAGCTGGCCTCCTTTTAGGTTGCACATAAAGTAGGACATTTCCAAACCAGGAGCTCCACTGTGTGCTTTTGGCAAGAAGAAAGGTCCCTTTTCTTTCATTTTGACTCTATTAATAGGAGAAAGGGTTCTAAAGAAGATGGAACACCTCCCTGCTTACAATTTGTGTTATCTTTGGTGCAGGTGTAAGGTTGTTTGTTCATTCAACAAATAATCTCAACTCACTCAAGCCAAAGTCCTTACAGGGATCTGGATTTGCACTTGGTGACTTACTGGGCTGGATAATTATTTGCTGGGCTGTCCTGTGCAGTGTAGGAGCTTAGCATATTCCCTGGCCTCTACCCACTAGATGCCAGGACCCTCCATCCCCAGCTGTGTCAACCAAAGATGTCTCCAGACATGCAAGATATCCTATGAGGGGTGAAACTGCCCCCATGAGAACCAGGTTTCTAGAAGGCTTTGTATGATCTAGCCGCCATTCCCCCTCTCTGACTTAATCTCCTACTTTTCATTCTTTTACTTCCTCCATTCCAGCCACACTGGCCTCCTTGCTGGTCCTTGCTGGCGAGGTGAGGTCTGCCGGGCACACTGTCACCTCAGGGCCTTTGCACTGCAGTTCTGTCTTCCCGAAACATTTTCCCCCTAGTTATCCACACAGCCTGCTCCCTTACCCGCTTTGAGCCTCTGCACAAATCCTACCCTCTCAGTTCAAAGCCTACCTTGAATATTCTTTTAAAAGTTGCACCCCTCCCAGCCTGCTAACCCCCCTTTCTCCTGCTCTCTTCTCCCCTCCTCCCCCCATTATTTGTACATATTATTATTATTGTTATTATTATTTATTGTCTGTCTCCCTACGCTAGAATAAATTTCCATGAAGGCAAGAGTTTTGTCTGCATTGTTCACGGATGCCTCCCAAGCCCTTGGATAAGCCCTTCTTTGGTGACAGATTTCTACTGTGCCTGCTGTGTACATGCACCAGGCGTTATCTGGACACTGGGAAGATAATGGTGAGCACGGCAGATCAGGGTCCTGCCCGGACAGAGCTCAGAACTGCCACCACGCAGATCCCACTCGCCCAGAGCTGGAAGATTAAGTTTGTTTTTTGTTTGGTTGGGTTTTTTTTTTTTTTTGGCTGTGTTGGGTCTTCGTTTCTGTGCGAGGGCTTTCTCTAGTTGCGGCGAGCGGGGGCCACTCTTCATCGCGGTGCGCAGGCCTCTCACTATCGCGGCCTCTCTTGTTGCGGAGCAGAGGCTCCAGACGCGCAGGCTCAGTAGTTGTGGCTCACGGGCCTAGTTGCTCCGCGGCATGTGGGATCTTCCCAGACCAGGGCTCGAACCCGTGTCCCCTGCATTGGCAGGCAGATTCTCAACCACTGCGCCACCAGGGAAGCCCGAAGATTAAGTTTTGTCCCCGGTGCCACAGGAAAAAGGAGCGTGACGATTCCTGGGCTGGGCAGATAGAAGTCAGGGCCCTCCCCCGGGGCAGCAGGGAGCAGGGCTGAGTCTGGGCAGAAGGGCCTTTCTCCCCGCCAGGCCTCCCCACTTGGCAGGGCCCTGGCCCCTGGGATTCCCCGCAGCCAGCCTCCTTCGGGCCCCATTGATACTCAGGCCACCCCTCGCTCTGAATAAACATTTCCCTGTCATCCAGCCTTAGGCAGCAGCTTTTGCCTGTGGCCTGAGAGTGTCGGAAAGGCGATAAAAATAGTGCTTAGTTACCCGCACTCTGCTTATTTTGCACTTTCCAGCAGTAACACGTCTTCTGACAGGTCGGGCCGGCCAGCAAGCTCGTCATTTCTCCCTGGCGTTGAGCAGCCTTGAGACAGCCTCCCGGGTGCCCTGTCGTCGTCTGACAGGCGTCTTCAGCTGTCAGGGACACCGGCCAGATGGACCCAGCCCCGGCAGCCAGGTTTTCCAGAAACCTCCCCTTCCGTCCCCCGTCTTTGTCAGCAATCCCTAAAGAATAGGACAGAAGCAAATTTGGAGGCTGTGCTAAGCAGGAGAACCCGTGCAGGGAAACTGCCCTGACCCTTGCAGATGCTCCTGCATTCAACCACGAGGCTGCTCTGGGGACTCCTAAGGACGCTGGCCGAAACATTTTCTCTCTTTTAACTTTCTCCACCAGTTGGTAGCTGCCTTTGCCCCCATTTTACAGATGAGGACAGCAAGGTGCAGAGACATGAAGTGACCACAGCTGAAGATCACACTGGGTGTGAGCAGTAGGAGGTGGAGCCAGGATCCCAGCCCTTTCCTTTCCAAGCCCACGCTGGGAGCAGGGCCCATCCTGGCCCCATCCTGGCCCCGTCCTGCCCTCTGCCCTTCCCCCAGGGGTCTCCAGGGTTTCTTGCCTGCAGCTGCTTTTTGATGCCCTTTCTGAATAGCGAACAGTAGTCACTAATGTCGACTCTTAAGAGAGAGATTCTTTTTCCACTTAAAATCTTTAAGTTAGAACCCTCCGGGCCTCTGGTTTGGGAGTGAATACATGGCTTTACACCTCTAAAGTGTCACATTATTTAATTGGTACAACTATCCTAAGGGAACCACCGTGGCTTTGCTAAGTGGCGGTTACATTAGGGAGATGCTGGCAGGTCAACAGAATGAGAGATTAAAGAACAGTTGTTGGGTATTAAACAGAGGTTTCTGGAGCTGTCTGACGGCATTAAAGTCCGGGATGGCAGGATACCTGTCCCGCCCGTCACCCCTCCTCCCTCCTGGTTTCCTAGGCTCTCTGGACGTCAGCTAGAGTAGCAGACAAGGAGTCATCTTCCCCATGTCCTAACGCAGCCTTCTCCTAAAAGGGCTGCTCTGGCGCATAGGGCTTGGAGGGTGGAAAGGCATTCTCTGCTCTCCTTCGCTCGCAGCTGCAGATCTGACTCTTGGCCCTGGAATGCTCCCACGTGGTCAGCGAGCCCAACTCAGTTTATGGTTCGATCGCATGGAGCCAGCAGAGCAGTGTCCGCCAGAGGCTGGTCCCTGCCTCTCACATGCGGTGCCCCACGTGGCCCTCTCAGTGCTCGGGGCTGAGATCAGTTGGATGGGCCTTACATCCTTTCACCAGAGGGACTGGGTAGGGCATGGAGAGAAGTGGGGAGCAGGCACCTTATCCCCAGGTGCCTCACTTTGTACAGAAAAGGGTTTCAGAAAATCTGTGTGGCCCATAGATATGACATCTGCCCAAACGTTCATTTTTTCATTCACCTCCGCTTTAAAGTAAGAGATTTCTCTACTTCACTTCTGATTGCTATTCCGGTGGCACAGTCTCCTACCAAAGAGGTTTTAGACTTCTCCTTTATCATCAGTTTGTTCATGTGATGCTCAGTAAATAAACACTTGACTGTACCAGGGATGCAGGGAGGTGAGCCAGCCAGCTCATCTGAGCTTTTCTGTAGAGCCGTGCAGCAGATCATTCCAAATCAGCTCAGCAGATACGGAGACAAAACTAACGCACAGGAAACGCAACACGATCAGAGCTGATGACACTGAAAACTGAGGGGTGACACTGAAAACTGAGGGGTGACAGAGTCTTCTTTTTTTGAAAAAATGAGGACTCCCATTTGTGACACAGAAGCAAATAACCAGCTTTGTTTCTCACTTTGCAGTGCCTACTAGGAAGCTCAGAGACAGAATTCATACCTCTCACAAGTGCCCAGGACTTGTGGTAATTTTCTGGATGCTTACCAAGTTCCTGGTGGCAAATTAAATTTCCTGTTTCTTGATTCCCTTGCTTACTTCCCCCTACCTCCTGTGTTTTGTCTGTAATTTTTGGTCAGTGGAACAGTGTGTTTTGCTTAAGCCTTTTATTAACATGGAAGGGCAGGGGTAAATAGATATCGAGACAAAAATATAATTTGCGGCTATATCTTTTGCATGTGTATGCCTTTTATTTAAGTATGTTTTGCCCCCTGCACCCCTTTTCAGTATATTCTGAATGTGAGGCACTCAGAAGCGTATTTTGGTCTTCAAAGGTCTAGGAAAGCACAGTTCAGAGGGCTCACAGGATTTCTGGCCTTGGATTGTGTAGAGGCTGTGCAAGGTGGGCACTCCCCCCCACCCACCACCCCCAGCCAAATCCACACCCCTTTATCGACTCTGGGCTGGAGGTCCAGGATGTGTGGTCCATTCTTGACTGTGCCACTAACGGGCTGGTGACTGTGGGCAGGCTTTTTCCCTTCCCTGGGCCTCAGTTTCCACATCTCTGTAATGGGAAATAATTACCCCTACCTGCTGACCTCCTAGGTCCCATATCTTACATGCCGCTCGTCAAATCAAAGTCCTTTTAAAACAAGACAGTTGGCAGGTGGCCCAAGGATGGTCGGGATTTAGTGGGAGATCCAGAGGTGCTGACAAACACCTGGACACTGCCACCACCCACACAAATATGGCCCTTTGCTAAGTCAGTTATTTCATCTTGATTAAGAGAAGCCTCTGAAGTCAGACAAGCCAGCTGTGAATCTCAGCTCTGTTGTTCGCTAGCTGTGGACCTTGGGTCTTGGTCTCGGTTTCTCTATCTGTATAACTGAGATAATTATGTACAAAGTGGTTAACACGGCTTCTAGCACAGAGCAAGCATACGTCATTGGGAGCCATTGACAGGTACATGCTTGTGGCTGGCTTTGGGCTCTTCGTTGAGTGGATCAGCCTGATTAGGGTGCCCCAGCTACAGCAGAGGGTTCTGGACATGGAGTGCACACATAGCTCCACGCGCTTGAGGACCCTCTTCTGTGAGGCACCCCTTCTCTCTTCGCCCTTGGCCATCATGGTAATGATGCCTCCAGAAACAGCTCACTCATTGCCAGGTCCTGGGACCAAGGGCGGCTGTTCTTGGAAATTGAATTTAACCATAATGAAAAACGAGATGGGTCTTCCTCTGCCTTCCTAGTTTTAGGACTTTAAAACTTAAGTCAGTCCAGATAGACGTCTTTATTTTTACTTAGAAGGTTAAAAATTATGGAAAGTTTGACACTAACCCTGACTAACCTTGGATGAAATTTTCAAGACGTGGCTCTCAGCTTCTAAGTTGGATGAGCTCCTTTGCTAAACTCTTAAGTCTACTTTTTTTATTCCAATTGAGGGAAAAAAATAGCCAAGCTCAGAGTTCACTTTAATTGCCAACAAGGTTCTGTATTTTAAGTAGGGCAGCTAAGAAGTGAAAAGGGCTCAAGAAAGAGGTGGAAAAACTGAAATCTGTTATAACATTTTATTTTCTGGATGAGATGTCCGTCCATAAAACTGAAAATCACTGGGATTTCATTTGTTCCAACCCCAGTTTTTATTCTCTGCAAGAAGTCATCATCACATGCCTTGTCTGCTTCTTAGAGAGAGGTTGCCCCAGAGACCGGGTGTGTGGAGTGATGAAAAAGCTCTCAGAATTACTTCTGTATCACTCTGGATTTTTGAGGTGGGGAGGGGGTACTTTTTTGGAGTGAGTCAAATTTCTGCAGCTACAGATCTGAAACTTTTTCTTTAAATGCTCTGAACAGGAGTAATTTGCATTCCCAACTGTCACAATGATGATGTTGGGTCTTGGATTTAGAATATAATCATAACTTTTTAGAGTTCCCATACCTGGGGAATCCAGAGAGCTATCAACCTAACATTAGGAAAACATATCAGTCAAATTCATTTTTGGAAATGACAGAGATTTGCAAAATTAGGGAGTGGAGTTACACACATGCTGGGAAAACAAAGCCACTGAGTTTAGAGTTACTTGTCACATGTCGTGGAGTAGAATATAAAAATGGCGCAATATAATGAGGGGTTTTACATGGAAATCCTAGAGAAAAGGAAGAAGTGAAATTGCAGGGAAAAGAAAGGGAAGAAAGGGTGGTACAAACAGTGATGGTGTAGGGAAGTGATCTACAGCTCATGGGCCAAATCTGACTCTCCACTTGTTTTTGTAAATAAAGTGTTATTGGAACACAGCCACGCCCACTTGTTTGCATATGGATTACGATTGCCTTGGCTCTGTAATGGCAGAGTTGAATAGTTGCCACAGAGACTATATGGCCTACAAAGCCTAAAATAGTTATTAGCTGGCCTTTTACAGAAATAGTTTGTTGACCTCTATGGTCTAGATGGTCTAGATCATCATGGATAAAACCTCTGACAATGGTGCAGAATTCCTGCTCCATCACTTATTAGCTGCATGACCTTAGAAAGTAACTTCATGTCTCCAAGTCTGTTTCTTTGTCTGTATAACGCTCATTATATCATTGGGGTGATTTAACAAAGCACCCCAAACTCGGTATTATAAAACAGTAAGTGTTTTTGCTATTAGTTATTGCTTACAGGTCTTTGGGTCAGCTAGATGGTTCTTCTGGTCTCTGCAGTGGCTCCTCTGATCTTGGCAGGCTCTCATGTCTGGGAATCGACTCTCTATGGGCTGCTCTAGGATTGTCTCATCCGGGAAATACGGACTCTCCTCCATGTGGTCTCTCATCCTCCAGCAAATGAGCCTGGGCCTGTCCTTATGGCAGTGACAGGGTTCCAAGAGAGAGTGCAGGAAGTGTGCAAGGCTTCCTAAAGCCAGACTTAGAACTGGAACGGGGTCACTTCCATCACATTCTTTTGGCCAAAGCAAGCTCCAGGCAGCCCCATATTCAAGATGTGGGGAAACAGATTCCAGTCCGTGATGGTGGGACATGCAAAGTCACCTCGCCCAGGGCGGGGATACAGCAGACTGTGGCTTGGGGCCATCAGTGCAGTGGGTCTACTCTATTCCTAATAAGGCAAGCCCCAGTAGGAACAAAAGAGTCATGACCATGACTGACAAGTAGGAGACAGGTAAGAAATCCCAGCTGCTGCATGAGTGAGGCTGCACACCTAGGGCTGTGCTCCAAGGGTGTGGCTGTGATGGGTGTATCTCGTGGCCTCCCTGCTTGGGCAGGGCATCATGCTTATATTGGGGAAGGGCAGGTAACTGCTACCGGTCCACGATTGAACAAGTGCACTGAATAGTGCGCCTGGCACCTGTTAAACTCCCATTTAGTGTTAGTCTTTGTTAATAAGTGATTGATAAACTTGATATCTTGTTATTATTTCCACTACTAGTCAGGAGTACCAGGCTCTCCCTTCCACACAGACTTGCGGTTGGTGTCTCTGTTTTTCAGATGCCCGGTCTCTCTCTCTCTCTCCCTACCTCTCACCTCTCTCCCTTTATCCCCCTCTGTCTCTCATTCCCTCTTTCTCTCTCTCTTATCCTCTCCCTCTTCCTCATTTAGCTTCTCTCTTGGGGACATTTAGCAGAGAGCCGTTGTCCTCTATCTCTGGGAGCCCAGGCCAGTGAGCCTTTAATGCAAAGTGACATCTGCTCTGAGTCTAGGGCCCTGGGAGTGCTCCCTGGTCACAAGCGCTTTTGGCTGCAGAAGCCTCAAGCAGAGCAGAGTCCCAGGAATGGCTAAATGGCAGCTTGACAGTGTAGATCAGGAAGGGTCACTGTGCAAAGTGGCTGCCTGATTGAGGTGGGGAGATAGCGCCACCGAGGTACCCACTGCAAGGATTCGACCATTGTCTTGCAGTGGAGAGTCACCGTCTGTGAGCCCAGAGTCTCTCTGAGACTGTGATGAAGTTGTCACAGCCCCTGGGGATGGAAAGGGTCTGTTCTGGAAGGATCTGTCTCGACCAGTACACCTTGACTGAGCTTTTGCCCACTTAAGGATACTGGACTGGGCATTTTCTGAGCATCCTTGGATAGAATTGAATCTAGAATTGCGTTAGAAAAGAGGGGTGTGGTGTCTGAGGTGGGTGATGGAACACCTATAGTGATTAAAAGCCAGATGCCAGTCGGACCTGGGTTGGAATCTCAGGTCTGCCATTTATCTGCTGGGTCACTACCTCTGTGTACAGTTGTCCAGGATGTACACTGCACAAGGGAACAAGTTGGAGCTAAAATTCAACTTGCAGTTTAGTCAGCAAGGCGTGCACCTAAACACAGCACTAAAGTTGCCCAGGGTAAGGGACAATTCCTGTTAATAATTCTTACAGAACTGCAGTTTGAGAGAGCAATGGTCTGGGCTGGGTGGCGTTGGGCGAGTTCAACCTCTACCTCAGTTTCCTCATCTATAAAACAGAGATGAAAATAGTACCAGATCATGAGTTTGTTGATCACATCAAGTATTTGTAAAATGCTTGGAATAGTAAAAAGGCCCAATCAATAATGGTTACCCCTAGTGGTTAAGAGGGCAGATGACCTGAGTTCAAATTCTGCTCTGCCACTTGCTAGCTGTGAAACCTTGGGCAAGTTACTTAAATGCTCTCGTTTATTCATCTTTTAAAATGGGGTGATAATAATATTACCTTCCCATGGAGTCATGGTGAGAATTAAACAACTTAGTATCTATAAAGTGCTGATTTAGTTAGTGCATAAATATCAGCCACGCAAGCCAGTTTTAGTGCTGTTATGACCAAGGATCCATGTGGGTAACAAGTCAGTCTGGGCTAGAGAATTCGCCATGAATAAGCAGCGGTGGATAATTGAAGGTGGGTGGTTTGGGAACAGCAACTTGTATGTGGGCAAGCTGATGGGCATTTCCCCTGTTCCACCAAGAGAGGGAAGAGATTCTCTGACGTAGTAGTTCTAATTTTCCATCTGCCATCCTCTTTCCTGATGCTCTAGCCAGTACCACACACTACTACCCACCCATAACCCGCTCTCGGTCCACCCTTTCAAGTTCAGAGTAGTGTTGAAGGGGCTTGATTTATGGGCTTCAGTGAGCCTGGTTCATATCCCTAGTCCTACTAATTACTAGCTGTGTGACCTTAGGCAAGTTTCTTAGCCATCTTAACCCTCAGTTTCTTTGCTATAAAATGGGAATAATAAGAGGTCACAGGTTTACTGTGAGGGCCAGTCAAGTGTCTAGCACATGTGGGGAGGCACATGGGCTCAGCTTCATATTTTAGCTGCTGCTGGTGTTATTGTTGGCATAACTTGCTCACACATGCACACACATGCGTGCGCGCGCGCACACACACACATGCACGCAGCAGGTTTGGGGCTAGACCTTTGCGGGTTATACACATAAGTAAGTTCTGCTTCTCGGAAGGACGTATTTGGATGGAGGTTACACCTGTGCTAACCAGTAACCCGCGGGCAGTGTGGAGGTGAGAACAGAGTTTTGTAGGTGCAGAGGAGGAGAAGCATGTCTGGTGAGCGCACGGCTGTAAAACAGAGGGGAGACGGAAAGCAGGAGTCCTTTGAATGCTAGCTTGTGGGCGAACTGCATTCTCAGCCAAGGCAACAGCAGAGAGCAGCCCTTCCAGGCGGTGGTGGAATGTGCAGCTGGGCTTGAATGCTGATTCTTGGTTCTGGGCATGAACACGCAGTACCCACTGCATTCCAGCAGGTAGGCGCCTCCCGCTCTGAGACTGTGATGGGGTAGGGGCTGCCCCAGGTCACCAGGGATCAGAGCCCCAGATCTGGTGGGAAATGACAGAGTCATTAATTCTGCCACCGACTCGCCACAAGGTTGCCACTAGGGACCTCCTGAGAGCAGGTCAGATGCAGCCCCTCCAGGACAGGTAGCCAGGGCTTCTGGGGGGCTTCAACTTAATCAGCTCTACCCTGGTACTTGAGACTCATTGGAATTGTGATTTAGGCCCATTTACTGGCGTGAGATCACAACGGGATGCTGGGTGATTATGGTCACCCAAGCTTGCAGCCGAAGACTATTAACTAAATTCCCATCACTTCCAGTTTTACTTGTGCCTGTCCCCAGCTGTCCCTGACAGCACCCCACAGTCGGGGAAAGGCCAGAGCAGCACCCAGGAAACGTGTTCTCATCATCATGGACTTGGTGAGGGCTTGCCTGCACCTTTGTCCCCCACTCCTCTGTTCTCTGCCTGTGTCTGTGAGTGGTGAGTGAAAGGGCCCCTCGACGCACCAGCCAGAGGGACCTTTGTGAAACATAAGTCTGATCATGGCACATTCTCCTGCTTGAAAAGCCTGGTGTCTTCCCAAGGCCTTATAATGAGATCTGGAGTCCTTCCCTCTAGGTGGACAGCAGGCCCAGCCCCATCAGACCCCTGCCTTCCTCCGCTGTTGCACCTCGGACCCTGTGTCCACATCACAGCCCCACCGGCCTCTTTCTGCTGCCTACATCGGCTCATTTCTGCCTCGGGAACTTTGCTGTTCTGTTCCCGCTGCCTGGTGCCTCTCACCCAGAATCTTCTTGTGTCGGCTCCTTCCTAACATGAGGCCCAAATGCCACCTCCTCGGAAATGCCTTCCCTGATACTCATCTGTCATTCCCCACCTCTCTCCTGCTCTGTCTTCCTTTAAAGGACTCAGCCCGATATCACATCATATTTTACAACCATTTGTTGCTCTGTTATCTCTCTGGCTATAGAATGTAAGCTCCATGGATCTATTTTGTTCATTACCCAGCACCCAGAACACTAGGTATTGTTTAGAAGGTGCTCACATATCGGAGGGATGAATGAATGAATAAGAAGTAGTAGTAACAATAGATAGAATAGTAGTAGTAATAATAATAATAACAATCAATAGGTACTACTCTTCAAGTGCATGCCATGTTCCTGTCACCAGACTAAGCACTTCACCTACATTTTCTCATCTGATCTTCACGACAAGCCTATTGAGGTTGGTGCTATTTCCTCCCATTTTACAGATGAGGAAACTGAGGCTTGGAGATGTTAGAAGTAACTCGCCTAAGATCACCCAGCTTGTAAGGGGTGATGCTGAGATTCAGTTCTGTTCTTAACCCCTGCTCTGTGTTGATCTGGAATAGTGAAGACAGGGGGCCATGCCCTCTGTGCTCCTTCCCTGGCTGAAGGGCTCAGGGAGGCTTATTGCTGTCGACAGAATCACAGCTGGCTCCATCAAAGACAGTGAAGTTGGTGAGACTCTGTCTGAAAGTTAAAGTGGTTTTCAAGTGGAAAAATACTGCCTGCAGCCACCACCATCAAACCCCAGCCCCCTTGGAATGGTGGTGATGGGGCTGTGTGTCTGACCCAAGACACACGAAGGACCCTGAGACAGGCCAGAAGACAGGGTTCGAGAGTTTTCTTGCTTTACTTCATTAAGAAGGTGAGCTGTGTTTGATTTGGAAGTCCCAAGCGGCTAAGCGGCTTGAGCCATTTACATCTTTTCAAATTGGAGCTTTTTTTTCCAAAGGGAAAATCTGAAACTCCACTTGAATCTCATTGCTGAATACAAAGGACGCTGATATGGGCTTTCAAAGACTCTAGAATGTCAAGTGAGAAACTGGCTGTCAGGGAAAGGCAGCACTGCGTGCTTGTGTGTGTGTGTCTGTGCGTGTGAGCGCACACACGCGGGTACACAGGCCTGGACCATGCTGTCCGTGGCCTCTTTCTTGACGCTCTGCACCCTTCTTCTGTGATGTGAAGGGGACGGCCCAGCCAGATTCCTTTGTGTCTTTCTGAGTGATTGTGACTGCCACTGGCCTTCGGAGTTTAAGCTCCTGACAGATATTAAAGAACAATTCACTTATTTCGGCTAAATAGAAAAGCATATGGAAAAAGCAAACTGCATTAACATCTGCCGCCTGGGCTCCATCTGCTCCCGTTGGCTTGGCTTCGCCTGCAGACGTGCCAGTCTGTCAGTTCTCCACGGCCGCTCCTTTTTCCTTCCAAGCCAGGGCAGGATGTGCCCATTCATTTCAATCCACTCACGCAGGACCGGGCATGTCCTAGGTGTTTTGGAAATGTGGGGAAATGCATGAAAGGCAACAAGTGGGGAGGCAGTGGGCTCTGGAGTTCATACTCTGGATCAGCTGCTTACTAGCAAGCCTTAGGCAGGTGACATGCCATTTTTGTGCCTCAGTTTCCTTGCCTGTGAAATGGGCTTAGCAATAGTGGTAGCTACATATAAGGATCATTGTGAAGATGAAATGATATAATGTATCTAAATCCCTTGCAATGGACGGGGCGGGTGGGCATAGAGTAAGTGTGCAGTAAATACTAATTCTTGCTTTCAGTAAGAATGTTCATTCCCTGCCCCCCACCTGTGTTACTCATCCTCTTTTCTACAGCTTTACAACTTGTCTTAAAAATGGTCACCTATAGCAAAGTCTTTCAGCCCCCGGAAGTTCCCATTTTCACATTGACACCTTTAAGGACACAACCCCTTCTCCCCAGCCATCGTCCAAAACATACTGGCGTCTGGGCAGGACTGACCGTGATTCACAACAGGACCTGAGGCTAGAGGGGGCTGAGTTGGGGGTTTGCACCTCTGGCTACACATTGGGATCACCTAGGGAGCTTTGAGAAGTTTCAATCCCCAGGCTCCAGCCCAGACTAACTCAGTCATATCTCCCAGGTTGCAGCGTGGGCATCAGTATTTTTAAAAGCTTCCAGGTGATTCCAGTGGGCAGCAAAGACGAGAACCAGTGGGCTAAACGCTGCCCATTCTCAGTGCATCATGTTATCTGAGGGAAGAAGAATTGAGAACAAAAATTAAGGGGAGACAGCGGGTGGGGAATGCTAATAAAATATTGAATGAAACAAGCAGATTGCAAAGGGGATATTTACAGCCAGCCTGGTGCCATTTTGTCAAACTTATAAACACAAAAAACAATATTATATACTGTATGTGGAAACATACAAATGTACTAAAGATATAGACACACAGATGTGAAGGGTAGAAGTGACCTCTGGGTTGTTGATAAAGGGGATTAAGTGATGAGAGGTGTTTCAACTGTATCTAAAGTCTTCTTCCTTTAAAGAGTTGAAAAAAGCATGGCAAGACTGGTACATGGGGGTGTTATATTATTTTTCTGTACTTTCAGTATGTTTTGAAATCTTTCATAATTAAGTGATGATTATATTAGAAATTTCTATATTTGATAAACATTTGTATTAAGAAAATATTTAGATCCATTTTAGAAAATGATTTAAAAAACATAATTTTACCACCTCACTTCTTCAGAAGTTTAACAACTTTTTAAATGTCCCAGGCCAGGGGCAGCCTTTTGATTGAGGAATGATGCAGGACAATGGGGTGAGAGAGAAGGAAGAGATGGACAGACAGAGGGACAGAGAGAGGGCAGAGACCCACAGGTGGGGACAGGTTGACCCCCTGGGGGTGTGAATGAAGTCAAGATCCTTATCATGCGAGGCCATCCCAGTGAAGGTGGGGTGCCCTCCACCTGACTTCTTCCGGGACTTGGAATTGTCCTGTTATTGCTGACGTGGACCTCAAGCCTTGGCTACAAGCGGTAATTAATATAGGAAGGGGAAAGTGGGGGAGGCCCAGCCCGACCCTCATGAGCTTCTTTGGCCATCCTGATGGAGCCATCAGTGGCCTGGAGGTGGATGAAATCAGACAGTGCTGAGCAGCTGACCTCCTCGGGTCATTCTCCGCACAGAGAGTGAGCCCAGGGTGGATCTGAAATTGCAGGCATGGCTGCCCCCAGAGAAACTGCCAGCCCTTCTTCTAGGTGTTCCACTCCCAACAAGAAGAGCTCATTCCCAGTCTGTGGCTTGAATGGGGCTGTTTTGGGAAGTGGCCCTGAGCTGAGGCTCCAGAGTCAGGCACTGTGGTTTAAATCCCCAATCTGTGTGGCCTTGAGCAAGTGTCTTTACCTCTCTGAGCCTCTGTTTACTCATTTGTCAAAAAGGATATCCTACGACTAATAGGAGTTTTATTTACAGCTATGATTTATGTTTTAGGCACGGTCCTACGTGCTTTCCCAGCAATGACTTGTTACATCCTCCTAGTAATTTTTTGAGCTGGTTACAGCTGGGAAACCTGCCCCAAATCGCAGAGCTTTGAAATGGCACAGGGACCCAGGTAGTCCACTGCAGTGCTCATGGCCCTGGCCGCTAGCGACACTGCCTCTTGGTAAAGCTGGTGGGAGCATTCAACAGGAGACCACGTGGAAAATGCTGCCCTAGCAGCAGGGGCTGCATCATAAAATCATGAACACCTGGTGTCAGCTAGGATTCTCCTAGTCTCAGCTACAGGCGTGTGGATACAACAGATAGTATTCTGTTCTCTTCCCGAGGTCCAGCCAGGAGGGAAAAGTTCACAGGTAGCCTTGGTCCAAGTTCGGACACTTCTGAGGCTATTGAGAGATGAGGCTGGGAAGTTAAGAGCACAAGGTTTGGAATCAGACCGGCCTGGGTTTGATCCCAGCCTTGCCCCTTCCTACCTGTGTGATGCCGGGTGAGTCACATGACCTCCTCTCTGGGCCTCAGTTTACTCTTAGGTCAAGTGAGGAATGATAACATCCCGTATGGCAAAGATCAACGTGAAGGTTAACCGAGGGAATTTTGCAAAGTGTTAGGTAAGGTGCAGGCGCTCTCCCGTGTAGCGAGTGCCAGATGGGATGGGATGAAGCAGACCTACAGAACAGCAGGAGGTGGGATGGAGCAGGAAGCTGGGGAAGTGGGCAGGGCCTGCTTTACTGGGGGAGCTGCGATGACTCGGGCATTTGGCCTGTATGTAGTAGTCAGCGTGGGAGTCCTTGTCTTGCTGTCTTAAACTTTTCTTAAGTGAAAAATCCTGATGGTATTCACCGCCTGAGGAAAAGGAAAGTGACCCGCCCTGGGGCAGTCAGGCAGCCAGGAGACCCGAGGAGACCCTAGAGGGCTCTCCGGAAGCTGAGGACTCAGAAGGACTACTTAGAGACGTGTCCCGTCCAGAGAGAAGGCAGCCTGTCTTCAGAACCTCGGTACAGCTAGTTGCTTGCACTCTGTAAAGTTCACAGCAAGAGCCATCTAGTGGCCTGAACTACTGTGGTCCATTGGGTCTCCCAGAACCAGCTTCTGCTGGGTCTGTTTCATGGGTCGTTTGAGGATAAAGGGGAGCTCCTTTGTCTGACTCCAGCCAGACTTGAGAAGTCAGGGCACGTCTGCCAGGAAAGATCCACTGAACAGCCCCTTGAATAAGGAACTTGTCCAACAGCAAACCGTCTCCCCAGCCCAGATGGCACATGTTCTGGGGGAGGAGTGTCACTCTCCAGAACAGGAGGGGCAAGAGGAGGCAGAAACAGCCCTTTTACCTGTTGCCTGGGCACCCAGCCTCTCTCCAGTTCCTCTTCTCGCTTTCCCAACTCTCTGGGGCCAGACAGACCTGGCTCTTCAACCGGCTTAGAGAACCTCTTCCAGCCTCAGTTCCCTCATCTTTAAAATGGGTGGATAAAAACATGTAAGAGATGCTCAGCATTGCATCCGCAACACGTCCCGTCTATTTTTGTCTTTTTATTGAGTTGTTGGTAGGTTCGTTGTCTATCTTGTTCTACTGGAATGTAAGTTTCACAGGAGCAGGTGTCTCTGTGTCATAGTGATAGACTTAGCCCTGCTGCCAAGGACGGTGGCTGGCACCTACTTGGCATTCAGTAAATACGCATGAATTGGCGCACCACGGAAAGTTACTCTAGCAGTTTGGATGAAATGATGTTGATAACAGCTGCCTTCCATTGTCTGTGCTCTGAGCTGTGCTTTTGCACAAAGTCGATGTATCTTCTCATCAACCCTGTGAGGTTTAGATATCATTATACCCGTTTTACACAGGAAGGAACCAAGGCTCAGAGAGGTTAGCTAACTTTCCCAAGGTCACACAGCTAGGAAGGGGCAGAGCCAGGTTTCAAATCCAGAAGAGTGACCCCAGAGCATGCCCTTGTAACCCGCCAGCATGTCACAGTGGCCATGATGGCCCGTTGCCCCCTCTGACTCAGCACAGTTTGAGAGATGAACAGCAGACACATCCCATCTGAAGGGAGTGACCAGAACTCTCCTTTCGGGGGGGAGAGCAGGGTGCACAAAAGTTAGTTGTGAGGAGGTTTTCCATCCTGAAGCTTGACAGAGAATGTCAGGGGCTCGTGGGCCGTGTGGCGGTGGATGGCATGACCCATCCCACAAGCCGCAGCCCCCTCAGGCCAAGAGGCAGAAGCTGTTTTCCACAGCTGTTGAGGTGGGCACCACTGTCACCTCCATCCCCATGGCCCTCGACGGAGATGGCTGTTCTCCATGCCACGCCAAACCCACACGTAAACAGGAAGTACCGGTGGGGCTCCTACAGTTGGCAGGGGGTGGGCCTTCAAAAAGGCAGCCTTCTTTGGGAACTTAGCCAGTGAAACCTTGCGTGGAGGCCCCGTCCCTGGTAGGGTGGGCCAAGGCAAACACACGCTCATAAAGGAGATTTAAAGGGTGACAGCAGCACACTCATTTGTACCCCTGCATAGTAAAGATGATTTATTGGCAGCTGCTGGGAAGCTCAGCTCTGAAATCCCATGGATGGTAATATCAGGTGCCTTTCCCTTGTTTCCTCTCCCCACCCCAAATGGCTCTGGCTTTCAGATGGTATAAATTAATTGGGTTTGTATGTATGTATTTGTGCATATATATTTATTTATTTACAGGCATCTTTCCTTATTTATATTGCTGCCTCCGTGAGCACTTACATTTCTTTAGAGACTCTGCAGTAATGAGCTTACAAGTGGGTCATTCATTACCCACTTGTGGCAGGGTGTGTGGGGAGCAGGGGACCCGGCAGATGCAAAGGATGAGTTTGATTCATCAGCAGGAGGCCTGTTTGTCTCCTCAAGTGCCCCTTCCCCAGAGGACCTGGATGGGAGAACATCAAGCAGGAAATGCCGGAACAAGGAGGGCTTCCAGGGACTTGGGGCAAGAGAAACACGGACCGTGTGCAGGGAAATAAAACCACAACAGAGAGCACACTGAGGCCGGCGGGTACAAAGCTGGGGTTAGTCTCAAGTAACGGAGACAAGGCAGTGGCGCAAGAGGACTTTACACCAAGGACTCAGGTTGTTCAAGTAACCCTCTGCCTGCTGACCCTCTCTCTCCCCTTAAAGATTTCAGCCCACTTAGTGATTGCTCTCTTCCAGGGTCTTTGGTGGAGGTGATGTCACCCACTAGGGGTCATTTTGGGTACACGTCGGACGCTCCTCCAAGCCTGGATATTAACAGCCTGAGGGAGTAGAGTGTAGCTTTTATAGCCATGCTGTGTGATTTGGAGCATGTTACTTAACCTCTCTGTGCCTCCATGCATTCATTCACCTGTAAAATGTGGATACTAATAGTACCTACCCAAAAGAGTTGTTCTGGGATTCTTTTTCAGCTGTATTGAGGTATGATTGACAAATAAAATTGTAAGATATTTAAAGTGTGCAATGTAAGGAACTCCGTGGGAACCCCACTGAGTTCATTAACAAACTGTTCTGGGATTTTTAAAGATAATCTGTGTCAAGTGTTAGCGCAGTTCTCGGAATAAACGTTCTATAAGTGTTAGCTACGCTCGTTGTTGTTACCGAGTTTGGTTTTGCTGGGCTCGCCTGCCCGTGATGCCCTTGTCTGCCTCATGAACATGCTTTTTCTTCTCAAAACTGGGCAGGAAAACTGCTTTCTCTGTGAAAGCCTCCTCTACTCTCCCTGGACCCCGGAGCACGTTACGTTCCAACTCTTGATGAAACCCTTGGCACTCATTCATCGCCCCCCTGCCCGCCTTCACTCCCGTCCTGTATTGAAATAATGTATGTCCACGCCCACTCCCCTGTCCTGTGTCTGAACTCCACCAACAGCAGGAAGCGTGTCTTAGTTCACTTTCCTATCCTTTGCCTCCGCCATGCCTGGCAGGGAGTAGCCACCCGATTAAAGTACGTGGAGTGAATAAACCAGTGCTTCTCAACCCTATCGGACCCAACCCCTCTTCCTGCAATAAATCTTTTAAAATGTTCCTTTTGTCTATCGGACAAAAGTACGGAAATGAAATCCGTACTTGTTATAACCTACTTAACACTCACAACTCTGAAACATATCAATATACTGCCCTGATAAGAATATAACGAATATATAAAAGTAATTTAAAATAAAAACAATGTGTATTTCATTCTGTAAATGATCAAGCACAACACCGCCAGACTAGCACTTCCCAAACTGTAATGTGCAGATGAACCCCCTGGGGGTCTTGTTAAAATGCGGATGCAGTGGGTCCAGGTGGGGGCCTGAGATCCTGCATTTCTAACAAACTCCCAGGGGCTGATGCTGCCGGCTGATGGGCCTCACTTTGAGTGTCGAGGGCCTGGAGGACACATGGAAAGGTCCAGTGCTGGATGTTGAATCACCAAGAATTATAGTTACAAGAATTATAGTTACACACAGCTTGCGTGGCTGTTGATGATGGGATTTTTTTGAAATCGTTCTAAAATTCTGAATGATGTAGGATCTCCCCTTGAGTTAAAGGTAGTTACTTTCCTAGAAAATTCAGTTACATTAAAAGCATTCAAAAGTGCTCTGTCATATGTAAATTTGTATTAGGTTCCTGACCTGCAGAATTAAAAATGAGTTGTTCACCCACATGACGCGTAGAGACATTCAGAAGTCCTGCAGGATGTGGGACACTTCCTTACTGCTTTGGGAACATGCGTTGCCAGGGATCTGGTGTCCCACCACCACTCTCTGCCAGGAGCGTCCCCCAGTCATTGTGGCAACCAAAATGACACCACATGTTTTCAGAACACCCCATGGGGGGCAGTCCCACTTCCATGGAAGACCCTGGAATTAAAGGATTCATTAAGGGCTCTGAGGTCTTTGAGGCAAGGCTCTGAAGTTGAGTTACTTGAAGATCCTGGGTCCTTGGTTTCGAGCAGGCTCACGGCACGCGGGTGGGTAAGGGGACCTGGGCCAGGCTGGACGAGAGCTGTGACGATCTGTAGAGCAGATGCTCCTTCTCTATACTACGGGCCACCGCTCAGCCCCAGACGATTGTCACGTGCAGGAATCCAAGCCCAGTGCTATCAGGTCCCCTGATGCTTCAAGACAGCGTGGAAATCCAGATTTTTAGATGGAATCTCTAGATTTTGAAATGTTGGGTGGGACTAAAAACCAAGCAAATGAAAACACTGTATGAAACAAACCAACATCTGTGCCATTGGATGACCTCTTATGACCTCTGCTATAAGTTAGGGATGTGCCAGCAGGTTGGGGACTAGCCACTGCCCAAATGAACGTGCCCCTCCTCGGGGTCACCCCGTTTCCAGCTGGGGACTTTAACCCTCCTCCCCCTTCCCCCCATGCACATGCTGCTTCTCCTGACCTCCTCCAGCCCCCTCCCTCTCCCCCCTCCCGCACACCTTTCCTTGGTTAACTTGGGCCCTTTCTCCAGCCATCTCCTTTCTTCCTGGCTTAGCTGTCCTGATCTGGGCATTTTGGTCAGCAGGGCCTGTTGTTTCTGGATGGGAACAGGGTTTGAGCTGCTGAGGCTGCCAGCACCAGCCTCCAGAGCACTTGCCCCCGGCTCCGTGGTTCTCAACCAGGGTGATTTTTGGCCCCCGGGGGACATCTGGCAATGTCAAGAGACATTTCTGGTTTTCACAAGGGTGTTACTATCATCTAATAGGTAGCGATCACAGGTGCTGCTAAACATCCTACAATGCTTGGGACGACCTTCACAATTAAGCGTGATCTGTCCCCAAATGTCCATAATATCATAGTTAAGAAAGTCCGTCTTAGAGGAATCCAGAAGGCTTTGTTATTGAAGCAAGACTGGGTTGTTCATTGTGACTGTCGCTGTCACATCCTCCTGATGGGCTGGAAGGACAGCGTGGGTCAAGTCTGGACTCCTGTGCTGAGGCCCCAAAGACGCGGCATTATGGGGTTGAGGTCCGGGCCACGTGGCCCTGGGCAGTGTCAGAGATAAACAAGGCCGTAAGGACAGATTTTAATCGGCAAAGTACTATTGCAGTAGGGGGACGGGTCCAGTGTGAACTGAACTCCACTGTGATTTGTACAGCGTGACTGGGTCTTTTAAAGGGAGCATGAGGGAATAGTGCGGGGGTGAGCAGGGGCTCAGTAGGGTCAGGGAAGGGAAAAATGACAAAAAGCAGAAAGGGGGGGCTCTGTCCCCAGGAAACTCATCTGGGTTTGCTGACTGGCGCTTCTCCAAGTTAGTCCTCTTCCCTCCCACAAAGGCTGGGACGGATGCTGGGGCCCTGTCTTCGGGGATTGGCTGGAGCAAACTAGATTCTATTAGCAGCCTTGAGTTTTCTCAGGCAGGCGCTATACGGGGGGCTCATGTCATTCAAGAGCTGTGTCTGTGAAATGTCAGAACTATGTTAGTGTTTGCTCAGGTCTTTACGGGCCAAGGTTGAGACCTGGTTGAGGAGGGGCTCGGAGGGGCTTGGCTAGAGTTTGGTCAAAGGGGAAATCTTTGCCAGCAGGTCACTCTCCCCCCAAGAGGGTGGCCCAGGGCTTCAGGGTTCTGCATCTCTCTCTATAAAAGTATTTATCAGCACCCCATTTCCAGTTGACCTAGATTTCTATCCGTGTGTGTGTATTTATTGTGTGTGAGAGTAAAATATAAATCCACAGGCTTGGCATACAGGGAAAGACCCAACATAAAAAGGTCCTCAACTTTTTATTTCCTCAATGAGTAGATATTTCGGATGACAAGTATTTCAGCAATTCTCAAACTTGGTGGTCTCCATGGACCCCCTTATATTTTCAGACATTATTTCAGACCCCCAAAGAGCTTTTGTTTATGTAGGTTATATCTATCAATTATTTGCTATATATTGAAATTTAAACTAGGGCATTCTTAAAATGGTTATTTATTGATTTACTTAAAGTAACCATAACCCGTTACCTATCTATATAAGTAAAAATTTTTATGAAAAATGCATATGTTTTGTACAACAAAAACAAATTTCATGAAAAGAGGCATTGTTTTACATTTTTGCAAGTCTTTGTAATATTTGGCTTAATAGAAGACAGCTGGATTCTCACATTTGCTTCTGCTTTCAATCTGTTGCGATTTCACACATCATGGAGCCTCTACAAACTCCACTGTGTGCTTGTGTGAGAGGATGAGTGAGAAAAAGGAAAATAACATCTTCAAATTATGATGGAAATAGTGACCTTGAAGATCCCCTGAAAGGGTCCCCCAGGAGTCCCCAGAGCACACTTTGAGAACCACCTCATTAGATCATCACAGTAAGCATTAATTCCAATTAAATCAATTGTAGCTAACATTTATTAAGTTCTAGGCTTTATGCTAAGTGCTTTACACATATTAACTCTTTGAGCTGTTGTAAAAGCCCCGTTAGGTAGGTACTAGTTATTATGCCCATTTTACAGAGAGGGAGACTGAGGCTTTCAAAGTTAGGTACTGTGCCCCAGGTCACAAAGTGAGCAAGTGGCAGAGGCCGGGTGGATCTGAACGCACTTCACCTCCCGACCCTGCCTTTCCAAATGATTTAGGTCTGCTCATCAAATGATGGGGTGCCAGCTAAAAATGTCGATTGAGTGCTGAGTACATATCAAGCCTCATGCTAATTGTTCTGTTGTTAACTGGAATTAAATATGTGTCCCCTATTATTTAATCTCTCCTGCACCTTTGCAAAATAGGTCTTCCTACCCCTTTTTTTTTTGTAGATGAGAAAACTGAGGCTGTGAGAGGCTAAGCTTCTTTCTCTGTATCTCAGGGTTAAGGGGCAGAGGCTGGATTCCAAGCCAGCTCTATCCATCCAGCTCCCTCCCTCCTCACCCCATGCTGGGCGTCCCGTTAATATGACTAAGTTTGCTAAATTACACCAGGCTTATTATTGAGGGTTCTGTTAAAGCCTGGCCTGCCCGTGCCCAGCAGAGCCCACGGGTTTCTAAGCTCTGGCCAGCCCTGCCACTTTTTGTGCATGCAAATGAGCCGGGCGGGCGGGCGGGCGAGGGGCCTCTGTGAGGTCTATTTGCATTGGCAGCCCGGTAATTGCATGTCCTAATTGGGTGCAGCCATGCACACTGTGCCTCCTCCATTCCACTGCCCTGGCACAGAAGTCCTTTTGGAAGCAGGTGTGGGCTTCTCCCCCATGTGCCCCTCTCAATGGCCTTGATCACCTTGGTGATTGGAATGAAGCCGCGGACACTGAGTTCAACAGCAAACAGCTACTCAGCTGGCACAGTGCGTCCACATGGCACAAAAGAAAGCCGATGAGTGAGCAGGTGGGACAGGCGCCCTCACCGCCTGCACAGCGCACCTGGCGGGGGCTCCCCTCTGACACCATCTCTATTCCTCATAGCTGCAGAGAGGCGGTGCAGTGTTGGCGGGTGTGGCCTCTGGACCCCAACTGCCTGGGTTTGAATCCTGGCTCCTCCACTTCCTAGATCTGGATTTAGTCACTTAACTTCTCTGAACCTTCATGATCCCATCCAAAAAACGGGGAGAATAACACAGCATCTCCTTCATAGGGTCCTCATGGGGATCAAATGAACTAGTCTCTGCAGAGGGCTTGGGAACAGAGCCTGGGGCAACGCCAGCACTGTATGCATATTTTCTAATAGATGCGTGTTTCATAAGCACCTTGCACGTGTCAGTCACTGTGTTCTGTGCTTCATCTGTTCTCTCAGTTCCAGGGAGATAGATGCCAGCCTCAGCCCCTGGGATGGATGAGGACGTCAGAGTGCAGGGAGATGAAATGGTCTGTCCCAGGTCTAAGAGCTGCTGGAGAAAATGATCACAGGATGAGGCAGGGAGAAGACAATGCACTTAGGAGCGTCCATCTGTCCCTCAGTCCCTGGTTTCTTAAAATCCATCATTTATTTCTCAATGATCTGAAATGGCAGAACTTTGTTAATCGATTGTATTGATTAACGGTTAATTCAGAGACTGTTCAGCAGCACACACACAGGACCTGTCATTTTACAGATGAGAAAATCTGACGGTCGCTAAAGCAAGACAAGTACCCAGGTCTCCTCCTTTCTTGTTAGGTGTTCTTTCTACACAAAAATAAGAGCAAAGGTTTATCAATGAGTGGAAAGTTTGAAAACACAGCAACCCACCTCCACCCCTCGGAAACAGGACCTGGGTGCAGGGGAGGAGGTTGGGCCGATTCAGTTGATCAAGCGAGGAGAGATCCATCCTGAAGTCTGAACGTTAGAGAACCAGGAAGGACAGAGCAGACCCAGGCGTCTCTGAAACAGCAGCCTGGGTCATGTAACCTGCCTCTCGAAGCCATCTTGTGCTTGGCTTATTTCTACCTGATTGAAATTGACTCTAAACATGCCCAAGGTTGAATGGCAATAGAGGACATTATTGCATTTAATTATTTCTCCGGAATAAAAATGGATTCTAGCAGCAGCTTAGGGGTAAGGCAACAGCAGAGCAATTAGAGTTTTGGAGCTCGCATGCAAACATTTGAATGTGCAATCATTGCAATAAGTACATTAAAATAAAATAAGTCAAAGGGTTGCATTTGCATAAATAACCCAAGGTGAGAGTGTTGGATTGCTTAAGAATAAAGGGGACACAGCTAGCGATCATAATGAAGAAATACTAACTGATCTGTCCTCCAGGTGGAGACCATCAGGGGTGAGATGGTGGAGGCCCAGTGTTGCTTAGTAGGGAAACTTTGCTCATTCTTTCTCCTGCTTTGGGTGTGGTGGGCACATTCTGGAAGTTTTGACATACATTCATCCTCACCAAATACCCATGACATAAATATTATTTTCACATCCCCATTTTCCAGATGAGGAAACTGAGGCATGCAGAATTTGAATCATGTCATTTCTAGCATCACATTCATTCCTTGGTCAGGTTATTTAACCTCCCTGTGCCTTACTTTCCTCCCCTTCATTAGGACTCATGCTGTTGCTTCACTGGGTATTTGAGAGGATTAGAGACACAAGGTGTGTGAAGGGCCAGAGTAAGAGGGGACTTGGGTGCTGAGGATATGATGGTCATCTCGCATGTATTTGCCTGGAAACCTCCCAAGGTTGGTTTTTACAGGGAAGGGAACCTGGGTTTGGATGTCTGGATCTTGATTCTCCAGGGGAAGAAGAGAAAAGCTGAGACCCGCTTGCCTCTTGGCAAGCAGGTGAAGAGTTAGAGGGAAGGCAAGGTGATACCTCATGCCCATCAAGGGATGGATGGATAAAGAAAATGTGACATATACATACAATGGAATATTATTCAGTCTTGAAAAAGAAGGAAATCCTGCCGTATGTGATGCCATGGATGAACCCGGAGGGTGTGATGCTGAGTGAAATAAGCCAGACAGACTAAGACAAATGCTGTTTGATCCATTTACATGAGAATCTAAAATAGCCAAACTCAGAAATTCAGAGAGTAGAATGGTGGTTGCCAGGGGCTGGGGGAGGGGAAATGAGGAATTGCTAATCAACAGGCATAGTCTCAGTTATGCAGGATGAATACATTCTAGAGATATGCTGTACTACCTTGTGTCTGTAGGTAGCAATACTGTATTGTGCGCTTAAAACGTTTGTTAAGAGGGTAGAGCTCATGTTAAGTGTTCTTGCCGCCATAAAATAAAATGTACAAGAAAAGAAAGAAAACTGTGGAGGGAAGGTATAGGAGAACTCATCAGCTATTGTAGGAAGCAACCCTGACTCAAAGTGACAGATCATCCCAGGCCTCTGCGTGATGCCTGGTTCTCACTGACTATGGCTCAGTGGCTTTTCTGGAAGCTGTCGAATATCTGTGAGCTCTTCATTCCAGAAGACAAAATATTTCCCTTTTCTCTTACACTGGAATCTTTTGATTGGCAGCTGAGTAGCACCTGGGGCCAGGCGGAAGGCCAAGGGGCCACCGTGAGCTCACCATCCCCATCGCGGGGGTGTCTCTAAGTAGACGACGCTTATTAATCATGAGTCCTATTAGAATTGATGGTGGCGCCTGGTCCTGATATCACAAATTAACCAGAGGAAACAACCGTTCTCTGACGGCCAAATTAGCTTCGTTGATTGCAGTGCTTCCTGTGGCTGGTGTTGCTTGGAGAACTTCTGCCAGAAGGTGGTAGAGAACGTGAGCTTTTGAAATTAGTGGTTTTACGGAGGTTTTCTGCTTGGGGGACAAACTGATGATCATCAGTTAATGATGAGGAAAGAGAACAACCCAGGAACAGTTCTGAGGATGTGTTTGATGAGAGAGGATGCAGATGGCTGTGAGGGCAGAGGCCTTTCTGCTCACTCTCTGCCTTCTTGTTAACTTCTAGAAAACGGGCTTAGGGACAGAATTTAAATTCTTGTTCTCAGGCAGGAGGAGTCATCAAACTGATTTTCCAACCGTTAGAGGCAAAAAATAATAATAAATTGGCTCCTGTATCTGAGGACAGCTAAGAGGAAGAAAGCATATCAGGTTGGCTCCTGTATTAATCAGCATGAGCTAGACTATGCTGCAGTAACAAAGATCCCCAAACCTCAGTGACAGAAAGCAGCAGAGGTTTATTCTGCCCATGGAGGGTTGGTGGAGTCTATCCTCCGCCCTGGCCTCACTCAGGAATGCAGGGCCTTCACCATCAGGAGTGTGGCTGGATGCTATGGGGGAAGGAGGGACATGGCAAACTGTGTCCTGGCCTGAGTCACTGGTCTTGGCCACATCAGGTTGCTTGGCTGTGCCTCATTTGCAGGGGATGGGAAGTACAATTGTATCATGTGCCTAGAAGGAAGAGAACTGGAATATTTGTCAAGAGCTTTATTGAATACCATCCCCCCCATCCAGCTCCATCCCAACCTAGGCTAATATGAGCAAAGAGAGAGATACCCCATCCATTCCCCCACAGAGAAGGGGGAGCTAAACGCTCCTCCCTTGACCTCTCAGCCAAACAGAAGAGGCACTAAACTATAGCAAGTTTTAGAATTAAACAGGTACGAGTTCACAGCCTCCCCTAAATGATGTCAGGCAAATCACTGAACATCCCCAAGTTCCCCTTGTCCCTCTTTTGTAAGATGGGGGAATGGTAATACCTGTCTTGAAAGTTACTTCTGAAGGTTAAACATGGAAGGGCTTAGCACAGTGCCTGGCACTTGATACGTGCCCATGCCTGAGAGTGTTAAAGCAACAAGCCTTGGCTCCTCTTTCTGTAAAATAGTGAGGAGGGTACCCCTTATGGGACGATTGTTGGTATCCAATAAGTAGTACCTGTGAGTCATTTGCATATGGTGCCTGGCTGACAGCGAGTGCTCAGAAAATGCATCTGAGAGGCTGCTTGGGATTCTTCAAGGGTCTCTGGACAGAAAGAAGGGAACAGAGGCATATCAGTGTGGTTTGTTTATAAGAACAGAGGAATGGCCCCTCACTGAGGGGGATTTCTTGCCAGATACGTGGAGAGGTAAGAAAGACTGGAAACAGGTGTCAGAACCAGAAGTTCCCCTTCACAGACCAGCATGTAATATCAGCTCCTGTGTATGACCAGTAGCCACTCCAGGGCCCAGCACAGACTCCACTCTCCCTCGGCATCTCCTTGTTTCCTTCTTCCTACCCATGGCCTCCCAGCTCCTGCCACCTCAAGCTCCTGGTGCTTCATGGCCCCTCCTTACTGTCCTCTCCCTCTCTGTGACGCCCTGCCACCTAATGGCCACTGGCCAGCCTTGACACGGCTATGTGGAGATGACATGCCTATCCCAGATCCGTTTAGCTGGGTGGGAGTGGATGGGAAGGGAGCCGGGCTGCCGTGCTTAAGGCGACAGAGTGATGCGGATCAGAAGGGCTCTGCAGCTTCCTGGAAGTGGCTGGTGGAGCTGGTAGCCCAGGGCTGGGGGTCTGCGGTCTGTCTGGTTTGAATCCCAGCTTCACCACCAACCAGCTGAGTTACCTTGGATAAGTCACTGATGCCCAGTACCTGCAAAATGAGAGCAAAAGTAACATCAACTTACAGAATGGCCACGAGGTATCTTAGCGTAGTCTTCATTCTTACGGCCTCTTGAGATTGGTGCTTGATGCTAGGGGAGATGGGACAAAGGCAGGAAGAGGGCAGACACATTGCTGGGCCAAATGGGGACATTGGAGACAAGGGCAATCAAACCAAGCCCAGGGGAACCTTCTAAACTCACAGTCCTTGGAGAGCTGGGGTCTGCACACTTTTTCTTAAAGGGCCAGCTAGAAATATTTTAAGCTTTGGAGACCAGACAGTCTCTATGGCAACCACTCATCTCTGCTGTTGTAGCAGGAAAGCAGCCATAGACAGTCCATAAATGAACAAGCGTGGCTGTGTTTCAATAAAACTTTATTGACAAAAACAAATGGCGGGCAGGATTTGGTTCGGGGAGGGCAGTAGTTTGCAGACCTAATGAAGGAGGAGCCACGCTCAGTGTCGGTTGCACGTCAGCCGATCCTGGGCACCAGCACTACCTCCACTGCTCTCCACCATCATCCTCTTCCTTGAGAACCTTTAATCGGCACATTTAGGAAAACGAACGAGGAAGTCTGCCCTCAAAATTGCTACTCATTGCCAATGTGTTTCTAGAGCAATGGATGTAGATTTATGGAGTCAATTAGCGTTCTCTGTGGCCTCTGTGTCCCCTCTGACTAGCTTTGGGACAGTGGATTCTCTTTCAGGTTAAGGCCTTGATAATGGGCTCTAAGCAGGAGCAATGTGTTTTGGAAGTGATGCAGGATGTTAGTTGACCAGTGCATTTGATCCGAGCTCAAAATGGCCAGGGCCCACCTACCCATGGAGAAGCTGAGTTTGGGGTGCCTGCCTTCCCGGAAAGACTCATTTTCTCCGGAATGACTCTCGGCCTTTCTCTTGACACCCTGCCCCCCCCCCCAACCCCGTGACTTAATCAGTTCTGCTCCAGGTACAAACATCAAGAGTCAAAGCTCAGACATAAGACTGTCACAAGTTTTCATCCCCCTGGGACTCACTGCAGGATCCTTGCATAGGACTGTCCTATAAAGGGCATATTCCCCCCAAGATAGCCGGTGATGTCTCCCCCTCAGAATTAACTATGGCACCGTCTGATTTCTCTTACGGGCATAGATCTACGAGCATGTCCTAAAGGCAATGTAAAGTATATACTATCCTACCAATGTTTTCTCCCCTTATAGCTTTATTATGGCATTTCTAGCCATTAAATAAACCATCACAGTGCTTGCTGCTAGAATTTAAACAGGAAGCTTGGAACAAACTGTCCAGATTCCAGTGGCAGAGACAACCAGGGAAACTTATATGAAAAGGGAGTGTGGTTAATAACAGGCATTGAGGATCATAGTCATAGCACGTTAGAGCTTGCAAAAGCTTTATTTTCTAGTTGGAACATCTTCTATTTCCAGGTTGGGAATCTGAGGTTCAAAGAGAAAAATCTAACATAAAGTCTAACATTAAGCTCGTAGCAAAGGCAGGGCGTGGAACCAGGGCCCAGACTTCCAAACCTACGTGCCCCCACTCTCCAGGGCCAGCCTTCTTAGCGTGATGGCAAAGTCAAGTTTCTCTTCTGTGTTTCTTTCCTGTCTTGTCCAGGATGGCTACTTCTCTCACCGGCCAAAAGAGAAAGTGCGAACAGACAGCAACAATGAGAACTCTGTGCCCAAGGATTTTGAGAACGTGGACAACAGCAACTTCGCACCCAGGACTCAAAAGCAAAAGCACCAGCCCGAGTTGACGAAGAAGCCCCCGAGAGGACAGAAGGAGCTTCTGAAGAGGAAGCTGGAGCAGGAGGGGAAGGGGAAGGGGCGTCTGTCCCCCGGGAAAGGTACCAACGAGGTGCTGCCTCCCGGTGAGAGAGCCCCGGTAAACGGCAGCCGAGGGAAAGATGCCCCCAGACAGCCCCACGCCCGGAAGACTGGGGGCAGCTCCCCCGAGATCAAGCCCGACCGGCCCCTCAAGTGTGACATCTCGGGTAAGGAGGCCATCTCCGCCCTGTCCCGCTCCAAGTCCAAGCACTGCCGCCAGGAGATCGGGGAGACCTACTGCCGCCACAAGCATGGGCTGCTGATGCCCGAGAAGGTGACTCGGTTTTGCCCCCTCGAAGGTAAGTCCCAGCCCCGTTCTGCTCACATTCTCAGACCTTCTCAGAACAACCGCCCTATTTTTCAAACCCCAAATGAAGACAGGAGTTCTTTTGTTTTGGGCCTCCCTGAATTCAGAAGTCTTGTGTGAGAAAAGTTTCGCAAAATCAAATTACCTTTTGTTACAGCTTTAACCTGTTGCTTTTGTGGCAAAGGATAAAATACAGTGCAATCGGGGCTAATGTGGAAGTCGTAGGAGGCAATGGTATTGATATGGTTTGTTTTCTGTCTCAGCAGAATATTGGGATTAAAATTGACACCAATATTACTGTAGTTGAATAAGATTTGAAAGGTTTCTAGTTGGTTGCATTGACATTGGAGGCTCTGGAAAACATCCTTCCCATTTCCCTCCACCTAAAATTCCTTCCTTCCTTATTTTCTCCCTCCTTCCCTTCCTCTCTCTCCCTCCCTCCCTCCTGCCCTGTGCTGGGCCCCCTTCTCTGTGCTGATGACCAGTGATAAAGCAGACCTCTTGCTGCGATGCAGTGCAAGGTCAGAGCTGTAACAGCGGCGTTCACAAGCACAGGGGAGGGTCCTCAGAAACTGACGGGGGACAGTTTTGCACAGGTGAGGCATCACCGTGCATCTCTGCGTCTCACCTCACGCCTCTGACGCGTATTCCTTGCTGGCAGGTTTCACCTTTTCCAGTGCGTGTGGCAGGGGAGTAATAACAGTTACCGAGCGCTCACTGTGTCCCGGGAACAGCACGGGCACTTTGCATTCAATCAGTTCATCTCATCCACCGCCCAGTGAGGCTAGCACCGTCATCGTTAGCATAACTTTTTTACACGTGAGAGACGTAAAACAACTTCCCTAAGGTCACATGGCTTGTAAGTGGCCTTACAAGCCTGCAGGTAGAGACATCCTGAGATAGAGATATTGCCATCCCGGGTTAGGTCATATTTTGTCAAGATCCCTTCTTAAAAAAAAAAAAAAAAATGTTATGGCAGAAAATTTCAAACCCACCTCAGAGTAGGGGGAACCTTCACGTTCCCATCATCTGGCTACAGTTACCTCGTGGTGGTCACTACTGTTTCACCCATGTACCCCCATCCCCACATAAGCTCATTGTGAGCCAGTAGATTTTATTTTTCCTTGGAGAAGACGTTACATCCCAAATAGTTTGTGAATTGGTTCGTGCAGTGGTTTTCTCCATGCAGAGGGCGGACTGCATCCAAAAGACACTTTCTACAAAGAAAGAGCCAGTGTCATTGGGAACAAACAGAGAGGGATGCATTTGAAATGGAGAGATTGTGTTCTAGTTGAGTTCAGCCATGAACTAACAGGAAAAGCCCTTTCCCCTCACTGGTTCCCGCTTCCTTATCTGTCCAGGGAGTGCCCTTCATTAAATACCCGAAGGGTCTTCCCACTTGGTCTTCCCTTGGGGCCCATTTCCCAATTTGCTCTTGGTCACCCCTCATTCTCATTGGCCATAATCAGTGCAAGGGGTACCCCGCTATCCCTCACTAAGTAGTCAAGCGTTCAAAATACCTCCTTGTTGCTTCTAAATTCAGATACCACCAAATGCTTTAGTTCACTCTCAAGTGGAGAGAGAAGGTCCCCGACCATGGGACAACCCAGAGGTCCTGAGGGCAGGGGTGAGGGGAGGACACATGGAAAGACCTGCATGGGGCAGGGGGCCGGGTCCATGCGTGGAAGAGGAATGGGTCCATGGTCCCAGTGTCTGGGTCCGCCTCTTTGTCGAGACAGAAGGTCAGAGCATCAGGAAAGGTGACAACAGAGCTGGACCAAGAGGCAGGATGGGGGCAGGGGGCTCTCAGTTCCCCCAACATTGGAGGATTTGGAAGCCAGGCAGGAAGATGCCTAGTGCTTCATCAATCCCCCATCTCCCTCGAGAGAAGGATGTGCATGGTGAGAATGGCTCCCAAGGAAAAGGGGACTAGATCTCCCCTAGAGAAATCCTAATTCCGTCTCTCCACTGGACAGGTAAGAAACGAGGCCCGTAGAGGAGAGGAGACTTATCATCAAGGTCACCTAATCAGTTAGAGGCTGAACTTGGGCTAAAATTCAGGCCTCCTCATCTCTCACACATGCTTCTCTGTTGACCGCTGGTCACAGAACGGAGGGTGTGGATCAGGCGGGGGACGGCCACGTGGGTAAATGTGTAGAGAGGCTTGGAAGTGTCCACGGCAAGCCCTTCACGTGGCCCTCTGGGTAGGGTGCAGCAGGGACAGCTTCAACTCTACTCAAGTTCATCTGTATTTTTTAAGTTTTCTGTTGGAAACATGTATCTGTACTATACTCTCTTTTCAGTAGAAAGGTCTAAAAAGAAAAGATTTGCTTCTCTCTGTTGCTTCTCTCTTGCATTTTAACCCTTGTCTAAGCAGTCCCGGGGTTCCCATCATACTCTTGACACAACTTGGCAGATTGTGGCAGAATAAATAAGTGGAGATGTTTCCAAAATCGTTTTCTTAGCTGGTGCCTGGCCTGGCAGAGGCCTGAGCTGAATGCCTTTCCATGAGAATGACAGTGGGTACTCGCTGTGTCCCAAGGGTCAACACACTTTTTCTGTAAAGGGCCAGAGTAAATATTTGAGGCTTTGTGGGCCGTGCAGTCTCTGTCACAACTCCTCAACTCTGCCATTACATCTCAAAAACAGCCAGGACAATACATACGCAAATGCACTTGGTTATTACAATAAAACTCAATTTCAAAAAACAGGCTGCGGGTGGGATGTGGCCCATGGGGCCATAGTGTGCTGATCCCTGCAAGGTACCAGTTCTGCGTAGTGGTACCTCCAGCACTGTGCCTCCCATCCCACTATATCCTCACACCAGCCCTATGAGGTCGGTCTCTTATCGACCCATTTAATGGATGATGAAATGGAGGCTCGGCGAGGTTTAGTCCTTGGTCACAGGCGCATGGCTAGTAGATGGCAGGGCTGGTATCGTAGCTCAGGAATACAGAGCCTGAATCCTCCCCAGAGCCTTTCCCTCTTCAGGAGGCAGAAGGTTTCACTTTAGCCTAAACCATCCGACCTCGGGGATGTCCTGAGCCCGCAGGCCGTCTCTCTCCACCATCAATACAGTTGCAAGGAGAAGGGTGGGTGTTGATGGGGGAGCGAGCGGGCTGACGTGGCCTTCCTGGTCCCGCTGAGACACCTCCAGCCTGGCTGTGCAGCCTGGGGGATTCCCTGTGGCCTCTGCTGTGTCCGCCAAGGTGGCACACCCTCCAGGGAGCTGGGAGCTGGGTAATAAGCTGGGCGTCTGAGCCTTGGCACACCAGCCCGGGCAGTGCCTTCATTTACTGCACCACAGCCTTCCCCTTTTGCAATAAATTCTCTATGAATAGACTAATTGCAAAATAACCCTAATTGGGTAGTTATCAACGAACAACTTCCCGTGGAACAAAACAGCTTACAATTAATAGCATTTAAACCATAAACGATTCTTCTGCAGAAAGCTAAGATGTAATTACACCCCATACGGAGATCGCGTTCCCTTTCTGGAAACCATGACACCCGGATTTCCCTCCGCTCAGGAGGGATTTGAGCTCCAGCTCCGCGGGCAGTGAGGAAGCCGAGTGGGGAGGGGAGGGGAAGTAGGTATGTGTGTAAACAGACAGAGACATACACTTAACACATCCGCACGCAGATGTACGCACTGTTTGTCATTTCGCCGAACTCGGCGTCACCCAGACTTCAGTTGACAGGATGCCGGAAGTTGAATATAACTAAGGAGACAATTCCTCATGGCTTGAAGTCTGAAAAGTTACGAGGGGATCGATGTTAAATGCTGGCTTGTGTAAAGGGCTCCTGCTTCTCCGACCCCCACGCCTCCAGTCCCCGCACCCCAGCACCATTCAGGGAAAAGGAAGAGTCTAGAACCCCCGGATTGGTGTGCTCTGCACGGATACCTTGCCCCTGTGACCTGTCTGCTTCACTGCCAGCCTCTTGGAGGAAGCAGCTGGAATGGTGACATGTTTTCAGGAGGAAAACGCGAATCTGCGGACCATCCACTCAGCCCCCAGGAGTGAGATGCGGTGAGGTCAGGCGGGGTGCTCTACCCCATTGGCCCCCAAGCCTGGCCCCCAAGCGGGTTGTTTCTAATCCCGCAGCGCCCCTCGTTCCTCCCAGAGCCCCTGTGCTCAGCCGCCAAGCCACCGGCCCCCACCCCCGCCCACGTTCCCCACCCAGGTGGCCCAGCCCCCAGTGCCCCCCCTCACCTCCCACAGTTGCCTAGGCCTCCTGTCCCTTCCTTAGGCTCCAGAATCACCCAAGAGCCTCCAGGCACTCCGACTGGACCTCCCAGAGTTTCATGGAAATGAAACCATGTTGGATGGAAGGCCCAGGGTGGCCTGGGCTGGAAAAAGCTTTTCCATCGGAAGATCTGCTGACACTGGGTTTTGAATCCTGGTTCTGTCTTTGCTAGTGGTGTGACCCTGACTTCCTAGTGCCTCAGCTTCCTCATCTGTAAATTGGACACAGATACTCGTACCCTATCCTCATAGGGTTGTTGGCTGACATGGGATCATGAATATGAAACCCCTGGTGCAGAGGCGGGTAGGGTACAGCGAATGTGTTTGGCTGTCGGCTGTAGCAAGGCAGTGGTGGTGGTGTTGAGAAGAGTGGAAGGCCCGCCTGCAGGGTGACCGCCCCTTGCCCAGCCCTAGCTGTCTCACGCTGGTCTTCAGACAAGGCCCCACGTGCCTCAGCCACTCCCTCCTGCTCGTCCCAGCCCCCTCCATTGTTGCCCCCACTGCACACTCCACCCCACCTCTTCCGTCTCCAGATCTCAGCCTAAATGCCCTTTCCTCAGAGAAGCCTTCCTGGACCACACCTTCCGCGGGGAGCCCTGGCCACAGAGGACACACCAACCCTGGTGAGGGGCAGAGATGGCTTTCCCAATAAAGCCCATTTGACCTGTAAGAGGCATTCTAAGCAGGCAATGCCTCATTATATTGGGAACAATTAAATGTCAAGATGCTCTCTCCAACGGCCCTCATAGGCTACCAGCCTCCTTCCATCTTGAGTTAAAATGCCTCAAGAAAAAAAAAAAAGCATCTCAAGAGAGGCCCCACCGGTTACCCGGGTGCCTCTGACACCTCCTCACTCTTTGCTGTGCCAGGTAAAGCCAGTGGAGCGACTGCAGCCCAGGTGTCCAGGTGAAGAATTGAGAGATGAAAACTGAGAGGTTCCACGGAAAGCAGTCACTGGGAGGGGGGTTGGCTGCCACCGTAGCGGGGGCTCCGGGCCCGAGCCGCTGAGTGGGCCGGTGGTCCTCCGATGGGTGATGAGTAAGGGCTCTCCCTTTTAAGTCAGCTGACCAGCTGCAAGTTTGCAAGCATGTGCACGTGGCAGGGGCAGCGGCTCCAGTATTAGGAGTGAGGACGGGCCGGAGGGAGGTTTCTGATGAAAAGGCAATTGTCCTTGGATGCAGCAACCCATCTTTACCCATCAGTCTTTGCAGGAGGCCAAAGACTCTGGACAAATGGGCTTCCGGATGGAGGTGGCTGAGGGGGGACTGTCGCCTCAGATTCCCCATCTGTCGGGCAGGAACACTGCTTTCCCCCGGGTCTTTGCTGTGTCGCTCAGGATGAGACAATGAGGGAACAGCCGTGGACAACTCAGAGACACCACACTAACGGGGTGGCCGTGATGAAGCCAGATGACCCTCCTACGGCTCAGCCAAGCGATGGGGCCGACTTGCCCAGAGGCCAGGTTTGCAGAGGACTCTTTCTCGTCTTTCTCTCGTCAAACCCCAGTGGAAAGGAGGTTTCCAGTAACAGTTCACTGGGGTCGGAGTAAATTCATGCCAAAGGCCCTCCTTGGGCTTCTGAGGGAGGGGTAGGACCCTGACCGCGGTCAGTCCAGAAGATATCAGCAGACCCCATTCATTGGTCACCCACTAGGTGCCATTCGACGTCCCAGGCCAGCACTCCCCAAACGTGTTCTGCGAAGGGCCAGATAGTAAATACAGTACGAGACGTTGCAGGCTGGAGGATCTCTGTCACAGCTACTCAACTCTGCATGAAAGCACCCATAGGCGATACATAAATAAATGACCAGCATGGCTGTGTTCCAGTAAAACCTTATTCTGGTCATCAGAATGTGAATTTCACATAATGTTCATGTGTCACAAAAGGTCATCCATTTGATTTTTTTTCAGTTATTTAAAAATGTAAAAACCGCTCTTAGCTCGCAGGCCGTACCAAAACAGGCAGTGGTGAGCTGCCCTGTGCCAGCTCTTATTCTAGTATCTGGGGACGTAACAGTGAACAAAAGCACAGGATGCCTCGTCCCCGCAGGGCCTCTGCCCTACACAGCTCAGAGCACCATGTCTGTTGCCACAAGCTGGACGGTGACTCTGGGAGGCGTGCAGCCTGAGGCCCCACCTTGGTGGAGCTTCTGCCCTCATGGGAGAGGCCAGAGGGGACAGGTGACCCAATAGACCTACAGTCCACCGTCTGGTGTGACGAGAGCTCGTAGACAAACACAGCAGGCGACAGGACGGGAGGTGGACGTTTTGGGTAGGTGACCACGGAAGGCCTCTCTGAGCAGCCTCGGTGGCAGTGTCACCAGGAAGAGGAAACAGTCCTAGCAAACAGGCTGGCATGTTCCAGAGGCAGCCAGGAGGTCAGTGTGGCTGAAGCAGAGGGAGCAGTGAAGGGAGGAGAAGGATGAAAGGTCAGAGGCCAGGGGTAATGGCCAGGCCACCGCAGGGGGTTCGGAAACTGATGTCAAAGAGATGGGAGCCCTTGGAGGAACTGAAGAGTTTTAACATTATCTGATTTTGAATTTTTTTTTAAATTTTCTGCTACTTTAAAATTTTTTTATCTTATTTTGATAAGAACACTTAACATAAGATCTACTCTCTGAACAGATTTTCAAGCGCACGATAGTGTATTGCTGTTTACAGGCAGTGTTGTACAGCAGATCGCTAGAACTTATTCATCTTGCTCAGCTGAAACCTTATACCCATCGAACCCCATTCCCCATCCCCCCAGCCTCTGGCAACCACCGTTCTGCTCTTTGCTTCTGTGAGTTTGACTGTTTTATATTCCTCATATAAGTAGAATCATTCAGTATTTGTCCTTCTGTGTCTGGCTTATTTCACTCAGCATGATGTCCTCCAGGCTCATCCATGTTGTTACACATTGCAGGAGTGCTTCTTTTTTTAAAGCTGAATAATATTCCATTGTAAGTCCGAATTTTTTAATCCCTTCATTCCTCAGTGGACCTTGAGGTTGTTTCCCCATCTTGGCTGTGCTGCAGTGAATGTGGGCGTGCTAATATAATATCTCTTTGAGATGCTGATTTCACTTCTTTTGGATAAATACCCAGTGAGATATCACCTCACACAAAAGACAACAAGTGTTGGTGAGGGTGCAAAGAAATTGGAATCCTTGTACATTGTTGGTGGGAATGCAAAATGGTGCAGGCACTGTGGAAAACACTTTGGAGGGTCTTGAAAATAATGAAAAACAGAGCTACCATACGATCCACCAGTCCTACTTCTCACGTGATTTAGCTTTAAGGAAGGAGTAGAAACAGGGAAATTGTGGGGAGATTCTTACAGCGGCCCCAGTGAGAGGACAGGGTAGGAGGAAAAAGCTGCTAGGATTGGCCGATGGACTGGATGTGGGTGACCAACTGTTGGTGTTCTGGGCTGAGGGGTTTCTTTGGGGCACAAAGACGACTCAGGCCTGACCCTTGAGCAAACATTTATTGAGCTCTGCTGTGTGCCAGGTCGTGTGGCCAACAGTCCCCCAAGGCCCCCCATCGGAAGGTGGGTCTCCACAGGCCAATCCCACGTGGCCTTCTCCTTCTAAAGCACCGTAGTATTTTTCCCCCTCCCCATTTTGGAATCGTAAAAAAAGCCAGCTGTTGCCCACATGGCTTCTTAAAAAGAGAAATATACAGTTATGGGAAATATTATAAATGCCCCCCTCACCTCCCTCCCACCTTCCTCCTCCCGGAATGGCCTGCCAGCTGCACGGCTCTGCCCTTCACTCTGAAAGTTGTCATTAGGGTGTGCTTGTTGCCTAATTGCCATGCCTAGAAGGCAGAGCTGAAAGGTTTAGGCACGGAAAGAAGATGGAAAACACCAGCGCTGAAAGAGCGGGATTAGCGCCCTCCCCGGCCTCACCCGGGCACACCCGTTCGGAAACTTCAGGCAGACATTTCCCAAGGCTTCCGCAGTGTATTTGAGACAGGGGGATCATGGTGAGATGGATTTTTTTTTTTCCTTCTCATGTGCGCACAATGACGTCTAGAGACCAGGGGACCGGGAGCATGTTGGTAACCCTGCGTTTGTGGACCACTGCTTGGAGCAGCTCTGCAGAGAGCCTGACTAATCGGGGGCTTTGCAGACCAGTAGGGATTCTGTTCTTACCTGGGTGACCTGGGGGAGCTGCTGAAGGGATTTGAGCAGGGCTGGGGGTGGGGACTGACCTGACACGTATAACAGGATCCCTTGGCTGCGGTGTTGACAGTAGACGCTAGAGGTGAGGACGGAAGCCAGGAGAGCTCTTAGGAGTCGGCTGGTCAGCGTTTGCTCTGAGATTGCACGTGGGGCATGAAGAAAGCGCCCCCTACTGCTTATCTGTCTCTGCCCTAGACCCACCCTCCACGTGGCGGGGGCTCTGTCTTACTCATCCCAGAATAGCACTGCTTGGCATGTCATAGGCCTCAATCTTATCCTCCCTGGATAAGAAGATAACACGGTTGTTTTGAGCTTCAGTGGCTCAAGCTACCCGTCCCGGGAGCTATGCAGTGGCCCGTGTGCACTGGGACGGGAATGGAACAGTTAGAAGTCTGTGAGTGGCATAGCCACCAGCTGGGGACTGAAAGTGATTGTCCCCCGCTCCCTTCAACATTCACTCATTCAGCAGTTATCCACCAAGCATCCGCTGTCTATGCGGGGCACTAGGTTTGGGAGGAAAACAGACAGAATCCCTGTCCTTATGGAGCTTGCAGCCTGTTAAACGTGGCAGGGGAGACACGTGAATCCAGTGAGCACAAAAATAAATGCAGAATTGCAACCGCACCACCGATTCTGCAGAGACATGTGGTTGAATTTTAGTGGGACTGAGAGATGAAGAGTGGGAGACATTAACTAGGGAAAGAGCAGGAGGGGGAGTCTTCCAGGACAAGGGTCCATCATGTGCAAAGGCTCGGAGGCAGTAGGAGGCGTAGGGAGGTTGAAGAACTAACAAGACCACCTGGGGAGCTCTGAATATGAGCAGGAGGGTTGGTCTGTCGTCTTCCAAGCCGGATTTTAATTCCCCAAATCACTGGGTTTAGATGATCTATGTCTTTGTCTTGAGCGAGGAGAATGGAGCAGAGGCATCTGTAGGGACCAAACCGAAATCACCGGAGAGCCAAGGGAAGACCAGCCCCAAAGACAGGCAAGGCTCTGGCAGTCCTGGACCGGGGACGGGTCCCACATCCCCTCCAGAGAACCGTGCTCCTTCCACCTTTGGGCCCTGACCCCCACCTCCACCCCAGCCTGAACGTGGGCTGCCAACGCCTGGGGGCCTCACCTCCTGTGGCACCTTTGTTTTCCAGGACATCCAAGGCACAGAGGGGAATCCTCAATGCCTCCAGGGGCGAGACAGACTCAAGCAGGCAGTGTGCCCGTGGGTGTTCCACTGGCACTGAGCTAGTGCAGGCCTAGGGGAAGGCTCTGACCCAGTCTCCCCAGGAAAGCCTGGCGGCCCCTCTACCACTGAGTGAGCTGCCAGACCCTCAGACAAGGCACTTGTTTTCTCTGAGCCTCACTTCTTACCTGTAAAATGGGTTGTTTGATGCCTCTCCTGCCTTCTCGGGTTGCTGTATGAAATACCATGTTTGAGAATATTTAAAATTTTCCCTCTATTCAGCCAGCAAATATTTACAAGCACCTGTTACAAATCAGCATTAGATTATTGCAGTTCGGAAGCCAGCCTCCAGGGTGGGCACGGTGGACCCGCTTACCCAGCTGGGCAGTTTAGGATGCTTTTCTCAGCTTCCATGAGTGTCTCGCCCAGAACCTGCCCTGGGACCAGGTAGACAATGGCGAGTCACTAGGACAGTTTCTTGTGCTCTGAGCCGTTCCTTCCTTTGGGGGCAGCTGCTTATGTGTCAGCCGCCCAGGGCTGGGAAATCAGAGCCCTGGTGCGGAAAGAGAGCCCGGGCGTGGCCCTTGTAGCGGCCAGTGGATGACAGTCAGTCCAAGCTAGTCCCTCCTTTTTGCACAAATCAACAAAACCAGCTTGCTTTCTCTCCTCTCTCAAATTATTTGTCAGTTAAGCGTTAGGAATTCCTTTCAACATCACTTCCTTCTGGAAGTCTTCTGGAACTCTCTCCCTACATCTCCATGAGGTGTTCAGACCGTGTACCCCCAAATCACCTTACCCGCTCACCAGTGGAGCACACATCACATTATCCTGGAGTTGCCAGGGTCATCTGCAGCCCGCATTTAGCCACGAGGCCAATCTCATCTGTGTTGCAGGTCATATCTCCAGCCCCTGCTGGAGCAAAGTCTGTTTGCTAACCCCATGTTACAGATAGGGAAACTGAGGCTTGGGGAGGTCGAGTAGCTTGCCCGGGGTCACACTTGCAAGTGGGAGACCTTTCAGACTCAGTTCTGTCTGCCTGACTTCAAAACCCACAACTCAGCCTCTCTGCTCTGTGGAGCCTTTAGTAAACCTGCCGTCGGAATGTGTCGAATGAGTAATCCAGTTTCTCCAAAGATAAAGGGAAACGCAGAGTCAATGTTAACACCTATGTCTAGCTGTTCATTACTCTCCTTCCCCGCAACCAAAAACAGCAGGGCACTGAGGTCTCCGTACAAGAAGCTGTGCTTAGATAATAGTGCTTAACCTTGACCTAGGGATTGCTAAATGCCAGGGACTATCCTAAGCGTTTTAGCCATATTAGGTCATTCATTCTTCTGACAACTCTGTATTCCAGGAAACTGACACGCAGAGAGGGAGGACACTTGCCTAAAATCACACATTTGCTCAGTGACAGAGCCAGGCTCTGAGCTCAGAGGCTTTGGTGCCAGCGGCGAAATGCTGAACCACCGTGATTCTCTCCCTCTAGCAGCGGCTGCCTTTGAGCTGCAGTTTTCCTCCTTAAGCTCTGTCCATCTGTCGCAAAGAGATCCATGCAGTCAAGTAATCTACCTGGTGCTGGAGGGGGGCTGATCCCATGAAAGACCTCAGGTCTCGCCTGCAAAGCTGCGTTGGGTGAAAAATAGCCAGCGGCGGTGGCCTCCCGTTTTTCTGCCAGTTTCTAGTTTCCATGGTATATTTGTGTTAGTGTAAAAATGACAAAGCAATAATTTTTCATTGCATCCTTCAGTCACCCATGAGAGATTGGATTTAGGTCACAATTTATTACCCCGTGGAACTGAATCCAATTTTTAACACCATGTCAGCCATTCTGGTATTAGAGCCTTTTAATGGCTGTGAAATTTATACAATGATAAAGTAATTTAAAACATATGTAGGAAGAGCATCAGGCAAATTGACGTATAGAGAACCCTGTGGTAAAAATTGAATAGGAGATAAACACGGAAAATGGTGATTGATTAGAGGACGGTTGAAATAGGGCTCGCTTTGAGAAACTCTTAATGGCGAAATTAGTAAATTAATTTATTCCTTGGAATTTTGAGGGGGGTTTATGTTGCCCTAAATCAGAATCGAGGATGAGGCACAAAGTGCAAATTAATAGCTCACCTCAGAGCGTGGCACCGTTTGAGCGAGAAGCCTCGGTTGAGTAACTGGGAGGCAGCCAGGAGCCTGACCCTGGCGGTGATGCCAGCGGCCAAAGTGAAAAGATGGGGAGAAGACAGGGCAGCGGGAAGGGAAGCAGAATTTTTTTTTTTTTAATTTTTAAAACTTGCTCAAATAATACAGAAAGCATGCTTGTTATAATACCTTTATTCAAGTGGGACCATATGCATTCTCATTATTTCAAAAAACTGGAAGACGCAGCAGATAACTGGAAAATCTTTAAAAACTTGGCCAGTCCCCTCGGAGAGGTAACCACTGCAAGCACATTTTTGGTTTTGTTTAGATCTTTAAAACCAGCACTTGCAAAAATAGAGTTTGTTTTGGAACGGAGGGTTTATAAATAATAAGAAACTGATGTATAAATCTGGAACTTACAAAAATATCGAATCTGGTTTGGGGCATGGGAAAATTCAAAAATCATGTGAAATTGATATCTGGTTCTGGAACTTGCTTTTTTTCCTTTGGACGTGTATCTAGGTCTGAGACCTGTATCCCTGTCAGGAGATGGAGAACTATATAATCCTTTTTTTCTGTTTCCCAGTATAATGTTTATTTACCCAGTCTCTTTTATTGCCTAAATAACTCTTTGTCATGGCTGACTGTTACTCTGGAGTATGGCTTCACCACAGCTTAACTAGCCATTCCCCTATTGGTGGACATTTAGGTTGTTGCCAGCTTTTTGTATATTGGGTGGCTCTTTTCTCAACTCTCCCAAAGATGGTGCATAACCTCTACCATTCTAGGTGCATCAGAGAAAAGCGAATTGCTGCTTACGATGGATGCCTCAGGACATTAGAGCTTAATTCTCTTGGCGACCCTGAGTTGAGACTGGCTGCTCGGAGCATCTGAGAAATGGAATTGGTGGGTCCAAAGGCTTGTCTGTTTTAAATTTTGATAGATACCATCAAACTATCCTGCAAACATGCTGTACCAATTATGGCAGCCTGTCTATCCTGTGTTAGTCATACACAGGATGTTGGAAGCTTCCAGAACATCCTCATCCTCCTAAAGGGATCTGCTTTCTTCCCAGGAGCCCTGGTCAGGTTTCAAATTAGTAACGGCTCTGCATCCCAGCCTTCTGAGATCCTAGCAAGTCTCTTCCATGACCAAGGACAGTAGTTTGAACATTGAAGTCCTTAATAGGTGGGCACCTGGGCCTGCCCCCAGAGATGCTGGTCCAGGTCTAGCACGGAACCCAAGAAATTACATTTCTAACAGATGCTGCAGATGCTGCTCCAGAACCACACTTTGAGAACTACTGACCTGGAAGAATGATTCATCCCCTCCACTTCTGACCGTTCTCCAGGTCATTGGTTCTGAATGGGGCAGTTGTGCCCCCCAGGGGACATCTGGCCACACCTGGAAACATTTTTGGCTGTCACAGCCTGATAGAGGGGCAGGGTGCTATTTACAACTAGTGGGTAGAGACCAGGGATGCCGACAAATGTCCTACAATACACAGAAGAGCCACACAATACTTTTCCGTTCCAAAATGTCAATAGCGCCTTGGTTGAGAAACCCGCCTGTGGTCCTACCGGGATGGTGTGTCTGAGACGGGGCCGTCTGCCTCCCTCCGGGGGCCTTCATCTCCTCCGTGTGCCTAGTTCACATTCAGCATGGATGTGTCGCATCTCCAGCCTGGTTCCTGGCCATGGAATACCTCCACCTCACCCCCACACCTTCCTAAGCCCTTAGCTGGCTCCTTTCCCCCTGAAGGCTCATCTCCCCAGTCTGAAGAGCCAATAACAATTAGATACCATGTATTGATTACTGACTGTTGCCAGGCTGCGTGCTATGTATGTGGAATTGTGCTTAACAATGAAAGCTTTAGTCAGTTGGCCTGGGTTTGAACTCTGGCTGTGCCACGCATTAGCTGTGTGACCTTGAAAAAGTAACTTCACCTCTCTGTCCCTCATTTTTCATCTGTAAAATGGGGATGATGACTGACATTCCACTTTATCCCAGACAGTCTCGATTTGTACCTGTTGTCCCAGTGCAATTATTAATAGTGCCCCCTTTCCCTCTCTAGAGTTACCCAGTGTGGGCAATAAATTCTGTGGTCCCTCTCATGATAATAATAGTCTAACCTTGTAGGGTTGTTTGAGCACTGAGTGAGGTGATCTACGTGGAGTGTTCATGCAGAGGCTGGCCCTAGGAAGTGCTTGATAAAAGTTAGCTCTTCTCTTCTGGGTCTATACCTAAAAGAATTGAAAGCAGGGTCTCAGAGAGATATCTAAACACCCATGTTCATAGACGCATTAATCACAAGAGCCAAAAGGTGGAAGCAACCCAAGTGTCCATCGACAGATGAATGAAAAAACAAAAGTTGGTCTCTCCATACAATGGAATATTATTCAGTCTTAAAAGAGAAGGAAATTCTGGCACATGCTGCCACATGGATCAACTTGGCAGACATTATGCTAAGTGAAATAAGACAGATGTAAAAAAGACAAATACTATATGATTCCACTTATATGAGGCCTCTAGAGAAGTCAAGTTCATAGACACAGAAAATAGAATGGTGGTTGGTTGCCAGGGGCTGGGGGAGGAGAAATGGAGAATTGCCGTTTAATGGGTAGAGTTTCCCTTTTGCAAGATACAGAGAGTTCTAGAGATTGGTTGTACAACAATGTGAATGTACTTAACGCTACCGAACTGTACTTAAAAGCATACAAATGGTTGAGGTGGTAAATTTTATGCTCTGTGTATTTTACCACAATTAAAAATAAAGTTAGTTCTTCTACAGACATGTATTGCCTCATGTCAGCCTCACTCGGCCTCAGTGAGGTAAGGTTTGTTCTCTTCATTTTATAGACAAGGATCCTAAGACTAAGTGAGGCTGGTGATTTGTCTACACGTACAGACAAATTACGGAGAGAGTGTGGGACATTAGACTGGGGCCCAGATAGAAGGTTCTTGAAGTCTGGATAAGGCATTTCCCTAGGATAGGTTTTGATGGGTTTTGAGTAGGAACAGGGGCTTGATCTGATTTATGCTTTATGACAGGAGCAAACTTTACATAAAAGGCCAGTTAGTCTTTTAGGACGTATTATATAGGTCTTTGTCTTAACTACTCAACTCAATATGCAAACAGTAGGGAGGTGAATAGGCATGGCTGTGACCAATAAAACGTTATTTACAAAACAGACAGGCTGGATTTGGCCCGAGGGCCGTAGTTTGCTGACCCCAGCTTCATAATGAGCTGACTGCTGTAACCTCTCAGCTGTGGTGGGTTGGGAAAAGAGTTGCAGAAGACAGGATACTTCCTTGCCTCTTCCCCAACCATACGCCCAAGAGAGTCCCCCACGTCATCACCTGGAACTTGTAACGAGCCTCGCAAGGAAGCAGCAAGCCCCCCCTGGTGGCCCATAGGTCCCAACCTAGGTGCAGCCTCTGCTCCCCCTAATTATACTGAAAGCCCCCGGGGGGCAGGACCTTGACAATGTGACCTGGAGGCCCAGCGAAGCCACAGCAGCAGCAGCCAGGCCAGCCGTCTGGGCCCTGGATGCTGACTTGACAGTGTTGTTTGTTTCAAGACTTTATTAGCATTGCAGCCGGGGACCCAGAGAATTTAGAGGTGCTGTTGCCATCGCTTTCTCAGCCTAGACCTCAAAGGGCAATCACCCTGGTTATCCAGGCCTCCCTCCTCCCCTTGTTTATTGCTGTGAACACAGGAAATGCCCTGTTAAGGTGCATGGAACGCTATCAAGGAATTTAACTGTAATTTAAAAGGCTCTGTGGGGAGGACCCCAGTGGCTGATTAATAATGCATTTGCAGAACAGTGAAGACTCCAGCAGATCAGTGGAGCTCAGCCTCCAAACTCTATTTATGCAGCTGGAATCCTGTAAGCCTCCTCTCCAGGGGGTTGTCTGCACTGGGGTTTCCTGATTTGAGTTACCTTGGGCAGGATCCTTGCGAAATTGAGAATTGCAGAAATGGGACTACTGAGGTGATGGACAAGGACACGGGGTTCTGATCCTCGGGATTCTGGAGGTGAAGCCTGGTTCTCCAGGGCTAGCTATGGAACCTTGGGCGTGCTGTTTAAAACCTCTCTGTGCCTCATTTTTCCCATCTGTAAAGTGGGACTAAAGATAGTATCTAACTCATAGGTTCCGTTAAATGAGATGATGCGTATAAAGCGCATAACACAGGACCTGGCACATACAGAGCAGGTGCTCATTCAGTATTAACTGTCCTATTTCTGCCATCCTCACTTGGATTCGTATTCCCTTCTGAGGAGCTCAGGCACTGAAGCTGGCTCAGGCTTGCTTCTGAAGAGATGTAAAAAGTCAGTTTTTATTTTCACATCTCACCCAGCACTGAAAACTTTCCTTTCTGCCTCCTGAATATCACTCACTGGTCCCTGTCTCTCTGTCTCCTAGACGAGTTGCCAACATCTCTTGTGTGGGTTGTGCCAATACGTCCCTAACTCATCTTCTCACATCTACTCTGCCACACCCCCCCTTACCCCGCTGCCAAGTGATTCTCCAGTCTGCATCCAGAGCGTTCTTCTTAAGATATACTGTGGACATTGCTCCTTGTCTGCCAAAAAGCTGCTAAAGGCTGCCTATGGCACTAGGGCAAATCTACCTCCTTATGGTGCCCTTTGGAGCCCTACCTCTCTCTCCAGCTTCATCTCCCATCATTCTCACCCCTCCTTCCCCCATGGCTCACGGTGCCGGGTCCGCCAGCATCCTGCAGCCCCTAGAGAAAGCAGACTTCAGCCTAAGCCTAGCCCACGTGCTGATCTCCCTGTCCAGACCCCTGTTCTCGTGTCTTTCCTGACAAGCTCCCATCATTCCTTGGATCTGAGTTTAAATCAAGTTATGCTTTCTCAAGGGAACCTTTACTTTTCTTTTATAACATTTATTCTGGTTTGTCACATACATATATTTTTGTGGTTGTTTCTTTAGCATCTTTTTCCTAATTAGACTCAAATATCCAGGAAGGTCGTTTCTACATTTTTATTCACTACTTACCCCATCTGGCACCAAATAGGTACCCAGGAAGGATGGATGAGTGGATGGATGGATGGATGTGTTGATAGATCAAAAGATGGGTGGATGTATGAATGGATAGATGAAAAGATGAGTGGATTAAATGAATGGATGGACAGACAGATGGATGAATAAGTGGATGGATGGATTAGAGAAATCAAAATCTGCAGGCAGAGAGTCCAATAAACATGTTTCGGGGCTAGTCCAGGTGAGAAATGACGATGGGTTCAATTAAGAAAGAGGAGAGGTTGGATTTGAGAACAATTCAGGAGGCAAATTTGATAGAACTTGTCAGTTGGCTGTAGAGACGAAGGATGGAGAGGAATCAAAGGAGACACCTGGATTGTTCATTAGAGTGACGGGCTGGTGTTGTAAAAACCAGCTGAAATGGAGAATTTACCGTTCACCATGTCTGGAAAATGAAGCTGATGACTGCACCCACATCTCTGTTGTGAAGGTAAACAAGATAATGGAAACTCCTTGGCTATTTTGCAAAAGCCGATGGAAGTGGGAAAAATTTCCTAGTTTCTGAACTAAACTGGAGTCCAGTTCAGGTGGAGCTTTTGAAACAGGAAGAGCAGCTGTGCAAAATCCTGAAGTAGCCAAGCGCTTGGCAGGACCGAGAACAGACAGGAGGAATGGGTGACTGAAGATCAGTAAGGAAGGGGGGGGGTCCACTGGGCCATGAAGACAAAGAGGACGGTAGGGTCTGACTGGGCAGGGTCTTGTAGGCCATGAAAAGGAATTTAGAATTTTTCTTTGGTGGGATCCAACAGCATCATAAAAACCACACCTGATTTCTCAAAGACAGGAGTCCTTGGTCCAGCAGATGGGCTGGCAGCCTGCTTCTGTAAAACCACGGCTGCACCCATTCATAAACGTACTGCCTATGGCTGGTTTCCAAACTCAAGCACAGAATGGAGTAGTTGCAGCAGAGGCTGAATGGCTCCCAAAGCCTAACTATTTACAGTCTGTCCCTTTACGGAAGAAGTTTGCTGGCCCTTGTTCTAAGATAAAAGCTCCCGCTTGCTATGTCCTGTGTACATTCCAACATTTTACAGATTTGCCATAGCCTTCAAGACTGATTGATGGGAATAAATTAAAAATTTAACAAGGAGTGACTAAAACATTTTGGCAGGGTTTCAATTGATTTTCAGGGATGGGGTGGATGGAAGGAAAAGTCAGAGGAAAAATGCTCTGATTCTAGCTCATTATAAAAAAACCTCCACCCTATGTCCCAGATACACCTACACTCACTGGAGAGATGCTACAGGAAGGCAGGATGCCTGACACATAACAGATGCTCAACAGATGTTTGTGGAATGACTAATGGATGAATAATGACTTTCAGAGACGTTTGGAGCTGGCCTCTCACCTGGAGTGTTTTAATACTGTCTTGGAAATAGGGATAAAGACTTACCAGCCTGCTGCTGCCTTTTACCTAGGCTGTCTATCAGCTAACTTGTCCTGAATGGCCTAAACCCCCAGTGTTCACCTAAGTGGCACCAGAGGAGGCCCTGAATTTTGCCAGCAGATGACACACATCATCGACACCACTGTGGTCTCACAGGGAGCAGAACTGGGCCCAGATGAATATGGTGTCATCATTTTAAAATGCTGGTAAGAAATGCTGGTGATTACGGTCTCTGGATTCTAATTACACCACTGCGTCTCTCAGGAAGGAAGAGACCTTTTACCACAGGCATACTTCGCAGCTCATCTGAAACCCAACGGGCTCTGGTTAATTACCCGTGCACTTCCTGAAACCATGAGAAAGGTTCTGACAAACGAACTCACCGCCTGTCAGGAAAAAGGGCATTGATCTTAAACCTTAAACATCACTGGTATCTCCAACCAAGACACAGTGCTATGCCCGGCAGGCGAGGGGAGGGCACACCAGCCTGTGGGGTGAGAAAATTCCATTTGGAAAAAAGATGAATAATTTCTCCTACATTTCTCTGAGCTTCTTTCCAAAGCGAGACTGGGAAAGAAAATACTGGAAAATACAGATCTGACTCTGGAACCCTTTCAAATAATAGTAATTATAATAATAAAAATAATAATAGTATTGCTCATTGATTGCGATTATTACCACTTCTGGACATTAAAGTTTGAGAAGCACCAAAGCTTTATTACCAAACAGTGTTATTACACATGCTTGGATCTTTAATTTTTTAAATCCCTGAATGAGATTCACCTGAAGGTTGTTCTCCATCTTACTTTCTTCATTGAACAGTGAACAGTCAATCCTGGTGAGTCCCAAATCAGGCCTCTTCCCAGAGTTACAGAATCCTACACTCAACTGCTAGGTAGATATTATGGGTTGCATCATTTCCCCCAAAAGATGTTGAGGTCCTAACCACCAGTACCTGTGAATGTGACCTTATTTGGAAGTAGGATCTTTGCAGATGATCAAGTTAAGATAAGGTCATTATCGTGGGCCCTTAATCTGACCGGTGTCCTTATAAGAGGGGGAAATTTGGACATAGAGATAAACAGGGAGAATGCCATGAAATATAAAAGTGGAGATGCTGGTTATATATCTACAATCCAAGGAATGCCAAGGGTTGCCAATAAACCACCAGAGGCTAGGAGAGAGGCATGGGACAGAATCTCCCTCACAGCCCTCAGGATCTCCACTTCCAGCCTCCAGAACTCTGAGACAGTCTGTCTGTTGTTTAAGGCCCCTGGTTTGTGATACTTTGGTAGGGCAGCCCAGGAAACTAAAAGAGTAGACATCGCCACCCAGAGGTCCCACTGGCACCTCAAACCCTCCACCAAATCCAGCCTTCTGGTATTCTCCTTTTCAGTCATTCGCTCTAACAAACAACCCAGATGTCTTCTTTGCTTCCTGATAGCCATTTAGGCTAGTAAACAAAAGAGAGGCATTTAAACCCTAACACCCTCTGACTGTCACTCTTAGCCTTGGGGCTAGGGCTCGTCAACTGGCAGGTCTGGACGAGATGTTAAATTTTCTGAATCAGTTGCTAATAATTAAAAATTGGAGATCTTCATTTAAATTTCCAAATTTCCAGATTCCCTTGAAATTAATGGGAAGATCTGGCAGCCCCAAGCCTGCAGTGCCCCATGTTGCAACATTTGTCTGTTTCTGAGAAGTAACCTCTTCTGCTGGGACACAGATTCTCTCTTCTGCAGTCCCCACCACTCAGTCTGGTTTCCCCCCGGGCCCTCCTCATTCATCAGGTTACCCACCTGGCCCCTGACAAGAGCAGTTGACAGGATGCCAGGGGACCAATTCCAGCACATTGGTAAGTGGGGACAAGACTCCAGAATTTCCATGGTGAGGAGAAATTAAACCATCCCATCAGCCAATGAGCCCCCCAGTTTCCACTGAATCTCCCCCACCTCTTAATGACTTTGGTCCTTCCTTCTCCCCGTCAATACAGTCTTGGATAAAATAATCAAGTATAAAGTACGTGGTTAAAAATATAAGGATGATGGCACCTAGGAACTGGCTTTGGACAGAAGCTGTTTCTTGGAGGATACTCGAGGTGCCAATTTATCAACACATCAGATTTTCTGTAAATAGATGCAGGCACTAGGCAAACGTGTTTCCAGCCTGAAAGCCCCATGATCAAGAGAGACACAGTCCTTAAAGGAACTACTCTGAAGGCATTTGTTATAATTCCCCACTCAATATCTAAAATGCATAATTCCTACCCTGACTCAGCGCATCTTTGGGGACTGAGAAATAAACAATCCCTCTCATGTGTATGAGAGTTCAGATCCTGCTGCCACCACTTTCTAGCTGCATGACCTTCAATAGGCCACTCACCTCTCTGATCCCTTTGTAAATGAGGATACTGGTACCTCCCTTTGCAGATGCGGTGGGAGGACTAGGAAGAGCGCTCTGCACTGCGCTTAGCACATAGTAGGTCCTCAAAAAAAACAGCATCATGATGACATTGGAGACTTGATTCTACCAACTCTAGGCCACTTTCAACACACTTCATCTTATGTGTGATTCGAATGGCTTTGATGTGTCTGGGATCAGGGAGTTTTTCTTTCTGAAATCCAGAACTTCATTTAATTTGGCATCAGGAAGCTTCGTTCCCAGACTGAATTGGAGTGAGCTGTTTTTCCACACTAAAACAAAACAATGAATAAAATGGAGCATTGTGACTCTACTTTTTTTTTTTTTAGGGAGTTTCCCCATTTTCTCATAATGAGAGATCATTAAAATAACCAGAAGACAAATGGCATCAAATTAATAAAAATGTAGATCAAATGATACTCTATTACCTATTTTTGCTCAATTGCAGTTGAGGAATGCATTGATTAAGCTGCCAGCAAACCATTATGGTCATATTGGTTACTAGAGCGTAATCTATTTTATTACGATAGGCTGATAACTAACACAGTCTTGCAGACAGACATTTCTCTGTGCGCCAAGTAATCATTTACTATGGGTCCTCACCAAAGAACGCTGGGTTCATTTTGTTCATGGTGGAATGGAGCCTTTGAGTTGGGGAGGGGAGAAGATAGTTTACTTTCTTTGTATTTATCACATGGCTCAGCTTGCTGGATTCCCAGGTGGAGGACGCTTGAAGTACTGCTGTGACATCTACAATGATCCAATAGAGATTGCAGAAATATCAAAAAAAAAAAAGGTAATCAGTGAGCTTATTTAATTTTTTGTTGTTTTTATCTACTCCATACCCCATAGTGGATTTGATTGATTTCTCATGTGCTTATTTATTCATTAGGTTCATTTATTCATTATTCATTAGGCAAACAGGTGATAGGGTATGGCGGAGGGTCCAATCCTGGCCTTGCAGAGATCAGTATCACAAGATCTCGAATTGCTCACAGCCTAGCGGGAGAGGCAAGGGCGCAGCTGAGCAGTTGGGCTATGCAGGCATAGAGATATGCACAGAGATTGCTCATAGCAAAACTGGAGAGATGATTTTGCCACTGCCTGCAGGCAGCCTCAGAAGTGTAGCCCCTAGAGTAGCAGTGATGATGAACTTGAATGCAAGAGGCAGGCCGTCTGCATTTGAACCCAGACCCCGTCATTCACCAGCTAGGAATTCCTGGGCAAGTTACATCATTCCTCTAATCCCAAACTTCTTCTCTGCAAGCTGGGGGTGATAACAGGACTTCCGCACTGTTGTTCCATTATGTGGATGAACGCTTTGCATTTCCTGTGTATTGTCTTGTTGAAGTCTTCAGTATGGAGGGACCAGTGTCATGGCATTCTTGCTTTTTACCCAGGAAGAAACTTAGCATTTAGAGAGAGTAAGCACCTTGCCCGAGGTCACCAAGCCAGCCAGAGGCAGAACCAGGAGAGGAAGGCAAGTCTCCTGTCCTCCCAAGTGCATGCTCTTAACCAGTATGAAGTGAGCATTTTCATACATCTGTGTTGTTTAATGCAAGGATCACAAAATACCCTGAGGGGCCAGGCAGGATGTGAATGCCTGGAGCAGGCAGGCGGGGATGTGACTGACTGAATAGTAGCACAGGTCCATCTAAAGCCCCAGATGATCTCGCCTTGTGGATTACAGGCTCAGGCTTGCTCACTCTTCTAATTCTTTTGAAAATAAGAAATCTGAATTTTTGTCCAAAATCTCTTGATTTAACTGACAATTATTTTAATTTAAAACGGAGTGTGAGACCAACAAAACCTGTCTGCAGATGGGGCAGGCCCAGAGGCTGCCAGCCTGCAAGCTTTGCTGTGAGGGAAGACCTCTCTGCAGGCCACTTGGTGCCCTAAAAGCCTCCTGCACAGTCCGTCCTACTTCAGTTTCTGCTTGGAGGACCCTTGCTGGTCTCTGGGCAGTGAGAAATCTCTGGCACAGGCTGGCAGCAGGGAGCGGGCTGCTTCTTTTCCAGCCCCTCTTTCTGCGGGGCTCAGCCCCAGCACCCATCACTCACTGTTCACAAGAAGGATGGTCAGTCTCCATCCTGTAAGGAAGCTTGTCTTCTGGGGCTGCCCCCACTCGGAGTGATTTGAAGCTGGGGATGGGCTTGCCTTGGGGGGTCTCCTTCAAGCAGGCAGGGATGCAAGTTTTCCCTGAGTTATTTTTGTTCTCATTGTTTCTTTGGGTTGGAAGAGACAAATTGGACCATTCAGGTGCCTTAGTAATCCACCCCATTCAATGTTAGCACGTGTTTACTAGATGGCCATTCTTTGCACGGGCCAGGTGAGGGGAGGGGTGCGCTGTAGGGCAGGGGAGACAAGTAGGTACAGGAATCCTGAGATCATACGGCAAGTGTGGTGGAGGCATTAACAAAATGCTACAGAACACAAGTGGGGAAGAATTATGCCCAAAGGAGGCCATCAGTGAAAGTGTCATAGTCTTTGAGCTAAATCGCTAGGTGTGGATATAATTTCACCAGTTCAGGAGAGAAGAGGAAGGACAGTCCAGACAGAGAGAGAACACTACCACCATCACCATCATTGCCACCACCACCATCGCCAACACCATCACCATCCAACACCATCATCAGCCACTAACCATCACCATCACATGGTCGTCATCATCTCCATCGCCACCGGCACCATCACCAACACCATTGGGTACTGACTGTATCCTCATTTAAAGATGAGGAAATTGAGGCTTAGAGAAATGAGGGGACTTACCTTCTCACAGCTCTTTAGTGTGACTCCAGATTCAAAGCCAACTGCCTGACTCCAGTGGTTGCACTCAACCCCTGCGCCTCACTGCCGGCCCTACACCAATACCTGAAGGGGACAAAGGCCTCAGAGTACATGTGGAGGGATTAGGGCGCTGCTGGCGCATAGTAAGTGCCCAATAAGTGTTAGAGACTGTAGATTCTTGCAGAAGAATGTTAATGGCTATTGCCCAGTCAAAGGGCTTCTGTAGTCAAATCCCTGTAGGAAATGGTAGCTCAAACAAAGTGAAGCAAGTTTTTATTTGGCTGCAGAACTTGTCAGAGCCTTCCAAGTGTAAACACACATTGGGAATCTCCAAGAAGCAATGCAGGAACCTTTACCCCCTGAGCATATGGTCAAGATTAGGGTTCCTTGAGAAACACACATCATGAGATAAATAGTCAAGAGCATCAAAGTGGGGTTAAGTGGGCTCAGGATTTCTCAACTGTGGCACTATTGACATCTGGGGCTGAATCCTTCTTTTTGGGCGGGGCTACAGTATGCACGTTGGATGCGCTTTGGCCTTGACCCACTAGATGCCAGTAGGACCCCCTCCCCCAGTTGTGATCATCAAAAATGTCTCCACACATTGACATAACGGGAGACAAAATCACTTCCAGCTGAGGGCCACTGGCTTAGCTATTTAGAGCTAAGATAAAAAAGAGAACAGGCCAGAAGTGCCTACATTTAAGGGGCTGGAGGATGAAGGCAAGGCCAGTGCTGAACCAAGGAGGGGAGTAAAAAGAGCTCGGATGACCTAGGAGAGGCAGTACCAGGACTGCGAAAGGAGCTGCGGGTTCCCAGAAGATGCGGTGGCCCCCAGTGGTGTCAAAAGCTACGGAGAAGAGGGACCCAGGGAAAAGACGCTCCTGATCTTCTCATTGACTTAACCTTTGAGGAAGCAGCTCCAATGGAGTAACAAGCAGCAGATGGATTCCAGGGACCCAGAGGCAGAACTTCCACTGTCCACGGAAGGACTAGAGCCGCCAATAGCAGAAGATGCCATTAAGATGGGAAAATCTGACCTGGTCCAGAGAAGGACAGAGGAGGGCCTGGTGGAGAGGGAGTCAAGGAGGAAGTGGGTTGATGAAGATCCAGAAGAGGGGGTGGGCAGAGGAAGGTTCAAGGACGTGATGCTTTCACCAAAAGAGGGGCAGTGGGCACTTGCTTCTCACAGACTCACAGACATCTTTGGTTTAGCGCACTGTATTAGTTTCCTAATTCGGTGGCTTAAAACAACATGAATTTATTGGTTCATTCTAAAGAATGGGAGTCCTGGAGGTCAGAAGTCCAAAATCAGGTTGTCAGCAGGGTCGGTTCCGGGTCGGTTCCTTCTGGGAGGGGTCAGAGGGAGAATCCGTGCCTCTCTCCTGGCCGCTGGTCGTTGCTGGCCACCCTCGCATCCCTCGGCTTGTGGATGCACCACTCCATCTCTGCCTCCTAATGGGGCTGTCTTTCCCGTGTGCCTTCACCTGGCATTCTTATGAGGACACCAGCCATTGGATTTAGGTCAGCTAATCCAGCTGACCTCATCATTTTTTTTCTTTGCAACAGGTTTTTATTTTTGCTTTATATGTATTACAGGGTTTGAAACCTAAAGAAATACATTTTCTCTTCAAATTTGGATGTGTACATAAATATCATTAGTCTGGACTCAGCACACTCAATGCCATGGTTTCTTGGCCTGTATCTGTTCTGAAATCATCAAGCTTTGTCTGTCTACCCAAGGGCCCTGAGAACAAAAAACCACAGCCAGGGTTTATAGTTCTTAAAAGCAAATAAATTTGAAAAGAGAAACCAGTGAGGAAAAAGGTTTGATTCACCTTCCTAGGGTCTGTAGCTGGGAACCCACGTTGATTTTGAGGGACACCTGGTCTGTCTTGGGTAGTTGGGGCCTCATACTGCCTTCAATCAAAGGCAATTCCCACAAAAGCTGGCTAAAAGAGCCAATACCCAGCTCCAGGGCCTGAGGGTTCTTGGCATGGCAGAGTTTTCTCTTCCCAAGCCCAGAGGCTGACCATCTGACCTACATAGGGGAATGGGGCTAGAGTTTAGCAGACGGGTTCACAGCTGACCTCATCATAATTTAGCTAATGACATCTGCAAAGACCCTAAAAGAAGTCCAAGTGGATGTGAAGTTTGAGGAGACAGCTACTCAACCCAGTATATTCACATACAGATTTTTTACAAATTTGACTCAATAACCATTTTAAAAATTGGGATATGGAACATAAGAATCAGTATTTCTGGAGTCTTCTGGAAAACCAGAAGCTTTAGCAACACTGGACTGTATCCCCCATGGCAAAAACAGTTGGCACAGACAAGTGGTTGCCCGTGTTAGGGTGAGTGGGCTCGTTCTAACCTGCCACAGCTCCTGCCCAGCCTGCTTCCCTCATTGACCTTACCTGGGTGGCCCCTGTTGGGCTGGAGTTTGAGGTGCCTGGCCAAAGCCCTGGGAGCAGAGCCCCATTTTCTAAGTTCTGACGGTCTGATGGAGATCAGCTGTCATCCTCCCCGATGTTCTTTCTGATCCTAGGTTTAACCACAGTTACGTCCAGCCATCCAGCTTAAAGCACACAGCTGGGATTACACAAGCAGGTAACCCCACTGGGCCCTCCTATGGGTGTTGGACCAGGGCTGGCTGGGTCTGCTGGTGTCTCTCCGGTTAAAGTTCAGGAGGCCCTTGCCCATGGTGGTGGTTCTGGAATCCCACTTCAGAAGGGCATGGTGCCAGCTTTAGAAATCAAACAGATCTGACTTTGAGTTCTAAGGCCAGCCCCAAGTACCTGTATGGCCTTAGAATGAGGATTTTGTGAGAATAGGAAATAATGTAGGTAAAGTGCCTCAGACTGTCCCAGGTTTGAAATGAGCACTTGATAAATGCAACCGTGAAAAATTATTACCAGTTCTATTGTTAGATGAGTTCCAAGTCACCAGACAGATGGCACATCGCATTCACAGGTCAGGGAGAGCAAAGTGGATGGAGAAGAGGGAAGACGAAGCCTCCCCCAATCACAAGCCTCAGTAAGGAGGACAGCAGGATTCTAAGTCACCCATTGGCTGTTTCCAACAGGAAGTCTTTCAAGCAGCTGCCACCCATCCCCTTCTCCCCCACCTCCACCTGTGTTCTGTGCTCATTTCATATGCACCATCCAGTGTTTAGGTGACACTTTATTAAACAAGGTCTGCCTGTGACCCAGCAAGTCACAATGAAGACAGGAATTAAGATATAGCTTCCTGCAATGCCTAATTGGATTACAAGGATCATGTGAATGTGGCACTGACTATGAAATGTGCAGGGGATTATTCAGTAATGACTTTCTTCTGTCGTCCTTCACTAATCCTGTCAATCGGGAATAGCTTTAGATTAGGAGAGAATCCCAGTGGAAGGAGCTGTCTTCCTCATTTACAGTTGGGCCTTCCCGGGCATTGGGGGAGCAGGGTGGTTATAGGTGATTGATTGCCCGGTGATGACAGCTGCCGTGTGTAAGCCAGTGACCCTGGTCCTATCACTCATCTGGATTCCTTCTCCAACCATCGTACAGTCAATGGACGTTTCTACCCTGGGATCTACCCAGAAGCCCAGGAGTCTCTGTTACTTCTACTCCCTTAAATCCATGAGGTCACTCTCAACTTAAACTCCTAAACATCTCTTGTGTCCATCTCCTCCTCCCCCACCATGTTCCCCCCATTAGGCCTTTATGAGCTCTCTCTTATGGTATTACTGTCACTCCCCCACTCTGTCTCTTGCCTCTGTGCCTCTCCAATTAAAACAACAATAACAACAACGAAAAGATAACAAAAAGCATGGCTTTCAGAATGAGTTTTTAAAAACGTCCTTCTGCTCATATCACTCCCCTGATGAAGATCCTTCCATCACCAAACCAGTAAATACATTGCGTGTTTGGGTCTCCTCTTCCCTCCGGGGCCCAAGCAGACATTACTAGTCAATCACTGCACTGTTTCCCGCTGAGCAGGATTTGAACAGAGCTTTGCTATGAGCTCATTGGCACTGATATTTCAGAGTCCTTCATCACCTGCCTTCTGCCTGCCTGTCTTGTTTGTCTCTTGCTGCTCCAGCTTTCCCCCACCTCTACTGTGGAATTCACCTCCCAACAATCCTGAGCTCTGGGTAGTTATGAACGACTCATACCGCCAGGCCTTTGCGTGTGCAGTTTCTTCTGCCTGGAATGCCCTCTCTCGCACGTGTCTGCGTGGAAAACTCTTCCTTCACTCAGGTGTCATCTCTGTGAGTCCCCAAGATGTGGGCATTTTTCTCTGAGCCCCCCTTGCCTGTGCCTCCTTTTCAGCAAGTGTCCCATTGCCCTGAAGTGGTTGGTTTGCATGTCTGGCTGCCCACTAGTTTTTCTAGCTCCCGCAGTGGGGACAGGGACCATGGCTCATGCATCACTACGTCCTCAGCACCTATCGTGGCTTTACTGTGGTCACTAGCTGTTTATCAAGGAAGTGATTGGATAAGTAGCATCTCTTTATTGACCACTTACTTTATGCCAGATGCTGGGCTAAGCACTTCCATGCACCATCATCCTCCATTCTTCTATGAGGTAGTCAGGCTTTTTTTCCATTTTGCACGAGAGGAAACCAAGGCTCAGAGAGATGAAGGCACTTATGGGCTCAAGGCCACACCCAGGAAGGACCCATTTCTGTCTAAACTACTGTTCCCCCAGGGGACATTTTGGCAATGTCTGGAGACAAATTTGATTGTCACAGCCGAATGGAGGGTGCTACTGGCATCTAGTGGGTAGAGTCCAGAGATGCTGCTGAACATCCTACAATGCACAGGACAGGCCCCCAATAACAGAGAATTACCCAGCCACCATTGTCAGTAGTGCCAATGTTGAGAAACCCTGCCCATAACCCTTCGCAGGTAATCATGGCCTTGAACACCTCTCTGTAGTATGTGTACCTTTTAACCGTTGGTGTTTTCACTGGTTTTGGTTGCTAAGGCTTACACACTGCAAAAATACAGTTAGAAGGAGCTGCCCTCTCTTTGGTTACATCAAGACTGGATGGGGACACACATCCAGGTGTACATTCTAAATCATAGGACTTCAGAAAAGACACTAAACCATGACAACCCCCAAAGATGATAGATAGGTCTCAGTGTAGCCATCTCCTCCCCAGTCTGTCCATCCCTGAGGGGTCACCTCCAAACCCACTGCTTTATGCAGATTTCCAGCAGCTGAAATAAATACATGCAAATTTTGTTGGGGTTGGGGGAGGGAGCAGATGCTCTTAGGAGCAAGGTAAATAAGTAATTTAGATAAATGCAGAGAACCCATGATCTGATCTGCTTACACCCCATGAAGTCAGCAGAGGGTTAACAGTACTCAATCCATTTTCATCAAGAAATTTGAACTTTGGTCCCAGTGTGCAACTTAGCTGCGATTTTACATTATTTATTATTCATGGGGCACTGTAACTTACCACAGTCTCTGAGTAATCTTTTTAAGCCTGCCAAAAGAACTGGTGTTAATTGCTTACACTGGAACATATTTGCTGTTGGAAATGTCACACCGTAATTATATCCCATTTCGCTGTCTGACAAGTAATATACCAAAAGAAAATTGGGTTTCTTTTTTTTCCCTTCTTCTTCTTCTCCTTCTTCCTGTGATGTGTAAAACCATTCCCAAAACCCTTCAGGCAGCAAGAAGGTAGAAAGTTTCTTTACTTGTCAAGAAGTTAGAAAACTTTTGGGGCTGGCTGATGGTGATACAAATGAGCAGGGCTGGCTCATGGACAGACGTGCCAGCTGGACAGTTGCTCAGAGCCCACGCCCAGAAGGGCCTGCATTTGACTTATTGCTCTGATTTCACTCTCTTGAAACTCTTCATCATTTTTGAACAAGAGGCCCCGCATTTTCATGTATACTGGGCCGTGCAAATTATGGAGTCCAACCTGCAAAAGTGGAAGGAACGGGGCAGTGACATGGCCCATGGAGGTGTGGTCAAAGGTGAGGCAAGAGTTGATGTGAAAGGAAGTGGTGAGAATTTCTGGGACACAGACCAGTTATAACTGGAAAAATATGTGTATCTGTTTGTGTGCGTGTATGTGTCATAACAGTCGGTGGCTTGTGGGGTCAGGCAGGGCAGAATGTCTAATCAGATGGCTCTTTCTGGAAGGCGAGTGACTATATTTGGGTGGCTGAGTTTCTCTTAAACCCGGGGTTGCTCAACTATAGCACCCACTCCTGTTGTGTAAGTCAAGTTTAGCTGCAATGTAGCCACATGCATTTGGTTAGGTGTTGTCTGGGGCTGCTTTCTCATACGAGGGCGGAGTTGAGTAGTTGCAGTAGAGACTATATAACCCACAAAGTCCAAAATGTTTACTCTCTGGCCCCTTACGAAAGAAGTTTGCTGAGCCCTGTCTTAAACCAAGGGGGGGCCTCATCCACCTGGCTGCACGAGGGGCTCAGAAGTGCTGTCCCAGCTGAGCAGCCACTTTCCCATCTACAGAAGAGAGGGGAGAATGGATTTTGATGGGTGCTTAGCTGTTTCTGCCACACCCATTGACTTCAAGAGATTGAACCACTTGCTCACAGAGAGAGGTCCACCTGACTTGAAAGTATTAAAGTGCATGTTCCTTTTTTTTTTGGTCTGATATAAAAATATGTACCTAAAAAAAGCAAACAAACACGTACCTGTCACTTCCCCATTTCTCCAACATCCTCTCCTTTTCCACTCTTCAATAAATACATATGCATAGTTTCTCTTTTGTCAGTCTTATTCCAGGAGCTGACACCATGGTTTCTGAGGGCTGTAAAATAAGAAATGAAGTCTGCTTGTGTCGAAAAAGATACTACAAATTTATTCTATAAATACTGAATCAGGGTATACTATGTGGTAGGCCCTGGGCTAAGCACTTGGGATAGGATGTTGAATAAATTGTCCAGGTATAAGTAATTAAAGTCCATGTTTTCTAGACTGTAGTCGTTTACCTGCATCAGGTCACAGACAGACATGCGCTGAGTAACCTTCCGCACAGAGCGCCCGCTTAGCCTGAGAAAGGAAACTAGCTGAGTCACAGTGGGTCTTGCCCTGGAGGGGAGATGAGGCCTGCCTATGCTTGATCCTCGTAAAAGGTGGTGCTGCTAAAGGCGTTTGCTCATTCAAGCACCGTTTGGAAAGCTTAGGCTTATAACTAAACGCCTGCACCTGTGCCTGGCTCGGTGCCTTGCGTTCCATTCATGCCCCCGGCTGGTTGCTGACAGGCCAACGCTGAGAGCATATGTAATAGCTACCAGTCACTAGATGGTTACTCTGTGTCCCACCCTTTAATTAAAATATGTAGGTTAATCCTCCCAAGTATATTATTTCCATTACATCTGAGGAAATTAGGCTCAGAGAGGTTCCTGTAACTTCTCCAGATCACACTGTTAGCAGGCACTGGTCCTAGACTTTTCTGCTTTCAGAGCCCAAATGTGCAATCAGTATATTACTTAGGGCAACATTTGCTGCTGTAAGAAACAGACCCAGTAACGTACGATGCCTCAGACGTGAAGGAGGCTTGTCTCTCAATGCTACGCCATCCTAAATGGATGTTCCTGAAGTTGTTTCCCCTCCAACTGGTGATTCAGGGACCCAGGCCCCTTCAGTCCTATGGCTCCACCAGCTTCAACACACAGATCGCTGTGCTTTTCTGCATCCAGAAGTGGAGGGGGGAAAGCATGGAGGAGAGTGAGAGGGAGGTACCCGCGGGTCAAACCTAAAATGCATGCTTGTTACTTACACTTGCACTTGATTGGCTAAAATGCAGTCACTGGGCCAGATGTAACTGCAGAGGATGCTGGAAAGTCAGTTCTAATGAGTGGTGAGGAAAAAGCAGAAATGGCTTTACCAAGGAGCCTGCACCGCTCTACTGGCTCTACTGCTCTGGTCTTGCTTCCTCTACTGCTCTGGTCTTGCTTCCCTCTCCTTTGGGTTATTTCTATCCAAGCCGAGGTCCCCTGGCCCCTTTGAAGTATGTGACCACGTGGCTCTTTTCCGGCAAAAGGGTCACCTTCCCCGATGCTGGGGATGCATCTCCAGGAAACATTCCTCTGTTAATGTGGCTGCGTGTCCGACAGGGATAAGGGGCACGGGGGAAGGCGAGGTTAGTAATTTAGTTGTCATTGGCTGACAGGTTAGTCTTAGAATATGTTCCCTGCAATTCAAGGCTTGTGGGAGAGAGACGGAGAGAGGCACTTAACAAATGTCAGCTTTTTTTCCCCTGGCACAGCTGTCTCACACTGACCCTGACATGTTCGGGGAGTGTCTCGGCACCGTTCCATCAGCACTTCTTCCCCTCACCCTTGGCGTTCTCGTCTCATTTTCCTAGCGAGGTTCCCCTGCGTGGGGTCCACAAATAGAGATCATCACGATCACCAGAGGGCCTTGTGAAAGCTGCCAGGAGAGTGAGCTCCTGGGAGGAGCCCAGGAATCTGCATTTTTGATAAGCTGCCCAGTGAATCTTTTGCAAATCACTGGTTTCAAGCAGAGTTTTTCAACCTCAGCACTTGGTATTTTGAATCTGATGAATCCCTTTTGGGGGGCTGTCCTGTGCATGGTAGGATGTCTGGCAGCACCCCTGGCCTCTACCCACTAGATCCAAGCAGCACCCTCTCCCCCAGTCGTGATAACTCAAAATGTCTTCAGACAAATTGCTAAATGTTCCCGGGAGGGGGCAGAATTGCCCCTGCTTGGCTTAGAACATGACTCACTGTGTTTCTGTGCCATAAACTGTAAATGCTCCCCAGGGACCCATGTTCTCCTCTCTGTTGCCCACTCCCATGCTTCTGGGTGGGGTCCTGGGGCTGGGTCTCCCTAATAGGGACATGAGTGGAAGTGATGGTTCACTTCCTGACCCTGGCAGTTAAGAGTGGATGTGAACCCCACCCTGATCCCTAACCCCTCCGTGCAGCAAGAGGACTCTGAGTGAGATGGTGGAGTTGCAGTGGAAGCAAAGTGGGTCCTCAAGTCGCCTCTTGGAGGATAGACACTGGAAGGGGCTGCCAGCGTGGCACACGAGTGAGAAATAAGCATTGGTTGTGTCAAGCCACTGAGATTTGAGGGCGTACGCGTTACTGCAGCAGAGCCTTGTGTGGCCCTGACTAATACGGGGTCTAGTGCCCAGAGACTTCCACGTGAGAAGCAGTCACCTTCTTTCCCTCACCTGCCCCCCGAAACAGGTTCACAATACATTTAAAGCAGAAGCGGGTAGTGTCTCTGAAATCAGATTAGCCGATGGTACCTGCCTCACAGTGTTTCATGGGGATTCAATGGGGAAAAAGTGCAACAGAACAAACAGAAAACCAAAAACACACTTGACACTGTGCCTGGCATATTGTAAGGGCTCAACAAAATGTGAGCTTTTCTCAGTATTCTATTTCTGGCAGGTTCAATGTAGACATTGTTTCTTGGGTTTTTTTTTTTTTTTTTTTTTTTTTTTGCTATACAGCAGGTTCTTATTAGTTATCTATTTTATACATATTAGTGTATATATGTCAATCCCAATCTCCCAGTTCATCCCACCCGCCCTCCCGCTTTCCCCCCTTGGTGTCCATATGCTGGTTCTCTACATCTGTGTCTCTATTTCTGCCTTGCAAACCAGTTCATCTGTACCATTTTTCTAGATTCCACATATATGTGTTAATATACGATATTTGTTTTTCTCTTTCTGACTTGCTTCACTCTGTATGACAGTCTGTAGGTCCATCCACGTCTCTACAAATGACCCAATTTCATTCCTTTTTTATGGCTGAGTAATATTCCATTGTATATATGTACCACATCTTCTTTATCCATTTGTCTGTCGATGGGCATTTAGGTTGCTTCCATGACCTGGCTATTGTAAATAGTGCTGCAGTGAACATTGGGGCACATGTGTCTTTTTGAACTGTGGTTTTCTCTGGGTATATGCCCAGTAATGGGATTGCTGGATCATATGGTAACTCTATTTGTAGTTTTTTAAGAAACCTCCATACTGTTCTCCACAGTGGCTGTATCAATTTACATTCCCACCAACAGTGCAAGAGGGTTCCTTTTTCTCCATACCCTCTCCAGCATTTATTGTTTGTACATTTTCTAATGATGGCCATTCTGACCAGTGTGAGGTGATACCTAATTGTAGTTTTGATTTGCATTTCTGTAATAATTAGAGATGTTGAGCATCTTTTCATGTGCCTCTTGGCCATCTGTATGTCTTCTTTGGAGAAATGTCTATTTAGTTCTTCCACCCATTTTTTTGATTGGGCTGTTTGTTTTCTTGATACTGAGTTGCATGAGCTGTTTATATATTTTGGAGATTAATCCTTTGTCTGTTGATTCGTTTGCAAATATTTTTTCCCATTCTAAGGGTTGTCTTTTTGTCTTGTTTATGGTTTCCTTTGCTGTGCAAAAGCTATTAAGTTTCATTAGGTCCCATTTGTTTATTTTTGTTTTTATTTCCATTACTCTAGGATGTGGGTCAAAAAAGATCTTCCTGTGATTTATGTCAAAGATTATTATTCCTATGTTTTCTTCTAAGAGTTTTATAGCGTCTGGTCTTACATTTAGGTCTTTAATCCATTTTGAGTTTATTTCTGTGTATGGTGTTAGGGAGAGTTCTAATTTCATTCTTTTACATGTAGCTGTCCAGTTTTCCCAGCACCACTTATTGAAGGGACTGTCTTTTCTCCATTTTATATCCTTGCCTCCTTTGTTATAGATTAGTTGACCATAGGGGCTTCGGTTTATCTCTGGGAGTTCTGTCCTGTACCATTGATCTGTATTTCTGTTTTTGTGCCAGTACCATATTGTCTTGATTACTGTAGCTTTGTAGTATAGTATGAAGTCAGGGAGTCTGATTCCTCCAGCTCTGTTTTTTTTTTTTCTCAAGGTTGCTTTGGCTATTCGGGGTCTTTTGTGTTTCCATACAAATTATAAAATTTTTGTTCTAATTCTGTGAAGAATACCATTGGTAATTAGATAGGGATTGCATTGAATCTGTAGATTGCTTTGGGTAGTGTAATCATTTTCACAATATTGATTCTTCCAGTCCAAGAACATGGTATATCTCCCCATCTGTTTGTGTCATCTTTGATTTCTTTCACCAGTGTCTTATAGTTTTCTGACTACAAGTCTTTTGCCTCCTTAGGTAGGTTTATTCCTAGGTATTTTATTCTTTTTGTTGCAGTGGTGAATGGGATTGTTCCCTTAATTTCTCTTTCTGATCTTTTGTTGTTAGCATATAGGAATGCAAGAGATTTCTGTGCATTAATTTTGTATCCTGCAACTTTACCAAATTCATTTATTAGCTGTAGTAGTCTTCTGGCGGCATCTTTAGGATTTTCTATGTATAGTATTATGTCATCTGCAAAGAGTGACAGTTTTACTTCTTCTTTTCCAATTTGTATTGCTTTTATTTCTTTTTCTTCTCTGATTGCCGTGGCTAGGACTTCCAAAACTATGTTGAATAAGAGTGGAGAGAGTGGGCATCCTTGTCTTGTTCCTGATCTTAGAGGAAATACTTTCTCAAAACATCACTGAGAATGATGTTTGCTGTGGGCTTGTCATATATGGCCTTTATTATGTTGAGGTAGGTTCCCTCTATGCCCATTTTCTAGAGAGTTTTTTATCATAAATGGGTGTTGAATTTTGTCAGAAGCTTTTTCTGCATCTATTGAGATGATCATATGGTTTTTATTCCTTAATTTGTTAATATGGTTGTGTCACATTGATTGATTTGGGTATATTTAAGAATCCTTGCATTCCTGGGACAAATCCCACTTGTTCATGGTGTATGAGCCTTTTAATGTGTTGTGGGACTCTGTTTGCTAGTATTCTGTTGAGAATTTTTGCATCTATGTTCATCAGTGCTATTGGTCTGTAATTTTCATTTTTTGTGATATCCTTGTCTGGTTTTGGTATCAGGGTGATGGTGGCCTTGTAGAATAAATTTGGGAGTGTTCCTCCCTCTGCAATTTTTTGGAAGAGTTTGAGGAGGATAGGTGTTAGCTCTTCTCTAAATGTTTGATAGAATTCACCTGTGCAGCCATCTGGTCCTGGACTTTTGTTTGTTGGAAGATTTTTAATTACAGTTTCAATTTCATTACTTGTCATAGATCTGTTTATATTTTCTAATTCTTCCTAGTTCAGTCTTGGAAAATTTTACCTTTCCAAGAATTTGTCCATTTCTTCGAGGTTGTCCATTTTATTGTCATCTAGTTGCTTGTAGTAGTTTCTTATGATACTTTGTATTTCTGCGGTGTCAGTTGTAATTTCTCCTTTTTCATTTCCAATTTTACTGAGTTGCATCCTCTCCCTTTTTTTCTTGATGAGCCTGGCTAAACGTTTATCAATTTTGTTTATCTTCTCAAAGAACGAACTTTTAGTCTTACTGATCTGTGCTATTGTTTTCTTCGTTTCTAGTTCATTTATTTCTGCTCTGATCTTTATGATTTCTTTCCTTCTACTGACTTTTGGTTTTCTTTGTTCTTCTTTCTCTCATTGCTTTAGGTGTAAAGTTAGATTGTTTATTTGAGATTTTTCTTGTTTCTTGAAGTGAGTGTACAGCAGATATTAACACAACATTGTAAATCAACTATACTTCAATAAAAAAAATTAATCTAAAAAAATAAAATAGATAAACAAGAAGGACCTACTGAATAGCATAGGGAACTATACTCAATATTCTATAATAAGCTATATGGGAAAATACTCTGAAAAATATATATATATAAATATATATATGTATGTATGTGTGTGTATATAAATATATAGCAGAATCACTTTGCTATACACCTGAAACTAACACAACATTGTAAATCAACTATATGTCAATTGAAAAACATGAGAAAAATCAACAGGGACGTTGGCCAGAGTCCCCTCAATTCATCCAGACCACCTCCAGCCCAAGCTGCCACTGCTCCTCTCAAGCACATTGTACTGAGAACGCTTAGGGGCCCTGGCCCGGGTGACAGCTTGCTGAACTTTCAATTGTGCTTTTATATTTTTTATGACTGTCTTAACAAATTCTACCCACTGATGCATTATTTAACCAAATGTCATTTCTCTGCCTTTCTCATTTAAGCATCATCTGTTAGATTTACACATTGGTACCCCCATGAAATTAACATTACACATGTTTCCTTTTGGAGCCGACTGAATTTAATTTAATTTAAATTGTTGTCACTGTCAGTGGCCTTCCAAAGCTGCAGTAGTGTGGGTCTTGTCTCCTCAAAGGCTCATCTTAACCCCATCCTGTCTCAAAAGCTACAACTCTGCTTTCCCCTAGAGTTCTCTGGTCTAATGTCTAGTCCACATGTAAGATGAGCTTCATCTGCCACTTCGTTTATAGGGGTTCTTATTTATGAAAGGGTATTCTCAGAAGTCCCCTGGCTTAAATGAAGCTTCCAAGCCATGGTTGAGAAACCAGGGTCTCTTTGGTCTTCTAGGCTGATCAAGAAGTCTCAAACCAACATGTTAGGGGACTTGATTAATACAAACACCATGGCAAATGATGGTTATCCCACCATGAAACTCTAGTGGTGAAAGACAAGACATAGCATTTGTTCATTCCACATTTATTTAGAGGCTCGCTAGGAGAGAGACTGTGCCTGTCTGGTCCATGCCGGACCCCTCAGTGTGTCACCCAGTAGCAGGCATCTGATAATTATTTCTCAAATACGTGATATTCAGTCATATCTTGGAGACCTTGCTGGTTTGGTCCCAGACCACTGCAATAAAGCAAATATTGTAATAAAGCGAGTCACATGAATTTTTTGGTTTCCCAGGGCATGTAAAAGTTATGTTTACACTATACTGTAGCCCATTAAGTATGTAATAGCATTATGTCCAAAAACACAACGTACATGCCTTAACTAAGAAATATTTTATTGCTAAAAAATGCTAACCAGTCTCTTAGCCTTCCAATGAGCCGTAGCAGTAACATCAAAGATCACTGATCACAAATCACCATAACAAATATAACAATAATGGAAAAGTTTGGAATATTGCGAGAATTACCAAAATGTGATACAGAGACACGAAGTGAGCAAATGCTGTTGGGAAAATGGTGCCGATAGACTTGCTCAACACAGGGTTGCCACCAACCTTCCATTTGTAAAAAACACAGTATCCGCAAAGTGCAATAAAGCAAAGAGCAATGAAACGAGGTGTGCCTGTATCCATCCTGTTGTGCGCTGCCCCACCCCAGGGCATAGCACTCACAGGCATTTCTAATTATGTATCAAATGAATGGTGTCACATGCTCGGGAGACTTCTAAAAAAATTTTTACAGTGATCTTAAGCTGTACTTGTGCCGCAGATGTCAGCCAAAGATGACGTCTACTCACTCTCAGGAAAGATCGTGACGAAGGCACCCTAAATGCAGCAGGAGCGAACTGAAGTGAGCTGGGGGTGCACCCTTGGCCTGGACTTGGAGTTCGGTCGGGGGCGGGGTAATTGCATAATAACAATTTCCAAGTACTGGAGAGGCTGGTCCGCAGCAGAAGCTGCAGTGCTGTCTTTGAAGGCAGAATTAGGACCAATGGGTGAAACCTTCTGGCAGGCGTATTTTGGAAAACACCAACTCAGCACTGTCCACAAGCGTGGCTGGCTGCTGTATAAGGCACTGAGGTGCGCATCTTTGGAGGCATTCAAGAAAGAACTGACAGACCCTTCACTATGTTTTCACTATGCTTTTTGTCATTACACTAGAGAAATTTCAAAAACACAGGAAAGATAGCTGATTCACTTTGTTATACAGCAGAAACTAACACACCATTGTAAAGCAATTATACTCCAATAAAAATGTTAAAAATAAAAAAAAATAAAAAAATTTAAAAACACAGGAAAGGATTGTGAAAAACCAAACGGAGACCCCCACCCCTTTAAAAAATTCTGCAAAGTACCGTTTTTACCTCTTTGAGACCTTGACTCACAGCCTTTCTTTTGCCTGAAAAGACACCCTCTTTACCTGGCTCCCACCTCCTCATGTTTCAGATCTGGGCTTCACTGTTGCTTCTTCAGAAAAGTCTGAAGACCTGGTCTGCATTGATCCCCCCACCCCGTCTTCCTCCTCCTGGTACTCTGCACCTTTTCTTCATTGCATTAAACATCTTTTGTAAAATATGTTTGTCCTTCCCTTCACCCACCCCGCTATGGACTGTAAGCTCCTTGAAGACAAATTCAGTATCTGTTTCATTCTTCTGAACATCCCCAGCTCCTGGCGGGGACATTGCTCATGGTAGGTGCTCAGTGAATATTTGTGAAGGAAGGAAAGAAAGCACATCTGTGCTCACTGACATGGAGAAGATGTCAAGAGCATATTGTTGAAAAGAGAACGCATATGACAAAGCAGAATGTACATAAGGATATGTAATGTGTGTGCATAAAAATATTTGGAAAACGTTCACCAAAATGTTAACAATAGTGATATCTGGATGCTCTACTATTTGAGTTTTTTTCTTTTTTTTTCCTTTCTTCATATTGTTCTGTATGCTTAAATTTCCTATAGTAAGTATATATTATCTACATAGACAGAGACACCAAAGAAACCACCCAGAGCTGGCAAAGCTAGATGGGCTCCTTCTTGGTTTAATCCTGTAACTGCATCTCCCAAGTGCCGTGATCTCCAGTCTGGGCGTCTGTCCCCGTGCCCTAGTCTCACCAGTGCAGGGAAATGGACCTATCATGATCCCAAGTGCACCTGAGATGCTGTGTTACTCATTGCCATGAGCCCTCTTGCACGTGTATTTTGACATCTATTTCTTCCATCAATGGGAATGTATTCAGTGTGTCCCAGGTGCTTCTGGCATTGTCACTAGACATTGGGCTGGGCCCCGGGGAGGCAGAAGCAAAGAAAAATGTAATCCCTGCCCAGTAGGAACAAAACCTAATGTTGTTTTGGATTGACTGTGTCTGTCACTGCTGTTGAAATCAACTGGACAGCCTGTTAGCACTGGAGGTAGCCAAGAGGCTCCCACGGGTACTTATTTCTCAGAGGCAGGATGGCTGAGGTTTCTGCAATCAGCTCGCCTAGATTCAAAGCCGAGCTCCATTATTTCCTAGCTGTTTGGCCCTGGGCAGATCCCCTCTGTGGCTCAGTTTCCTCATCTGGAAAATGCGGATGACAGTGGCACTCATCTCCTAAGTTTGCTGCAAGGACTAAATGGCCGAGTGACCAGCACAGAGTAGACGCTGCACAAACGTGAGCCTAGGTCATTACTCCCGTCTGCGTTCCGTGATGTGACAGCATTAACATGACAAATGGGTAACAATTGGAGGAAACATCCCTGTTTAAATAGAAGGCACCTGCAGGACGTATTTATGGTGTAGGATCAGGAGGCAGTGTTAATGGCCCTTAATGTGATTACTATAAGGATTTTTATTAGGAAAATTCCAACCAATTTGGCATTAGTTAATGTACTGTTACTTTAGTGTGTTACTCTTCTAGTCCTTGGAGAGTTGGAGAAAATAAACCTGTTATTTTCTCAAACCCTTTCCTGAGAAGTAAATAAGTGTTGTTCCCTCCTCCAGTGGCTCCATTTGTAATAAAAATAGATGAGTCCCTGTGTTTTTCCAGGGCAGAATTTATGGAACCTTCGAGGACCTTCAGGAGAGGTGAAAGGAGGACAGAGATGAAAGTGTCAGGCGATGGGAAGGCTCTTAGGAGAACCTGTGAACAGCAGCTCAGACTCAGAAGGCAGGGAGGGAGCAGGTGATCTTGACACCTCAAGCTGCAGCCTGCGGGAGGGCCCAGGCTCCACTCTGCACCCTGAAGCCAGGCTTCTCACACCAGCCCACCTGTGGTCCCACCTGCAGTCCACTCCTCAGCCACCCTTAGCAAGTGATGGTTTGTCACTCTCTTCCACTGCAGCCCTTAAAATGGTGCCCAGGACCCTGCATGGGGCCCCTGCTGTCTTTGCATCCCCATCTCACCCTGTGCTCTGTCATGGCCTCTGTGCTCCAGCCACACTGACCCTCCTGCATGTCCCCTCATTTACCATGCTCTCTCTCACCCCAGGGCCTTTGCATATGCTGTTCCCTCTGCCTGGGGACACTCTCCGCTCCCCCCTTTTACCTAGTTAACTTCTTACTCAACCTGTAGATCTTACTCCAAGGAATGCATCCCTTGAGCTCCGACTAATATATTAGTCTGCTCAGGCTGTCATAACAAAATACCACATAACAACAGACACTTACTTATCACAGTTTTGGAGCCTGGAAGTCTGAGATCAGGGTGCCAGCTGGTTGGGTTCTGGTGAGAGCTCTCTTCCTGGCTGTCAGGCTGCCTTTTTCCTGTGCCCTCACGTGGCAGAGAGAGAGCGAGCAAGGTCTCTGATGTCTGTTCTTATAAGGGCACTCATCCCATCGGATCAGGGCTCTTCCCTTATGACCTCATCTAACCTTCATCACCTCCTAAAAGGCCCATCTCCAACACAATCACATGGGAGTTAGGCCTTCAACATAGGAATTTGGGTGAGTGACACAATTCCGTTCATAGCAAGTCGTATCTTTGAAAAAGGAACAGAACAGTTAGGAACAGAAACAGGGGTTTGATGACATTACATCACAGCTTCCTGGAAAGGGAAACTGGGTGAGTACAGTGGGAAGTGAGCTAGAAAGGGGAGAAGAGAAATAGAATGCAGTTCCTTGCATGTCGTTATGTAAAGTAATTGTAATGACAGCCACCATTTAATTTTCTTCATATCATGGAAATGATCTAGGAAATATTTATGTGTATGTGTTTATTGTCTGTCTTCCCTTTGGGAAGGTCTGCTCTTCAGAAGCCCAGGCTCTCGGTGGCATGTGCTTTGCTCTGTTACACCTAGAACACTGCCTGCCTGGCATGTCATAGGTGCCTGTTCCAGTTACTACTGCTGAGTAAAAAAAACACCCCAAACGTAGTGGCACAGAACACTTCATTTTTTATGCACATTGATTCTGTGGATTGGGAATTCAGAAAGAATACCTAGGAGATGGGTGGTGGCATGGACAAAATAGCCCAGGTTAAGAACCACCACTCCCTACTAGGCACTTTTCTGAGCACATGATTCCATGGGTCCCTCCCTATGAAATAAGAGTCAATATTTTACCCTTTTTGTACTGATGATGGACTAGAATCTTAGAGGTGATATAACTTGCCCAACCTCACAGAGTTAGGGAGTGAAGAGCTGTGGTTGGAAGCCCGACCTCTCTGATTGCAAAGCCAAACTTCTTTCCACTTGCCATGCTGCCTTTCCAGAGTGACTGCCCATGTTGCCAAAAGTGAAGTAGGCCATCTTGGCAGGGAACCTTCTGCCTCCCAGTAAGATGAGTGGTTCTCAAGCAACAACCATATTGATTCGCTATAGGGGACTCTGGGAAATATAAAGGGGAAGAGGCTGTTTGGGGGACAAGGGATATTAAATGTCCCATAAGGCATGAGACAGCCCAACCCAACAAAGAATTATTATCTCTCCCCAGATGCCGGTGGTCCCTGTTGAGAAACACTGCTTGAGAAGGGGGGGAAATGTGTGAAATATTAATCTGTACCAAAACCGTCTGAAAGGTTACTCGGATAACAATAGAAGCTGTTCTTCCCTTGCATGGTTTAGCTTAGGGCTTGCCTTAGTCCATTTGGGCTACTATAACAAAATACCACAGACTTGAGTGGCTTATAAACAACAGAAATTTATTTCTCATGGTTCTGGGGGCTAGAAAGTCCAGAAGCTCTGGTGTCTGGTGAGGACTTGCTTCTGGTTCATAAAGCACTGTCTTCTCCCTGTGTCCTCACTTGGCAGAAGGATAAGGGAGGTCTCTGGGGTCTCTATTATAAGGGCTCTAACCTCATTCATGCGGGCTGCACCCTCATGACTGAATCACCTCCCAAAGGCCCCACCTCCCACTATCATCACCTTGGGGATTAGGTTTTCAACATATGATTCTGGGGGGCACACGAACATTCACACCATAGCAGGGGTTAAAAGCCCTCATTTTAGTGGCTGACAAATGGAGATTTGAATCCCAATTCCACAGTGTATTAGCGGGCCCTAGGTCACGTAACCACTCTGAGTCTTGACTTCCTTATCTGTAAAATGGGTATAATTAGAATACCTCCCTCATAGGTCTGCTGTAAAAAGTAAATGAGATAATATCTGTTTAAAAACACTCTGCCCGGGCCTGGCACACAGTAGTAGCTGTTCGTCATAATAGCACTTTCATCCTTGTTGTGTGGGAAAAGTAACATCAGCAGGATGAACAAGAGCTTGCTGGCCTCAGCACAGTGCTTTTGCTGGGTAACCGGCAAAGTGACTGGGACCCAGTGAATTGCGGCGAAATGCACCATACGCCATCAATATTTATCCCACCGGTTTCCATTTATTGAGCAGTACATCATTAGAATATCCCAGGGCTCTTGACAATAAAATCAATAAGACGGTTCAGCCATGGGCTGTGGTTTAATAACTCCAGACTTGAATGAGGGGGGAAAAAAAAAAATCAGTGAGCAGGAAAATTTCCTGAGTGCTTGATCAGGAGTGGAGGGAGACATTTCTCAGAGCGGGAGAAAAATAACGAGTGAGACAGCCTTGGGTCTCCAGCGGAGCAGGAGGCTGTGAGCATGTGAGGTGGCACCCAGAGATGTATCTGGGTAAAACTGTTTGCACCTTGAGAGATGCAGGTTTTAAGAGGAGGTTGAAAGCAAAAGAAGGTACAAAATGTGGTCCTCAACCCTGACTGCATGTTGGATCACTTGGGGAGATTTAAAAACTTGCCAATACTGGCACCCACCAAAGTAATTAAATTATTATTTCTTGGGGTGGGACCAAGGCATGGGTTTTGCTTTTTGTTTTGTTCTTTTACGACGTTCAGGTCATTCTAATGGGCAGAGGTGAGCATCACGAGCCTGGGCCAGTGGTTTCAAGCGTCACCTGGCATGAGAATCACCTGGAGGGCTTGTTAAAACACAGACTGCTGGTCCCCACCCCAGAGTTTCTGATTCACAAGGAGTGGGGTAGGGCCTGAGATCCTGCCTTTCTAGCAAGATCCCAGATGACACTGATGCTGCGGACCAGAGACCACATATTGAAAACTTCTGTTCCAGAGCAGTGCTTTCCACCAAGAGGGATTTTGCCCCTCCTCCCAGGGGACATTTGTCAATGAATGGAGACATTTTTGCTTTTTCACAAGTGGGAGGATACTGCTGGTATCTAATGAGTAAAGGCCAGGGATGTGACTTAAACGTCTTACAATGCATAGGACGGCGCTCATCTCCCACAGCAAAGAATTATCTGGTACCAAATATCAATCATGCCCAGACTGCAAAACCCCATTCTAAAGTAGACAGTGGTTTAGAAGCCATTCAGGGAATATGATGCTTTGGGTCCAGATGAGCTTGGCAGTGGGAGCCTGAGTGGAGACAGAGATGCCCAGATTCTTGCTAGGAGCATGGTATCTAAAGTCAGGTCAGTTTGTTTCTGTTTCTTAATCTCTTCTCCACCTCCTGGCTCTGTGACCTTGGGTGAGTTCCTCACCCTCTCTGAGCCTGAGCCAATTATCCATAAATGGGGATAATTTCCATATGCAGCATTGCTATGAGAGGTAAGAAGTCTGTGCAAAAAACTTTATAAATATTAAATGCTCAACATATTGGAGTGCAAGTCAAAAGGACAGTGTTTCTCAGCAGACCCCTGTGTCTGTCTCTCTGTCTGTCTGTCTCTCTTTCTCTGTGGCAGGAAGGTGGTCTCCCAGTGGCTACTCTAGAAAAATCCCAACGAAACCCTCCTGGGCCCCTGAAGCCTGGAAAGCAAATGTTATCTGGACCTACAAGTCCTTCCATGTAATACGAGACTGCTTGGACATCAGTCTGTACCTGGCCTTCACCTGCCCTCATTTGTTTAGCAAACTCAGCACATCCTAGTTGGAAAGCAAGTTTGTGGAGTCTAATTAATATTCTCCAAGCTTCCTTCACGCTCTCTCACCTTCAAGATTTTGCCAGATCCCTATTTGCCATTATGCCCTATTATTTGCATAATGTTTTCATTGCAGTAGACTCACTTTCATCTTTACGTAAGTCAATTGTGTTTTGAAAGTCATTTTGAATCACTGCCAGAAGTGGAGATCTCTCTCTCCCTTGCCAGAGACAGCCACCATGCAAATGAATTGGTGAAATCACAACAGTGGTCTTCAGTGCCCGTAGTTACTTCTCTTTTCTGCCAGAGACACCAATACTGTGGGCAGATCTCCCCTTGCTGGGAGAGGAAGTTCAGTCCCCTTGCTGTTGAGGAAATGTTTGCATTGATCTGAGACTCCCTTGGTGGGCTGGCTAATCAGAAAGGCTGGATGAGAATTGAAAAGGGAATCACTTTCCCACCCCTCTGACTTAGTGCCATTTGATGTCCTGTGTGTGGGCCATGTAAATCTTCCCTTGGGAAGAACACCAGCTCTGAAGTCCTCATGGTCAGGTCCTGCCCCTCCCCCTCCCAGCTGTGTGAACAATTACAAGTTTCACTGCATTGGGCAAGGGTTCCAGAGTCACCCCACATGGGCTCAACAGCTGGCTTCTCCACTGTCGAGCTGCATGACCATATTTTGCCTGAGTTATAGCTTTTAGTCCTTACAGCATCCCTTGGAGGTGAGCACTCTTTGACAGATGAGGAAACAAAGGCACACAGCAGCCAAATGACCTGTGAGTAAGTGGTGGGTTCAGGATGCAGACCCAGGCTGAGCCCCTACATGGGATGGCTGAGTTCAGCAGTGCAGGATGGGTTCCTCAAAAAATAGCTTAATAAAAATAAAGTTACAATATGATCCAGCAATTCCACTTCTGGGTATGTACCCAAAAGAATTGAAAGCAGGGTCTCAAAGAGATATCTGAACACCTATGTTCATAGCAGCTTTATTCACAAGAGCCAAAAGTTGGAAGCAACCCGGCTGTCCACTGACAGATGAATGGATAAACAAAATGTGGTACATACACACAGTGGAATATCATTCAGCCTTAAAAAGAAAGGAAATTCTGCCACATGCTACAACATTGTGCTACATGAAAGAAGCCAGTTGCAAAAAAGAACAAATATTATATGATTCCACTTATATGAGCACCTAGAGGAGTCAAATTCATAGAGACAGGAGTAGAATACTGGGTGCCAGGGGCTGGGGGAGGGGAATGGGAGTTAGTGTTTAATGGGTATAGAGTTTCAGTTTTGCAAGACGAAAAGCTTGGTGGTGACGGTTGCACGGCAATGTGAAGGTACTTAACACTACTGAACTGTATGCTCAAAAATGATTAAAAAGGTAAACTTTATGTTATGTGTATTTTACCACAGTTTTTTTTAAAAAAGAAGAAATTCAGGATGCTTGGAGGGCCTGTGGGAGGGTGGTGCAAGGAAGGGATGGGGGAGGGGGTCAGGGATGGCTTGGCAGAGAAAGGGTCATTTCTCCTGAGCCCCGAAAGGTGTGGCCTGGCCAGCTTTATCCTTGGACTTGCTCCCTCAGTTCCCCTCTCCCGACTCCGCGATCCCTGCTTAGTATCTCCTCCCCTCACTTCCCATCAGGTCAGGTTGGAGGTAACATGACCACAGGAGTCAAAGCAGCAGCCCTGATGCTAGAGACATGACCAGGCACTTGCCCGGCTTCTCCCAGGGAGGTTTGGGGCTCCTGAACGAGGAAGAGCGGGGCCCAGCCCTCAGCCAGTTCACATGAGCGGAGACCATCCCATGCAACAGCTCGGGCCTGAGGCTTCCACTTCAGCCCCCTGGGCCCTGAACGTGGACGGAGCTGTCCGGCTTAATCCATCAGTCCGAATCATTCATTCTCTGAGGGCCTCCCCCCTGAGCCAGCAGGGGCGGGGGCGTAGGTGATGGGGATGGCATGCTAGGAGAGATGAAACCTTGGCCTTGGCTCATGAGGAACTGCCAGCTATCAAGAAAGCCCACCTGATGTGGTATATACAAGGGAGTATCACTCAGCCTCGAGAGAGAAGGAAACCCTGCCATTGCGACAACATGGATGGAACTTGAGGACATGATGCTAAGTGACATAAGCCAGAGAAAGACGAACACTGTGACATCACTTATATGTGGACGTCTAAAAAAAAAGTTAGACTTTTGGAAACAGAGAGAAGAGAAATGGTCACCAGGGGCTGGGGGGGTGGAGGAAAGAGGAGAGGTTGGCAAAGGATACAAACTCTCAGCAATAAGATGAATAAGGTCTGAGGATCTAATGTGACTGTATCATGGTGACCATAGCTGATAGCGCTGTGTTGTACAATTGAAGTTTGCTGAGAGAGCAGAACTTAAACGTTCTTACCCCCAAAGTACATAGTAAACAAACAAATAAGTAAAGTGGTAGATGTGCTAACTCACTAGATGGGGAGAATCATTTCACAGCGTGTAGTGTATCAGATCACCCCAACGCACAACTTGAATTATCTTACAACTTTACATGTCAATTATACCTCAATAATAATAAATTATACCTCAATAAACCTGAAAAGGGGAGGGAGGGAGGAAGAAACGAAGTGAATTACCAAAAACCAACCCTGTCTCAAGGGAGGACACTTTTCTATTCAGTGATGCTAGCTCCGTGATCGGGCCAGACTCCCAGCCTATGGGAATGTTATCTACTCACCTGCTAGAATAAAGCATGGGTTTGTCTCTGAGCTGACACTCTGCAGAGAGGGTAACTCATCAGTTCCTCAGGGCCTCTCAGCCTCAGAATCCTCCATGGTGAGATGGGGGCGATATTCATGGTGCCTGCCTCGTAGGCCTTGGGAAAATTAAGTAATGAAATCATGTGTGCATAGTGCTTAGGGCTCAATGTGCCTCTGACATCATTATTTTTCTAGAAGAGTCTTCAGGACCAAGGAAGGGAAATGACTCGCCTAGGGCCCCACGGCTGATTCACAGCAGAAGCAGGATTTGGACCCAGACTTGTGGCCCTTGGTGTGCTGCCCAGTGAAGCCTGTTCTAAACCCCTGAGAGCAGGGGCTTCTCGCAAGTTCTAATCACCAAAACTGCATTGAAATTTCCCAGTGAGAGAAAGGCCCCTCGGCCCAAGTCTGACAAAGAACCTAGAGCCTGTCAGGCTTTCTCCTCTGATGACATGAACCCCACTGCGTGTGGTGTGCCTGGTGGGCAAAGGTGCCCCATCCACAAGCACGAATCACCCCACTGCCAGCAGGGCCAGGGATGGATGGCTCATCCCTCCTTATTTTTTAAAAAATGTTACTGTATTTTAGAAGAACACTTAGCATGAGCTCTACCCTCTTAGCACGGTTTTTTTTTTTTTTTTGGTTTTTTTTTTTTAATTAATTAATTAATTTATTTTTGGCTGTGTTGGGTCTTCGTTTCTGTGTGAGGGCTTTCTCTAGTTGTGGCAAGTGGGGGCCACTCCTCATCGCGGTGCGCGGGCCTCTCACTATCGCGGCCTCTCTTGTTGCGGAGCGCAGGCTCAGTAGTTGTGGCTCACGGGCTTTGTTGCTCCGTGGCATGTGGGATCTTCCCGGACCAGGGCTCAAACCCGTGTCCCCTGCATTGGCGGGCAGACTCTCAACCACTGTGCCACCAGGGAAACCCCTTAGCACGGTTTTAAGTGCACAATACAGCGCTGTTGGCTACAGATGCAGTGCTGTACCCAGGTTCTCTAGAGCTCGTTCATCTGCCTTTCGCCTGAAACTTTTTGCCCGTTGATGATAACTTCTCATCTCCCCAACCCTTCAGCCCCTAGCCACCATCTTTCCGCTCTTCGAGTCTATGAATTAGACCATGTAAGATAGCTCATATGAGTGGGATCATGCAGGATTTGTCTTTCTGGGACTGGTTTATTCCGCTCAGCACATGTCCTCAACGTTCATCCTGGTGGGAACGCAAAACGGTGTAGCCTCAATGGAAAAACAGTATGGAGGCTCCTCGACAAATTAAAAATAGAACTACCTGTGACTAACCCAGTTTATAGAAGAAGAAGTGACAACCGGAGAGGTGTCTTTCCAGAGTCCCCGCGGTGAAGAGGCAGAGCTGGACCCAGTTCTGAGCCGCAGAGCCTGTGCCTCGCTGGCGGCAGGGAGCTGGGCCCACTCCTGACCCAAGCCCCGTTTGCACACAGCCTTGTCTCCACGGGTCTCCAAGACCCAGCCACCCCTCTTATTTGGAACCAAGTCAGAAAGCTCCCCTCGCAGTAGCCGGAAGAGGCCCTTTCAGAGTATAAGTAGAATCGAGGGCTTTGTTGGTGGAATAACTATTCCACTCAAGAGGCTCCTTCATTTTGCGTTTGTTATTTAGCCATTGTTTTCAGAGGCGGACGCTGCAGAGGGAGATTTGTTATTTAGTTTTGCGTTTGTTATTTAGTCATTGTTTTCAGAGGCAGACGCTGCAGAGGGAGATCCAGGGTGTGGATGTTTATTTGCAAGCAATGGGCTCTGGGGTGTACCCAGCCCTGGGGGACTGTGCCGCCTTGGGGTAGGACGCTAGAGCGGGGCCCGCTGGGTACACCTGACTTGATCCTGATCCTTGGGGAAGAACAGCCAAATAGAGTGATGACGGTAACACTGATGGTGATGATAGCTCTTCTAATGGACATGAGCATCCACGAGAGACAGGCTCTGATGATAACATACCCATTTTACAGATGAGAGAACCGAAACTTAGAAAGGTGGCTTCACTGGTCCAAGGTCATGCAGACCTGGCTGACCAGAGGCCACACTCCTAACCCCTGCAGCTTACTTTCTCCTCCCAGATCATATTCCTACAAGGTACCACAAGCATGATCATTGCTAACATCACGACATCTGCACAACCCATTGACCCTTGCCAGGTACCTTCATCTTCACCATCTCTTTAGAGCCCAAGGTGTACATCGTCCTGATTTGACCCATGATGATAAAGAGACACACAGAGCTTGGGTGGGTGACAAGCCTGAGGTGGCACAGCCCTCCTTGAGTCCCTGTCCTTGGCCCCCACACCTGCATCACAAAAATATACTTGATATGCTTCCCTACAACCCTGGCTTTTTAACATTTGTCTGAAGTCAGCTTTCCCCGCTGCCTCTAATCACTCTGATTCTTCCACCTATTTTCTGTTTTGTGCCACAGGAATCTGATTACATTGTTAAATTCATAGCTTTTTTTTAGGAGCCAGGCAGTGTTTGGGTTTCAGTCTGTAAAGACACACATAGCTCTGACCACACGTCATTGTTATGTGTCCTGCAGCTGGAAAAAAGTCAACTGACAGGCTTCTAGGAACAGATTTTTGTCTTTTGGAAATGGGGACAATTTGATCGAGCATAGTGGCAATGATAGGGCTCTGGCATCACAGACTAGCTCCATTCCCAGCTCAGCCAACTCCTAACTGGGACGTCTCTGAGCTCCAGCTTCCTCAGTTGTATAAGAGGAAGGTAATAACTCTTTTCTCATAGTGGTTTGGATAGAAGTAAAAAAGTCATGCACAGAAATTGTTTTACACATAGTAGGCACTCAGTAAACAGTTAGTATTAGAACTAGCAATAAGTATCACCTTTATTGTTAGGTTCTATTATAAAAGTAATCCATTTTACAAAATGCAGTTAACACAGCAAAGTGTAAAGAAGAAATGAAAACTGTCATGCCACCATCTGACCCTCTGTTAATATTTGGGTCCATGTCTTTTAGATTGTTATGGATTGCATTGTAGGACTTCTCTTTTGCTTAATATATTATAGACAATGTTCTGTATCAACAAGTATTACTAAGACCTTTGGGTCGACTCCTATTTTGGACCATTATACACACTATTGAGGTGGAGGCCCCAGGACCTTTGCACTTGCTATGCCAGCTGCCCAGAATCCTCCTCCATCCATGATAATTGCATGACTCACTCCCTCAGTTCACTTGTTCAAGCTTGTTCAAGTGTATCCACTTCACATCAGCCCACATTTGGCCACCATAGCCAAATACACTCCACCCTGAACATGCTTAAATTTTTTTCTTCATAACCTATGTCACTGTTTGCAGTCGTATTCTCTATTTGCTTACTTTTTTAGTGGCTTTCTATCCCACTAGCCTAAGCAGCATTCGGGAAAGGACTCTGTTGTGTCCACTGACAGGCCCGGAACTGTGCCTGGCACAGAGGAGATGCCGCATGACTAACTAAATGAACAAAGAACATCCTATACATAGAGATGGGCATGTTTGCCTTCTCCTTCCCCCAGGATAGATTTTTAGGCATGGAGTTACGGGGTCAAGGGGACTGCATATTTAACACTGTACACTGTTGCCACATCACAGCCAAGCTGTGCCAGCTCCCCCTCCCTCCAGCAGGGTGGGAGAGAGCCCATCCCCAGTTCCCACCCTTCTGGGAATCTCACCACAACCCACTGACGATCCCACTCCTGGTGTAGGAGGCCGGGTGCTTTTCAGGACGACAGTCCCAGAAAACGGTGGCCAGGGTGGAGGAGGCCCACCCCCAGGGGGGCCTCTCTGCCTGGGCTACGGGGTGGTTTCCTGTCCTCTCCAGCGACCCCGTGTCTGAGCAGCTTGCCAGAAAGGGCGAGGCAGGAGCCGGGGGTGTGGGGCATAGGAAGCTGGTTATTGGCAGCTGGCAAAGGGCACCATGAACCTCGGCCCCTTTGAACAGCACCCCACCCTGCTGCAACTCGGGGCAGAGAACTCGCACATTCGCTCTCCTGTTTGTTCGATAAAACCCATCAGGGTCCAACCATGTGCCAGAATGGGGAACATTGCCATTGTGGTCGTGGGGCCAGCCTGAGACTATCCCCCCAATTTGATGGGTCCTCGGCAAGGCGCTTCGCCCCTCTGAGCCTCACCTTCTTCCTCTGCCTCTGGGCTCGTGAGTGGACAGGGCTGGTCAGGGGACAGGCGAGGGGCAGGTGTGTAAAGGATGGAGGTAGACTGGGGGGGGCGGGCAGAGGGAGAGGAGCAGGCAGTGTCTCAGGCCTGGAGGCATTGTTTGATTCTGAGATTCTGGAACTTTCGTTGGCCTTTGCTTTTAAGGATGGCTGCAGTGCTCTGAGGTCGAGCGGATCCAGCTTTTACAGCGTGGCTCCCCTCCTTCCCTCTGCCTAAGCTGTCTCAGTGTGTGTGTCTGGTTATGTGTGTTTGTCTCCATTTATGTCTCTGTGTCTGTCTTTCCCTGCGTTTCTGTGTGGGTCTCTCTACATGAGTGGTCCCCCGTAGGTGTGGGAGGGGAAGGTCCTCCTGTCTGTTATCAGGTCTCTCTCTGCGTTTCTCTCGATGTGTGTGGCCTCTCTGTATCCCTCCCCCGATCCCCACCTCTCATCCCCATCTCCATCTCTCTGTCTCCTTTCTGTAGATATTTTGTCTTTCTCACCCACCCTTATCCCCAGAATAGCTGTGCTCCAGAGGAACTCTGGGTTTTTGTTCCCCCTTCTCTTTGCTGCTCCCTACACCGACTGTCTGACCCGAGGATGGCTTTGTACTATTTACGCCCGGGAGCCTCTGCGGCTGGTGTGGTAGTGTTTGATTCCCCAATGCTCCTTCCCCTTCTCCAGAAGAGAGGCATCCATGTCTGCGTCTGTCTGTCTGTGAAGCTGCTCTGCTTTCTAAAAACCCTAAAGAGAAGTTACAAAAAGCGTTTCTCATCATCAACACCCAAGTCCCTTTAGACACCAGCGGCCTTCACTCCCCGCCTCCTGCTCTCCGATGCAGCAGAGGGTGGGTGGCAGGAGCAGGGCTGGATTTGGGCCCCTACTCCCGCCTCTGTCCTCACTCGCTGTGTGACCCGGGGAAACGTGCTGACCTCTCTGAGTCTCCAGTATGACAAAGAATTCCTCCTGGAGCTAAGTAATGACCCACACAGAGCCCCCGGGACCGGCACTCCGATGACGTCAGCTCCTCTGGACCAGAGCAGCCGGTCTTCTCCGGAAGGCATTCGTTCATTCACTCGTTCAGCAACATGGCGAGAGACATCCAGGGCTGGAGAGCGTAGCTGTTCCCAAAGGCCTCAGAAACCTCACTTGCTGGGAACCCCAGATCATTGTTACCCAGAGACCTTGGGGCAGGGATGAGCAGTATTTTCCGAGTGCCACCGGGAACGCCTACAGAGTGGGTGGGCTTCCTATGAAGCATAGTGTCCACGTTTAAACCTTTGAAAAATCACCCAGTGAAATCCAGGTAGAAAAAAGTGACACAAGTAGCCATTGTTTTTAAGCATCCCTCCCTCTGTTTGATAAAGAGTCTCCAAGGGAGACGGAGAGAGAGGTTACAGCCAGCCCTGCGATAATTACGCTGCCTTTGGGCTGTGGTTGTGGGAAAGAGAATGTAAGCTTTTCTCATACGTCATTAGCTTTTTACTTTGGATTCTCACATTCCTTAACCCATTCATAATCCACTTGTGAAAACAGGCTCACATCCCATGTGCCTTTGTGCTCAAGACTTTGTCCAGGACTGGCAAGTGGGAGGGTTTAAGGATTCTGGGTGGTTGGTTGGATGGATGGATGGATGAATAGGTTGTTGTGTGAGTGTTTAAAGGGACATGATCCTTCCAGGCGCACCTCTCGTACGACCACCAGGAAAGCCCAGTGTATTTGCAAGTGGTTTGGAGAGAAGATTAGAGGATGGTTAGGATAACCCTCTGCTTGCTCCCCAGTTTGTCTTCAACCAGAGCCAAGATGGTAATTATCCCCAGGATCGCAGCTACTGATTGAACAGTCAAGGAGCCAAAGATGGTGGGATATCAGGAGAGCGTGGGGAAATGGGCTCAGGAGCTTTGGGCTAAACTCTCTGAGGTCTCCTCTGTCCCTGCAGGCAGATTGTTCACTCCTTCCCCACCCTCCAAGAGCACACTTCTATCATAAAACAGTTGAGCATTGTCTTCTGTTTTTCCCACTTGGCTGAGAGCTCCTCAAAGGCAAGGATTTTTTTCCCCCAATTTTATTTTTCTAGTACCTAGCACAGTATGTGGCATGTAGTATAGGCTAAGTTAATATTGCGTGGATCAGTGAGTTGATCGTTAGATGTTTGGAAGAGTGGGTGCATGGATGGTTTGCTTGGAGGATGATGGGTGAGTGGATGGATGGATGGTTGGGTTTTTGGGGGGAGGTGATAGGCCACTGAATGCTTTGCTAGGTGGGTAGTTAAATGGTTTGTTGGACGGGTGGTTGAATTTGGATGGATGGATGGATGGATGGATGGATGGATGGATGGAGGGTGGATGGATGGATGAAAAGATGTAACCTTATTGGCCACCTAGAGTCAGCCTCCCACATGATACAGGAATCCACCTTGCAATGCCTCTGACTTCCTCAAGTACATGCCAATCTACCTGCAATAACTAATTTACAAGATATTTCATTAACTAAGCAGAATTGTTATAAACATTTCCAAATTCTGGGTATGGTAATGTAGTGTATATTAGTGGTTAGTGTATATTATTAGGTTAAGCACATAGGCTTTGGAAACAGACCTGGGTTTGAATCTCAGCTTAACTTAATTAAAGCAGTGTGACCTTGAACAAATAAGTCCCTTGGCCTCTCTAAGCTGTGGTTTCCTCATTTGCAAAACGGAGATAATGGCCCTACCTTTCAGGCTTGCGATAAGGATTAAATGAAATAATTAATGGTAAGGACTGCTGAATGCTCAAGAAGAGGTACTGTAATTGTTATGTTACCAAAATGTACCCGCCTGTAACTTTTATTTTCACCAAAAACCAGATGTGTGCCAGATATTGTTATAGTGTTATGTATCCAATGACAAACATTCTGATATAGTCCCTCATCTTTTGGCGTTTATGTTCTAGTAGGGGGTTCAGACAATAAACAAGGAAACAATTTCAGATGGTGTTAAATGCTATGCAGAAAATCGAAATAGGTCAAGGTGAAAGAGAGTGATGTGGTTGGTGGGGGCCGGGTGGCCTTATTGTGACCTGTGAACTAGTGACAAGAAGATGTAGCCATACAAAGATCTAGGGAGAGTGTGTCCCAGGTGTCAGGAATGGCCAGTGGAAAGGTCCCCAGGCAGAGACGAGCTTGCTCAAGGAAAAGATAAAAGGCCAGGGGGCGAGGTAGATGGTAGGGGCAATCAAGGCATAGGGGTGTGCAGTCATATCTGCAGGAAGCAGGTCCCACAGGCCATGGACACAATACGCGCTAATCTCATTCCGTCCTCTGGGACAACATAGAAGGAGCCTCGCTCATTTGGTGGCCATTCAGCTTCCCAGTGGCAGCTGCCAGGCTCCCAATCTCCTGACCTCCAGGCTAAACAGTCCTAGTTCTCAGCTTTCCCAGATGACATTCAGAGACACCTGCAGCTGCTCCCCTGACAAGGTTCTGAGTCCCACTAACCTAGAACCCACAAGAAATCAAGTTCGACCCAAAGGGAATTCGGCTCAGGAAAACCAGGATATTTCTAGTTGGGGCTGTAATGAACTGAACCAGTAAGCTGTGTTCCTCCCTGAAACCTTGCCCCTGGAGCATTTGCAAGGGAAGAAAAGGAGAAAAGGTGTCTTTGAGGCTGCTTCCAGGATAAAAGATGTCTGGAATCATTTATTCAGGACCATCTGGTATAGGTTCTGGGCTTTCAAAGAAAAATAAGCTCTGACCGTGGCTGATCTCCACCCGGGCTGATCCAGGAGCTCAAGTGGGTTCATGAGGACCTAGACCCCCTCCATCACTCAGCAGTGCTTCCCTCTGTGTTGGCTTTCCTCTCCATGTGGGGACAAAAGGGCTCTTAGCATCTGCCAGTTTCATGGATTCCAAACCTCTCTCATCTAGTAGTTCCAACAAAAGTCCACAATTCTGTCTTCTTGGCTAAACAGCTTGGTTAGGGCTGAACCATACCTACTGTGGCCAGAGAGAGGCAGTGTTCTGATTAACCAAGCCTCATCCCTGTGACCGCCCCTGAAATTGACAATGGAGAGAGACCCTCTCCTTCCACACAGACTGAGAATTGAGGAGGGGGATGATGCCCCCCAAAATATCAGATGATAAATTTCCCATCATGAAAGGTGGATAACTTCTAGGGGTCTGCTGTACAGCATTGTGCTTATAAGACACAGTACTATCCTGTCCACTTAAAAATGTCTTAAGAGGGTAGATCTCATGTTATCTGTTCTTACTACAATTTTTTTTAAAACGGATGCTGTGGACATATATACACTACCAAACGTAAAACAGATAGCTAGTGGGAAGCAGCCGCATAGCACAGGGAGATCAGCTCTGTGCTTTGTGACCACCTAGAGGGGTGGGATAGGGAGGGTGGGAGGGAGGGAGATGCAAGAGGGAAGAGATATGGGAACATATATGTATATGTATAACTGATTCACTTTGTTATAAAGCAGAAACTAACACACCATTGTAAAGCAATTATACTCCAATAAAGATGTTAAAAAAAAAAACAAAAAAAATAACAAAAAACGGATGCTGTTATGAGGAGAAGGGAGAGTGGATTCTGGACAGGCAAAAACAGCACGTGTATCTTGCGTTTCCCAACTTGAAATTAACTGCTCCTTCCTCTGTGATTCAGAAATACACCTCTTACATCTCTCATCTCCTCCTGCCTTGTTCAGTAGTTTAATATGTGTACACATGTCTCCGTCCGTTCTTTTCAGCTTCCTGGGGATGGAAACCATGTCTTCAGCTCCTCAGTATTCCTACTCCTGTTGTACCAGGACAGCGTAAGGGTCCAGGACTTGCTTGGTTAAGTTGAATCAGGTTTCAGGGCCCAATATGACTACTGTGCCCCTCAAATAGTTTCCGGGAAGAAGCATCAGAGAGACTCCCCCCGAGGACGACCGAGCTCACCCCACCTCTGTGGTTTCTTGGGTTTTCCCCAGGCAAAGCCAACAAGAACGTTCAGTGGGATGAAGATTCGGTGGAGTATATGCTGGCCAACCGGGTCAGAATCGCCTTTGTCCTGGTGGTGCACGGCCGCGCCTCTCGGCAGCTGCAGCGCATGTTCAAGGCCATCTACCACAAAGACCACTTCTACTACATCCACGTGGACAAGGTGAGGACCGCCCTTTCTCTGCAGGTCTGTCTGCCTCTCTCCAAGCTGACCTCCCTTTCAGGGAAGGCTTGCAGGCTGAACAGCTGCTTCCCCCAGAGCATTTGGTCTTGAAGTGCCGTGTGTGTGTGTGTGTGTGTGTGTGTGTGTGTGTGTGTGTGTGTGTGTGTTGGTTTCAAAGTTCCCAGCTGTGACTTTAGACTTTCTCCATAAACATTGTCATTCGTACCTCTTTTCCTCACTGTCCCACTGCCCGATGCAGTGCCTGTCGCTCTGTGAAGATAACTAACCCAGGGGTGGGCACACTGTTTCTGTAAATGGCCAGAGAGCAAGTATTTCAGGCTTTGTGGGCCATACGCCCTGTCGCAGCTACTCAGCTCTGGCATTGTAGCATGAAAGCAGCCATAAAAAACATACATAAATGAATGTGTGTGACTGTGTTTCAATAAAACTTTACAAAAAACCTGCAGCCAGCTTCCTGACCCCTGAGCATCTTGTTCCAGAGGTTTCTGTTGGTCTGCTGACGTGACTTGATTATGTCTTTGGTCAAGAAGTCAAAGGGGATGCCTATCCAAAAAGTTTGCTTCCAGCAGGCCTGCGAGAGGGTAATGGAGAAATTCCACCTCTCGAAATACTCATCAGGTCTAGAGGCAGCTATATTTCTTAGCTTGTTAATAACCTCAGACCATATGTATCCATCTTGTAGAAAAATGCAGACTCCCAGGCACCAGCCTACACCTAGTGAACCAGTGGCTCAGAGGCGGGGCCAGGGAATCTGCATTTCAGATAGCTAAAGTAATATTTTAAAAATAATGACGTTCGAATAGCAATGCAGAAAGACACCCCAGGCCTGAATCAGTTACTTGGCAAAGTTCAGAAGCCCTGTCAACTAGAAGGGAAGGGACAGAGAGGGGGCAAGGGACAGGTCTTGGTGTTTTCTGCGCTGCTGAATGTCACCCTTTCTCTCCTGGGAAAAGCGCTCTAATTACCTGCATCGCCAAGTGCTCCAGTTCGCCAGGCAGTACAGCAACGTCCGCGTCACCCCCTGGAGGATGGCCACCATCTGGGGGGGAGCCAGCCTGCTGTCCACGTACCTGCAGAGCATGCGGGACCTCCTGGAGATGACCGACTGGCCCTGGGACTTCTTCATCAACCTCAGCGCGGCTGACTACCCCATCAGGTAAGGCGGCCCCGGCCCCAGGCCAGCCTGCTCTGAAGTCCTGCTTCCCCTGTCACAGCTGGGAGGCCAGAGGCAGAAGCAGCCTGCTGCCTGTCTGGAGAAGCCTTTCTGCCTCTGTGAGATGCTTATGCACTGTCTCCATAAGATCTCTCTGCACAGGGTCCACCCTGAGCCTGAGAATCATGTGAGCATTCACTCATTCATTCACTCGCTCAACAGAGATTTCTTGGGTACACGGTTTTTCCAGCTCTGTTTGAGAACACACTGCAAAGGCCAAAACCTTTGCAGTGGGGGAGACAGACAACACACAAAAGAAGTAAAATGGTACATCAGAAAAATAAGGCAGAGCGCAGCAGGAGCAGGGGAGGGTTGGAAATGTAATGAGAGTGGCCAGGAACGTCCTTCCCGAGAAGAATGCAGGACGCTGATGGAGTGAGCCACCCAGACAGGGCAGGTGGTCCAGGAGGAGGGCGGAGCAGGTGCTGAGCCCTGTGGATGCCTGGTGTGTTTCAGGAACAACGGGCTCAGGGTGGCTGGAACAGAGTAAGTGAGGGGAAAGTGGTAGGAGAACAACCGGGCTCAGGGTGGCTGGAACAGAGTAAGTGAGAGGAAAGTGGTAAGAGACAGAAGCCAGAGAGAAGATTGAGGTGAGATCACAGAGGTCCTAGAATTTGGCCAGTACTCAAAGAAAGATGGGAATCACTGGCGTGTTTGGGGCAGAAGAGGGTCAAGGTCTGACTTACGTGTTAATCTGAAAGGGACAAAATGGAAGAAGGAGGAGTGCTGTGACAGCCTGGGCAGAATCACAGACAGGCGTCTCTGGGCTGTTGGAGGCCCATGGTGCGTTTGCTTGGCTCCTCTCAAATTTTAACACATGAGTTGATTGCCCACATTTTACAACTGGGAGATTGCAACTGAAACTACAGATCTCTGGCTTCAAGAAAAGTCCTCCCACTGAACCTGCAGGCTGCTTGGCCACAATTGTGTGCAGCTGGTGGAACAGCCAGCAGCCCCGAGGCAGAGAGAAACTCAGAGGCCACCAGGAAGGCCTGTCCCTTTTTTTTTTTTTTTTTTTTTTTTTATTTTTGGCTGTGTTGGGTCTTCGTTTCTGTGCGAGAGCTTTCTCTAGTTGTGGCAAGCTGGGGCGACTCTTTAAATTTTATTTATTTATTTATTTATTTATTTATTTATGGCTGTGTTGGGTCTTTGTTTCTGTGTGAGGGCTTTCTCCAGTTGTGGCAAGTGGGGGCCACTCTTCATCGCAGTGCGCGGGCCTCTCACTATCTTGGCCTCTCTTGTTGCGGAGCACAGGCTCCAGACGCGCAGGCTCAGTAATTGTGGCTCACGGGCCCAGCTGCTCCACGGCATGTGGGATCTTCCGGGACCAGGGCTCGAACCCGTGTCCCCTGCATTGGCAGGCGGACTCTCAACCACTGCGCCACCAGGGAAGCCCGCTGGGGCCACTCTTCATCACGGTGCACGGGCCTCTCACTATCGCGGCCTCTCTTGTTGCAGAGCACAGGCTCCAGACGCGCAGACTCAGTAGTTGTGGCTCACGGGCCTAGTTGCTGCGTGGCATGTGGGATCCTCCCAGACCAGGGCTCGAACCCGTGTCCCCTGCATTAGCAGGCAGATTCTTAACCACTGCGCCACCAGGGAAGCCCTGATCTACCCTTTAAAAGAGACGTAAGCAAAGAAAACCCCTGGAGATCTGTAGAGGGGAAAAAAGGCAAGAAAATGAACTTTATTTCCTATCAAGAAGGCAGCTCTTTGCTTGACTGTGTCTTCCATCTTGATTTTTGACAAGGCCGAAAAGGAGAAGTGAACGGGGTGAAGGAGAGGACCTTCCTTCCTCTCCTGGCACTGGGTATAGCATTCCCAGAAGAGCTAGATAAAATTTTTGTTGTTGTTGTTTAATATTCCTTTATCAGGGCAATTTTCAAACATGCCTAAGAATATGAGACTAGTATAATGACCCCCATGTCACCCAGTTACAACTATAATCAATTCACTTTGTATCTATACAAGTATAGACTTTCACCCTCTTCCACCAACCCTTGGTGAAGCATTTCCAAGACGTCATATAATTGTATCTGTAAATATTTCAGTAAACATATCTAAAAGGTAAAGCCTCTCTTGGAATTTAACATCAATATGATTATCACACCCAAAATGTTAACAGTCATTCTTAATGCCATCAAATATGGAGATCACATATTCCCAGGAGTTTGGGTTTTGAATCAAGATCCATATAAGATACAGGCATGGAGGGAAGACCTCTCTTTAAAACTAGCAATGGCTTCTGTCTCCTTTCCTGTGCCTTTTTCAGTCCTGGGCTTGGTGGCATCCCATCATCTGCTGGGAGAATCTGGACCTTGGAGGAGATCAAGGGAAAGCACAATCCTTGGTTAGTTTAGGTAGGATACTCCTGGCACCCTTTGAACCTGAGAAAAATGATGGGGATTAGAAAGATACCAGTTTTCTTTTATTCATAGGGTGGCAGGAATACAAGGGGGTGATTATGAAGTATCTCTGGCAGACTTTTACTTACTTACTTATTCATTCATTCAAACATTCATTCCACAAACATTTATTAAGCAACTACTATGTTGAGTACTACAAGCACTCCTTGGGCATTCAGTGGAGCATGGATCCTAGCTGGGAGGATAGAATTAGATAATCATACAAGGGACACATCATAGTAGGTGTGAACAGACTGTAAAGAAAGGAATATGGTGTGAGTGGAGGAGGGGCATAACCAGGGGGTCAGAACGGCAGCAGTTTTGAGCTGAGACCTGAAGGATAAGAAGGGATCGGCAGACAAATGGAAAACAGAAGATCCTTCTAGACGAGGATTTCCCAACCTGGGCACGAGTGACATCAGGCTGGATCATTCTGCGTCCTGGGGGCTGCCCTGCTCACTGCTGGCGTTTGGCAGTACCCCTGGCCTCTACCCACTAGATGCCAGTAGTGGGCCCCGCCCCCAGTCACTTGTGACAAGCACAAACATCTCCAGATGTTGTTTCCCAGAGGAGCAAAGTCGCCTCCAACTGAGAACCCTCTGAACAGCCTGGACTCGGGTCAGAGATGAACTAGTTGCTGTTGAGAAATTTAAACATGGCTGGAGTATAATAAACAAAACAGTGACGAGAGGTGAGTGTAGAGAAGTACAAGGCATGGGTGAGTTAGAACATTCTCCCTCCACCTTCCAAATAAGGACCGCATTCAGAAATATCCCAGAATGCTGAGTGCAGCTGCTAGCGTGGCAGGCACTCCCTTCAAGGGTCTAGGGTCTCACTCTCCCACCTCCAGACCTCCTGTGGAGGCCTCAGAGTTCATCTCAGCCTCGGTCAGGTGGTGACACATGGCCAGAGATCTCAAGGGCAGGTGGGCCAGCCCATGGCCCTTCCCCGAAGAATCTCATCAGGTCTCAATGCTGCCCCCTAGAGGCCCTCTGTTGATTTGCAAGTTGAAGCTGTAACAGCGGCCACTTGGCCAGGTCATCTCAGCCAGGATGTCAGGATTTCTAGCATTTCGTATGCAGGAGGATGAGTGCTCAGGCTTCCATTTGATGGCTTAAGGTTTGACTCTGAGTTCTGCCACCTTACTAGTGGGTGACCCTTGGCAAGTAAATTCGATCTTTGTGAAATCAGGTTATAACAACAGAACTGAGCAGAGTTTGGGCACTTAGAAAGCTCAGTAAATGTCAACTGTTAATTCCCAAGCTGTCTCCAAGGCTGCACCTCATAATCTCCAAGAAAGACCCAGAAATCCTTTCTCAGACCATGTGCCCCACCCATTTGGGGGTTCAGAGAAGGGAGTCGTCATTTTTTTAGCTTTAATGCTTCAGTTGTCTCGACATCTCTGTCAGTCTGTCTCTCCTCTGCCCCCCACAGCCCTCATTCCCATGCGCCCCACCCCAAGCTCTTCTGGCCATTCACGTTGCCAGCCTCATGGCCAGAGGCACTTCACGCATCAGGCACTGCTGCTTCCTCTTGCTGTTGTTTTCGTAAAATCGCCCCACGCAGAAACATATGAATTTTGCAGATGAATGGTTTTATCCTGGGCAACTCTGATAAGCTTTCACTTCCCATCTGCCGCTCCATCTGTAGCTTCCAAAACCATGACTTCTCCCCTCCCAGGAAGGATGAGCAAACTTAGGAGCCTTCTCGAAGGGGCGTGAGTGCCCAAGTCAGTAGCTTCTACGAGGCTCTGAAAACCTGGGGGAATATCCAAGGGCAGAGGCCACCTATCGTGGCTGCTCTGAGCTGTTTGTGATTTGACATCGCCTGCCCGGGTCTGCTGCCTAGTTCGGACCACTGGCCAGACCCACTGGTCTTCACGGGCCAGTAGCCTTGATGAGACCCTGGACACAGACAGCCTGGCTGCAGAATCTGCCCCCACCGACCGGCCGTGTGAATTGGTACAATCAGCTTCAGCCTTCTGCATCTCGGCGTCAGCACCTAAAAGGGGGCACAATATTAGTACCTATTTCATAGGGCAGTTAGGAGGATTAGAGGAAATGTTGCATGTCAAGGGCTTAACACAGTGCCTGACACAGAAAGTGCTCGTTAAATTCAGGCTGTTATTATTATAGTGGTGGAGTAGCGTGGACTCCATGGGCTGGACTTCACCATCAACTGAGTTGCTTTCCTTTTTCCCTTCACTCGTGAGAAGACCAGGAAAATATTTCTTGAACCCACATCTCTTTCCAAAGTGGGAAAATCCAAGTTAGACTTGAAGGCTGAAATGTTTCAAGAGAAGCAGGATAGAACCAACTCATCTATGAATGGCAAGACTATTCTCACGTTTGGAATATGCAAGCGAAGTGTGTTTAAAGAATCCAGGTCTTCCCCCTTCGCCGTTGACGTGACCACATGGCCCACGCAGGCTCTGGTTGGAGATGTTTACATATCCAGCGTGTGAATGAAAATGGATGTTTTCAAGCACTGAGACCCTGCTAGGTCTGGAATCCTCAGAGGACATGATGGTTTTATTCAATATGTTCAATATGTTCTATGTACTGAGTAAGGCTGGACACTGCGCTAGCATTCTTCGGTTAGATGGGCCACAGGAAGGGATGAAACCCTAAAGCATTGTGCCGTTGGTCTGCGTGGTTTGGGCCAGTAGTAACAGACCCCACACAGTCTATCACTGGGCTCTGTGTCCCGGAGCAAATCAGATGCAAAGGCCAAGTGTGTCCACGGCCCCTCTGGGGCTCACATTCTGTCTGTGGTGTATGTGTGCATGCGTGGGTGCATGCATGCATGTGTGTAGGTGTGTGCGAGCATGTGGTAGGGGAAAACAGTATTTCAGTTTTTCAAGCTAAACCCAGGATCTACTAATTCTGCCTCTTGGGGATCCACAGCAACAAGGTCTAACCTAGCAGGACCTACCATGTGGATATTTAAGCTACACTTGACCTAGACCCAAACCTCTCTCTTGACATACCACCAGGGACCCAGAGCAGGAGCCTAAGAGGTTTTCTGCGGCTCCGCAGCAGGAAAGCCCAGCTCATAAGACAGGAAGCAGGTGTCCCGGCTTCTCTGCAACTTCCCCAAGACCAGTGTCTCCGTGGCACTGATCAAGCAAGACTAGCGCTCAGATCCAGCAGCCGTTTCCTGTGTACCTACTGTGTGCCGGGCCCTCTGCTGGGACCTTTAACACGTATGTGTCTTAATCCTCATCCCTTAAAGCATGACTTCCGGTGTGTAAAAAAGTTTAAGGAGGTTAGTATTCAAACAGAACTTCTAGTGAACCTTGCAGGAAAGTTAAGCCCTTGATAATATTCGGCACGGAGCCTAGTCGCCCTGGGATCTGGGCAGAGGACTCAGGCATCTGTGCACAGTCGATCCCCTGCTTTTCATTCCTCTAGTCAGTTCAGTGATTCTCAAGTGGGTCAAGGAAATCCTGTTAACAGCAAATGCAACCACAGCAAATGCATTTACAGCACTTAGTACATCCCTGGCCTGATTCTAAGTGCTATCCATGGTCCTGACAGCAATTCCATGAAGTACATACATACTTTGGGGATCCCATTTTTCAGATGAAGAAACTGAGGCACAAAGATGTTAAGGAACTTGACCACGAGGATACAGCCAGTGATCTTTTTTTTGAATTGAGGTAAAATTCACTTAACATTAAGTTAAGCATTTTAAAGTGTTCAATCCAGTGGCTTTTAGTACATGCACAATGCTGTGCAACTAGAACCTCCATCTAGTTCCAAAACAATTTCATCAGCCCAAGAGGAAACTCCATCCCTCCCCATTCACCTCCCCCCATGAGCCCCTGTCAATCTCTAATCTGCCTCTCTGGATTTGCCTACTCTGTATATTTCATATCAATGAAATCATACAGTGTGTGATGTTTTGTGACTGGCTTCTTTCACTGAGGATAATATTTTCATGGTTTACCCACATTGTAGTATGTGCCAGTATTTCATCCTTTTTTATGGCTGAATACTATTCCATTGTGTGGCTATACCACGATTTGTTTGCCCACTCATCAGGTGGTAGAGCCGGGATTCTTAAGAGCTCCCGAAAGCCGTGTCTTTTGGCCAGCCTGGATTGTGCCGTATGTCCTGAGGTGAGGACCTCATCAGGTTTAAGAAGATGCAGCTCCATCACGTGGGACTCTGCACAGCATTGGTACTTAGGGACTTTTGTTGACTGATCCCTGATGATGCTGGGGTCAGGGTACGGGTGCTGATCTGATGCACCCCCGTCCACAGAAGCCTGGTGACCTTTCCCATTCAGCCTGGCCCACCTCTGCCTAGTTCTAGCAGAAAAGTTTCCAGTGATTCCAGTTGGCTGAGGCAGATTTGGGGTTGAAGATGGAAAGATGGAGGCTTAAGGTCAGAGCTCTAAGCTTCCCTTTTTCCCTTCCTCCTTCTTTCACCATCCAAGCTCCTTCTGAAGGCAGCCTGGGGGTGTCCTGGGGAGGAAAGAGCTTAGGCCTGCCTGTGAGGCCAGCTGAAAATGGTCTCGCAGATGAGATCAGGAGACAGGGCTCCTCTGACTTCACTCAGTCATGCAACAGATAATTATTGAGCACCTACTATGTGCCAGACACTGTGCTGGGTACCAGGTGTTCAACGGGAAAGAAGAACATGGTCAGTCCCTGCCCTCATCCTAGTGGTCAAGGGTGCAGACTTAAGCCAGACCAACTGAGCTTGAATCCCAGCTCTTCTGTTTACTAGCTGTGTGAACTTGAACTTGAGAAAAATCACTTAATATCTCTGGGCCTCAGTTACGTCATCTGTAAAATGGGTACAATAACAGCACCACCCCATACGGTTGTTAGAGGATGAAACGAGTTAACGTATGTAATGTGCTTAGCACATGGTAAGTACTGTCTGTGTGACATCCATTGTTATTGATGGGGGAAGATGGACGTTGACCAGAATGATCACACGAGTGAACACGTGGTCACAAAGTGAGGCAAGTATTCCAAAAGGAAGGAGGGATATAAGAGCACTTAGCAAGCAAAGCTCACCTGGACCAGGGAGCCTGGGGTGGCCTCCCTGAGGAGGCAGCACGTGAACTGAGGTGTGCGAGATGGGCAGGGCTTAGCTAGCGGAAGTGTGCAGGATGATCCTGGGGTGGTGTTCCAGGAAAGGGGATGGCATGGGCAAAGGCCTGGTGGGAGGAGGGATGCCGGCATGCCTGAGGAGCTACAAGAAGGCTGACGTGGCTGAAACACAGCGAGCCAGGGGTTGCCTTACCGGGAGGATGGTCCAGCCAGTTCCTGCAGGGACTTTTGATCCCCTGTCCGGTGGTTGAATCCTTAGCCCATGAGCTGTGTGGTTTCAGCGTGAAGTAACCTTATTTGCAATGTGGAGGGATCACTTTGGCTACTGTGAGACAAGAGTGGGGAGGGGACGGAGCAGGAAAGGGGAGGCCAGTGAGGAAGGATGGGGGCTGCAGCTGCTGACCTAGAACCACATTCAGGGAGCCCCCTCCTCCCTAAACCTCCTGGCCGAGGCCAGAGTCCTGTAAGCCATCGTGAGCTTCCTGAATCCAAGCAGCCGCTCAGCCTTTGAGGCACAGAGCCAGGCCGCCTCCTGTGGGGGGTTCAGGCCCCCCATCTGCACGGAGCAGCCCCATTCTCAGGAGACCTGTAGAGCAGGGCTGGTGCAGAGGACCCAGGACGCCCAGGGGCCTGAGGCCAGAGTTTTAGAAGAGGACTGAGTGTGAGGCAGGAGGGGACAGCTAAGGACTGAGAAAGAAGGTGGCTCGAGACCCCTGTTTGTTCTTTTGGCTTTAATTGTGATAAAACATGCGTAACATAAAATTTACCATCTTAACCATTTTTAAGTGTACAGTCCAGTGGTAAGTACATTTACATTGTTATGCAACCAAACTCCAGAACTCTTTTCATCTTGCAAAACTGAAACTCCACACCCATTAAACAAAACTCCCATCGCCCCTCCCCCAGGCCCTGGCAACCAGCATTCTGTTTTCTGTTTCTGTGAATTTGACTGCTTTAGGTACCTCATGGAAGTGGAATCAGGCAGTATTTGTCTTTTTGTGACTGGTTTATTTCACTTACCATAATGTCAGGGTTCATTGATGTTGTAGCAGGTGTCACAATCTCCTTCCTTTCTAAGAGTGAATAAATCTCCCTTGTATGTATAGACCACATTTTGCTTACCCGTTCATCCATCATTGATGGACACTTGGGTTGCTTCTACCTTACGGCTATGGTAAATAATGCTGCTATGAACATGGGTGTATGAATATCTCTTCACCTCCCTGCTTTCAATTCTTTAGGGTATATACCCAGAAGTAGAATTACTAGATCATATGGTAGTTCTATTTTTAGTTTTTGAGGAACCTCCATACTGTTTTCCTTAGTGGTTGTACCAATTTACATCCCCACAAGCAGTGCACAAGGGTTCCAATTTCTCTACATCCTTGCCAACATATTTTTCTTTTCTTTCTTTCTTTTTTTTTTTTTTTTGATAGTAGCCAACCGAATGGGTGCGAGGCATTTCTTATTCTTTTTAAGGAACATAAACTCCCAAAACAAGGGCCATGGAACCCTTGGAAGCTTTGAGTAGCTGGTACAACTCTCAGTAGACCCATGAGGTTAGCTACAGGCAATTGTCTCCCCACAGGATCATAGCCCTCAAATGATTCTTCTAGAACTTCTTCCCAACCCACATCAGTCCCCCTTCTCATTCCCCATCCTTCTGAATAAGACCAGCTGTTCACCAGCAGCTGGAAACCTGTGTGCCTTCCATCTCACCACTCCATGGGGGCCTGCATATTCTCATTCTAACCCTGACATCTTTCTTATGTGTGTTTCCACCTATGATTCCTCTATCTCGGCCCAAGTCAGACCCTCATTGCTTCACACCTGGGCCTTCAGAGTTCCCCAAGAGGACATAGTCTGAGCCAGACTCTGAAAACAGGCTAGAGCTTCTCCAGGGCTGTTTGGAAAAGCAGCGGCCACTACCCTCTCTGGGAGCAGCTTGCAGGATATAATCATTTATTTACTCAAGCAAGGGTGCAGTTCACTTACCGACTGGGTGTTGAGCCAAGCTGAGTGCCAGGCACTGTGCTAGGGGCTGGGGGCTGCAGCAGAGGAGCGGACTCGCTCATTCACTGAGGGGGTTTACAGTCTATGGGAGAAATGGTGATGACATCAGTAAAGTAATGTCGGGGTGCCGTGATGGGGAATAAGAAGGGGGTCCTACTTTAAGGAGCATGGTCAGGGAAGATGAGATGCTTTTAAAGAGTGCTGTTCAAGCCGACTCCTGAAATGGGGCCCACTGTGCAAAAGAGGGAGTGGAGGTACCAGGTGAAGGCGAACAGCACATGCAAGGGCCCTGAGGCAGGGAAGAGCCCAGCGCGTCCAGGAACTAAAGAGAGGAGCAGTGAGTGATGGAGGCGGGGGGTGGAGCAAGGTGAATTTGGAGAAACGCACGAGCCCTGTGACTCATCCTGCCTCTGCCCACCTGCCTCTCCTCTCGGTGCCCTCAGCCTGTGTCGTGGGTTCCTCAGGCTGCTGTACGAAATGACCACCAACTGGGTGTCTTAAAACAACAGAAATTTATTCTCTCACAGTTCTGGAGGCTCAGAGTCTGAAATCAAGGTGTCTGCAGGGCCGTGCTTCCTCTACTGGCTCTAAGGTGAAACGTTTCTTGCCTCTTCCTAGTTTCTGGTGGTCGCCGTCAGCCCTTGGTGTTCCTTGCCTTGTAGATGCATCACTTCAATCTCTACCCCCATCTTCATTTGACCTTCTTTCCTATATGTCTGTCTCTCTTCTCACGACCTTTTTATAAGGACACCAATCATTGGAGTTAGGGCCCACCCTAATCATCTTAACTAATTACATCTACAAAAATCCTATTTCCAAATAAGGTCACCTTCTGAAGTTCTGAGTGGATATGAATTTGGGGAGGGGGGACACCCTTAAACCCGGTACAGCCTCCCGCCGCCCTTTGCTGGGCCAAGTGCGGGATACAGCTGCCCTGCGGGAGGGGACGGTGCTGTCCTGGGTCTCCAGCAGCATCTGGGGTGGGCATTGCTGGGAGCCCCCGCTGAAGGCAGCTCTTGCAAGGAACCCATCCTCTCAGCTCTGTGTGAGGATGGAGCTGACGTCCTCCAGTTCCTTCATTCAATAATCATTTCCCGAGCACCTACCAACATCCGGGCCCTGGGGGACAGCAGACAGCAGGACAGACAGGGTCCCAGCCACAGGGAGCATGGCATCCCGTGACATGGTTCTCAATGAGGGAAAATCAGAGTTCCGTGTGATTCCCGGAAATTTCCTCTAAAACACCTTTCAAGTATCAGGTTCTTTAAAATATTAGGACTCCAACCCAGACCAGTTGAATATAAATTCCTTACGGGAAGCAAGAATCTATCTCTTTTTTAAAGCTCCCCAGGTGATTGGAATACACAGAGAGAGTTGCAGATCATTGGTCTGGGGGAGACATAGACATTCATTCCTTAATTACAATAATAAATAGCAAGGTGAGTGCTAGGGTGGAAAATACGTTAGCCTCAGTGCTTCGTGGGAGGTCATATTTGGGAACCCGACACCAGATCTCTGGGTGCGACCATCTCTCTTGTTGGCTGCTTTCTCAACATCCAGCCACTTTTATTCTTTGGGTGATCAGAGATGCACATCCTCTTTCCTGAGACCCCAAAACCCAGGTGGACACCATCCAAGGAAAGCTCCGCCCAGATAATGTGTGAGTCGGAAAGGGTGTATCCGCTCAGGCTGTTGGTCACGAGGGAACGGGAAAAACATGCCAGTAATTATGCCGTTAACAGTTTTGTTTGCATCGAGTAGCAAAATAATCATTTCCTCAGCCCTGTTATTTTTCAGCCTGACGGGTCGCACTCCTGCCTTTGCAGAAACTCAGTTTGCTTTCCCCTTGCTGGCTCTTCTGGGTCTCCTGAGCTGTACTTTTCGGTTGGACAGCTCTTCAAGCTTTCTGGAGGCGAGGACTGACCCAGGACATCCCCTGGACAGAGGGAGGCTGGAGTTCTCATGGGACACAGATGAAAAGCACCGAGGCTCCTCAGAAAGTCAGGGTAGAACACTGTGTTGGCTAAAGTAGGTAAGGAAGGACATTCCTGGGAGGATATAGGGAGTTCACGTAATCAGTGCAGAAGGTGGCAGAACACAAGACGAGAATGACATGACTTTTTTCACCCAAGGGATACCGCCATTTGGCTTAAATACTTCCCAGCCATATTGTATGTTTGCTGGCTGTTTGTTTGTTTTCCCTTCTTTCGTTACTGAGAAAAGTTCAGTCCTGGGGAACGGAGGTGGACGGTTTTATCTTGAGTCGTGTGTCCTGGCTTTGGCCAGCAGGGCAGAGCACTTCCGTCATTCCTTCCTTCCTTCATCCATCGCATGCTTACTGAGACCCTACTGGATACCAGGCAGGGCTCTAGACCTGCGCTGCCCAGTAGAACTTACTGTGCTGATGTCCAGTGCAGTAGCCTCCAGCCACATGTGGCTATTGAGAGCTTGAAATGTGCTTTGTGGGACCGAGGAACCAAATCTTCAGTGTGATTTGATTTTAATTTAAATGTAAAGAAATAACATATTAAGCAGCACCGTCCTTGATGCTCGAGATGGAGTAGTAAACAAAACGATTTTAAAAACTCCTGCCCTTGTGGACCTTGTCGTGGGGCAGGAATACTTCTACTAGAGAGAATTGCACTGCTGTTAGCAAATAAGAGAGAGTGGATGCTACCAGCTCAGAAACAAATGTGATCTCTGTGCTCTGCCAGTTTGATGGTCTCACCACATCCCAGACTGACCATGCCATGAATTTTGTAAGGTATTTGCTTCCTAACTCCTGCCTCCTCAGATCTCATAGTTCTTCCTCTTGGCAGAAGCGCTCTACGTGTCCATGGATGGGACGTTTCCAGCCCTGGGCATCTTCCTGTCCAGTGCATTGAGCGTGTTTGCTTCTCGGGAAAGCTTCAGTGATGTGGCTTGTCCTCCAGTGGCAAAGAGCAGGGATGCTGTGCCCTCTGGGATGCTCTAAGCACATCCAAGTGCACCCTGGGAATTTGAATGCGAGTCCAGGTGGCCCACAATGTGGGCGATCAGCACTGCAGAGCCTGTTATTCTTCCCCTGCCTCCCCCTCACATGTAACTGCAGATGGAGATTATTCTCAAGGGCATTGTAGAGAAACGGCATGTCTTAAAAGGTCAAGTGGGATAAAGGAGGGGAGTTTCTACCCCTTTTTATTGACGATAGCAGAGATTTAGATGAGCATGGGCCCAACGGACAGGGTTAAGGTCCAGTTGTTGGGTGGATAGATGGAAACTCTGTGGGTTTTATCATCATTACCATCATCATTCATTTCCTTCCTCCCACTTGCTGCCACTCTGAATCATTGCCCAGCACGGAGAGTGGTCACTAGTGGACTCTCAAAACAGATGCCTGGGGAAGCCCTTCACGATCTGCCAGACTCCAGTGGTTAATAATATTAGCTAGCATTTCATGAGTCTAGTCGGCCCCTGTAGCCACAGGTCCACATCCGGGTTGTTTGGATCTGGAACCCGCAGATATGGAGGGCCGACTGTAAGAGATTGAGCACCCTCGGATTTTGGTAGATGCGCAGTGGGTCCGGGAACCAGTCCCCTGCGTATACTGAAGGATGGCTGTATTTACCATATGTGGCATCCTGAGCCAAACGATTTCCATGTGTTATCTAAAGTCACAGAAACCCCAGAAGGTAGATGCTATGTCTGCATCCCATTTTACAGATGAAGAAACCGAGGCCGAGAGAAGTTAAGGAATTTGCCCTGTGCCTCACAACTGGTGGGGGTCAGAGCCAAGATTCACTCATGCTTCTTTCATCACCGGGGGAAAAAGGAAAAAAAACCTGAGTTCTTCACCAATAGGTTGTATTGCACCCACTGGGCTGTTCTGGACTGAAGCTCTCCTACTCATTCTTTCCCCATCTAAATCCTTGTTCTCGTCATCTGGAAGAGAATCCAGGTGGCAGAGATGTCCGATAACCAAGAGAGGAGCAGGGCACATCAGGACCTGAATCCAGAGCCGCCAGCATTCAGCCAGCTGCTAAGCAGCCGTCATTTTCTGTTTTGGTCCCCACAGCATCCCCAGGGGGCTGGCACAGAGAAGGGCACTGAGGCTCAGTGGGTTTGAGTGACTTGCCCAAGGTCACACAGCTTGGCAGTGGCCCAGCCTGGGTTTGAAGGCAGGTGCAGGTGACTCGCAAATGCAACCTCTTTCGGCTTCGCGCAGCTGCCTCACTGTGAGGCTGGCCGGCAGTGGACCCCCGGGGAAAAAGCCAATCACAAGAGCACAAACTGCACCACGTGACCACCATGGCTAGTGTGGTCCCATTTCCACACTTGTGGGCTGTCTCCCTCTGGCTGATGGAAGATCGGGCTTTACCAGTTGTGTTCGCTGTAAGCATGGACGGAGGAACCAGCTGTCCTGCATTAGCTGGGAACGCCTAGCTTTCAAATTCCTTTATAATCCTGTCCCTTTTGATCTCAGACTGTCCAGACCCCTCCCCAAACTGCCAAACTGCAGTGCTGATGGAATTCTCACTCGTTTAAACCTTAGCCTCAAGCAGCATAATTAAGAACGAACGGCTGCCATCCCTCCAAATGTGCACAGTTGTTCCACTGCAGAATCGAAACGATGCTGGCATGTTCTGCGCCATCACTCACTCCACGAGGGCACGTGAGTGAACATGCAGTGTCATCCTGACCTGGATTTGAATCCTCTCTCCATCCCCTTCTACCTGCATGATCTCAAGACAGGTGAATCCAACCTTCCTGAGTCTCGATTTTCTCACCTGTAAGAGGGAGATGATAATGTTACCAGTGGCCAGGTGGGCATCCAAGGTCTGCCTGAGGTCCAGCTCTGCAAGCTGTCTGATAGGCAGCCAAGCGTGGGCACAAAGGCTCAGGCCTGGCACCCGCGTGCGTCCTCGTGTTCATCTCTCCCACCGTCTAAACGTTGGGCCCAGGATGCTCAGCCATGGTGACGGCACTGAGAAGACAGAGACGGCCGGGTCTGCCAGGGAGACCACCTGGTTACATGAACGGAAGAGGCAGAAGAAGAAAGCATGACTGATTCTGGCCCCAAGTGTTCAGATGCAGCCCAGGTTTGAGGCAAGAAACATGAGAAAAAGTAGTGGAATCCAGGTAGGGGCTTTCACCAAACAGTAACCCAGCCCACTAGTAACCATGCCCAAGCAATCTCTCCGGCCCTGAGTAATTGTACCATCAATTCCTCTCCCTTTGGGTAAACCTAAGGAGATGGGCAGAGGAGGGCCTGATACGGGAAGCAAGGCCGGAGCCCTCTCCCCACCACACTTTCCTCCTAGGGTCATTATAAAAATGAGAGATAGTAAAACACAGGGCCCAGTGCAGAGTTGGGCACTTATTACAAGTTCCCAGAAAATGGCTCTCTTATTGTTCTTCTTATGATAACTAAATATCCTGGACAGTAATTAACTCTGGACCAAAATCATGGTCTGGCCTTTTTTGTGGTCAGTCTGTAGTTGAGCAGCCCGGCCCCCATTGCCCGTCCCTGCTGCAAGGCTGTTTGAAAAGAGCCTTGGTGTTGATCAGCCTTCTTGACTGCAATGGGCTGAAGCAACACTCTTGAGTCATTGTAGCTGCAATCTCCCTGAAGGTTCAAGTTGGAACCTTCCTCCAAAGTTCTACCTATAGACCTCCTCTTCAACCTCACTTCCCCCACCCCATCACCAGGCTCAAACAATCTGTCCCTGACCAACCTGGTGGCCACTATAAGGCTCCCAGGCAGTTTCTGAAAGTGTCAGATGTCAGCTGTGACATCTGGATGGGTCCCAGCCTGGGAAATAGTCACACAGTAGATGCCAAGGCAGAGGGCAGAGTCCCAAGCCTCCTCCCACTCACTTTTGTCCATCTGAAGTGAAACAGCCCCACTGAGGTCAGATTGGGCATCTGAAGCCCGGATTCTGGCCCTGGCCCGGTGCCCATAACACTGCTTAGTCGGAAAGTGGAGAGTGGGAAAGAGGAGGCCTTTTGGTGGTGCTGGCCAGCCTTCCCAGGGTAGGGCCCGAGTGGAATCCCACATCAGTGTTTTGTTTTCTCATGGAGGAGGGATGGAAATTGTGTCCCCAGGAGCCGCCGGCCGTCTCCTGTGTCCTTTCCTCCCCCAGAGAAGGAGTGTCCTCGGTGCAATTTAATTGTGTTCATCAGTCAACATTACTTGGCAAACCCAGACAGGGGCACAAACGTTGCCACTCCTTCCTGAGCATAAATGTGCTCTTTGAGATGCTGGAATGTGGTTTAAGGCCAAGCAATTTTTTACTACGGAGTCAATCTTTGTTTAAAAGTTTGCCGCCCTGGGGAAGTTTCTAACAAGTTACTTTAAACAATGCATTCTCTGAACACCTACAGCTAAATGGTCCCATTAATCCAAATTGCTTTGCCGGGAGGCGATGCAGCCATTCAGCAACAGGGCAGTGTTCGAGATGGGCTTCATTGAGAGCGATGGCTGCAGAACCGAGGTGCGGCTTGTCATGAATTGATCTGCCGGGAGATGCCCGCTCCCCCAGTGTCCCCGCCTCTATTCATCCAGCCCCAAGCGTGCGCAGGGTGCTGTGCTAGTGCTTCTGTGGTCTCATTTCCTCTCTCAGCTACCTGGTGAGGCAGGACCTCATCAGCCCCATTTGAGAGACAAGGGATGTGAGGGCTCACCCAAGGTCACTCCTCTACTGAGAGATGGAGCTCAGGCTTCAACCCACCTGTCCTTAACCACAAGCCGGGGCTTCCCAAGTCTGAGCCGCAGTGAGCCAGATGATTTAAAGGAGTACGCAGGTGAGTTTTTGAAAATGGCAGTATTGATCTATATTAACACATGTAAGGAAAAACTAGCATGCCCCAGCTTTCTGAAGTTGAAGTTTTCTTTCAAAAAAAAATAGTTGATCTAAATAAGAAAATATTAATAAAGCAAAATACAAGGGGTGAGTGGTTCTTCCAATATTCAACAAGTATTTATTGAGTGTCTACTATGTTTGCCAGGTACTTTTCTGGGTGCTGGGATACAACAATAAATAAAACATATTCATGGTGTGCCCACCCCCCCACCCGGTGCTGATGAGAGAAAGAGACAATAGATAAGAGAATGGGTAATGCATAGGGTGGAAATATGTCTGAAGAAAATTACAGCATTGGAAAGAGAAGGGAGGGTGGGCCAGGAAGGCGCTTTGATAAGGTGGATATGCCAAAAAGTTGTGAGAAAAATGTATGAATGACCAAAAAAAAGAGGAACAGCATAATGGCAGGGGTCAGCAAACGTTTTTATTAAGGGCCAGATAGTAAATAAAATATTTATTATTTTTAGGTTAGGTTTTGCAAGCTGTATGGTCTCTGTCACAATGACACAATTCTACCACTATAGCAATAAGGTAGCCATAGACAGGATGTAAACAAATGGGCATGGCAGTGTTCCAGTAAAACTTTATATATGAAAACATGTGTTGGGCCATAGTTCACAGACCCCTGCACTAGACCATTCTGCCAGATCTCCCACATTCAGATAATGGCCTTGCCCAGAACACACCTGTCTCAGCCTTTGCAGATTTAGTTCCCTGTCCACCCACCCATCTTCCCAGGCATGGCCTTTCCTGCATTATCTCAGATGAGTCTGTCACCCAGGTGCCAACGTTGATGGGCTCCTTGCTTCAACTTTCAGGACCCTGGATAGAGAAAGGGTGGTAGAGATTCCCACGGTCTTCTGGTCAACATCCTCTGGAACCTGGCCTGGACTCCCACCCAGCCGTGGGGAGCTGAACTTGACATAAAACAACAGTCTCCTTTTACTTTATTTTTCCCCAACCTGCATGGCTTACCAATACTGAACTTGAGCTAGAAAGAAGCACATGAAATCCATCTCACCCATCAGTGTTGCCTGACCAGGGCCAGGCAGAGACATGGCAGTTTGTTCACAGAGGGGCCTACATGACTGTAGGCCTATCCAGCCCTTCATAGTATGTGTCGACCAGAGCAAATTGGATGTTCTTACCACTCAGCCTTCTCTGCATAAGCCTGTCAGAAATAGCTGGTGCCCCTTAGCACTTAAATCACCCTGCGCTACCTACCTCAATCTGAATCAAAAAGGTTAATGACATTGAATCCTGAGACTCATCGATTTCACGACATACCCCAGCTTCCTGCTTCCCCTCAAAGCACAAGACTCGTTTATCTTTCCTTGGCTGATCAGGCAAGTTGCTGACTAATGCCCTGAAGCCAGCTAATTCTCAAAGATTTCCCATAGTGACTGGACACGTGTTCCTGTTGTGCTTTCTGTAAATCTGGTTGGTTTTGTGTGTCTGGTTCCCCACCATCTTTCTGCCTGGATGTGTCTGGGTTCCCTGTCTGTAATTTGTCCCATGAGTCTGCCACAGGTTGCAATGTTGATTTGGGAAGAGAGAGATGAATTTTTAACCAAGGTGATGACCACAAAATACACTCTAATGAAATATCAGCTTTAGTTCCTCACTATTTATTTTTATTGAAGTGTAGTTGATTTATAGTGTTGTGTTAGTTTCAGGTGTACAGTAAAGTGATTCAGTTATACACATACATATAAGTTCCTCACTGTTGATTGATTGATCCATTCATACAGTCAATCTGTTGACTGACTAGTCAGCACATGCTTAGCGGAAACATACAATGTGCCAGACGTTTGCTAGGATCTGCAGTTACAGCCACCAATAGGGTAGTTAACATTCCTGCCTTCATAGATTAGCGTTAAATAATTATATCCTTATGACATTGTTAGGACAGAAGTTCACATGCATATAATATAGGAAACCAACATGTATATAACCTTTTCTCTTCTAGGGAATCAGAGAAAGCTTCCCTGGACAAGTGTCCTTAAACTGAGAGTTAGAAGTAGAGAAAGAACTAATTGGGTGAAAAAAAAAAAATAGGGGACGAGTATTCCAGGCAGAGAGGGCTGCATGTGCAAAGGCCCTGAGGCATGAGGGAACATGGCCCATGCAGCAAGTCGAGAGTGTTAGGTGGACAGGGTATGGTAAGGGGATAAGCCAGTAGAATGAGGCTGAAGAGGTAGGCTGACCCAGATGCTGTGGGATGCTGAGAGCCATGTTAAGAACCCCCATTTATCCTAAAAGCATCAGGTTACCTGTGAAAAGTTTTTTATTGGAAAGCGCCATGATGAGATTGCTTTAGTTCTTAATCAGTTGCTTGGCAGTGGGAAAAAAAGGAAGGAAAAAAAGTAGAGAGCTGTATCAGGATGCTGGAAGAGGGGAAATACAATAGCTAATATTTTCTGCTAGTGGATGTATACATTATAGCTCAGGTAATTACTTTCCATCAGGCCGGTCCCCCCTGTTGTTTCGGTACAGTTATTTTTCTCTCTTTGCTGGGCCTTTCTGCCCCACACGGGTTTCTTAGTCCCCAGGCCCCTGGGTTTCCTGGAAGGACACTGTAACCTGGAGCCGGACCCAGAAACCTTCTTTCTCATCTCTGTTTGGCAGAAATTTTCCAGGACTGAGGCCATGGGAAGTGTAGCAAAGGGATCAGAGTGTACACTTGCAGAGTCAGCAGAGTCTGAAGCCAGCCTATCCCATTTACTGCTCATGAAACCTTGGACAAGTTGCTCATCCTTTCCATACCCTGGTTTTCTCATCTGTCAAATGGGAACCATCAGTCACCTACCTCAGCCTTCGCTGTGGGGATGAAGCCGTGAAATGTGAAGTGCCTTGCCTGGCACAGAGAAAGTGCTCAATCAATAAATGATGACAATAGGGTGACAATAGGGTAAATCCACTAGGTTGACAGTTTTTCAAGTGCAGAAACAACATCTGTTTCACTTAGGTTGCATCTCCAGTGCCGGGGGCAGTGCCTGGCACATAGTAGGAGCTCAGTAAGTCCTTACTGAAGTAAGAAATCAGGGAGCAAATGGATCCATGGCCATCGCATGTAACACCACTGTGGCTGCAGTGCCAGTTGCCATTTATTCCCAAGCGGTGGAAGACTCGCTGATCCTTTATTGCATGTTTTTTACTTCCGTGATTATTAAAAGCATCTCAGAGTTTTTTCCTAGATTGAGGACCAGTGGAAAGGTTTTTGTCTTTACTTACTTCTTTCCACCACAGGCATTTTCAGATCTCTCCACCATTAAAACGGAAAACATTCCAAAGAGCCAGAGAGTCAGTTTCAGAAGAGCAATGAGCCATGGTGGGTTCTCGTAAATCCTGAAGTTGGCTCAGCCACTTCTCCCCTTAACTGGAGGTGCCGGCACAGATAGAGAGGAGCCCCATCTGGGGGCCCAGCAGGCCAAGGGATGGTGACACATCACACCTGTCCGGCCACATGCTGGCTCCCTTGCAGCCGGGAGAGGGTCCGATGTCACATGTAATCCCCTGATGTCATAAGGCAGGTAGCTCAGCTGTCCCTATCTCCACGAGAGGGGGCTGGGAGGCTGACATAGCGGCACTTTCCCTCCAGTTTCCATGACCACACCATGTATCCTCCAGGCCTCCTTGGTGAAGCCCTTGGACTCTGAGGTCAGGTGGCCAGGTACAAATCCCTGTTCCTGTTATATGTGGACTGTCTAACCTGGCACGAGTAATTTAACCTCTCTGTACTTCTTCATTGCAAGATGGGTGATGATAACAGCACCCATCACATGTGGTTGTTGAGAAGGCAAAATAAGAGTCAATATATGGCAGGTGCCTGGAACACATGATTTATATCTTCAGTAGTCGTTATCACCATCATCACCATCATCACCATCACCATCGTCACCATCATCATCATCATCACCATTTTTAGGTGAGTTATCCAAGCTTTGAGAAGCTCAGTTCACTCCATCGTAAAATACAGCTACTGCTGCCTACCTTCTGGAGTGGTTCGAGGATCAAGGGAATAGTGCATACAAAATACGACATACCAAGCATGATTCTTATTGTAGCTATGTTATAATGACTTTTTTTCAGTTTGAAGTTTGGGGCTTCCACTGGTATTTTTTTATTGTGGTGAAATACGTATATCATAAAACTTACCGTTAGTGGCATTTAGCACATTCACAATGCTGTGCATCCACCATCACTATCTAGTTCCAAACACTTTAATCATCCCGAAAGGAAACCCTGTGCCCACGAAGTAGTCACTCTCCATTTCCCCTGCTTCCCAGCCCCTGGCAATCACCGATCTGCTTTCTGTCTCTATAGATTTACCTATTCTGGACATTTCACATAAGTGGAATCGTACAATATATGGTCTTTTTTTGTTTGGCTTCTTTCACTGAGCATCATGTTTACAAGGTCCATCCATGTTGAAGCATGTGTCAGTATCTCGTTACATTTTATGGCTGAGTAATATTCCATTGTACGGATAGACCACATTTGCTTTATCTATTCATCTGTCAGTGGATGTTTGGGTCGTTTCCTCTTTTTGCCTACTGTGACTAGTGCTGCTATGGACATTCCTATACAAGGGTTTTTTTGAACACCCGTTTTCAATTCTTCTGAGTATTATTGGCTTTTTAACATATGTGTTTCAGCTATGTAAGAAAAGGAAGAAACAGTAAAAAGATAAAGTAGGAAAAGAGGGATTTCGGCTTCTGTATGTGGATTTCCTTTTTCTGCCAACCTCAGCTGTTTGGGAGCCAGCCAGGGAACCAACCACAGAGAGTTTGGTCTTGGCTTTGTTCTTGAGCTCCTGGGCGCCGTCCATGCCCCAAGGGCCACAGCTCCCCGTGGGGAAAGCCCTGATGATTGTAACTGGTGTGCCTGGGGAAGCCAGCTAGCCAGCCATCCTGCCGCTCCCTCAGAGGGAACAGGCAACAAGAGCTCTGGGATAATCAAGCACTTACTGTGTGCTAGGCACTGGGCTGAGCCCTTCACCTACGTGATCTCATGAAGTCTTTGCCCAACTCAGACAAGGAAACTGAGGCTCAGAGGGGTAAAGTAACTTACAAGATCACACAGCAAGGAAGCAAATAGGCAAGCTTCAAACCCGGTGGCCCAACGCAGAGCGATGTCCCTGCAAGACAGTGGCACATCTGGCTGTCACTCAGTTGGACTCATCTCAGTTGGACCTGCCCAGGTGTCTGCCTGGGTGTAAAAGGGATTCTATGTACATTTGGCAATTCCATTTCAGGGACCTTGCACAGCCTCAGGGATTTCATTCAACCTTTGTCCCTGTGCATATTAAGCGACTATTATGTGCCAGACATTGTGCCAGCCAAACCTTTCTCAGCTGGGGTTCCTCATCTGAACCTCAGAACACAGCAGGTCATCAGAGTGACTATGGTCTTGATTCTTGCAAGTATGGAACGTAACTAGTACCATTCCCGATACACAGGAGGGAAGCTAATCCAGGACATACAGCGGATGCCCCCGGAGCAGGGATAAGTTCTCGCAGAGACATGGTCTCAGTCGATCATCGCTGTGTCTCCAGCATCTAGAACAGTAGGTCTAACATAAATATCTGCTGAATGGATGAGCAGGGATAGAGTGACGTGCACAAAATAGACATGACTCCCCCCCTCATGTAGCATACATACATCCTGTTTTACAATACAGTCCTCTTTAATAATCCAAACCGTTTAAATATTCGAGGACCTCGCACTGCAAATAATTCATCAATGCTCAGTGAATTTGTACCAGCACCTTTCCAGCATAGCCATGTGTGAACAGGTCTTTGGAATAGTCCCAGATGACATTTGTTAAACTTGTTTTTCTTAAGAAACACTGTCACTATAAGAACAAAAGGGGAGTGGGACTAAGGCATTATCCCTAGTAAACATGTCAGGAGTGCCTGTAAATGGATAGGCTTTACCCAATGAGCAGGATGCATGAGTTCATGGAGAGTCAAATAAAACCGGGGCTTAAGTTACCCCCATTGAAATGGGTCCATACAACTCAGTGATACCAGTTGAAAAAGCTGAATCCATGGCCAAAGTCAGAACTTTAACACAGTTTTTGGCATAGAGGAAATGCTCAGCAAGTGTTGAAGGAAAAGGAGGAAGGAGGGGAGAAAGGAAGGAAGGAAGGACGGGAGGGAGGGAAAGAGGAAGGGAGGGAAGACAAAAGGAAACTTAATCACATCCCCAGTAGTAACACACTTAATACTTTTAAGTGTTTACTGTGTACCATGCACCCAGGCTAAGTGCTTAGCCTAAATGTGTCAGCCCTTTTATCCTCAGAACAACTCTAGGAAACGTGTCCTATTGTGACTCCCATTGTTCAGAAGGCAAGAGAGCTGCTCCGAGACACTATAGCTACCCAAGGTCGGGCAGTTAGTGAGGGCAGAGCTCAGCCAGTCCTGCTACTGAGGTTTAGTCAGAGGCTATACCCCGCCCTCTTCCTCCCTGCAAAAGAAAAAAAAAAAAAAGGAATCTGAATTGGCTACCTTCTTTAATGATTTTTGAACATTTCTTTTTAAGCTACTAAATCTTCTTTTCTCAATTGAACTTCACTCAAAACCCCAACATAACTGGCAGTGGCTCCTCTCTGAAGAACCTCAGGTGAGGCCCCACCGGCCCAGCAGTACCTAGGGCTGCCCCAGACTCAGCTCGAGAACCACTGATCTGTATGATGACTTCTCTTTTAAAACATTTCCGAAGTTTTCTGTCTCCAGGAATTGCCAAATTCCTACCTCGGAGCCTGTGTCCTCTGTTTAGACAGCCTGATTTCTTTCTTACTTTCTCATCGACCCTCTGAAATAACACAAGCAGCCTTGGAAGTCTGTGTGTAAAGACTACACTGGGTGCAGAATGTCCTGATCCTCCAGAATCTCTCTTGAGCCAAGAATCTGTGTCTGCTTGAGGTTTGCAGGGGTGGCTACAGCATTTTTTTTTTTCCGTGGAGGAGTGTATGGCTTCTCTTCCATGTTGCATCTTGACCTTGTTCCAATACGAACAGACTAGTGAACCTGGCAGGCTGCCAAGGTGCTCAGGGATGGTCAGCTGTCCTCTGAGCTAAGTCTCACCCCAGGGCTGAAATCTGAACTGACCTAACCCTGAAGTTCTGGGAGATGGAGACCCTTGTTGTATTCCACCCCCAGCAGAACGCAGACTTTAGTCCTAGAGAGGTAATAATAATAATGATAATGGTAGCTAGCATTTCAGCCTTCTGTGGGCTAAGCTACTCAACCTAGAGTGATCCCCGTTTCTCTCCCCTGCCCACCGGTCATTATCCCACTTCTGATACCAGTTTCTGTATCAGCCAGGATTGTTCAGTTGCAAGCAACAGTTAATGCCCTCTTATTTCATTTAATCTTCATAGCCACACCATAAAGTGTAAGTATTATTATCATCCTCAGTTTTTTTTTTTTTTTATAAATTTATTTATTTATTTTTGGCTGTGTTGGGTCTTCGTTTCTGTGCAAGGGCTTTCTCTAGTTGGCGGCAAGCGGGGGCCACTCTTCATCGCAGTGCACGGGCCTTTCACTGTCACGGCCTCTCTTGTTGTGGAGAACAGGCTCCAGACGCGCAGACTCAGTAGTTGTGGCTCACGGGCCCAGTTGCTCCGCGGCATGTGGGATCTTCCCAGACCAGGGCTCGAACCCGTGTCCCCTGCATTGGCAGACAGATTCTCAACCACTGTGCCACCAGGGAAGCCCCCATCCTCAGTTTTAAAGAAGAGGAAATTGAGCTTCAAATAGATGAAATGACCTGCCCAAGGCCACACAGCTCATAAGTGGTGGAACCAGAACTTGAACCTACATCTCTCTGTATTATTTTAACCACTTCAAATACTGATGTGTTAGTGTTGGTGCACTGGGGACACTTGTCTGGTGAATTGGAATGGATCATAGGTCATTGCCATCATTTGAACCCAGGGGAATGTGAAATGGTGTAAAATACCTGTTTTTAGCCATACACACAGAAGGAAAGTTGAACTTATCAATACAGATCAGTTTAGTTTAACACTCATTTATACTCTATCCCTTGCCAGTTGAACTGACACTGAGCTGGTTCTTGCAAAAACAGGCAGGAATTGACCAGGCAAATGTGTAGGAAAGGTGTCGCCAGCATAAGGGACAGTACGGAAAGGCCCTCATTCTGGAATGCAGCACACGTGTGCAGAGCGGTTTCTGTGGGCCACTCTAAAACAGGCGTGAGGACCCAAAGAGGAAGAGGCATCTGGCTGCTAGAACCTGCCCTGTTTCAGGCCTGTGCTGGACACTGGGTAAAGAGAGACGAATCAGACAAGGTTCATGTCCTCAGGTAGCTTACAGTCAAGGGAACTGAACATATATAACTTATAAATGGGAACACAGGCATATAAGAGTTAAAATGTCACAGATTGATAGAAGATTGGTAAGGAGTGGGAATGCCTTCCCTCCAGCATTTCTAAGCAAAGGATCTAGGGACTTCCTTCTGAAGGCTCCCTTTTACTGAACACCTACTATGGGCCAGGTACTGTGTGTGCCATACCCCCAACACACAGGCAACTCAGAGACCATTGTCATTCCTATTTTGCAGATTAGGAAACTAAGACTCAGCGAGATTGCTTAAAATCAAACAGCAAGAAAGTGGCAAAGATCAGAGAGAAACTTCTACAAACACCTTTCTAAAAACAGCTTTCATTGCAGCCAAGTTTTGGCTTTCCCACATAAATCGCATTTACTTTTAAGATTCAGTCTTTTGATGTCCTCCAAAGGAGGCCTTGTCTTGTTCCCCTCAAAACCAAATCAAATAACTGGCTGTAATCAGTCGTTGTAAAGGGATGCAGAATTTAGTTAACCAAATGTTCTGCTCATTTGAGATGTCTCGTGGCATATGAGGACAACCAGATTTCAGAGAATTAAAATACAATCAAACAGACTTCACACACACACACGCGCGCGCGCGCAGCTGAATGACAATTCAGTTCTTCATTCATGATTCCAGCAGTGTTTTTGTATCAGGCTTGGCCGCTGGGTGCTGATTCTTGTCAGTTACCTTTCCATTACAGCTGTCTGGAGGAAAGGCTGATGTGTTTAGAGTTCCCACCGATGGAAAGTCAGATAAACTGCCTCTTAGAATGGCTGGCGTATGCTTAAAATGAAAAATGTGTGTTTTACAAATGTTCTGTGAAAGTGTTGAGGCTTTGAGAAATGGTTTGCCAGTTCCTACAAATGCAGTGAGCACGTTTTAATTCTGCGTCATTTTCACCAGTAACAAAAAGATACATCCAATTAAAAGCAGTTGGGTTTTATTATCCAGGTGGTTATCTAGTTTGCTGTCTGCCTGTGTGGAGGGGAAGAGCTGTCCCCTGGTTCCTCCAGAATGCTTTGTGCTTTAGTTCATCTGCTGTTTCACCCCCTATCCCAAGAATCTCCCTGTTTGTCTGCCTTCCCCACTGTCCCCACTGCTACAGGACAGGTACCATGACTGCCTTACCCACTGAGGTTCCAGGGGTCTGGCATCTGACCTATCAAACTGTGAAATCATGTTTCCCAGGAGAGCAGACGGAACTTGCAAAGTCTTAAAGTCTTGAAAGAGCACGGAACGTTTAGAGAACTTCAAGTAATCTCAACGACTGAACGGGCAGAACCAGCTCACAACCTACTTTCTAGCCTTGCTAAGGAGTTAAGACACTGTCCTGCAAGGGATGGAGAGCCACCAAGGATATTAAGTAGAAGAAGGGGCACGATCAGACTTATGTTTTAGAAGATCTTACAACTGCTTCCCCGAGGATGGATTAGAGTGGAGTCTAGAAGCTGGGGCTGCATTTTATCCAGTTCACTTTTCCTCAGGTACCCAACTGTGGCTGTAATTATGCCCCCAGGGTCCAGGAAGAATTACAGCATCTAGCTTTCCCTGTATCCTAGCACTCGGGTCTCGCTGTGAGCTTCCACTACATTTGAATCAGGGGTTACCTTCTCTTATCTCCAGTTGCCTTTGCTCTTGCCTCTTCTTCAGGGAACCCTGAACTTGGCCTTTCCTCCGGTTGTTCTGGAGTTCTGGCCTTCCTGAGAGATTTCCTAGCCGATAAGAAGACTTCGGTAAGGCTCAAGCATGAACCATCTGGAAAGTCGAGGACGGTGATGGCAGTGTCTCTCCCCAACCCAAAAAGAAATAAGCCTTATGGAAAAATGGGTCTGAATCCACTTGTGAGATGGAGTGCAGTGAGAGGAATCAGGTGGCTAGGGTCAGATTGTAGACGGCGCCACAGAAGGGCCCACACCCCGGACAGGCAGCTTTATCTATATCAACTCCTGATGTGCAACATATGCTCCACAACGATCCCCTTGGAAGGAAGTAGGAGGCTTCAGAAGGTGGCTGCGGTTTCCTCTGCTTGTTTCCTGGCTCTTTCTAAAGAAATGAAGCACAGTCCTGTAGCCTGTTCACCTCGAGGAAAGCAGGATTGAAAAGAGCCTGCACTCTTGACCTGGGGTGCTGAGGTCCAAATCTCAGCTCCACCTCTTCTAAGACTTTGGCCAAACTGTTAAATCTGTGTGTCCCACTTTATTCACATATAAACTAGTACCCGCTTGATAGGGTTACTGTGAAATTAAAAGAGGAGGAGCACTTAGCACTTTGCAAGCAACAAAAGGCATGTTTTCTACCCTCGTTATTATTGTTTTCTGCCCCACATGTCTCCCAGGTCAGAGACACAGCAAGCAGCATTCCTGGCAGAGGGAATGGGCTGGGCAAAGGCACAGATGTAGAAGTGAATGCCTGTGCTCTCCGCCCTCGGGGGCTGAGCCCGTCCCATGGGGCGGGCGCTGTGCTGAATAACTGTTGAGCACCTACTGTGTACCGGGTCCTGGAGGAACAGAATGGAATTAGACCCAATGCCTCCTCGCCTCATGACTCTAGCCAGGCTCCTGAAAAGTATCGTCCAAGGTGCCCGATTGAAAATCCCGGGGCTGTTAGCAGACAGATGGGCACCAGCTGGAGCAGCTGCCCCGAGTACTGAGGAGGATAGTTCTCTGCCGTGCCCCCACACCGCTTGCTGCTTGACAGAAGGTTCATTTGGGTCCCACTGGCTGTTGGTACCGTGGGGAAACCAGAAGGCCCCTGCTCAGGCCTGGCCAGCCTGCTGGAGAAGCCCACCAGCCTCCCCTCCTCCATCCCCTTTACAATTTCCTTCTCCCTGCCCACACCACTGGTAGCCAGCTGGTCAGTTCCTGTGTAATGATGTGAGCCCCAGCCATGCCCTCGACCCTTGGGGCAGCCTCAGTCCACGTCATGAGTCTTTCTGAAAGCAAAGAGAGACTCAAAAGCATCCTTTGGGACTTCCCTGGTGGCGCAGTGGTTAAGAATCCACCTGCCAATGCAGGGGACACGGGTTCGAGCCCTGGTCCAGGAAGATCCCACATGCTGCGAAGCAACTAAGCCTGTGTGCCACAACTACTGAGCCTGTGCTCTAGAGTCCGCAAGCCAAAACTACTGAGCCCATGTGCCACAACTACTGAAGCCCGCGTGCCTAGAGCCCGTGCTCCCAAACAAGAGAAGCCACTGCAATGAGAAGCCCACGCACTGCAACGAAGAGTAGTCCCCGCTCACCACAACTAGAGAAAGCCCACGTGCAGCAAGGAAGACCCAACACAGCCATAAATAAATACATAAAGAAATAAATTTATAAAAATAAAGTAAATAAAATAAACTGAAAAAAAAAAGCATCCTTTGCATGAACAGTTCCACATCTGGGAGTTTAATCCTACAAAAATCTATCATACCCACATGTGGAAAGATAAATGTGCAAGGATGTTCATAGGCGCAATACCTGTAAGCAGGGAAGCAGATGAGGAAACAACCTAAGTGTCCATCACTAGGGGATTGGCTGTGCCCATTCCATAGGAGGCTGTGTGGCCATTAAAAGGATGAAGTCTTCCTGCATGTGCTGATTAGACAGAACAGGACACATCGTTACATCAAAAAGCCACGAAGATGCATGTTCCCGTTTCTGTAATAAAAAATGGATATAAATACTACAGCATCTACTTCATAGGGTCGACATGAGGAATAAGTGGGTCAGTAGGTGCAAAGTGCTTAAAACAGTGTCTGACCCACATAGTAGGTACTCAAGTGTTAGATACTGTTGTTGCCTCTGCTGTTATTTCATGATCTTGCTGTAGCCTGAGTTTCATAGTTATAATTTTGAAAGCACAGGAGATGGTTACAGTTGGCCTTCCCACCATCGTGGTTTTCTGTACTCTTGGGTTTATTGTAGAAAGATAGAGGATGACGTTTCTCCTGGGGTCACACATCCCGTGGCAGATCCATGTGCCCAGAACCATCTGATTTTAAAATGAAAACTTCTGTGTCCTGGGCACCCCCTCAGTCCTGGGCACCCCGGGGCAGATGGCCACTCTCCATATGCCTTTGGTGGCCCAGCTGCTTTAGGAGGAATACGGACAAGGCGTCATTATTGCTTTTCACATGTCATAGGAGAAAACATAAAAATGGTACGTCAGGATGGAATATTATTTAGCCTTATAAAGGATAGAAATTCTGACCCATGCCACCACATGGAGGAACCTTGAGGACATTGTGCCATGTGAAAGAAGCCAGTCACTAAAAGATAAATACTGTGTGATCCCACTTATATGAGGTCCCTAGAGTTTGGCTACTCTGAATATTCACAGAGATGGAAAGTAGAAGGATGGTTGCCGGGGGCAGGGGGAAGTGGGGAGTTGTTGTTTAACGGATTCAGAGTTTCAGTTTTGCAAGATGCAAAGAGTTCTGGAGATGGATGGTGGTGATGGTTGCACAACAATATGAATGTTCTTAATACAACTAAACTGTACACTTCAGATGGTTAAGATGGCAAGTTTTATGTGTATTTTGCCACCATTTAAAATTTGAAAAATAGAAGGGTACATCAGCTACCACAAATATTGTTGCATAGGGTAATGCAAAGGTGGTACCTAAATTGAACATACATAGGAAATAACTTATTTATTTATTCATTTATTTATGGCTGTGTTGGGTCTTCGTTTCTGTGCGAGGGCTTCCTCTAGTTGCGGCAAGCGGGGGCCACTCTTCATCGCGGTGCGCGGGCCTCTCACTATCGCGGCCTCTCTTGTTGCGGAGCACAGGCTCCAGACGCGCAGGCTCAGTAGTTGTGGCTCACGGGCCTAGTTGCTCCGCGGCATGTGGGATCTACCCAGACCAGGGCTCGAACCCGTGTCCCCTGCATTGGCAGGCAGATTCTCAACCACTGCGCCACCAGGGAAGCCCAAATAACTGTACAGATGATGCACTAGTGGAGGAAGTTGGGGAAATACTGTAGTGTATTCTGAGCTCAGATTGAAGGTGCCTCAGTGCTCAGCTTGCCCGATTCCACAGGCCTCCATCCACTGCCCCTCACACACACTTCTGCTCCACAAATGGCCCACCCACTGCATCCAGGAGGGCTAAATCCGGTGCCCTCTGGGGTCTGGGCATACCTGGCAGCATCAGGGGTTTGAAATCCTGACATTCACAAAACTCTGTGCCGAGCTTTGCCTTAGCACCGTCAGCCTCGCCATCAGCCATGAACACCTCTGGCAGCGTATTAGCATCCTGTATCAGGGAAGGGGTATCGGGGTGGGCAGGAGGGACCCCGAGGAGGGCAGTTGGCTCTGTGTTGGGCTCCTTCCACGTGAGACTGAGCAGGCCCCATCCGCTCCGTGCCCTGCCACTCGCTGCCTGCAGACAGGCTGGGCTGTGACTGGACTTCTGGGCACCCGAGGACCTAAGAGTTATGCCCCTTCTTCCTGGGTGTCTTCATGCCCAGAGCTGCATGCATATCTGACACACACAGCAGTGTGGTGGTCCTCTGGGAGCCAGTTCAGAACTGTGATGCCAGCTGGGAGACTGTAGACAGGTTCCCTTCTGTGGGGCGTCTCCCAAACCATGCTCTGCAGAAAATTCGTGGGTATGAAGCACAGAAAGCTTTCCAAGTTCAAATCAGGTTGGGTCTTTATACTGCTGTCCCCAGTTCAAAATGTCTTAAGCTTCTGATGCTCACGATGGCAATAATAATACTATTAAATAGCAGTTAACCTTTATCAAGGGCTTACTGTGGGCTGGGTACTACCGCACGGGTCTTACATGCATTATTTTATTTAATATTCCCAACACCTGAGGCTTATTGAGATGAAAGTAACCTGCCTGAAGTCTGGGCTCTCAGGAAGAGACCGTGGGGAGAAGATGAAGAGGAAGAGAATTAACTACCAATATTCATGCTTGGCTTGAAGCAGCACTTCCTAAACTTTAAAGGGCACACACATCCCCTGGGAGTCTTGTTAAAAGGCAAATTTTAACTCAGTATGTCTTGGGTGGAGCCTGAGGTAGGACACGTCTAATAGCAGTGGGCGAATGCTGCTGGTCCCAAGGCCAGGCTCTGAATAAGGAGGCAGTGGAACACATGTGTGTTTTCTCTTGTACCTGGGATGGAATTCGTTCACTCATTCATTCATTCATCCATTCATTCATTTGTAGAAACCATCTAGTAGCAAAGAACACAAGCTTTGCATTTGGAACCAGGTTCCAATCCTAGTTCTGCACTGTTCACTAAATGGATGTTTTCTCTGAGTCTCAGTTGCTCATCTGTAAAATGGGAATGAAACTCGCATTTTAGAGACTCTTTGTGATTATTAAATGCAATAAATTGTAGCAAAAGTCTGCCCTGGGGCCTAGGGCCTGGTGGACATTTCATAAATGGTGGTGCTTCGGGAGCTCATTTTACTATTCATGTATTTATTCCTTCTAACTGAGGTTCCCACATGGTTCCAATAAGTTTATTTACATTAAAATAAATGTATTTATTAAAACAAATTATTTATTGTAATATTTATTTACTTACATCTTCCCATAAAGATGTCCCAGTGGCTCCAAAGGCCACAGTGATGGGTCCCAGAGGCCCCACCATGAATCGGAGGAACTGGCATAGATGTGTCTTCTGATAATTTCCACAAAAGGTGGAAGGAAATTGGGGAGGAGACAGACACAAGCGATGAGGTGTGGAATTCACTTGGCAAATGACTCCACCAGAAAGGAGTGAGAAATGCGTGTGAGGGGGAGAGAGCAGGGAACTGGGTAAAATGACAACAGATCGCAAGCTGTTAATTATCCAGAGGGAACTAAATATTATGTAGGCAATTACCAACAGGCGTCGGAAAGCCCTGTAGGGAAACCTGGTCCTCAGCCGAATTCTGTCTCCCCCTGCAGAAGGGCTGGGGGACAGGTTTTAGCTCGCGGGGCAGGCTCTTCACCTGGGGAGGGGGAGGCAGGGTCCCCTCCGTGTCCAGCCCAGCCAGGACCCAGCGCTGTGCTTTGAAAATCGGTTTTACCCACAGGCTCTGGGCCTGGAATCCGCAGCCCCTCCCCATCCACGCTCCCTCCCCTAAGATGTCATCTTTTGAGACGATTTCATGTGGAAGCATCGCTAAGTAAATTCGCTAAATGCCTATTCATCCCCGTCAGATGGGGACGCAGTGAAGCGGTAAATGTGACAATGGCCCCAGCTCGGGGCCCTGAAAAGCGCTTTCTGGGGCTGCTAAATGGAGCCTCAGCCGCTGACCCTGGGAGGCCTGAGGCTTCGTGAGAGGGGGCCCAGGAGCCCCGGCCCGGCCCCTTCAATCCTGCCACTGAGGCCGTTGAGAGGCCCCTCTTTATTATTCCTGCTGCCAGGGACCCATTCAGAGGTTAACTTGTCCCGGTATTCATCAGGAGGACAATAATGAACTGTCGCAGAGAGTAGAGAGGGGCTTGGTAAACAGGAACTGCTAAGACGCGGAGATGGAACGGGCCTGTATGGTTTGTAAGAGAGATTGCTTTCATTTCCTTTGCAGGCTGGTTTAGTTTCCACCTCTCCAGCAACTTCAAGAGGCCCTCTGCCCACAGCAACCCGTAACTGGGAGGGAAGTACGGGAGGGAAGCACGCGTGGGCTTTACCTCACCTGTTTGCAGAGATGCTCCACGTGCAGACGGACACGTGGACTTGGCCTTTTGCTTGCATCCCTGGGATTCGCCTCTGTGCGCATCCGCAGGGCTGAGCTTTCCGCGTTTGTGCCTGGGCGGATTTACCTTGCCGTAGGCACACGGGGTTTTTCTGGCATCTGCAGCCACTAGAACGGCAGGCTTTGAAGTGGTGTTGATTTCTGTAAACTAGTACGGGATGTCGGCAGTGCTCGTTTCCACCGCAGCATCTCTTAACTTCTCTGTCCCCCTCCGCTGAAATTATGAGTTGGTCAACAATAGTGGTCCAACCAGAGAGCAGGGTCTTGGAGTGGCGCCACTGCAGGTGATGCAGGGAACTGAAGGAGGGGGTGAGGGGTGAGGGGTGAGGGCGGCCCTGACCAGGTGGTGGGAGGCCAAGAGCAGAGCAGCTTGCATTTATTGTGCACCTACTGTATGCCCTTTAAGTCCACCCGGTTATCCATCAGTATGTATACCTACTGTGTGAAGGGCAGCCAGCTGAAGGCCGCCACTCAGAGGCTGAATGACTTACCATAGGACACACAGCTGGGTCAGGAGTGGAGCTGGGATCTGTCCCCGGCCCTGTCTGCTTCTAGAGCACAGGCATCGCTTTCTTAGGCACCCACCTGCCCCCCACAAAGTCTAGCCTCCTTTCTCTTCCCAGAGATGCGCCTTCACCGTTTCTCCCAATTTGAAACAATGGTTAACCCTTTCCTTTTAAGTAAAAATCCCTGAGCAGAGAAGCCAGATGATAAAGGAGCTGTCACTTCAGCACCGTTTACCTGTTTGGGTTTATTCAGCGTAAGAGGCAACTGCGTTTCTGGCAGATGGAGACCCCGTATGACTGCCTTTTAAAATACTGTCACAGCTGTATGCACAAGCTGATTAGCTGTGACTACACTGCTAGTGCTGAGATTGATGGCGATAAATCTGGGATAACAATGCTGGGAACAATGTCACCCGTTTGCATCGCACTTCATATTTCTTAAAGCTCTCTCAGTCAGCCCGGGGGTTATGGATTCATTCATTCATTGACTCATTCATTCCTCAAAATGCATTTGAAGGAGTCAGTTCAAACTCATCTCACCTTGAGTCATCCATTCATCCAACAAACATTAATGTACCTCCTACTATGTGCCAGTGATGAGTGAGTTTCATTAGGTTCTGTCCTCACAGAGCTTACATCCTAATGTAAGCAAATATAGCTTTCAGATGGTGATGAGCTCATGTTGTAAATGCAGTGATGTGATGGGGGTAGGGGGAGGCAGGTGCTACTTTAGGTTGGGCGGCAAAAAAAAAAAGCCTCTCTGAAGAGGAGACATTTGAAAGGAGACCTGGATGACAAGAGCAGACATGGAAAGATATGGGGTAGAATTTCCCAGGCACGGCAAGTGCAAAGGGCCTGAGGTTACTCTGTATCTGGCACTGAAGTATTCACTGATGCCTTACTATTTGCCAAGCCCAGTGTTGGGCACTGGAGATTCCAAAACAAATAAGGTACTATGCTTATTCTCAAGGAGTTCATAGCATATGGAGTATGTAAGAGACAAACAGTCCATTTTAGCATACTGTGGTAAGCTCAATGATGGCGACACATGAAAGAAGATGCCTTACCTACCTGCATGGTGTGAAAGAAGGAGGGGACCTGGTTTCTGTGACAAAGAAGGGAGCCAGGACACAAAGTCTCCATGATTTCTGGAGGACCCTCACTTTCCTCTCGGTTTGCTTCCACAGGACAAATGACCAGCTGGTGGCATTTCTCTCCCGATACCGAGATATGAATTTCTTGAAGTCACACGGCCGGGACAATGCAAGGTAATATATCCTCCCCCTACCCTTGTGCAAAAGGGAAATGAAAATCTGAGTGATCATTTGGGGGCTTCCTTCTAGGCTGGTCTGATGCAGCCAGAGAAAAGTTGAGGATGGGAGAGAGGCATGGCATGGTTGGGCCTTGGCCCTTTCTTTGTAGGATCTGAAATGGTGTCTCCTGCCAGCCAGGAACAGAGATAACAGTGAATGTGTCTCATCATGTCATAGTCCTTTACACCTTTTCCCCCAAGCCCTTTCATGAGTCCATTACCACTTTATGGCTGTCCTTCAAGGAAACTAGGGTAGTCATTTTAATACCCAATTTATTGGTAGGAAGACTAAGGCCCATAGTTTAAGTAAATGATGTCCCCAGATCATTCATTCGGTCAGCCAGTCATTCAACAAACATGCACTTAGTGCCAAGCATGTGCCAGGCACCCTTCTAGAGGTGAACAAGACAAAATCCTCACTCTCGTGGAATTTACCTTCTAGCAGGAAAGAGTCTCATACCAGCACGGAGTTGAACTCAAGTATCCCGACTCCCAGCGCTGTGCCCTCACCATTGCCTCACTTTTGCTGCCTAAGATGTTGGCAGGGATTTGAGGCACCAGAAGCCCCACCTGGATCTATTGTGCCTCTCTCACTTAAACTGAGCAAAGCCAACAGCATCACTACAGTCCCGCTTTGAGCTGAGTCTAAATCTCCGTGGCCAGAGATCAGCTGGAGGGGACACAGTCTTGAGCACCCTCTGTAGGAGAGACCACAGGATCCACTCCACCATCTGGACGTAAAACACTGCCCAGGATCACTCTGCCATCTTAGAGCCTTTTCCTAGCGTTGCATTCAGAGCTTAATCTGGCAGCTCACAGGATGCCTTTAGCGTGTTAATGTGTTTTGTTTGGCCTTCGTGCTGGTTTTGTTTTGTTTAATTCAGGTGCTTCATTTGAAAGTTAATAGCCCCATTTAAAGACAGCAATATTTCCTAGGGAAATCCAGATTTCCAGCTCATCTTAAAAGAGCCAAAGGTCCACTAAATCTGTGCTTGAATTTCCTCATGGAAGTTATGATCTGGATCTTAGACAAAGCCCACGTTCTACAGGTTGCTGCAGTCCTTGCTGCCCTCTCCCCTACCTCACCCTGTTGGCATTTCAGTTTGCCATCTCTGCTGTAGGTGTTCTCTGCCACTGCCGATGGAGGTGTCATTTTAGCTGTTTCTGTGATCCACGTTACCCAGATATCCACAGAAGGGAGGGGCAGAAGCAGGCAGCGAGCTGCATTTCCTGAGCTTCCAAGAAGTAACCCCAGAATCCTTGGGTTGTATCATTTTCCTTAATTTTAATTTTGATTGCATCCAGCTGTCTCTTTCTAGATTGGGCCTGTCCTACTGGCAGCCTGCATTCTTTATACTTAAAAGGAGCCCCCAGACTTGAAGATGCTCTGTAAATTAGCACAGATTAATATAGCATGTTCTGGCCACTACACTGGAGAGGCCTGGTGGATAAAGAATTGTAGACACATAGTAGGCTCTGTTCCTACTAAGTGCACATCGCTCTGCTGGGCCCTTTTCACACGGGATCCAACTTTATTCCTACAGTCACTCAGTGTAAAAATACGTATTATTATCTCCATTTGTCAGGAGAAGAAAGGGGAGCTTTGGGAGCCCAAATGATTTTCCTAAAGTCACACAGCTGGTAAGTGCTAGAGTTTGAACCCAATTCTCTGGCCCCAAAGCCCATGGAAGCAGGGTGGAGCTGAGCAAGATTCCACGGAGGTGGTAAGTTATCAGAACTAGACCAGATATTGGTATCCCCACCCTTAGGTAGAGAATGAAGACGCTTCTTCACTTCCAGATAACTTATAATACATGTTTTGTGCAAAGTCATATCATTAGAAAGGAATCCACTGTAAGCTGATAGACTTGTGTCTGAATTACATCCACCCTAGTATTGTTGTTTCAGCCTACTCAGTATTTATTCTCTATCTACTATTTCCAGGCCCTGTGCTAGGAACTGGGTACAACACAGAGGTTAAAATCATGAGTTCTTTTTTCTTTTTTTTTTTTTTTAATAAATTTATTTATTTATTTATTTTTGGCTGCATTGGGTCTTCGTTTCTGTGCAAGGGCTTTCTCCAGTTGCGGCGAGCGGGGGCCACTCTTCATCGCGGTGCACGGGCCTCTCACTGTCACGGCCTCTCTCGTTGCGGAGCACAGGCTCCAGACGCGCAGGCTCAGTAGTTGTGGCGCACGGGCTTAGTTGCTCCGCGGCATGTGGGCTCTTCCCAGACCAGGGCTCGAACCCATGTCCCCTGCATTGGCAGGCGGATTCTTAACCACTGCGCCACCAGGGAAGCCCCATGAGTTTTTGAGGTCATACCTCCTGGGTTGAAGTTCTGATCCACCACATCCTGTCTGTGTTTCACTGGGCTGGTGACTTAACCTCTCTGAGCCGGTTCCCTTATCTGTACAATGGAAACATTAATGGACTTATACGCACGAGATTGTTGGAAGGATTAAATGAGATGTTGTATATAAAGCATTTGGCATATCATAAATGCCCTATGAAGATGATGATGGTGGTGGTGGTGGTAGTGATGAGGTCATTGCCATGATAAACATTGGACTCAAATTGCAGGTGGGAGAAATAAATAGATGGTGTATAGGCCAGCGTTGTGCCTCTGGGTGTATGAGTACATCTTGTCCAGTTGCTGTGCATCAGCAGTTGACAGGTGGTACCCAAATGGCACAGCAGGATAAAGGGCAGGATAAAGACGCAGGCTAAGGAGTTGTTGCTTGCATCTCCCTCTGAAACCCTAAAACCCAAGGCTATCTGGACAAAACAGCTCACAAGTTCCAACACTCATGCATGAGTCCTCAGCTGGGATTCTCTCACTTAGATGAATTCAGGAGATTAATTTAGAATTAATTCAATAGTAAAATGAGCCATCAACGGCGACTTTCTCCTCTTTGTCAGTTGAGGCCTCACCTGCTGAGTGAACAAACCTGGCCACGCCCATCTTCCCTCGTGTCTCCCACGGGTGCAGCCTGGGTGGGGCTTCGCTCTGGCTCTGCACTGATAGCATGTTAGGAAGGACCCTTTTTGGTGGGAAGTGACAGAAACTCAGCTCAAACTTGCTTAAAGGGTAAAGGAAGTTATTGGGTGATGCAACTAAAACATTAGTATCTGACTTCAGACATCGCTGAATCAAGCAGTTCATATGATATCATCAAGCCCAGACTCTCTGTTAATTCCTTTTTTATTTTCTGGCTGCTTAATTATTTCTTATTATTTCTGGAGAGGGTTAAAGTAAAATAAACACATCGCATCAAATAACCAAGTAGTTCACTGGCAGGAACCTTTTTTTAAATTAATATATAACCGACATATTATATTAGTTTCAAGTAAGTGATATAACAATTCAATATATGTATCTATTGTAAAATGACCACCACAATAAGTCTAGTTAATATCCATCACCACCCATAGTTACAATCTTTTTTCTCGTGATAATAACTTTTAAGATCATAGCAAATTTCAAATACGTACAACACAGTATTATTAACTGTAGTCACCATGCTGTACATTACATCCGCAGAACTTACTTATTTTATAACTGAAAGTTTGTACCTTTTGACCACCCTCACCCATTAACTTCTGTTAGTTCTCTTTCCCTTTGTGTTGGTTTAATTTTCTGGCTCCAGATGGTGACCCTTCTCAACGTATTAGCCTCATTTTACTGATAAGGTAACTGAGACTCACAGAGATGAAGTAAATTGCTTAAGCTCACACAACTAGGGCAGGGTTAGGACTCAAACCTAAGTGAGTGTGTCCGCAGAGCCCAAGCTCAAATCCCTGCATGATGCAGCCTCTCCGTGTTCTGGTCCTGCTTTCCTCCAATACGCTGGGTGGCTTTGAGGAAGCCACTCTGCTTCTCTGGGCTTCATTTTCTCCCTTTGAAAAACAAAGTGGTTGAATGACATGATCTCCAAATGCCTTCCCATTCTGATGCTTCATGCTTCGGGACCAGACAGTGTGACAGAGGCAGAGAGTTTAAAAGACAGAGAGATGGAGAGGGACAAAAGCAAACAGTGAGATACAAAATAGGCCACAGGGTACCTTAGTTTTTAATTCCACGTGGTTCCTAATAGCAGTTTTGACCTTCTGTCCCCAGCTTCAGCCTTTAGCAGCCAATTTGGACTTCCAGCTCCCGCTGCTAAGAGATGGCATAAAGGCAAACTGGTACTTTAATAGCTGCCAAATTGGTCCTGACTGTTCCTATAATTAAATGAAGGGGAGTGTTGTGTTCACTGTATTTCCTTGCTTTCCTCCAAAAATGAAGTAGCTAGATATATTGAAAGACAAATGGCACAATTATCAGTTTCCCAGATAACCTCTGCAGGGCTAAAAGAAGCAAGTGCCCTGAATTAGCAGGTCTTGGCAACCATCCCCAGGAACTCCTGGGTTCTGCTCGGGGAGCATTGGAGAAGTTTCCCAAATCTCAGCAGCTTGATCAAGGCTCAGTGTGTAGGGACAGGCCCCTTACAGGGAGATGGAAAGGGAAAATCATTTCCCTCAGCCGGAATAGGGTTTCCTCTGGGAATTTTCCGGCCTTGGTTGGTCTAAGTTCTCCAAATAATTCAAGGTCACCAGGGCCCCAGTGCTTAGCCCTGGGGCAGAGTGTGGTGTAGTGGTAAGAACATGGGCAAAGGAGTCCAGACACCTGTGCCAAAATGCCAGCTCTGCCGTATGACAGCCAGGGGACTTTGACAAATGGCTTCGACTCTCCATGCCTTCGTGTCCTCTTCTTTATAAGATCAGGACAGTGATGTGGGGGTTGTGGAGGACTGAGTATCCTCACTGACGACAGGAAGTGCCAAGCCAGGTGCTTTCAAGTTGTGCTATCCTCTGTTAAAGAATACAGCTGAGGCTTGCAAAGTTGCTTTAACTTGCTCAAGGTTCCACACAGCTGGCATTGGAGCCTGGTTAGGTCTGACTTTTATCACCCCACGATTAGTGACTGCATCTGAGAGGACCTGTTGTTTTCAGTTCTTGGGGTGTGTGGATGAAAGAGCAAAACTCTGCTGATTTTAAGCGGAATCATTTTTAAAGGAGCAAGGGAGGAAAATCAGTCCTTCCCCTACTTTCTAGAGTCACCTTATCCCAAAAGTGTGTTCACAATCCACCAGTGATATGTGAGATTATTTGGGGGTGTTCATAAGTGGGCATCATGGGAGAGTTAGTATTGATTTTATGTATATCAACTAAAATTTATATAATTAGCCCATCTAATCGATGATTTCATGGACATGATGCTTAGAATAAGACTCAGTTTAAAAGAAAACAGTTGAAGCTATCTAAAGTTGGTTTAGAAAAGAAATATTAAGGAAAGTCTCATACAGACTTCATAAAACCTATAGCATAGCAGTTAAGAATCTGGGTTCTGGACCCCGACTGCCAGCGTTCGTATGCTGAGCACTCACTAGGTGTGTGGCCTTGGGTAAGTTACATCAATCACTTGTGCTTCAGTTTCCTCATCTGTAAAATGGGAATAATGATAATAAAACCAACCTCATAGAATTGCTGCAAGAATTAAATGAGTGAATATGTGAGTAAGCTCTTGGAATAGTTAGTTATGCACCTTAAGTTGATGATGGTGGTGATGATGATAGTGGTGATGGTGACAACGATGGAAAAGCCTTGATGATGGTATATATACACGTGATTAACGTTTTCGAAACATTTTCTACAACTCTTAGAGGAACAACTAGCATTTCAAATGTAAGAAGACTAGACCAGAAGGAAGCTAGGAGGGGTCCCAGCCCTCAGGTCAAGAGTGGCATAAACAAGTTTCTTCCTGTTCCCTGGTCTGGGGCCCACGTGCTAGAGGCGGCAGTCCCTCGCTGGGTGCCAGAATGGCAGCTAAAGCAGCTTCAGCAGCTTCTTCTCTCTGACATTGAACTAATCTTCAGGCCCAAACCTCCCTTGATGTATAAATAGGCAATTGTTTAACCAAAAGTTGGCAAATCCATCGAGAGCCTGGCCAGGAACCTCCTCCAAGCAAATCTGCTTTCAGGAGGCCCTTTGGTGCCAACTTGCTTATCAGGAGAAGAGCTCTCTCCCCATCTGTCTCGTAGCACCATGATTGATGGGAGGAGGTAACTAATATCTCATCTCCAATGGGGAAAGCAGATTGCATTTCCCTCTTGCTTTTCTTAAACCCAACCGGTGAGTTTATCCCTGTTTGCATGTTCACTTTATTTAATCCAGTTATGGTAGCCATGTCAAAATAAAGCTTAGCATCACACAGGCACCCATACAAAGCTGTGTACACAGACGCTCTGTGGGCCTCCACATGAGTTTTGAGGTCAACTTTCAATCTTTTCTTTTTTCAAAACAATACGTGTCAAAGTTGGACCAAAGGCTAGAAGGAAAATATGTGCAGTGTCATCTCTGAGACGTAGAGCATGATTTTTTTATTTCCTTCTTTGCTTTCTTTTTGTGTTCCATACCTTCTATGGAGAAACTGCATTACTTTTTTTTTTTTTTTTTTTTTGCATTACTTTTATAATCAGAACAGAAGGCAGGAGACATTGTTTTTAAATATGTGTGAAATAGGGAAAATCAGTTAGCCCTCAATGGACCTTTAGACTCTTAGAGGTGCAAGCTGATTCGGGCCCTGAGTGCTGTGAAGAGCATGGGCCACCAAGCCTGGGATTCTCAGTTCCAGGATTTGGGCCCCTAACTCTGCGTTTCTTCTCAGGCTGGGTTTTTTTCCATTCCTGAATGTCAAAGCCAACTCAGCTTTCTTCGCCCAGGGCATGTGTAATGATAGGGTTTACTGTGTGCCAGAGACTGTCCCAAATGCCTTAGAGATATTAATTCTTTCAATTTTCACAACAATCCCATGGTGTAAGTGCAGTCATTATCATACCCATTTTCCAGATAGGGACACTGAGGCTAGAGAGATTAAACAACACACAGCTTGGGAATGGGGAAAGAGACTCGAACCCAGGCAGTCTGGCTCCAGAGTCTATATTCCTAGCCACTGTGCTATACCGTTTCCCTAAGTATGTTCATTGTGGAGTCTCCTGCCATGTCCAGGCCACATGTACTTATGGCTGATACATTCCTTCCACCAATCAGGTCAGAGTCTGCCTCTCCTGTGACTGGTCTCCTCTGGAGTGAGGTAGTGAAGCTGAGCTTCTCCCTGTAGCTTCCACTCCCACCACGTTAGCTTCTTTTCGTTCATTTGGGCTCTTGCACACACTATTTCTGTCTCCTATAAAGTTCTTCCCCAAAATTCTTCAGATGACTGATTCCTTCTCATCCTTCTTGTCAATGCCACCTCCTCAGCAAAGTCTTCCCCAATAGTCTTCACTAATTAAGTCCCTGTCTCTTTATTTTGTCATTGCGTTCTAAGTTTTCCTGTATAACACTTATCACAAACATCTAATTACATATTCATGTGTTTTATAGCTATTTATGACTACTTACCTATTTATTAGAGTAGTGTTATAGTCTTGTGGCTAAGAGTGTGGAATCCAGAGCCTGACTGCTAAGGTTTGAATCCCTTCCTTGCCACTAACCAACTGTGTAGCCTCGGGAAAATTAGTTAACCTCTCTGTGTCTTTGTTCCTTCATTTGGAAAATGAATCCTCATAGGATTGTGATGAAGATTAAATGAGAGAATATATATTAAGTACAAGGAACAGGACCTAGAAAGTAGCAAGTGCTCAATAAATGGTAAATATTATGGTTTTATCTTTCATCTTAGAAGAGAGAGGATAGGGATGATGTCTGTCTTCTTCACAACCATATTCTCAGCAGAGACTTGGAGAGTTGCTGAATGAGCAAATGCCCCAAGCCCCTTTTCTCTACCAACTACTGCAGAGTTGGGGCCTGACAGCTGACTCCAGCCCAGCTTGGGAAAGGGCATAACCCACACTGGACATGTGGGAAATGGCCAGCAGAGCCCCTGTGGAGCTGCCAAACTAGGAAACCCAGTGACCTGAATCCTCACTGACTTGTGCCTTGGAAAGATGGGAGGGTTTTGTATTTGTGGTTCTCAGACAGAATCAGGGTGCCCATGTTGCTTGTCACCCGCTACCACCACAGCCCTGGGCATTGCTGCACTAAAATAATTGCAGGAGATGGGTGCACTGTGAGGGCTTCTGTCCTTGGTGCTGAAAAGGCATTGCTTCTCAGAGCATAAAGGGTTTCTCCTTAGCTGTGGAGGTGCCCTACACATGCCTGTCTACCAAATCCCAGAATAGAGAAGAGGAGAGAGAGAAGTTTTAATTTTCTGGCTTGATGAGGGAAAAAGTTAAGTATCTTGGTGAACACTTATTAAGCACTTACTAAGTGCCAAGCACTACACTAAGCCCTCTCCATATATAATATAATCTCACTTAAACTCTCAGGCAGATATTATGACGATCACCAGTTTCCGTGTAAGAAGCTGAGGCATCCATGTTCAGGTCGCCCAAGGTTAGTGGCAAATCCAGGACTTGTACCAAATATTCTGGCTCCAGAGCCCCTGTGTGCCATGGCTGTTTGTGTGAGCCCATTCACATAGCTGGCTGATTTCATACATTGTGTTTTCATGCTTTGTTCCATGACTTTATTTTTAAACTAAAATGCTTAGGTTGTACTTAGGCTAAAGGAGTAATCTGGGTTCAGTGGGAGATCACTGGAGAGAGAAAGAGAAGAAGAGGAAATATTTTTTCTAGGCTGTGTGACTTCGGATGACTTTAGATCACACATCCTTTCTGAGTCTCAGTGTGTCAGGGTTTTTTATCTATAAAATGAGTTATATTAGCTGATTGCTGAGATTCCTTCTTGCTCAAACATGCTGTAAAATCTGAGGGGCAGTGTTCTTCCTTTCAGAATTCATTACAGGGCAAGACAGTTCTGGAATAATTCCACACTTGATGAATATACCGAGATTGTAGCCAGGGAATTAACTGAATTGAGAGACTTCTTCATTGTCTGCCCTTTCTGAGGCCATTTCCAAAGGCTACAGATACTTTCTTAACTGACCTCTTCTCCCATGGGGGAGATTCAGGACCCCTTGCCATCCTCCATCTGATTTCCTTTGATGCTCAACTGAGTAGATTTGGTCCTTGTGACATCCTAGTAGAAGCATATTTAGCTCTGACTTTGTCCCGTATTGTGGCAGTAGAGAAAAATCTCAGGGAGGCAAACCATCCCTGAGAGCCCAGGAGGTAAAACCAAATGCAAACGATACCATGTTTGCCCTTAAGTAACCTATTCTGAAGACAGAAGTCCTTGTGAGGTCTGGCTGAAAGCCTCTTCCAACCAGCAATGAGCCATTTTCTCTTGGTTCTCTCACTTCTGGGCATTGTCTTTTTAAGGAAATAGAAGTTCTCAGATCCTTCATTTGGGTCCTTTTGGAGGGACCCTGGCGAATTGAGATGAAGAATGGCAGAGTAGTTAAGCACTTGCATTGGATTCCTCCAGACCTGGATTCAAGTCTAGGCCTGTTAGCTGCGTGACTTTGGAGAAATTACTTAACCTTCCTGTGATTCAGTTCCTTTGTCTGTCGAATGTGTGTTAGAAAAATCTGATACCTGGCTAACTAATGGCAGCTACTTCCTGATTGCCTGACAGACATGGCTGTTACTGTTCCCTTTATTCATTCACTCAACAAATATTTATTGGGCACTAGCTGTATGTTAGGCACTGTAGTAGGATACAGTTAGGTGATCAGAAATAGACAAAAATCTCTGCCCTCTTGGGGCTTACATCCAGTAGTAGAAATAGGCAATAAACTAAATAAATACCTTGTATATTATATTAGAAAGTGAAAAGTGCTATGGAGAAAAATAAAACACCAAAGGAGGATTGGGGAGGGATGTTATCTCTATGAAAAAAAGGACTGATGGTTGGGTCAGCCCATTGCTTGGGTGAAGAGTGCTTACTTTGCAAGGACCTTTGTAAACATCACCCATCACAATTTTGCAGCTGATTTGGGAACTTGTCGGGATAGGTGTCACGGAGCTCATCCTACAGGTGAGGAAACTGGCATTCAGAGAGGTTAAGCCAGCCCCACTTCTCAGTGAAAACAGAGACAGCATTGGTACCAGATCCTCTTCATGTCTGCTCTTCTATGGTATCACCTGTTGACCCCAGTTTTACCAGGTAACCAGGTCAACTGGAAACAAAACTGAAGGGAGGGCAGCATGATTGGTCACCTTCTGTGAATTGGGCCGATTGCTGCAAATCTTCCCTCCATCCTTCAGGTGAGAGAGCCGTGCACCTTTTCCTGGTGAGCCAGCATTGACAAGACTCACCCAGGTGTTCACAAACTTACTTTGGTTTCCAACCTTTACCTTTTCAAGTTATAGTAAATCCACAGGGAAGAATAAAAAGCAAATCACTGTTGAAACAGCTGATTCTTTTCACCTGCTAGATACCCAGACTCTGGGAGTCTGCCACCTTCTCCCAGTCCAGACCTAAGTTCCTGGTAGCCCCTTTCTGAGACCTAGGCAATCTGTGGTCTCTGTTTCCTCATAATTAACCAAAGCATGTGTTTGCAGCTTATCAGTTTTTGAAGGCAGTAAATACAGCGGCCAATCTCCCAACCCCGTGAATGTTTCATTTTGGAGATTACTGCATAAATATTGTATTTGGATATTGCGGTCCGGGACATCACATTAAAATTGCAAGATGATGCTGTTATCCCATCTAATGGAACATGAAATTAAAAAGCTGGTCCACGGAAAGAAAACTTTTGCAAGTCGTCCCACCTGTATTTCTTCTCTCTCATTCTCAGTTGGTCTTGATTACCATGTAAGTTTTGATACAGAGTGTCTAAAATTTAAAGTTTTAAACACAGTTAAGTGTGCCCACTGGACATTATCATATAATTGGCACCAGCCAGAGTCGAGGTAGGATTTTATTTCCTCAGACTCGGAGGCTTCTTTCAGGTTGTCACTTAGAGCCAAGTTTGGTGTCAGTGAGTGCTATGGTGAGTGTATTGAAAACCCTTCACCAGGTCGCTCCCCAGAGAGAACATGGCTTTGCTAACGAACTTGGATTTTGCACTAGGAAAGGTGTGTTAGGGAAAGAACAGGACCAGGGACGCTAGACATGTGGGTCTTCTGGTCGGCTTCTGCCCTTGTTTGTATCCTCAGAAAAGTCGTCAGCCTTCTCTGGGCTCTCATGCATCTGTCTAATGCTTGCCCCACACCTCTTCCTGGGTATAACAGAGGGACTTAGACAATGTCACAGCTGGAAAGTACCCTAGAGATTACGTAACCCAGCGTTATTATGACTGGTGGTCTGTGGGCTGGATTCAGCCTAGGGATATGTCTTATTTAGCCAGAAATGCTTTTTTTAAGGGATTTGAGTGCTTTTCAGAAAATGCAGTCTCTACGTCTTTGCTAACTCCACCTACCCTGTTATCTTATACTCAGCCCCCCTCGCAAACTTATATTATTTGTCTGACCCCTGTAGACATTTAATTTTATAACCTAGACCTAGCCCAACTTTGTCAGTTTCCCATGGGGGAAACTGAGTCAAGGTCATCATTTTCCAAATTCACCCAGCTGGTTACTGGTAGAGCCACACTGCACTGTAGATCAAAAGCACATTTTAGCAGAATTAAGTCCGTTCACCACCAGCATCATTGTTGTCACCATTTTTATTACACTAGCATCAATTTGGTTAAGAATTAAATATATTACACCATCGTGCTCAATGAGTGAACAATGTCAAGAAGCAGGTCCTCTATTTGTGCAGAAGAAAGTGCTAGGGATGTTGGGTTTATTAGTGAGGTTTCAGGCAGTTCCCTTTGGTGGATTTGTGGGAGGCCCAATGGGAGAGATTCTTTGTAGAATTCAGCATGACCAACAGGGTGGGACTATCTCCAGCTTCTATGCCCTGACGTCTGGTCATCACCGTAGACCTTTCCTGAGCAGATGCCTTGCACTCTTCCAGGACCTGTAAGGTAGGCAGAAAGGAGGAAGCCAAGGTCAGTTCTAGTGAGCACAGCATCTACCTCGGAGGAGACAGGTAACTCTAATGTGAAGACAGAGATGAGGTCTGCCATGGAGGCACAAAGACCTCTAGACACACAATGGGGGATGCAGCCTGCTCTAGTGGAAGAGGTGGCATTAATATGCCACAGCCATGGCTACCTGTCCTATCTGGAGCCTAAGAACATTTGCATTCATCACGGTAATGATAAAGGTGAAATCATTCAGGAATGTATTAGTCAGGACTTTTTCAATTACAAGTGACAGAATCCCATCTTAAAATGCCTTAAGCACTTTACTGACAAGTCTGGGGGTGAATCAAGTATAGCAAGATCCAGGGTCTCAAGCAAAGTCATCAAGGCTTTGTCTGTCTGTCTCTCCGCCTCCCTTACTTCCTCCCTCCCTTCCTCCCATTCTCCATCTCTCTTTTTTTGTCTTCTGTGTTACCTTCATGATCAGACAACCTCTATACTCATGGTGACAAGATGGCTGTCAGCAGCCCTCAGCTTACATTCTTCCAGAAAAAAATCCCCTAGAAAAGCCCTCCTTCCTAGTATGTCCAGCAAAAATCCAGAACCTAGTCTCAGACTCAGCTTGAGTTGCTTGCCCATCCATGAAGCAATTATGGCAGCCAAGCAGGTGGAATACTGATTGACCAGGCTGAGTCATGTTCCCACCCCTGGTGCTGGGGGTGAGGCAAACCAAGTGAACTGAGAGTTGAGGGTGAGCAACTGTCCAGAATAAAATCAAGGTGTGGTTCCCAGAGAATGGATGCTGGGCAGACAGAAACGAGGGAATGAAGCCCCATTATTTGCTACAATGTGGAGGAACCCTGAAAACGCGAAGCTAAGTGGAAGAGACTACAACTTGTGTGATTCTATTTATAAGAAATATCCAGATTAGGTAAATCCATAGATGGATTGCCAGGGACTGGAGGGAAGGGGGAATGGGAAGTAACTGCTGATGAGGATGGGGGTGACAAAATATTTTGAAACTAGAGATGATGATTGCACAACATTGTGAATGAACGAATGCCATTGAATTGTATGCTTTAAAATGGTTGATTTTATGTTGTATGAGCCGGAGAAGCAGCAAGATCCCTGGGTGGGGAGACCTGTAGACTCTAAACTCCCAACGAGATAACCAGCTCCTGAGGAGCAGGGACCATCCTCACTTCTCCTTGCCTCCCACCAAGGCCAGCACATGCCTGGCACATAGTAGGTGCGAAATTAATGCTAACTGCAAATGAACTGAGAGTTTGGGCCAGAAAGTTTGGCCCTCGTTCTGTCTACCCTCCCAACACACCCACCTTACCAGCTCTTTGACCTTTGATTTCTGCATCTACAAATTAGGAAATGCCAATTCCACCCTGCCTGGCTTGCAGAATCCCAAGAGAGAGAGAGAGAGAGAGTGTGTGTGTGTGTGTGTGTGTGTGTGTGTGTGTCCTAGAGCAGGAGTTATTAATCTGAGGTTCATGGATAGAATTCAGGGGTCTGTGACTTTGAATAGGAAGAAAATGATCTTAATTTTCACTGAACTCTAACTGAAATCTAGCTAAATGTAGGGTAACAAACCACCACAGTATTAGCAGTTACTGTTAGGAATCACATTTTTTTTTTTTTTTGGGCCATGCCACGTGACATATTGGATCTTAGTTCCCTAACCAGGGATCGAACGCATGCCCCCTGCATTGGAAGCGCGGAGTCTTAACCACTGAACCGCCAGGAAAGTCCCAGGAATCACGTATTTTCAAATCACATTATAATTGATGCATCCGCTTCTAAATGTCATATATGCTCACCTCTTCTTCAAAATTACAGTAGTTTTTAGACCTACTACAAGATCTTGTTATGAAATGTGTTAAAAAGGAAACACATGTAATTATCATAAATGTGGTGTTTTAAAAAATATTTTGTAATACTCATTTTAATGTGTGAATCAAGAATCATGTGAATTACTATATCATCACTTTGGTATTTTTGGAAGTATTTTGTAACCCTGTGTATTTTTGTTGTATGCATTTAAAAGCATTATTCTGCAATGGGATAAATTGGGAGTATGGGATTAACAGATACATACTGCTATATATAAAATAGATGAACAACAAGGATTTACTGTATAGCACAGGGAACTATATTCAATAACCTGTAATAACCTATAAAGGAAAAGAATCTGAAATATATATATGTGTATATATATATATATATGTGTGTATGTGTGTATATATATATATATATATATATATATATATATATATATGAATCACTTTACTATACACCTGAAACTAACACTATATTGTAAATCAACTATACTTAATTTACTAATTAATTAATTAATTTTAAAAAATAAATTTTAAAAAATAAAAGCATTATCCTGAGATGAGGGTCCATAGGCTGTATTCACCAAACTGCCAAGGCATCCATGGCATGAAAAGGTGATTTCAAAAGTTCTCTAAAGAGGAAGCAGATGTAGCAGATGATCATTGCCATCTAATTGTGCTGCGTGGGCAAGTCTCCTAAGCTCTCTAAGCTTCTGTGTCCTCATCTGTAAAATGGGCATAATAATAGTACCTACCTCATAGGGTTATAGACACCAGCCTCGCTTGTGAAGATCAAGTGAAAAACTACACACAGACCCCCTAGCTCAGTACCTAGCACACAGTAAGTACTCAATAAATGCCTTTATTGCCGAGACTGTGCCATTTCATTTGGACTCTAGGTGGCGCTCTTTCAGGGCTAAGCACTGCTTTGTCTTGCCCAGGTTCATCCGGAAACAGGGCCTGGACCGGCTCTTTCTGGAGTGTGATGCCCACATGTGGCGCCTGGGGGACCGGCGGATCCCAGAGGGCATTGCCGTGGATGGCGGCTCAGATTGGTTCCTGCTAAACCGGAAGTTTGTTGAGTATGTGACGTTCTCCACAGATGATCTGGTGACCAAAATGAAGCAATTCTACTCCTACACCCTGCTTCCTGCAGAGGTGAGTATCCAGGAAAAAATCCCTAAGAAAGGTAGGGGCTGGCTCTAGCCTTTGGAGCAAAGTGGATGCTGAATTTTTGCTGAATTTTTGGCAAAGCCACGCAGGGTTCAATACGTTGTCCTCCAAACATCCAGAGGAAGATGGGGAACTGTATTGGCTACCAGGGACCTTGCTGTCACAGCAGGGCCCCTGGTCCCCTCCAGTCTACATGGAGGCTGTATGGAGTAGATGCACAATGCTGCCACCAGCAATCTATACAACATCTTTAAAGATGTAAAGTAAAAAAGGCAGTTCTTCCTCAAGACACTTGGCTCCCATTGGTCGTAAAACCATCACGATATACTGATTTTGTTAGAACAAGACACTTTATTGCCATTTTTCAGAAAACTTTTATTTATATAAATACAAAGCTCTCATACCTACAATAACAATGGTGCCCCCTAGAATTGTGCAGTGTGTAACCTGCACAACTGTATATGCTGGCTTTTTCAGGAAACACCCACATCAACTTTTGACAGATCCTCCACATTTACCAATCCTGTAATAACTTTTCAACACCACGAATTCCGTTTCTAATTTTGAATAGTATTCTATCATTCCCTGACAGACAGTAGTTTTGGCCTCATCAGTCACACCAGAAATTCCAGTGATCCCAAAGCCAGGGCTTCTGTTGGGTTTGCCCTAGCCCCCTGCATTGACAGTCACTGTGTCCAAATGCTTGGGACTCGGCATTTCCTGTCGGCTTTTGGAAGTATTTGAAAAGCTCTGGGAAGTCTGTCACCACTTTTCAGACCTCAGGATGGGAAACTGTCTTAGTTCAGGGTGCTAAAACAAAATACAATAAAATGGATGTACTTATAGTTTTGGAGGCTGGAAGTCCTTGATCAGGGTGCCAGCATGGTCAGGTGAGATCCCTCTTCTGGGCAGCAGGCTGACTACTGACAGTCCTTGCTGTGTCCTCACATGACAGAAGGGGTGAGGGTCCCCTTTAAAAGGGCACTAATCCCATTCATGAGGACCCCACCCTCATGACTTAATCACCTCCCAAAGGCCCCACCTCCTCACACTGTCACATTGGGGGTTAGGATTTCAAACTATGAATTTTGGGGGGACACATTCAGTCCATTTCAGAAGTCCTATTGTGTAAGATTGCAGGGTATTCTGAAACAGCCCCAGCCCCATCTGGAAATGCATAGGGACTCAGTGCTGAAGTGTTGCCCCTGACATGCCAGCAGCCTTCTTATCAGACCTGGACTGAGAGATTCTAGATTAGCTCCCTGACCTCCAGTTCACTTTCACCCTAATTTCCAACTTCAGAAAATTCCAGAGCTGGTTCTGTTTCTGTTGAGCCTGCAACACCTCCCATGAATGGCCCACCATTCCTGGCTGTGCCCCATCTCTGGACCACTCAGATTGTGCGTTTCTAGGCCAGACAAGACAATGCAACTCATTTGATGGTTTCCACATCCCTCACCGACATCTGGGGCAGGGCCAAGCTCTGAGTAAGGCTGACTGCCCACTTCAATCCTGAGGGATGATGGGCTTGTCATCACTGGGCCTGGTTTTGCTATTCTGCACACATGTTAAGTAATCAGCTTTTAATCCTATTTCAGCGAAAATTACCTTTTCTATCAATTCTGATAACCTTCTCATCCATTATCTTGCAGGGAATTTCTGTATCATTATAAAAGGACACAGGGCAATCGATAATTGGGTACTTTCCCCCACTGCTGGATGGAGAATATGTGCCTCTGTGGGCTTGTAGACAATTCAAGCTTAAAATGCAGGTTCACAGGCATGTCATTTAACATCATAAGAAGGGCAGCTGGGGTGTGGATAGAGCCTAATTTTGTCCACTCACCCACTGAGAAGAGACTGTTTGGGGCTTTGGCTGTTTAATCCAGGTGCCCATCCCAATGCTGGTTCTCTCTGTCCCAACCATCCCCCACTTCCCAGCGCACACAGGCACTTTACACTCCAGCATCCCTGTTAGATCCCACCTCCTTCATCCCAGCCTTTCTGTCCTGCCCTTCTCCCAGACCACCTCCAGGGGACCAGTTTAGAAGAAATCTGAAGGCTGTGCCATGAATTTGTAACAGGAAGACACGTGCTCCCCAACAGCTTTCCCTAGGAAGCAGAGAGCAGGGGAGAACGTATCTGCCTGGTATCTGAGGTTGTTATAAAACAGTTGTCCAAATAGAAGTCAGTCTCTCTCTCTCTCTCTCTCTCCCTCCCTCCCTCCCTCCCTGCCTCTCTCTCTCTCTCTCTCTCTCTCTCTCTGTCTCTGTCTCTCTCTCTCCCCGCCCCGCCCCCCGTCTCTCTTTCAGCAGCTACAACCATGTGTCTCTTCTCTGGTCTCTCTTTTCACTCTCAATATTGCCTCTTTCTCAGATTCTTAGGAGAGGTTGACCAAGCCTCAGGAATAGGGGGAGATTACAGCACCTGGTTCAGCACCATGAACAGTGGGAAGCCCAATGGACCCCCACCTCCTCCCCTCCCAGTGTTGTAGTCGCTACTCCAGTGACTAGGGTAGGAGGGCATCCATGATTCTGGCCTCCTTCTCCCAGGAGTGAAATTCCAGAGCTTCAGTCTTTGTTTTCAAGGTATCTCAGACCTGAATCTCTTTGGTTTCAGGTCTAACTATTTGCAAAATCAAGAGCCCTTTTGGCCCAGGGTTTTCTAGAAACTTGTCCCATTGTTTTTCTCTGGTCCCCATGTGTTGACATACCCTAAGGGACTTTCTCTCTCTGCCGAGCGGACAGAGGATGTCCTGGGTGATAAGAGATGTCTTGAAATCAGTTTCTAGGCTGCTGGGGAGAGACATCTTAGAGAAACGCTCAGAGCAGTAACTTCTAAGCAGCATTAAGCCACCCTGGACAAAACCTCCAGGGCACCCTTGGTTGGCCTGGACTGCACTGAGCCCATTTGCAGAGAGAACAGCTGAGTCTCCAGGAGAGTCCCTTCACTGTCAGGTGGCCCTCGGGAAGGACCCCCCGCCCACCCCAGCCCACTCGAGGGAGGCTGGACGAGGTCTCAGGTTGGCCCCTCTCTGCCCCGCAGTCCTTCTTCCACACGGTCCTGGAGAACAGTCCCCACTGTGACACCATGGTAGACAACAACCTGCGCATCACCAACTGGAACCGCAAGCTGGGCTGCAAGTGCCAGTACAAGCACATCGTGGACTGGTGCGGCTGCTCCCCCAACGACTTCAAGCCGCAGGACTTCCACCGCTTCCAGGTGAGCCGCGCCTTCCGGCCAGCATCTGCCGGCATCCGAGGCAGCCCTGCAGGTCATCGGATCCCGCACTTTCCAACCCTGGCTCTTGATGATAATCATAACAACGTCAACAGTAGCCAGCGTTTATTGATCACTAACACCATGCAAGGGACGTTCTAACCACTTGCCCTGTATTGACCCATTAACCCCACAACAGCCTTAGAAGATACCTACATACATACATAATTATCCCATTTTAGAGATAGGGAAACTGAGGCAGAGAAAGATCCGTAACTTTATGCAAGGTCACATAGCCCAACCTACCTGTTTCCAAAGGCCATATTTGTATCCATTTCTGTATACTGCCTTTCAATCAGAATCTCCTGAAATATTTGTTAAAAATATATTTCTGGGTACAAACTTGATTAGAGGGCAGAGTTTTTCAACCTCAGCACTCTTGACATTGTGGCTGGATAATTCTGTGTTGGGGTGAGGGGGCTGTAGGATGTTTAGCAGCTTCCCTGGCCTCTACCCACTAGGTGCCAGGAGCACCTCCCCCTGTTGTGATAACCAGGGACGTCCCCAGATGCTGCCTAATGTCCCCTGTGGGGATCCAGTAGCACCCTGCAGTTATGACAACCAGGAATGTCTTCAGACATCGCCAGCTGTCCACTGGTGGCAAACTCATCCCCAGTTGAGAGCTTTTGATCTCCAGTGAGGTCCAGGAATTTTTATTTTTAATATATTACACTTTGAGAAATTCTGATGAGCAGACAAGTTTGTAAAACACCGCACTCTGTGAACTTTAAAGGAGGAACAAGAAGAAACGTTATTGCCTTCACAGGTATCACTGCAAGGCCCATCGAGTCATAGTTGTGGGGAGAGCAGAGGCAGGAGGGTGGCCATTGCTGCACCTGATTCCTGTGAGCACCAGGGGTGCCTTGGACCCCAGACCTATTCAGGATGGTGACCCCTTTCCATCCCGTGTGAGCACGCCTCCCACTCCCTCTAGGCCAGTACCCTGAGCTCTTCCTCCTCTCCCCCTCACCACGCCCAGCCTCAACTGCCCAGAGCACAGACAGAAGGCTACAAAGTGATTAAACAAGTCACTTTGAGGTCACTAGAGCCGCCACGTAGAGATGATATGCTGCTTCCCAAACCACGAACGTGGGGGGGATGGGGGGACAACAGTGCCAGGCTGATAACCCAGTCCAAGGCGCCCCTGCTGCCTTGCTCTGGTACATAACGGAAGCGTCCAGGGAGGACACGGACCGCCCCCATGAGGCTTCCACCCTCGTAGCCTGGTCCCTCGGAGTGTGGTCCACAGACCGGCAGCAGGAGCGTCACTAGGGAGCTTGTTAGAAGCGCAGAATCTCTGCTGCTCCTGACCTGCTGAGTCAGAATCTGCATAGTAACGAGACCCCCAAGCAACTAGGAGGCTATTCTGTTTGAGAAGCACGGGGTACGGGTCTGTTCTATCCCAGGCGGTGTGCCTGGTCCTCTGTGGGTGTTGGCTTCACCGGGTAGAAATCATCTCCACTGTGCAGGTGGGGAAACCAAGGCACAGTGGCAGGGGCTTACTTGTCCATGGACATGCGGCTTGTGGAGTGGCAGGGTGGGGGGTCCCACACAGGTGTTCCCAGTTCCAGACCTGGGCTTTTTCCACCAGACCCCGCTGCCAACCTGGTCTCATGCCTGGTTGGGTGCAGAATACACAGCAGGTTTCATCCCATCATTCTTACTCCCTCAAGGTTCCCACCTAACGTCTTTCGCCTGCGTAAGCAGTTGCTGCAATGAGTATTCTTTAGGTCTGTTTTTGGTGGCAGATTGAGAGCTACCCGGGGGCCTCCTCAAACCCATGTTAATTGAGGCATGAACTTGGGTGACATTTTAGTTCCATTGTCCATGCAGAAGGGATCTGCTGAGCAGAAAGAGGGTGGCAAGGGGAATATCTGACCTATTCAAAAGAGAAAATAAAGAGAAGAATTCCCACTTTCGTAGAGGACCAGTCATCACCCTCATTGCAAAGGACCTTCATCATTTAGAGCAAGAAGCCGGGTGATTCTTGGGTGCGCTGCCCCTCTGGGGCCACTCCTGGGCGGCGGCACTTGTATTGCAGCCCCAGCATCCTGGGGACATCGTGGTCTCTGGTAAAGATGAGCTAACATAGAGACCGAGTCACAGCACTGTAATTCACAGTAAACAAAGCACTCACAGCACTTTAATTCACAGTAAACAAAGATCAAGAATATCCCCCAACATCTAGACTCAAGAAACTGCTGCCTGCACGGAACTCTTGAGTTCTTGTTGAAAGAACTCTGAGGAAGAGAACCGTAAATATAGAAATGTGCCCTTTAGGAGCTCCAGCTATGATCAAAGAATCTCGGGAGGAGAAAGGAGGCTGCCCTGCCACTGAGTCTGGTTCTCTGCCTCCAGAAAACAAAGACTTAGAAGGCCCTGGTAGCAGGCTTAAGGGTGTAGTGATAATAGTCACATAATCATAGCTGCTAACACCGTGTGCCAGACTCTATGCTAAGTACCCATATTATTATACCCATTTTAAGGATGGGGGAACTGAGGCCCTGGATGACTTGCCCAAAGACATATACAGCTTGAAAGATGCAGAATGAGGATTTGAACCTACATGGTCTGGCTCTTTTCAGTGCTACTATAAGGGAACTGACCTGACCCCTCCACCACAGAGAAGGGGGTGTGGTTCCCAAGGGTCATGAAGCAGAGAGCAGATGGGATATTCCAAATACTAACGGGTTTTTGTTATTGAGGCTTCGAGTTCCCCCGACTAGCAGTGTGATCCTAGGATGATGCAGAAGAAAGAGCTTGGGTTTTAGAGTCATCGGATCTGGGTTCAAATCTTACAACTATGTGAGTTTGTACATACCACTTGCCCTCTCCAAGCTCAGTTTCCTCATCTGTAAAATGGGAATCGTAACACCTGCTTTGCAGAGTTGTTGGGAGGATTAGAGGTAATGACAAAATGCAGTGCGCTGTACATAGCAGGTGCTCAGGAGTTTTTATTGACATTATTGTTGCTATTAATCCACTGCAGTGAGAACAATGCTAGACCCAAATTAAGGTCAATAATTACACTAGATCATAGGCTCCTCAAGGGAGCGGTCTGTGTTTTAATTGTTTCCGTAGCCCTAGACCAGAGGTCAGCCAACTACAGCCCCTGGGCTAAATCCAGCCCACTACATGTTTTTGTAAATAACGTGCTTTTGGAGCACAACCGCATGCCCATTCATTTACCTGTTTGCGGCTGCTTTCACACTATGACAGCAGAGTTGAGTAGTTGCAAAGCTGGAAATATTTATTGTCTGGCCTTTTGCTGAAAAGGTTTATTGATCTCTGCCCCAGACCATAGTTTTAGACCTGGTAGATAATAAGGGCTCAGTATTTTATTTCTCTAACCCTTGACGCTGCATCTGAATCCTGGCTCTGCCATACCTTGCTGTGTGACCTTAGATAAGTAAGTCCCTTTCTTCTCTGGGACTCAGCCTCCTTGAAAATTTGGTTTACATAAATGGTTCTCAAACACTGCAGCATAATCACCTGGGAGGCTTTTTTTGGATACAGATCCCTAAACCTCATCTTCAGAGATGTTGATTCAGTAGGTTGGCGGGAAGGACTCCGCAATCTCCACAGGTGCTTCTGATGTGCAGCCAGGTCAGGTGTCCTTCGCATTATCCTCAAACCCTAGTGAGCAAATGAATCACCTTCAAAGCCTGGTAAGAGTACAGATTTCTAAGCCCCACTCCTGAAGATTCCGGTCAATAAATCCAGGGTGTTCCTTGTGAGTCTGTAAGTCAGTTACAATGCCCAGGAGGCAATAGGGAATGGTGGGGACTGTGGTGAGCCAAAAACCCCATGCCCATCGAAAGGGACAGGTGCTATTCAGCTTTAACTACTTGTCACCATGTAGGAACATGGGGCCAGATCATTTCTGTTCGAAGGGAAACCAAAAGTTGCTTCTGTAAACTTCTACCTTTTAAATGTTGCCAGCTAATTCAATTTTAAAACGTTCTTCTGGACAACTAAAATATATCCGTAAGTGGTATTAGACCTCCAGCTAAATGATTTCTGAGATCCATCCCAGCTGTAAACATCTAGGATGTAATTTATTTCACAAATATTTAAATCATGCTTTCTACATGTCCATCATTGCTTTAAATGCTTTACAAATGTTAACTCATTCAATCCTAACACTCTTTTTACAGATGAGGAAACTGAGAACAGAGAGGGCACTAAATGTCAGAGCTGGGATGTGGATGCCGTCAGGCTGGCTGCAGAGCCCGGCTCCTAAATACCCACCTACCCTCATCCCCACTTGCTGACATTGTTGTTTTTATTTCATGAGCGCAGCAGACAGCCCGGCCCACCTTCTTTGCCCGCAAGTTCGAAGCCGTGGTGAATCAGGAAATCATTGGGCAGCTGGACTATTACCTGTATGGGAACTACCCCGCGGGCACCCCGGGCCTCCGCTCGTACTGGGAGAATGTCTACGATGAGCCTGACGGCATCCACAGCCTGAGCGACGTGACGCTGACCTTGTATCATTCCTTCTCCCGCCTGGGCCTCCGCCGGGCGGAGCTATTACTGCACGACGCCGGGGAGAACAGCTGCAGGTGAGCCAGGGAGCCGGGGGACCAGGGACGAGGGACCGTCCTCTTCTGTAGGGGCTGCAGCTCCACCCAAGCTCCTCCCTAAAATCATCCACGCAGACATCCCAGCGTTCAGAGCATTTCCTGTCTAAGCCTTCATCACCCTTTTACCTTCTCAGGATAGCAGATCTCATATTTACCTAATTATTTCCTTTCTGTGGACTCATTCTTTGTGCTAAATATATGTATTTTAGAAGGAAGCTTTATGGCACCGTATTAGATAGTTATGTTTGTTTTACATGGAAAGTAATCATGAAAATATAGAACTTTTTTTTTTACTTTTTATTATGGAAAATGTCACATATATACCAAATAGAGAGAAAAGTGTAACCCCATCTCTCATCACCAGCTCTAGCAATTACCAGCTCCCGGCCAATGCGGTTTCATCTGCGCCTTCACTCACCTTCCCCTCGTCCCAGATCAGTTTGATTGAAGCAAATTCCATAAATGTTTTATCTCTGAAAATAGACTCCTTTTTAAAATGTAACCATACTATCATTGTTACACCTAAAAACATAACCAAAAACATCATGAAAAGGCAGAACTATTATTTAAAATGTTCATGTACCCTTTAGAATCATCTCACCTACCACTAGTGGGTACCAGTTGACACTTAGGAAAGAATGTTCTAGAATATATGAATAGAAGACGGAAGGTGGGAAAACAATTCAACATAACCCCATCTCTCCCCTGCCTTTCCCTAAGCCAACCAACCCTTCTCATTTTGTGTACCTTCTCTTCCGTTCTCTACCCATGTACATTGCAGATATTTCCATAATGACAACAAGGATTTGGTGTCCGGCTTCTTTCGCTCGGCATTATAATACTAGCCCCTCCTCTCCTTGCTGCTCTGCAGCTTCCGTAAGGATAATGACCCTTTTTAATGCCACTAGTATTCCACTGAGTAGAAATTCCAGAGTTTGCTTAATTCAGCCCTTTCCTGTTGCTGTTGTCAGTAATGGACCATTGTAAATAATGTTCTGATGAATATCTTTTTGCAGAAAGCCTCTTTTTTCCCCCTTCTCTTTTCTGATTATTTCCTGAGGATGGGTTCCCAGAAGTGCCTCTAGTCACTCTCCTTCTCCTTCTTGTTCTGCCTCCCACCTTCCTCTTTAAACAACAAAGAAAAAAAAATTTATTAATATCAGTCTTTCTCCACTGAGCCTTCTATATGTCCCTCCCTGCCCCGCTCTTCCCTCTTCTCAAGAACAGAAGAAAGAGAGGAAAGGAACCATTTTGTTCTCAAAAACTCTGAAAACATGGGGCCCCATGCATGCACACCAGCTGGATTTCCACAGAGCTGCAACAGTTTTCCCCTCAGCCTTCCCTCTCCTCTCCCTGCAGGTTCTGATTTAGCTTAAAGGGAGACCAGAATGGGTTAGGAACCCAGGACTTGCCATTTGAACTCCACTCTACTTACTAGCTATTGACCTTGGACATGAACCTCTCTGAGCCTCAGTTTTCTGATCTGTAAAGTGGGAGTAATCATAAGCCTTACAGCGTACGGTGTTGTGAGGTTTAAAGGGGATAATCCTCCAAAACTACCTTATGAGTTATGTATTATTATTATCCCCATTTTAACAGTATTTTACATATGAAGTGCTTGGTACATGTTTATGCTGTTGTTGGTATCTTAGTTGCCAATATTCTTAAACTGCCAAAAGCAGCCAATAGGGAGCCGGCTGTGTGAGCTACATGCTCCATCACTGGTTACATGAACTGTTCATCGCTTCCTCTGTGCTGTTCTTTGCTGACCGTCCCCACTGTCCCCACTCATTCTACCTTTTCCCAGTCTTCCAGGGTCATCTCAGGTGCCACATCCTCTGTGAAACTTGCTAAGAGCTCCCCTGATAGCCCACCCCGAGCCTCTCCTGAGCCCAAAGTATCCTCCAACACTGCCACTGCACTTAGCAGCAGTGTCTTGGATCAAGGTCGTTGGTGAATGTCTTTTCCCCCTGCTAGTCCGGGGTTACAATCCCTGGCCGAGGAACCACAGTATGTGTCCCCAGTAGATGGCACAGTGCCCGATGCTTAGGAGGCAAATGCCATTTAAGAGTAGTTTTAATCCCAGGCTTCATAGCATTTATAAGGTAAATAATCTTATAGGAAATTTCAAAAGATTCCTCCAATTGATTTATAGTTGTTGAAATTTTCGCCTGGTATTTGTTTTGGGATTAAGCAAGCCATCAAGTTGCCTCAGGCCTGGAATCCTTTGGCTTCTACCACATTTTTTATTATAATGGAACCACTGTGCCTCGCTGTGGTCAAAGCCAATATATATTTATGAATATGAGCCTGCAAATAAATCAGGACAAAGGACCCTTGTCCCAAAAGGCAAAAAAGAGTAAATTTCTACCCCTGGGCTATCTGGGGAAACAGCAAGTGAAAACTTTATTTCAAGAGTCTCATTTTCTCTGAGCATTTCATGCAAATTGTGTCTTTCTAGTCTATAGTATAACCTTTCATAAAAATAATGTTTATTGATTTTTTTTCTCATTAGGTAATAACATTTGTTCATTGCAGAAAATCTCAAAATGGCAGTTTGAAAGTTTTCTTGTGAGCCCCATCCAGAGATAAGGATGTCAGTATTTTATTACATGTCCTCAAATTCAGGTGCCATCAGGGCCAGGCAGGAAGCATGTATCCTCAGCGCAGGGTGGGCTGACCTGTAAACCAGGGACCCCCGGGGCGCCAGTGCTGAACTCCAGCATATCCTTGCCCTCCAGCACATCCAGCACATTCCTTGTGGGAATGTACCCTTGGAGTTGCCAATCACATCTCCTGAATTTTCAAGACAAATCAGAAATCCACATTTTTGTGTGAGCCTCCTAAATTTTTTAATACCCACCTCATTTAAATAAGAAGTAAAAACACCTTTGGGCCAAGTGAATGCACCTGAGGCATCCTTTAGGTTCTATTGCATTGCATCTGGCATCTTGTTACAACTCTCTTCTTAGTCTTAATTACTTAATTACCATATAGAGTCTAGAGGAGGTACCAGTGGGCTTTGTGTTCAGTCCTGGGTTACAGGTTCCCTAGATGTACCTTAGAAGCAAAGGGTTCAAGAGAAAATCCTTCTAGAATGTTCACTCAAACAGTAAGTATTGATTGAGCACCTACCATGTGGCAGGCTGTGTTAGGCACTCGGTGCTCAGCCATGACCCAGACAGACCAGGCCCCGAGCTCAAGGCCCTCCCATTCTAGTGTGAAAGCAGGCAGTACCCCAGCTCACAGAAACAAGAACAAAAGATCTATAGAGAATGAAGAATGAAGATAACCTCAAGTAACAGCAGTGAGCTGGTGACTTAAGTTCAGTGGTCAAGGAAGGTCTCTCTGAGATGGTAACATTTAAGCAAAATAAGACAGAGGCAACCATGCAATCATAAGAGGAAAAGAGCATCTCCAGCAGAGAGAATGTCCTATGTAAATAAAGGCCCTGAGGTGAAAATGAGCTTAGCATGTTCAAGAATCCAAAATAAGGTCCACGTGGCTAGAAGGTGGTAGGTTGGGACAGAGGGAAACAATGAGGCTAGAGAAAGAGGTAGGAGTTTTAGACCAGGTAAGGAGTTTGGGTTTTACCCAAGCATAAGCAAAACCCCTTGCAGTATTTAAGGAAGGCACGATGCATATTGCTACTATGAGAATCAGTTATAGCAGACAAAAGTAGGAGGGAGACAAGTAAGGACGCTTCTGCAAAGGTCCAGCAAGACATGATGTTGGCTTGGACCAAGATGCTGGCGGTGCATAGGACAGTAGAGGATGGATTCAGGTGGAGAAAACAGGATTTCTTGGAAGAAGATAAGGGAAAGCGAGCAACCCAAGATTAACTCCTAGATTTCTGGGGCAGTTGATCATTGCTTGTTTGCCTGACCCCTTAACAGAGCCCCATACAACTGACCACCGCCTTCTGGAAACACTTTCTTCTTTTAACTCCCATGACAACAATCTCTCCTGCTTTTCTTCCACCTTCACTAGTCAAACACTGACGACCTTACAGAACAAACACTGACGACTTATTATTTACCTATTGCAATAATGTCGTGTAACAAGCCCCAAATCAGTGCTTTGAAACGATAAGCATTTACAGAGCCTTCAAGTTTGCAGGTGAGCTGGGCAGTTTTCCTGGGCTCAGCTGGCATCTCTTCTGCATCTGCAGCCAGCTGCAGGTCTTGGCTGGGGGTGGTTGGCGGATCTAGGATGGCTTCGGCTGGGATACCTTGGGTGGCTCGGCTCTGCTCTGAGTGTGTCATCCCTCCGCAGGCTAGGCTAGGCGTGCTCTCATGGCGATCACAGAAGAGCAAGAGAGGGAGTGGAAATGTGCAAGGCTACTTGGGGCCCTGGCTCAGAACTGGCATGACACCCCTTCCTCTTCTGGCCAAAGCAGATTTGAGATGGGGGAATAGACTCACCTCATCGGTGCAAGGAAACCTACAGAGTCACATGGGAAAGAGACAGGAGAGGTGACAAATTGCAGACATTAATGCAGGCAGCCCCAGGACACTTTCACAATGCCATCTATGCTGTCCACAATCGTCACTAGCCACAAGGAGACATTTAAGTCTAAATTGACTAAACTTTAAAATGCAGTTCCTCGGTTACACCAGCCACATTTCAAGTGCTCAGTTGTCAGAAGTGGCTGAGGCTACTGAACGGAACCGCACCGATGCAGAACATTCCATCACGGCAACGAGTTCTGCAGCACAGTCCGGAGGGAGGGTTTTCTGCTTCCAAAGTCCAGACCGAAGTGGACTTGCGTGGGCCGGGAATGCCCAGCCAGCAGTCTGAAGACAGTGCAGGTGTTTTTCTCAAAGCCCCGGAGGCATCTGATAACAAGGCAGTGATTTCAGGAGATGCGGAACACAGGAAGGCGGCTTCCCTAACTGTTATAATCAGACATAAAGACTTAAACTGCAGAGCAGGACCAGAGGAGAGGAAGGCTGAGAGGGACGGTGATTTGTGGAATGCTCTCATTAAGGAACCACAAGCACCCTCTAAGTACCATGCACCTTACGCGCTGCAGAAGCGACAGCTTTTCATTTCACAAGTAGGAAGGCCAAAGAGCTGGGCTCGTCCGGGCGCCTCCCTCCTTCTCTCTTCACTCCCCCCTCCTCTGGGCATCTCTGCTTAGCTTCCCTGCCCCTTTCAGCCAGAAGCCTTTGTGGATCAAAGACATGCATCTTAAAACGAGCTACCTACTTGTGTATGTATGAATTTATCTCAGTTTGGCAATAATTTTTAAGGGCCATACCCAGTGCCATTGGTAAGAAGGACAGTGAAGTGTAAATCAGTACGAGCTTTCTGATAAACTTGGGCAGCAAACATCAAGAGCCCCTTGGAGATTAGAGAGGAAGAAAGATGTTCCCCAAAACATTTTTGCTCAAGGATGGTTAATGCAGCATTGTTTAGAATGGCAAAAAATTAGAAACCAGTTGAACACCCAATGATGGGGAACTTTCTCTATAATAATACCGTATTTGGTATTATATTTCCATATCATGGTATTACATACAATGGAATAATGTATACACACACACAAAAAAAATCATGTTTTCAGAGACTATTCAAAGACATGATAATGCTCAGGAAATACTATGAAGCAAAAGCAGGATATAGCCAGTGTGTATATTATGGTCCCAGCTATGTAGGATTTATGTAAATATGTGTGTAGAAAATAAGGCTGAAAGGAAATATGTCACGATGACATTGTTTGCACACCATTGTCACTTCTCAGTACCTAGCACTGGAGGGTCAGTGAATGTCTGTGAATTGACATCATCTATGGAAAGAAGCATCAAAAGTAGTCATTTTTATTTTCTTGATTGTACTTTCATACAGTCAGCATGTTTTACATTTATGATCAGCAAAAAGTTATTGTTAACAGTTATTGAGATCATAGAAACACAGGGAGCAGCTTTCAGGAATACAGTGAGCTTTGTATAAAATGGGGATTATTTTAGGGACAGGATCAGCGTGATGGGTGGGGAACCCCATTGTGATCCAACACACGTCCAGCCCTGACCCATGAGCTTGCGTGAGCCTGTGCATGTTTTTCAGGTACTATCCAATGGGCCACCCAGCCTCTGTCCACCTCTACTTCCTTGCTGACCGTTTCCAGGGCTTTCTGATCAAGCATCATGCTACCAATCTGGCCGTGAGCAAACTCGAGACCCTGGAGACATGGGTGATGCCAAAGAAAGTCTTCAAGATTGCCAGTCCACCCAGCGACTTTGGGAGGCTTCAGTTTTCTGAGGTAAGAGGCCAGAAACTGTCACACGACAGTCCCTTCTGGCAGTCTACTTGCTGGGCTCTGTTTCTGCTCTGACGCTTGTAATTGGAGCTGGAGGAGAAGAGGACTTGAAGAGACCCAAAGATAAGCTGACCCTGTGCCTGGAGAAGGTTCAGGGTGGTCAATATCAGTGCGCCAACCAACCTGGAGCTTTGGTATATTTTTATAGTAGAACTTCTATTCCTTTTCATTTTTCACCCTAACCAGTGATTCCTCCTAAACCTATGTTAGTAATAAACCAATAACAAATCAGTTTCCTAATGAAGTTGTGGCATTAGTCCCATCTTACAGATTGGAGAACTGAGGCCTATAGAGAGTCAGTGATTTTCTGGATTATAGCTAGGAAGCAGAAGAGCTCAACATTGAATCCAGGTCTCTTAGGCCACAAATCCCACGCTTAATTGTGCTTTTGTTTCCCCAGTTCCTAACACAGGGTTTAACTCAAAGTAAGCACCAGATCAGTCATTGAATGGCTGAGTGAATGGATGCATGCATGCATAGAGGGATGGACAGAGGTGTCAGTGGATGGACAGATGGTCTGATTCGTGGATCCATGGAATGCAGTTCCCACCTCCCCAGGACTGCATTGGCTTTTAGTTATTTTTCTGCCTGGGGAGGTGGATTCATCTAACACCACCCTTGTAACATCAGCCCTACCTCGAGACCTGAAAGGCCCTACATGATCTGGCCTCTGTCTGCTTCTCCAGCCTCATCCAGGACCACTCTTCTTCCCGCTCACTCTGCTTATATCTTTGTCAAACATGCCAAGTTTGTTCCTGCCTCGGGCTTGACACATAGTGACCCTCCTTCCTAGAATACTGTCCCCCAGGTTTTCACCTTTGTTGTTGTTGTTGTTCGTTCTGATCTAAATGCAAGTAGTGCACCTTCAGAGAAGCCGTCCGTGCCCACCCGCTTATGCCACGTTTCTACACCCAACACATCCCTATTTTATTTTTTTCTTAGCATTTACCATCTCAAGTGATCTTGTTGATTTCTCTGATCACTTGGTGACTGTCTGCAAGAGAGCAGAGACTGCAGCACTGGCTCACTGCTGTACCCTCAGCACATACAAGAGTACACAGCCTTCGTAGATGCTGAATAAGATTTCTGAATGAGTGAGTGTATGTGCTTGGGTAGTGATGCTGGTGGGAAGGGGAGACTTGATCAAGCTTGGTGAGTGTTGCCCACACAAAATTCCAGCACCTGATTTCTAACTTCCCCACGTCAGCAAGAAGCTAAAGAGGTGATTCATTCCCGGAGTTCAACATTCCCAGTGCGTTTGGCTGCTGGGTTAGGGATGAAGAACCCTGTTTTAGAATATGGAGAATCTTGAAGGTCAGGAGTGGGGTGGGAGGAAGTGTCTGAGTTGCTTACATTTTCCTTGCTGGTCCTTCTCCGGTCCCTCTGGCCCCGCCTGGCCGACCTGTGCCCGACTGGATGGGCACTGAACAGGCATGGGTGGAAGTTTCTTGTTCAGCCACCATTTTCATTTAAGGCTCCAAATGGAGTGACTGGATCCAAGCTGCCATGGGAGCCCACTCCATAAATTACTGGCGTCAGGGGGCAATTAGACGCTGTCCCAGTTGGATTCTGTGCTGGGGGCCCAAGAGGCCAATTGAAGACATTAATGTCCCATAGGGATATGGATGCCTGGTGGCTGGGCTCTCCCTGTTTATCAGCCTGCCAGTGGGTAACTGGGCACTTCTGGCAGTGACAGATGTTGGGCACTCCGTGGCTAGTGATTTGTGAGGGTTTCCGGTACAGCTCTGGTGCCCTTGATGTGGGAACCACCCAGATCTCTGGCAGAGTAACAGCATGTGATGCAGGGAGCCCTGAAACTTGTGTCTTGATTTTTTTTCCTGAGTTTTAAGGCAAACAGTGTAAAATTGGACAAGAAGGAGGGAACGAACTGCAGGGCCACTTTGTGGGCTATTGAGAATCTCCGTCGGGTCGGCACAGTCCCAGGGCTTTGCATAGGGCCTGGCTCATGGCAGGCGGCCAGTGTCATTGAATAGCTCTGATTGCTCCATCCCTGGGAGTCCCATGTTAGTGGCTTAGAGGAAAGATGCTCATTCCTTCAGCAGGCAGCCCCCGAGTGCCTACAATACATGAGGTGTGGGAGGGGCAGTAGTGTACCAGACAGACCAGACCCTTGTTGTTGTGGAATTGCAGTCTAGTGGGGCACTCGGCCAATGAGTGAGCAAATAAATGAACAAAAACGCTCCAGTTAAAGGCAAGTATTGTAAAGAAAATAAAACTTCATTCATGTGATTCCTGAGGACTTGAGAGGCTGGTAGGGACAGCTTTCTGTTACCAAACCAAACTTGGGTCTGCTCGCCCAAGCACAGTAAAGCCAATCTACTGACACAGGATTGTGGTGAAGGAAAGCACAGTGTTTATTCTAGGGCGCCAAGCAAGGAGTCCAGGCAGCTAATGCTCAAAAGACACAAATTCCCTGATGGTTTTTCAGGAAAGGTTTTTAAAGACAGGATGAGGGAGGGCGGTTGTTGGGTGAATCATCAGCTCATGGACATTCTTCTGATTGGTTGGTGGTGAGGTAATCAGGAGTCAACATCATAAACCTTCTGGTTGCAACCCATCTGGGGTCTAGTGCTTGTGGGCAGCATACAGTTAACTTCTTCCACCTGGTAGGGATTTCAGTATCTGCAAAACAGCTCAAGAATATGGCTCAGGATATTATCTATAGCCCTTGAGGAGGAACTAAAAGGTCCGTGACTTTGTTTAGTGACTAAACTATTATTATTTTGTCTCATTTGACTGTTTTCCTTTCTTTCTGAATTTTCTCACTTCTCTAATTAAATTTATTCTTTGGAACTCAAGGAAGGCCTAGGAGGCTAAAGTTTTTATTCCAGACAAGAGGCAGGTGGAGGACCTAGGAGGATCTGTCTGGAGAAGGTCCCATAGAGTCCTGCTGGCTTACATTTGATGGAACGATTCATTTGGGAAGGCTTTTCTAATGAGATAACTCTAGGGTTGAAACCTATAAAAGAGTCAATGGTGGGAAGACCTAGAACATTCTTGGATCTTCCAAGAGAAGAGCATGCACAAAGGTCCTGAGGCTCCAGGAAGGAGCTTGGCATATTCAAAGAGCAGCAAGGCCAGTGTGGCCAGTGAGCAGGAGGAAGGTCTCAGGGGGGCCAGAGGACAGATCATGAGGGGTCTCGCAGGCCCTGGAAAGAAGTTTGAATTGCATTTTAGGTGCAGTGGGAAGGAAGCCTTGGTGAGTTTGAAGCTGGGGACCAGTATATTGAGCTTGAACTTCAACACGTACTTAAATTTGAGTAATTGACCGCTTGGCAGTGAATGGCAGTGGACTTCCACAGTGAGGCCTGGTGAGAAGATCTGGAGGGCCACAGATGATGTGACAGCCATTGGGCTCCCTCTCGGGCAGCCCCACCTCCCCTCATGTTGGGAGGCGGCAGCCGACTTCCTCCTCCTCTCCTAGATATAGGACAAATTCAAGTTTCCCACTGTCAGCTGCTCCACAACTCTTCCACCTGGGTTATCTTGGTTTTAGAACTCAGACTTAGGAGACTTGTTCACCCCCATTTCTCTGGGGGATCCAAAGATGATGTTCTGGACTGTCCCCCCACTCTCCTAACGGGTCATACATCCCTTCCTTAAGTAGGACCCCAAAGTGGTTTTGTGGTCATTGATCCATTTGTCCATGTGCTCGGCCGCTAATCATTCATGACATATGTAGATAATGGATGGACTGATAGATAGAGAGAGATATTGAGCACCCACTGCGTGCTCAGCACTCTTTTAGGCACCAGTGATATAGCAGTGAACAAGCCAGGTGTAGTCCCTGCCCTCATGTGGTTGACAATTTGGTTTTTTTTTATTTTATTGAAGTATAGTTGATTTACAATGTTGCATTAATTTCTTCTGTACAGCAAAGTGACTCAGTTACACACACACACACACACACACACACACAGATATATATATATACATATATATTCTTCTTCACATGACAGTCTTGAGCTATGGAGAGAGACATGTAAATTAGAAGTTGTGATACTGCGCAAAACAGATAGATAGATAGATAGATAGATAGATAGATAGATAGATAGATAGGTTAAAAAGGCAAATGCTTAGACAAGCACATCAGGGGTGCCTGTAAGCAAAGAAGGCTTCCAGGTAGAGGTGACACCTGGGCTGAGAGCTAGATGATGAACTGGCCAGGAGGAGGGCGGGGAAGGAAGGAAGACTGAGCCCGAGAGAGGGCCGGGCGCAGACGGAAGATCAGGGGAGAGAGAGCCCTTCTGGCAGAGGCGCCGAGAGTGTTCCAGGGTGGCCTGGAGCAGGGGGGAGTAGAGGGGAGGGAGAGGGATGGAGATGAAGCTGGAGTCGGATCGTAAAGGACCAGACCTCGCAGGATAGGACAGGAGGAGAGACTGGACTCACGAACAGTGGGAAGGAGCTGGAAAGGATTGTACGGATGGAGGTCGCAGGATAGGACAGGAGGAGAGACTGGACTCACGAACAGTGGGAAGGAGCTGGAAAGGATTGTACGGATGGAGGTCGCAGGATAGGGTTTCTCTAGAACAATCTCTGACTTTGAGGCCTAGCTTGCATCCTGCCTACTTATTCATTTATTTCTTCAATAGACAGTGTTGTTTTCATTCCTCCTGTGTTTCAGCTGCTGTGCTAGGCCCCAGGGGTCCTCAGTAGGTGCCAGTACCTGGAGAAGGTGGCAGGGTGGCAGAACAGGCCAAGATCTCCCAAGGCTGGGAGGGACGGCTGCCTCTGTCCCAGCGTGACTCCCTCTGCTGCCCCCTAGGGCAGCTCCTTAAGGCCAGTCTTGGCCTAAAGTTGGAAACCTGAAGCAGGTTGTGGGCCTGTGAACATGCACATATTACAACCACCCCGGTAGGTGGTAGGCGCCCGGCACATATGTTTTGGATGGATGAATGAATGAATGAATGAATGAGTGGGTGAGTGAGTGAGTGAATGGGAGGCAATATATAGAAGAGTGAATAAGAACCCAGACTCTGGGGTCAGACTTCCTGGGTCCCCCTCACCGACCAGAGCTAGTCATCCAACTGTTCTGAACCTCAGTTTCCTCATGTGTGAAATGAGGATAATGTCAAGGGTCCCCCCTCGGTGGAGTTGGGAATGTTAGCCAAATCGATGCACCCACCCACTTAGCAGTAGGTCTGGCACACCAGAAGCTCTCGGTAAATATTAGCCGTGGAGCCCTGTGTCCTGGGTATAGTAACTTGTGGCACGAACAACGAGAAAGTAAACCAGCTTATGTTTGCACTGCACGTGTGAAGTCTACTCAGGGTGTAGACATGTTTAGCCACACCTGCACCCCATCCTGCACACACACACATCAGAGACGCTGCTCACGGAAGGATCACGGCACCAGCGTCCTTGTAGTGTGCTCACCACCTGCTACCATGTACCACACGCTGTGTCTTCAGAACATTATATTAAACCTCCTGGGGGAGAGAAGAGCCCCTAATTTAATCTGACTTGAAATAGCATCAAAGCTCAGTATCAGGGATCTATGTGGTTAATTCATTTTTTGCCAAGGCATTCACGCATTCATTCGACAGGTGATTGATGGAGCATTGACTGTGTACCAAGCGCAGTGCTGGGCACCAGGAATCAGCAGGGGACCAGCCACAGGGATTTGAGCAGTGAGAGGACATTTCACAAGGTCTTTCTGGTTACTGGGTGGAGAATAAATTGCAGGCAGCAAAAGGGGAAGGATGGAAGCCAAGAGCAGATTTCTGGGGGGTCAAAGCCATACACACACCCCGCTGGCTGGCAGGAAGGATGGATATTGTACAACCATCTCCCACCCCTAGAGTCCAGCTCAGAACGCTTTAGGGAAGCCAAAGCTCTCTCTTCCTTGGAAAGCTATCTGAACTCCTGCAAATGATAGGCGATACTAAGGGACCCTCATGTTTCCTAGCTTATAATAGGGCAGCTCCAAATCCTGAGCTCCACTCTTGTTCAGAATGATTGTACTAAAAAGAGGCACATTATCTGGAAAGCCAATGACCGAAGTGGAGATCAACTGCACCTGTTGAGTGGCAGGGTGTATGTTTCCGTGGAATGGCCTGCAAGCAGGTATTCATTCATTCCATGTACACACCACACAGTAGGCACAGGAGGCCCAAAGGTTTAGTGAAATGGACCACAGGCCTCGTAATCCTTCAGACTAGGTCCAAATCCCAGGTCTTCTGCTTACTGCCTGTCCAACATTAAGTTACTGAGCAAGTAACTTAATTGGAGCCTCAGTTTCCTCATCTGTTATATGGGTATATGAAGCCCAATAAGCAGTATCCTAGGCCTTCCTAAGAGGCCCCGTGATTTCAGAACTCGCTCCCTGTTTCAGGTTGGCACTGACTGGGATGCCAAGGAGCGGCTCTTTCGCAACTTTGGGGGTCTCCTGGGGCCCATGGACGAGCCAGTCGGCATGCAGAAATGGGGGAAGGGCCCCAACGTGACTGTGACTGTCGTCTGGGTGGATCCCGTCAACATCATCGCAGCCACCTACGACATCCTGATTGAGTCCACTGCCGAATTCACCCACTACAAGCCCCCTTTGAACTTGCCCCTGAGGCCTGGGGTCTGGACAGTGAAAATTCTCCACCACTGGGTGCCAGTCGCAGAAACCAAATTCCTCGTCGCGCCTCTGACCTTCTCAAACAGGCAGCCCATCAAACCGGGTGAGTACTTCCAATATTTCTGTGGGGTAAATATTCCATTGCCAGAGGCCTCCTGGGTCCTTCACCTGGGCGGGCAGCGTCGCTCAGACATGGGGCACGTGGGCCACCTTCGAGAGCAGGGCTGTCTGCTCTCAGGACTTTTTCCTGCTCATTTGTCATACAGAACCTTCTAATTTTCTGCCCGTCTCTGCACACCGAGGTGATGTCATCTGTCTCTGTATTAGACACCTGTTTATTAGATGCTCTCTCAATGGACTTCTGGAAGGTCCTGATCATATTTAAGACAGGTGGGAAATAAACCCAAGCTGATATTGAGTTTCAGCAAATCTTGTTCAATGTTTTAAAAAATATAACTAAAATAGGAATTTCTGTTCATCAAAAACATGATATACTAGGTGAGGGGACATATTACATACTAAAGGAAAATATTTACACACAAAAAAAAGTACTCATATTTGGAATATACAAAAAGTACTCAAATTCAGACATCCCCTAAGTCAGAGCAAACTACAAGCCACAGGCCAAATCCAGCCCACTCCCTGTTTTTGTAAGTAAAATTTTATTGAAATGCAGTCACACTCATTTACATATTGACTCTGGTTACTTTGGGGCCACAGCGCCAGCATTGAGTAGTTGCCCACAGAGCCAAAAGTATTTGCTATCTGGCCCTTTAGAGTAAGGGCCAATCCCTGATGTAAAAGAAATAAAAAAGAGAGAGCATATACACACACATATAAAAAGATGCTCAGCCTCGTGAATAATGAGAGAAATGCAAATTAAAAGCAAAAAGGGATTCCACTTCACGTCTGCCATGTTAGGACATGTTTGAAGATGAGACAACATCATTTGATGGTCAAGATGGAGAATAATAACTGTCCATGTAAGTGCTAGTGAGAGAGCCGTGTAATAAAATGAGTTCGCATTTGCTGGTGAAGTTGAACATATACACATACCCTACCGCACAGAAATTCCACCCTAGGTAGAGGCCATAGAGACTTGTGCAGAAATACAGCAAGTTGTTCATAATAGCACCAAACCAGAACCAATCCAAAGGTCTGACATCCAATGGACCAACAATGTGGTCTGTTCCGACAGTGGAGGTCTACGCAGCAGGGAACACAGCGTAGGACCCTCCACGTGCTGATCTGGATGAGCCTCTAGAACATAATGTTAGGGTGGGGATATCATAATTACCATGCATGTATTTAAAGTTCAAACACAGGCCAAGCAAACAATATAGTATTTCAGGATTCATGTATCAGTAGAAAGCTGTGAAGAAATGAAGGAAATTATTAACAGGAAATTCAGGATGGTGGTTCCCACTGGGCATGGGGTCAGGGAGAGGGGTGTCACACTCCTAGCATGCCTGCCTTTTTTCTTTTTTTTCCAAAAGGGTTTCTTTTATTTTTCTATTCCCCACCCCCCTTTCTTTTATCACAGGTAACGTCTTCCTCCCTGCTCAATCCCATCCCCAGGAGTGGCCACTGCCAACAGTTTGGTGTACAGTCCTTCTAGAGGTTTCTCAGTGCTTTTAAAGCATTGACATAAACACAAAATAAATCACAAAGACATTGTCATTTTTTTAAGAATAGAATGATACACTTTGTAGTGAAACTTGCTTTTTTCACTTTCCAAGTCAATGTATGTAAAGCTGCCAGCTGCCTAGTATTCCTTTGGGTTAAGGACCCACGATCTATCTGTCCCCACCCCACCCCCGCCTGGGTAGACACATAGCTTCTTTTGTTGTTGTTGTTACAGATACCACTGCAAAGAAGATACTTGAACCTAAGATAGTATGTGCCCATGAAGATGCATCCATAACATAGATTCCTAGAAAAAGGATTTCCAGGTCTCTTGGTGTTTGAAATTGTTCGCCTCCATTTAACAGATCACAAACCCAGAAGCCAGAAACGCATTACAGCCTCTGTTGTCTAAAAAGAGCTCTGGGCTGGGTGTCATTTAGCCAGTGACACAAGGAGAGGGGGACATAGATATGGGGAGGGGCACCTGGAGTCCTAAGAAGGGAGTGTTGATGTGAATTCTGTCAATTTCTGCTAAGTTTCTGCGCTGAACAAGCAGAAAGATTTGGACCTCATGTTTTCAGGTACTGGAAGTCTGCTTCTCCTCTCCCCCATGAAACAGGCAAAAGACAGCTCCTACAGAACTAGCGGGGCCAGAGCCCACCCACCTAGGGTCCTCAAGTGTCCCACTGATGAGGCTCACATCCTTAGCATCTCTAAGGGTTCCCAAAGGCAGACGTGGAAGAGAGGGATGGAAGTGGCCGTCTCCTCTTTGCTTCCCATACAGCTATCGGACAGAAAACAAGTGACCCTGAATCCATCCCTACCTCAGTAAAATAGCCCGGGGCCATTCATGGGGTCCTGATTTTTCCGATCTTTTCTCCTGGGATTTCTGAGGACAGCAGGGCTCTCCCCACGCATGCCCAGGATGAGCCTAGGGTCATTTTACCCCACTGGGAGCGGCCCCCCTGTCGTCAGTAATTGTATCTGTTAATGATGTTCTGGTGACAGGGAACACGAAGGTGGGAGCAATGCAATTTGTAAAGTGATTCATCAAGAGTAGTTTGCTATTGATGCATCCCTGGTAATCTCAAGAAATCTGATGAGGTGGAATTGAGGGAAATTTAATTATAGAGGCGAACATTGTGGGCTGATGCTATAATAGCATTTCCCACATTAACCTCATTTTTCATAAGGGTTTTCTGCACCAACCACAATATTTGGTTCCCAGCGTTCAAATGTTTGTTAACTCCTCTTTTCACTTTGAATGTCCTGCCTTTTCTCAGTTTGGGTGTCTCCCCAGTCCCCAGCTTCTCACCTCTGCAGTCTCTGCAGAGATGAAGGCGTTGAGAGGCTCTAGTAGGGAAGTCAGGACCTGCTCCAAAGAGAACAGGCTCTGTCCTCCTGAAAAAACAGAGGAAAAGAAAACAGGGGTTTTTTCCTGAAAACCCTTTGGTGGGCATCAGGGAGAGGTGGGCCAGACTTCTTAAGGAACTCGAGAAAGAGAAGCTCTGCTGAGTAAAGCAAGACAGGACATGTGCTCCGGGCGTGCTTCTCGGCTTTCTCCCACCGGTTCCCCTCCAGGCCGCAGAGTCCAGCCCCCCAGCTTCCTGGGGCGTTGGGAACTGAAGGAATGACTTTCTCGTACATGCAAGTCAAAGCATATTTTTAATTCAACTAGCTTTCTCATTGCTTTTTTTTATATATATATAAATTTATCTTATTTATTTATTTTTGGCTGCATTGGGTCTTTGTTGCTGCACGTGGGCTTTCTCTTTGTTGTGGTCGGCGGGCTTCTCATTGCAGTGGCTTCTCTTGTTGCGGAGTACGGGCTCCAGGCGCGCGGGCTTCAGTAGCTGTGGCTCACGGGCTCCAGAGCGCAGGCTCAGTAGTTGCGGCGCACGGGCTTTAGTTGCTCCGTGGCATGTGGGATCTTCCCAGACCAGGGCTCGAACCCGTGTTCCCTGCATTGGCAGGTGGATTCTTAACCACTGCGCCACCAGGGAAGCCCTCCCATTGTTTTTTGAAGGGCAGGCATATATACGCGGTCTTTCTTCCTCACTCAGGACCACACATATCAGAAAGTAACGTGCTGATTATCCAGGCTCTCCTGGTTGTCTCCGAGGGTGACAGCCACCATCAAGCAAAGAGGAAGCATTGTCATCTGAATGCTGCATTGTCTTATAAGGAGGTTTCTTCTAATCCTAGTGATCTTGGCTACAGCAAAACCTGATGTGGTAAAACACGACCTACCAGAATCATTAGCCAGTCTTTTCAAACAATATATTCTTGTGTTTGGTAATGAAATAAGCCATGAGTGGGAACTTCCTCAAAATAGAAACATCTAGCTTCTTTCCTTCACCCCAAATGTCTAGACTTTCTGCTTCCCCATCTTTAAGCCCTGGGAAACAGTCACTGTCTCTCTTGTTCATATGTTACTTTACTGTTTACAAAGCACGTGAACTTCTACCTGAGCCTCGTGCCAGCCCTGTGAGTCTAATTGCTGGAAGGGTGAGTATCCCCATTTTGCAGATGGGGAAACCAAGTCTGCAAAAGACTAGCTCCCAGATGGAAAAATAAAATAAAAAACAAAAGCATTGTTTTAGCTTCCTGCTGATGTATGAGCCTCTTGGTAGAGTATCATAATGACAAGAACGGGCTTCGGAGTCAGCCAGCCCTGGATTTAACTCCAGATCTGTCTCTAAACTATAGCTGCTTCCGTTTCCTCATCTGTAAAATAGGGATGATAAAATCAGCCCTATAGTTTTGTGTGTGTGTGTGTGTGTGTGTATTTTGTACTAATAATGCCAATAATAATAATCCTAGCTAAACTTTCCCGAGTGCTTAGAATATGCCAGGCACCATTTTAAGCACCTCACATGAGTCAGCACATTTAATCATCACAAACAAAGCTACAAGGAAGGTACTAGTTCTCCACCCATTTTATTGATGAGGAAGAAGTCACACACCTGGTATGTGGGACGTGGGGATTCAAACCCAGACAACCTGACTGCTGTCCCCGAGCTCTGGCATGAGACCCTGGTGCTCAGCAAGGCAGAGCCGTTTTGGGAGCCAGCTGGACCTCCCACCCCACCCCACTCTGGTCCCAGCTTCGTGCTTTCCAGGACTCCTTGCTGTGGGCCATTCATGCCCCACATCTTGGACCGAAGCAGAGATCCATGTCTTATACAGAGTTCATGGTGGGCATTCAGCAGCCCAGAGCGGGGCTGCTCACCAGGCTTTGAGGTCCACAGACCCGGGTTCAAACCCTGGCTCCGACTCTCATCACCTGTATGATTTGGGGAAAGATGCTTAATGAGGCTTTGCATCCTCTGTTCCCAATGCCTGGAATTCTCTTCTCCAGGATCTGCATGTGGCTTCTTCCTTCCCATGAATCAGCACTCAGCTCAGATGTCATCTCCTCAGGGAGGTCTCCCCTGCCATCCCAACTAAAATAAACACCCTTGTCACTCTCTAACCCAGGAAGCAGCAAGCTTTTATTGTAAAGGGCTAGATAGTAAATTTTTCAGCTTTGTGGGCCATATACAATCTCTGTCTCAGCTACTCAGCTGTGCTGTGGTAACAGCCATAAACAATATGTATCCAAATGGGCATAGCCGTGTTCCAATAAAACTTTATTTACAACAACAGGTGGTGGGCCGGATTAGGCCCAAGGGCCGTAGTTTATCAAGCCCCTGCTCTGACTCAACACACCCCATTTATTCCCTTCATGACACGTACCATTTTCTGGAATGACCTTATTTATTTACTTGTTTCTTTCTTTATTGTCATCATTCTTCCTCCACTGGATTGCGGTCTCCTTCATTGTCTGGTTTGCTCCACCACAGAATAGAGCCTGGCACTTAATAAATCTGCATGAAATAAATAAATGAATGAATGCCTTGCAGATGTAGATGTTTCGTAAATATGTGTTGAATGAATTATTGTCTGGACTATAGAAAGGGCTCCATAAATACATGCTGAATGAATAAATGAATGGACCATGCCCTGCACAAAGTGGGCTCATACCTATTGAAGGAATGTCCTCGTAGGCTCAGTTTCTTTGTCTGTACAATGGGAATGCTAAAAGAACTTCCCTGTGAGATTGTCCCGTGAACTGAATGGTGCTACACGGTGCCCAGCACGGTGCCAAGCACACAGTAGTAGGTGACCGGTCCATGGCTCTTCTAATGATGTCATTGTTCCCTTTGGCTTTCAGAGGAGGCATTGAAGCTGCACAACGGGCCCCCCCGCAGCGCCTACATGGAGCAGAGCTTCCAGAGCCTGAACCCCGTCCTCAGCCTGCCCATCAGCCCCGCCCAGGTGGAGGAGGCTCGGAGGAACGCCGCGTCCGCCGGTGCCGCCCTGGAGCGCTGGCTGGACTCGCTGGTGGGTGGGATGTGGACCGCCATGGACATCTGTGCCACAGGCCCCACCGTCTGCCCCGTCATGCAGACCTGCAGCCAGACGGCCTGGAGCTCCTTCAGCCCTGACCCCAAGTCAGAGCTGGGCGCCGTCAAACCCGACGGCCGGCTCAGGTAGCACTGGGCACGTGGGGGCCCCAGCGGATCTCAAAGGGGAAGCAGCCAGAGGGCCAGTGGGAGCCGGACCCTGGCCTCCCACCCCCGGGGGGTGCCTTTTGGGAGCGGGACTCTCCTGGCCATGGAATGACGGAGAGGGAAGGTTTGGAGGCCGAAGCAGGTTCTGCCAGCCACCTGCACCCAGCAGGCCGGCTCCCGGGAGTGGGGATGGCTCAGTCCCAGCACCGTGGTGGTCTTACCTCTTCTGGTTGATCCTCGAGTGCTACAGGTTCCTTGTCTTCCCCCTCAATGACCTGACACCCCTCCCCACCCCGCCCAGACAAGTGATTCCAAAACTTTTATTTTGAGCAGCAGAGCTTTGTTTACTAAGTCGCAGGCGGAGGGAGGTTCAGGGCGCAGATGAAATCCAGGCTGCTCTGGTTGAAGCTGCGAGTGTGAGGTTCTTTCTCAAAGCTCGGCCCACCGGGCAGTCCCTTGCCAAGGGCGTCTCCTAAGGTACCTCTTCAGAACCCAAGGGCTCTGCAAAACCTAGTTTGAGAAGCACTGCCCAGAGGGTGGGTTTGATCTCCAGCCCCGCCCTTCAGCTCCTCTTCCTGCTCCTCTGGACCAGGAAACCCTTGTGCCAGCCCTGAAGTGACAGGGCGTTAAAGTCACGCTCGTGGGCCCGTCCGCAGGGAGGTAGCGTGCTTGGCAGGGCCTCCCACCAGCCCTTCTCAGGTTCAGCCATCCTCCTTAGTAACTAGATGAGCCGGAGAGCCTTCTGATGTGCCATGGCCAAGGCCCACCCAGAGTGGGACTGCCAGACATCCTGGGCTCCAGGCCACCCTCCCTCGAGGCAGAAATTGGGCGATGCTCATGAGCGTGAGGGTCAAGCCCCCAGCCGTTCACGGGCGACGAGACCAAGACCATGACCCCTCTGGGCCTTGACAGCGGGAACTTCGGGGACCATGGCCATGAAACTCATAGAGATCCTTGGGAGCAAAACGCCTGAGCTGGTCAGCACAGCAATACCTGTCACCTGCCTGAGCCCTTTGTTCTGAGGTCAGGCGTTTGGAACATTTGTGAATCGCACACTCGGTGCTGCTGGGAGCGACCAAACTGCATGGAACAGACTTTTCACGGCCAGGAAGAAGCATCTCAGATTTGGTTTTTAAATTCATGCCCTTTCTTATCCAAGGTGCCAACAGGCCCATCTGACATGCAGTGTAAAAGTGGGAAGCTTGAGTATCTGGTTGTTTGAAACCTAAAGAACAGTGTTATTCAAATTGCTTGAGTTACTAGAAACCCAAAGGGTTTTCCTTGCCATGTGTACATCGGAGGGCTGCCCTGCTCATCCGGAGACCCCTCCCAGGGGCCCCCTCCTCCGCTGATCCCACCCTCCCCCCAAGGACAGGGTTCTCTTGGAAAAGTCCTTCCCACAGAGAGCTGGTCCTTGTCGGATTTCCCTCCAGTGTGGGTTTGAAGGTACCGCCGTTTGCTCCCAGTGACCCGTCAGCTGTCGCCCCCTACTCACACCCCCAGCCCAGCAAGGCAGAATGTCCTATGGGCCATGGAGGATATAGAGAAGGGACACTTTAGATATTTATTATTTATATGTTTTAGTCAATGACTAATTAGTAGGTGCTGTTTTTGCAGCTTGTCAATTATGTTATCTTACTAACTGAAGCTGCCTTTATTCACAAAAGGCCCCCTCCCCCAGCCCTTCCACTCCCTCCCCCTCTCATCCCCCAGCGCCTCATGTCTGTCTCTTTCTGTCTCTCTGCTGCTTTATCTGTCTGTCATCTCTGTCTCTGTCTGCCCTACGTTCTCCATGTCCTCAGTGGGAAGCAGGGGACTTGGACTCCGTGAGGAGAACGCCTCAACCAGCATCATCCACCGGCCGGAAGTGGGGTGCCCTTGGGGACACTGGCGCCTCGCTTTTCCTCATGCAGTGTGTTAGCGTGACTCAGCCCTCTGGCTCTGGGGGTGTTGGAATTCCTGAGCCATCCCCGCCACCCGCCCCCGGCACAGGGACGCGACAGGCCAGCGACTTGCGACTTGCGGAGGGAGGCTGTGCCGGCTGCAGGGCCTGGGGCGTCCCTACTTCCTCCATCGCTGCCCTCCCGCGGCCAGTCTAACCGTGGGCCTCCATGTGAGGGAAAGCAGGCTCCCTCCATGCCCTGGAGGAAAAGAGATCTATTCTAGGAAGATGGCAGGGGGTCAGACCTGGCCAGGAGAGCCCAGGAGCTGGCCCAGTGTTTCCAGGGACCTCGGCGTGGCTTTCTCAGAAAGCCCACATGAGCTCCACGTGGTTTCACAAGCTCTGTGGGAGCCGAGAGGCCCGCGTCACATCCACTTTCTGCCCCCGGCCTCTGCCTCTGGCCAGGGCCTCCCTGAGCCTGTGGAAGCTGCCCTTTCACCCTCCTCGCCACTAGGGCCGTGTGTGTCATTTGTGATGGTTTCGGGGGCTCTGCCCTGGCACGTCCCTGCGCACCCATGAGCCTGCAGACTGCTCGACGGGGCCCCTCCTGCACCCTGACATTGCTGACTCCTGTTCCACCTGGGAACAAGTGGAGAATGGCAGAGCTGGCTTACTCCGGGGACGGTCCCCACCCTTCCCTGGCCCGGGCCTCATTCCCTGCTCACCGCCAGGAGGCCGGGAAGCGGAGCAGCCTCGTGGGATGTTCCTCAGCATCCTCTGTTTCTGAACCAGAGAATCACTTTGAAGATGTTCCATTTGGCTTTAAGGAAAAAAGGGAGAATTTCAAACAAAGCCCAGGATGATTTGAGCAAAGGTGACGTTTTCCCAGGGGAAATAGTTTAACTCATTTTCGTAATCTACCTGAGGATGATTTATTAGTTAGAGGCCATTGGTCAGGCAATCTTGCGCTGTGGCTGCCTGAGGGTTTCAAAACCTGAGAACGTGGTCTCTGGAAAGCCTATTAAAGAAGCAGAGTGACTGTGGGCTGAGTCACTGACCAGGTCCTCGGACTTCAGGAGGACTTAGAGGTGGGACGTGGGTTTGGGGGAGAAGGACGCATTGAATAAGCTGCGACACTCTGTCCAATTTCCCATTCACCCCTGTGACGTTCAGGTGGAAACCAACGCTCAGGAGGCAGGCAGCCTTCCTGAGTCCCGCTTCCCCGGCCATGTGCAAGGTGGCCTGTCTCCAAGGAGGGCATGAGCAGTTCCTGGGACACCCCTGTTCTCAGAAGTGCACATGCCCTTCGGAAAAAGCCCGTTCTGATCTCATCAGGAGTCATTCCGACTTCATTTGCCATTGTTAGTTTAACTTTCAAAACGCCAGTGGAGTTGAGAAGGAATGAGCATGCCCCCCCAAAAGGGCAGATTACAGCTGCTCTGGGCACATGCCGGGACTGGGGGGGACCATGCTTCCTTCTGGTTCTCCAGTTAGCAGGTGCAAGGAGGACGCTGGCTGGAGTCTTGATCTCTTTGCCAAGAGGATGCAGAGGAAAGGAGGGCGGTAGATGCCGGGTGTGGGGCCTGAGCAAAGATCCCTTTCATAGCCAAGTTCACTGGGGACTCAGGACACCCTCCTGCAGCAGCACCCAAGGGGGCTATGCCAGAAACAGCTGTGGGCAAATACCCGCCAGATCGAAGCCACGCCCTCTGGCAGGGGTTACAAGTGGCTATAGGGTCCAGAACACTAGCGTAGATGAGTGACGCAGTTGGTGTAAGACATTAGGGAGTGGTGGGTACTGTAGTCTGCAGCGTGCACATGACACAGACAAAAAACTACAGCTGCATCTCAGCTCCAGCCTGAGTTGCGTGTGAGAATACGGGCACAGTGCAGCAGAATCATCTAATTTGGTAAGGGAAGCCAGAAATCCATATTTTTATAGGAAATATGATTTTGAAATGTTGGCATTTTTTTCTTACCAGAGTGTAGGCAAAGGGAAACCTCTTTCAGCCTGTGCACTTCCGGCAACCTCTGCTCTCTGGAGAGGTGGTTTAAAAGGAAGCTAGGCATTGTCCTGGTGGGGGAGGAAAAAGCCACCATTAGGAAGGGGCAAAAAAATAACAGCTTATGTCGAGCTCCGAAGGGAATGGGGACCTCTTACTAGTCATTCCCGTCCCAAAGAAACGGTCCCTCAGAGGAGAAGTGTCTCATAACTGGCATGTTCAGCTCTCCTGGTCTCAAGACAGTTTGTACTGAAGGGAAGATGGCACAGAATTTGCAGACCCCAAGAGCTGCCCCTTAGACGTACGGAGGTCCACATTGGCCTGGTCCCCGCCTTCCAGAATTCCATCCTACCAGGCGGAGAGGTCCAGGATGTGGTTCAGGAAGAGGGGTTGGCGTGTCAAACAGCCCGGCTCGCTCCAGATCCCAGGTTTTAGCAGCCATCTTGCCACATGTCTGGAAACATCTTTGGAAGCCGTGCTCACGGGAGGTCCTCTGTGCTTCTGCCTCACTTACCTTACTATGCCCATGGGTCAACCACAGGCGCTACCTCATGTGTCTGCTGAGAAGTTTACCGGGGGTGGGGGGGGGGCGAAATAAAGGTGTCCAAAATCTGCTGGAGCTAAATGTACAATCTATGCAAATTCTGTCTTTCTCATTCTCTCTCGCTCTCTCAGAAGTATTATTTTTTTTACCTGGCAAACAAGATACTGTACAGACCCCTCTTAAGACTGAGGAGGGCTTTCACGTGCCACCTGTGTCTGCCCCTCACGTTGTCATTGGTTCTGTCCTTGCCAAGCCCCAGGCAGGGAGAAAGTAGCCCTCTCTCCCCCTCCCCTTGGCTGGGAATACTCCAACCGCCTCTGCCTACACAGCCCGCAGGAAAGCAGGTTCTGCACCTTGCCACCTCTGTTCCCAACTCCATCCTCTCCATTCTTCATTTGCCTCCCTATCCTTCCCTTCCCCCACCCCCAAAAAGCCGTAGGTTTCTCCTTTTTGAAATGAGGCCTTAAAATTATTTTGGGAAAGCTAACCACCCTCTCTCCCCCTCCCATTTCTACCAACATCCGAGAAGAAAGAGCACCTTGACGCTTTCAGGGCGACCTCCTAAGCCAGGGGCTGCCAGTCTGTAGCTTGCGGATGTGATAGAAATGGCTTCTATGTGTCGTCTTGAAGAAAAATATTCTTCTGTTTTTCCTATGGGTAAAATGAAGGCTTGGGTGCTCATCTAAACCTCAGCCAACTCCCGAAGCACTCTCCTAGAGCATACTGCCACTGTGATGGTCTGGCTTAATTACCGGCAGAATGCCGACATGGGCTTTCCAACCCTCCCCTGCCCCCAAAGACTTGGTGACTTTAGGTACTTCATTCAAGGGTAAATCGGGAGAGTTTCTCAATTTATCTCTTCATCCTTCCTGCCTGGAAAGTGATAGCATTAAATAGTCCCAGCGGATGGGTCATGTTCTCAAAGGGATCACACTCTCCCTACTTTCAGAATCCCCCCATTTCCCTGCCATCGCTCCAGGGCTGATGGAGGCCAAAGACAACCCCAGGGTTTTCATAGGAAATTCACTGGAATTGAGCGCAATCGTCTTTGTCATCCTTTGTCTTTTTTTTTTTTTTTAATATATATTATTATGTTGTCAAAGGCGTTTGGGTATTTTTTTTAGAGGCCTCACAATAAGTTATTACCGTCCCCCTCATTGTTTTTCAAAGACATGTGGTGATATAGTTTTTAAAAAATAACTATTTTGTTATAGATCATAATACACATAAAACTGTACAGAAATATTTTGTAATGTATTGATTTTAAAAAAAAGAGAGACTCTGTAAATAAAGTTTTAAAAAAAAGAGAGAGAATTCAAAAGGCACACACTGAAAGATGTAGATATTTTGCTATTTATTTAAAGGAGTATTTTAAGAGATACTGAACTATCTGAAATTGACCAGTAATCAAAGTTCCAATCATCCGAATGCTTTTCCTCGCAGTAGAATGTGATTCTCAGAAACAATTGCACTACCCGCCCATTTTTGCACCTTTTCTGTCTTTTCATTTAGCAGAAAAACAACAACGAAATTGTGCCTTAGCTGTATTTTTTTGTCTAGGGGAGTTTGTTTCTGTCTGACAAAGCAAAATTTTTTGCAGAAAACAGTGGATGTATTGAATACTGTATCATACCAAAAACACTGCAGGTGTATATAGATGCTTTCTGTCATACTGTGTTTTCAGATGCAGAATTTTAAAATTAAAAAAAAAATACTGTCTTTATGGAACAGTGGGTGTATGGCTTTTCAGTGATAAACTGCATCTTCATGCAATCCTGTATTCGCCCCCCTCTGCTGCACTGTCCTCGTGCTGAGATCATCTCTCCTGGGAAAACCTGATGTGTGCACACACTCCCTAATCAAGCCTGCTGTCATCTCCCGACCAGATTATTGCAACACCCTCCTGTAAATGATGCCCCTGGTTAAGGTAGAAGTGTTTGGTTTTAAATCCCTTTGTTAAGTAGAGGATAGTGAGGAGGACTGCCATCTAAAGTGGCAAGCGTTTTCTATACCCAGCTGGCCGGTTGTGTAGCAACCTGTTTCCCTTTCTTCTTCAGTACACAGCTAGACTGCATTTCCCAGACTTCCTTGCTCTCAGGTGTGGTCATGTGACCAACTCCTGGCCAATGGCATGTGGGTGGAATGGATGTAAGACATTTATTAGACCTGGCCCATAAAACTTCCCAGAGAGCTCTCTCTCTCTTTCTTTCTCTCTCTCTCTCTTTCCCCATTTACCAGCTCAAGTGTTTTAAATCATCTTGATTTGGGGCATTCATAAATTTGTCTGTTCTACTGCTCTTCTTGAAAGCTTCACACAGCCCCCAACTTAAAAGAGGGCAGAGACACAATATGGGAGGAGCTGGGCCCCAGATGGTGACATGGAAGACCACCCCTATTTGACTATGATGTGAAAAGAAAGAAGCATGCATTATGTTATGCCACCAAGAATTTATCTATTACAGCAGCTAGCCTTACCTTAACTAATTCATCCAGATATGGAAACTCAGTCCTCTGGGAAAGTCCAAGTTTCAGCCCCTTCATCCCATAGGTAAAGATACAGAGACTCAGATGGGTGAAGCTACCAAGATATGAGCATCATGGTCAGAAGTAGAACCAAGGTTTCCTATCCCTCAGTGAGGCTTTCACAAGTCATTAGGAGGACTGGTTCTCCATCCTTTGCTTGGCCTCATTACGACATTTACAGTGACTCCTGACGGCCATAACCAAGGATTGAGAGTGCCCAGGTGCTGGGTCACAGACATGCCTTTAAATCATCCTTCAGAATCCTAAAGGCAAAGATTGGCACTGAAACCCAGATGGGACTTTACAGCTGGAACAAAGTTGGTTAGAGAAGGTAAGTGACTCCATGTTTGGAAGGATGGTTGGACCCCAGGTATAGTTGCCAAAACCTTTTTTCCAGTTGGATCTTATAGCCAATCTCCCCCTCCTTTGCTCAAAGATAAGTCCTCCAAAAAGAAAAGGGTTTTCTTGCAAGGGAAGGATAAACTTCCAAAATCTCCATGGGAAGAAAGATCAAAGATCTTGTTCACCCAGTGTTCCCAGCACTTATCACAGTAAGCCCAAGGTATGGGCACTCAGTGAGTATTTAGTGAATGAACAAGTGAATAAAGCCATATTTCTTAATTAACATAGGGGCATGGGGTCATTTGTTGAAGATGCTGTCTTTACATCCAGCATTTGATTGATAATATTTGGCAAAACATGGGCTATTGTAAAGTAAATGGTGATTTTTCCCTTCAGTAAGGATGTTTCTGGGCCTTTTTTTATGAAAGAGTTGGTTGGAATTTCTTTCCTACTGATTTATTTGACCTGTCACATGTCACCTTTTGTTCAGAGAATAGAAGTGGTTGGCTTAAGTTAGTCAGATTAATGGTTCTAAAGGTTTTATTTTTATTTTAAGGGAACCCATTTTCAAACAAAATTGTGCATTAAACCCCCATATTATATAAAAAAGACCTGGGGTCCAGTGGTTAGGATTCCACGCTTCCACTGCAGGAGCCACGGGTTCCATCCCTGGTCAGGGAACAAGGATCCCGCATGCTGTGTGGCGCAGCCAAAAAAAAAAGGGGGGGGGGGCGGGAATTGGGGTTGGCAGAGGACAACAGTGGTTGCCAGAAGGAAGAAGGAAGCGGGAGGCGGGGTAAATAGGTGAAGGGGATTAAGAGATACAAACCTCCAGTTATATAATAAATAAGTCACGGGAATGTAATATACAGCACAAAGAATATGGTCAATAATATTGTGTTCACTTTTTATGGGGACAGATGGTTACTAGAATTAGCTTGGTGGTCATTTCATAATGTATGCAAATGTCAAATTATTATGTAGTACACCTGAAATTTACATGATATTGTACATCAACTAAATATTTCAATTTAAAATAATAGAATAAAACAAAATGAAAGAAATCGGGGGCTGGGAGGGCTGGTGCAGTTGAAGTGGGAGTGGAAATTGTCTTAGCAGTGTCTCCCTCTCTCCTCCTCAGCCAGTCCCTTTGGTATCTCCAGGGGGTATGTAGACAACCATGCTTTAAAACTCTTACCTCTCATAGAAGTAGCTGGGCCTTTGGTGGGGTTGGTTGGAAACCTGGCTGCCAGGGTGCTGCGAGTTGAGTTCTAGGCTGGATCTCTGAGAATGAGACCAAACTAAGAATAATTCACCCCTTACCTGGTCTTGGAAAGTCAAAAGGGTGGAAAATTAGAATTGGTGCCCAAAGGAGGTATGGCTGGCCTGAGGTCAAGTGTTGGACACTCTTGATCCTGTGCCTCCATATTTAGTTGGTCTGATCTCCTTCTCTGCTGGGAAGCTGCATGCTGCCCCAACTTACATGGTCCAAGTTTCAACCAAGCACTCGATACAGAACATGTAAGGTGCCAGCTCCTTACAAGAAAATGTTCTCAAAATATGATTTTTTGATGTTCCTATCTACATTAGTCAGGGTTCTTTCACTTGGAAGTAACAGTAGCCCAACGCAAACAAGTTTAATCAGGAAGAGAATCTATTGACTCATGAAATTGCAGAAAAGAACAAAATTAAAATGCAAAGGACAAGAATGAGAGCCTCTCTAGGAGACTCAAGAATGGGAACTGGATCCTCGATACTCTTGGTCCCCTTTTCCTCCATTTCTGCTGCTCCCAGTTTGATTCTATTTTCCCCTACAGACAGCTGATGCCATGTGATAGAGAAAAAAGGCTCTAGAAGTCCCTCCTTCTTATCCTTTAAGCTGCACAACAGAAAAAGATCTATGTCCTTTGTTCTCATTGCCAAAAGAAATGGCTCCAACATGCAAGCTTGGGTCACATGCCCAGCACTGGACCTATCACTGGGGCCAGGCAAACAAGGTACTATAATTGGCTGAGTCTGGATCATGTACCAACCCCTGTGGCCAGGTGATTGGGTAAGAAACTGTGATTGGCAGCCCCATCCCAATCACATGGTCAGAGTGGAAGAGGAACATTTCCCCAAGGATGTGCTGAACAGACAAAAACAGCAGATGTCCATCCACTGGTCACAGCCAACGCCTGGCTCAGGTGGTTTCTCAGCTTGCCGGTCCAATTTGTTCCTGCTCCTCAAATGCCCAAATTGTCTCCACCCAGCTCCTAGCTATCTTCCTAAGGAGAAGGATTCTGGGCATGTCTTGAGCAAATCATTTTAAATAAACATCATATAGATGGTACAGATTTCACCTTCACTTAATTAGTTGTATTTATGCTTATGAAACAACATGATGAATCTCTCCCTTCCTCCTTGTAGCCAGGGCACAGGACTCATTTAAAAGGCTCATGTTACTGCCCTTTGCTAATTATGGTAGATGGTTCTAACTTGCATCACAAAACAGAGTCTGTGTACCAAAGACTCTGGTACAAAGTCTTTGTACCAGACAAGGAAGAACAACATCTTTTTCCATGTTTCTGTAGCATCAACCCCCTGGGCTCCCAGTCTCTCCTCTGCCCCCGCAGCAGGCACCCAGAACCCTCAGGCTAGCAAGTTCATCCATGATGAGGTGACAGAGCCTTGCTGAGTTGGTGTTAAGGTTCTAAAAGAGGAGATGAGGAGGAAAGTAATGGTTAACCCAGTTGAAAAGCACTGATAGCAGATAAGCTGATGGGCATCACAGCAGATTGGGTAGGACTCAGGACAAATATGGGGAATACTTTTCAAATCACATTATCAAGTCTGAACTCCTTACTACCAATTTTCCAGTGCCACTGACCAAAATAAGGACCCCTCCTCCAAATTTAGAGTCAGATAATCCTGTGTTCAAACACAGATTTCATTACAGATTAGCTGAATCAAATTCCCTAACGTCTCTGAGCCTCAGCTTACCTGTCTATTTGGTGATAATGGCTACTTACTCATAAAGCTGTTGGGAGAATTTTAGAAAGACAGTGCACGTAAAATACAAAGCCTACTGTCTACACTTAGGAAGAGCTCAAAAAAGGTCAGCTCCCCTTGCCTTCACAACCCAAAGGTAAAGCTCCTTGAGGGCAGGGACAATGTCTATATTTTCAGCACACATTAAGGGGCTTGACATACAAAATGGTGTGCCAGTGTTTGATGAATGAATAAATGAGCAGGACTGCTACTACTTACATAATTTCTTCAGGGGCGTTTCATTTTCTCTGGTCAGAACAATTATTCTCTATTTGAGAGCTGATGTCTTCTATTCATGACAAGGTGGTATCACTTTGACTTCTAAGATTCAAGTGACATTTTCTCAAATGCCCTGAATGAAGGGAAGCACAGCACTGCCCCCAATCTCTTTGGAGATTCTTGGGGAGCCTCAAGTTCAGCTACAACCTGGGTTCCACTTCCACTAAATTGGTTCATTTTACAAATCATTCCCCTATTCTGCAGGTTCTTGTTTTCAGTTCTAGGTACTTCTGCTGTAAGCATCTTTGCCATAAACATCTTTGCTGCAAACATTTTTGCCTCATAACTACTTGGCCATAAGGCAATCTTGCCGTAAAAGATAACTGGTTGACAGTTTGGTTTCATTTCTTAGTGGACATAGGACTCCAATTTTTACATTCCATCAATCTTAGCCCTCATGATAGTCTATACAGTGATGAGTAGGCATGGCAATCTTAAAATAGTAGATGATAACTACTTATATGGACTTGGTAGAAAAGACAGTGATAAAACTTGCTGGAAGTGTGATTAAGAGAGTGTAAAGCCAGAGTGAATGCTGTACTAGAAAATGATAATGTATCGTTTGCAAATCCTTCAGTGATTTGAAGGTGTAGAGTTGAACCCACACCTTCCATAAAACTTCGGAACGTCTATCAGTGGACATGTGACAACCTGCTAAGAACAAACAGCTTTCCCAACGCGATACAAAGCTCAGGTACAAATATGCATCCTAGTATTTGGAAGCTGATGCCTCTCTTAATGAAGAATTTTATCAAAATGAAAAAGTGTGATGCCAAATGAGGAGACAAGTCAACAAGCAAAAAAAAAAAAAAAAAAAGTATAAAATACTGTGAATGAAAGACCTGGAAGACAAGTGCTTAGATACAACATGCAAAATAAAATCAGTTATTTGAGCAGTATTGCCATGAATTTACATGCATTTCAAATGTATTCAAATATTTTGTATTTTGCAATAAAGTCTTTTTAATTTTTGTTACCCATTTTTCATGTTTCATTATGTCTTTTTTAATGCCCCTCTTTTATTTTTCCTTATTTTATCTTTTACAACAAACCTGCCTTATGGTCAATTAGTTACGCAGCAAAAGTACTTACGGCAAAAATACCAGACATACTTTTTCTTCTTTCTGCACCATATCACCCCTCCTAATAAACACCCCAATCCATCAATCCCCCAAAATACTACCGCTAGACTATGTAAACCGAAGATTTTACCAAAGCTTTCAGGTAAGAAATTGCATGAGAGCATTTCAAATGATTTAGAATTTGATATTAGATGTTCCCATTCTCAAAAGCCCCAAATCCCTGATCAGCCACATGCCTGCACATTCTCCAGCATCCAGGCACGTGTCTGCCTCCCTCTCCTCATTCTCTTCTTCTGTCTGCTCTCAGGCACCTCCCCGCTCAATGCCCTATTATCTCGTCATCCCGCTGTCTCTTTGCAGACCAGCCCCTCAGGGACTCACACTCCACACCTACAGAAAACTCTAAATGTAAGACTCTCCTTGGTTCTAAACATAGACAGTTCTCTCCTAAGAGGAAGGAGCTCTGGAACCACCTTCGAAAAAATTTACTGCAAAGTACTTTTCCCTCCTGATTGTTCTGATTTAACACACTCCCTGGCTGCCAAGTGGTGTCTGAGCACTTTGGCTCCCTTCTTTAGATAATGCTTTTTATTTTTATTTTTTTGTGAAACATTTAGGATCTTCCTCACCACCATGGGAATCCTTTCAGCATCTCCAAATTCCATCATTAACATCTGCTGGTTTCACTGGGGATGGATGGGGGGCAGGTAGGATGCAAGAGTCCAAAGGAGAACTTGGATGAACTCCAGGATCAAGAATTGCTCAAAACTAAGATCACTGACGTTCTCGGTTTGGTTCCAATAAAGTACAGTCCTTCCTGCCAACTTTTAGTTTCCAACCTTGACTATTCATGGCCTGCATCTGCAGACACTGACACTGACCTTGTCATCAAGGAGTCTAGAATTTGTTCATCTAATATGGGTATTGGCCCAAACTTAGCTTCAAAGACTAGAAACAAGAGAGGAAGGAACATCCGGGGATGTAAGGGACTTGGAACCCTAACTAACTGTCCCCTAACTCAAAGTCTGACCTTTATCTAGAAACCTAATTGTTCCATCCCTTAGCGTTCTCCAATAGGAGATGTATTATTAGAATATAAGATTTATTATTATAAATAATAATAATATTTATTATTTACTATTATTATAAAGAAAATTTATTATTATAAGGAATTGGCTCACATGATTATGGAAGCTAAGTCCCCAGATCTGCTGTCAGCCAGCTGAAGACCCAGGAGAACTGATGATGTAAATTGCAGTCCAATTCCAAAGGCCTGAGAAGCAGGAAAGTCGATGGTGTAGCTGCAGGTCCAAAGGCTGGTGACTCGAGACCCAAGAAGAGCTGATGTCTCAGTTCCAGTCTGAAGAAAGGAAAAGACCAATGTCCCAGCTCAAAGCAGTCAGGCAGGAGGTGTTCCCCCTTACTTGCTGGAAGGTCTGTCTTTTTATTCTATTCAGGCCTTCAACTGATTGGATGAGGTCCACCCACATTAGGGAGAGTGACCTGTTTTATTCACTCTATTGATTCAAATATTAATCTTATCCAAGACACACCTAGAACAATGTTTAACCAAATATCTGAAGACCCCTTGGCCCAGTCAAGTGGACACATAAAATCAACCATCACACTCAGTTTCTCTTTCTTTGTAATAGGCATAATACTGACCACTTGGAGGCAATACTGATACAAATTGAAAAAGCACAACCAGTTAACATAGGTTTGAGATCTGAACCTCCCACTTATTGGTTGTGTGAGTTTGAGCCAGTCAGTCAATTTTGTGATACAGCTTCTTATTTGTAGAAAGAAAAGAAAGGAAGAAAGGAAGGGAGAGAGAAAGGAAGAAAAGGAGGGAGGAAGGGAGGGAGGGAGGGAGAGAGAGAGAAAGAGAGAGAGAGAGAGAAAGAAAGAAAGAAAGAAAGAAAGAAAGAAAGAAAGAAAGAAAAAGAAAGAAAGAAGAAAGAAAGAAAGAAAGAAGAAAGAAGAAAGAAAGAAAGAAAGAAAGAAAGAAAAGAAAGAAAGGAAAGAAAGAAAGAAAGAAAAGAAAGAGAGACAGAGAGGGAGGGAGGGAGGAAGAAAGGAAAAGAAAGGATAATCTTATCTGCCTATTAGTGAAGGGTTCTTATAAGGTTAAATCAGTGCCTCTCAACAATGGCCACAAAATGGAATTGCCTGGAGAGGACTTTTTTTTTTTTCTTTCAATTATCCTAGCCAATCTAAGGAATGAAACACGAATAAATTGCTAATAAGTCATGCCTTTTATTTATTTATTTATTTATTTATTTATTTATTTATTTATGGCTGTGTTGGGTCTTCATTGCTGTGCGAGGGCTTTCTCTAGTTGCGGCGAGCGGGGGCCACTCTTCATCGCGGTGCGCGGGCCTCTCACTGTCGCAGCCTCTCTTGTTGCGGAGCACAGGCTGCAGATGCGCAGGCTCAGTAGTTGTGGCGCACGGGCTTAGTTGCTCCGCAGCATGTGGGATCCTCCCAGATCAGGGCTCAAACCCGTGTCCCCTGCATTGGCAGGCAGATTCTCAACCACTGCGCCATCAAGGAAGTCCCTGGAGAGGACTTTTAAATGCTGCCCAAGCCACACCCCAGACGAATTAAGTCAAAAATCTCTGGAGGTGGGACCCAGGCATCAGTAATCAGTAAAGATCCCCGGTGATTCTAATGTGCAGTCAAGGTTGAGAACCCCTAGATTAAATGGATGTGAAACTGTTCCCCAAATGTTGGGAATTATCATTATTACCCTATGCTTATATCAGCCCTTCATGTAGTAAGAAGAAATCTCCTGTCTTAAGGCCACAGACTTTACACATATACACCAGTGCCCCATGTTGTTAAAATCAGAGCCACAAGGATAAAAGTGAGATCCAAGGTATTAACGGAAAACATCTCAATGGTCTGGCTCTACTCAATTTTCCTTAAAACGTGACTCTTAGAATTGTACATCCCAAGAACTGTGAAGAACAGTACAAATATATCATCTTCTTAATCTCCCTGCCTCCAGCCAAAGTGGTGCTTTGATCACACAGACAGACTGGGTTCCATAAGTTCTCTGGGGTGGGCGTGGGGACTCCATCACCTGCCATTGCCCACTGGCACTTTAGCCAGTTTCCCTCTGGCCCTTGCTCAGGCCTCACAACCCCTTTGCCTGTACATGAGTGACCCCTGCCCAGCTGTGCATTGCAGAGCCAACTGAGAACACACATAACCTTGGAAGCCTTTCTGTATTCCACGGACCCTTTCTTTTTTTTTTTTTTTTTTTTTTTTTAAAGGTTAGACTTTATTTTATTGCCTAGATTCTATTTTTTTTAAAATTAATTTATTTATTATTTATTTATTTTTGTCTATGTTGGGTCTTCGTTTCTATGCGAGGGCTTTCTCCAGTTGCGGCAAGCAGGGGCCACTCTTCATCGCGGTGCGCGGGCCTCTCACTATTGCAGTGTCTCTTGTTGCAGAGCACAGGCTCCAGATGCGCAGGCTCAGTAGTTGTGGCTCACGGGCCTAGTTGCTCCGTGGCATGTGGGATCTTCCCAGACCAGGGCTCGAACCCGTGTCCCCTGCATTAGCAGGCAGATTCTCAACCACTGCGCCACCAGGGAAGCCCCACAGACCCTTTCTTGACTGTCTTTTACTGACATCTCCTCTTTCATCCTAGGCCGTTGAAAGAAGAGGAGCCCAGCATGCAGCAGGTGTGCCCACAACTGGGCTGACGCTGCTTTGTGGGTGGCCTCGGGCTGTCCTGCTGGATGAAGTGTCTCCCCAGCTAGGTTATTAAGCTTGTTTGGGAGTAGGATCATGTGATCTAGATTCCCGCTCCATGAAGCACAGCATCAGTATCACCTGGGAGCTTGTTAGGAAAACAGCATCTCAGGCTCCAGCCCAGACCTACTGAACCAGAATCCTCATTTTAACAAACCACCCAGGTGATGTATATGCATGGAAATTTGAAAAGCACTGATCTATAGGTTTTATGTGTCCAGACAGGTCGTTGAGTCATTCAAACAAATAGATGGTTACCAAGCACTGTGCAAGGATCTAGGAATATAACTGTAAATGGAAACCAGTCCTGATGCTCAAGGAACCCACGGTGGAGTAGTGAGGGAGACAGACTGTGACAACATAGTCTGCTAAGTGCTAATGTAAGGATAAGTGGAGGATGCTGTGGGACCATGGACAAGGAGCTCTATGATGGTTTTAAAATGTGTCCACAAACTCTCCTCCTTTCAAGAGGTAGAGCTTAGTTCTCTTCCCCTTGAGTGTAAGCCATATTTAATGCGTCACTTCTAGCCAATAGAATATGATAGAAGCCACAGTATGTGACATCAGCCTCTGGGACATTGCCTTACCTTGCGCAAGCTGCTATAACAGAATGCCAGTGGGTGTTTTATAAACAACAAACATTTATTTCTCACAGTTCTGGAGACTGAACTGAAATCAGGGTGCAAACATGGTCAGGTTCTGGTGAGGACCCTCTTTCACGTTACAGACTGTGATTCTCTTGTCATAGTCTCATATGGCAGAAAGAAGGAGAGGGAATCCTTGGGGTCCTGTTTATGAGGGCACTAATCCCACTCCCGAAGCTTCCACCCTCATGACCTAATCACCTCCCAAATTCCCCACCTCCTAGAATTGGGGGTTAGAACTTCATTATATGAATTTTAGGGGTACATAAACATTTAGTTCACTGCAGACATAAAAAGCATTGTAGCTTCCTCCCAGCTGTCTCTTGGACCACGCTGGGGAATCCAGCTACCAAGTTGTAAGGACATTCAACAGTCCTATGAAGCAGCCCATGGGGCTAGGGACTGAGGCCTCCTGCCAACAGCCATATGAGTGAGTTATTTTGAAAGCAGATCCTCTAGCCCTCATCAAGTTTCAGATGACTGCAGCCCCGGCCAATGTCAAGACTAAACTCACGAGAGACCCTGATCCAGAACAAGCCAGCTAAGCTACTCCTGAATTCCTGACCCACAGAAAACGTGAGATAATAAATATCTGTTGTTTTAAAGTGCTAAATTTGGGGGTAATTTTTAAAGCAGCAATAGAGAACTAATACAAGTACCTAAACACATCCTGAAGAAATATTCCTTCCCCAAAGGAAGTAATCTCTAAGACCTTAAGGATGAGTGGGATTTAGGCAATATAGGCAGGAGAGAGTGTTCCAGAGAGGCCCACAGCATGTGCAAAGGTCTGCTAGGGAGTGCGTGGTACTTTGCAGGGACCACAAGTGATTCAGATAGTGAAGGGGGAATAGTGATGGATAACACTGGAGAGGTTGGCAGGGACCAGGTTATACAGGGCCATGAAGAGGAACCTCGACTATCATGAAGACCATGTAGGATTTTCATCAGCACAGCGCGACGTGGTCAGATTCATGCTTTGTAACATCTATCCTGGTATCTTAGGAAGACCAGGTTGGAAGCGAGTCCAGATGGGAAATGGGGAGACCAGAGAGGAGGCTACTGCAGAGTCCAGGTGGGGAACTATGGCAACTGGACTGAGGCAGGGCTTCTATAAACATGACATGATTATTACTGCTTTCGGATGTGACCGCACAGGGGACAGGAGTCTTCTGTGTCTGCGCATGCATATTCATGCTCAGCATTTGCTGGCTGGGAGTATGCAACCTCAGGTAGGGTGTAGAGGTGGAAGGTAAGATAATAACAGAGTAATTGTGTACAGGCACACCTTATTTTATTCTGCTCCACTTTATTGCACTTCACAGATATTGCATTTTTTTTAAAAAATTGAAGGTTTGCAGCAACCCCACATCAAACAAGTCTACTGCATCATTTTTCCAACGGCATTTGCTCACTTCATGTCTCCATGTCACATTTTGGTAATTCTCATATTTCAAACTATTTCATTATTATTATATTTGTGATGGTGATCAGTGATCTTTGATGTTACTAGTACAACTCACTGAAGGCCCAGATAATGGTTAGGCTTTTTTAGCCATAAACTATGTTTTAATTAAGGTATGCAAATAATTTTTCTAGACATACTGCTATTGTACACTTAATAGACTACAGTATAATATAAACATAACTTTTATATGCACTGGGAAACCCAAAAATTTGTGTGACTTGCTTTATTGCAATATTCACTTTATTGCAGTGGTCTGGAACTGAACCTGCAATGTCTCTGTCATGCCTCTGTCAGGACACTGGCCAGCACCCCCTACCACCTCCAGACACCAAAGCTATGGAAATTTGGATCTTTCCTTGGAGAAAGCTCCAAGGGAAACTGAGTCCAAGAGGCCTCATTTTAGGAGGTGGAGACAATAAAAGCTCCTTCCTTGCCCCCTCACTCTCAAAAGACCTTTTTTCTGTCCAGAATAGTCAAATCTATAGAGACAGGAAGTAGATGAGCGGTTGCCTGGGGCTGGAGGTGAGGGTTGGGATATAAGATGGTGATAGCTAAAGGTTACAGTTTCTTTCGGAGGTGATGAAAACGTTCTAAAATTGACTGTGGTGATGATTTTTACATATGTGTGAATATACTAAAAACCATTGAATGGTCGAGTTCTATAGTAAGTGAATTATATCTCAATAAAGCTGTTTTTTAAAAAAAGACAAACTTTTTTTCATACTTAGTGGAGAATATAGAAGCATCGGATGGAAATGCTGCTTGACATTAAATCATATATTCATTTGATTATTGTTTACCTACCTCAGATAGAGGTACCTACCTCATGAGGACAGAAAATTTGTTTTATTCACCACTGGTTCTCCAGAGCCCAAAACAGAGCCTGACACATAGCAGGTGCTTGGAAAAGATTTGATGAATGAATGAACATCTTGACCAAGACTACCAGTCTCTTAAGCAAATCCTCTCCTTGTTCTAATGGAGTAAGTGTCCCTCCTCCTTTCAAAGGTCTCTGGGGTGATACTGCCTTCTATAAGAGTAGCTTGGAGGAGGCTGCCACAATAACTTGTGATATTGGCATTCATGCAGAACCCTGATTCTTAGCAGCCTAGGGATTCAACCATCACACCAGGACGCTCTTCCTCCATTTGACACTATCCCTTTTAAACTAGCTAAGCAGCACCAGTTAACACTCATGAATCCAATTTTCATGAAATTGGACAAGCAGACACAGAAGTTCACAGAGCAGAACAAATTACTGGAAACCAGAGTGAAATACCTCTTCCAGCTTCTTAGCCTGCTAAGGGCCCTTCCAGTGGGAATTGGAAAGCAGGTAGCAGTTCAAATTCACCTTGCATGCAGACTGCTGTCTTACCATCATCAGAGGCTTGAGAAATGAAAGGTCATGTAATAACAAGCCCTTTCAGGCTTGTTGGAGCTGGAGCACAGTGAATCAATCATGGCACCCCTTCTGGTTGGTAATTCCTGATGCCTGGCCACACACATACGTCCTCTCATTCAACCTTGAGATTTGAGCAGAAATGGAATCTTCCATCTGATGACTGAGAATATGAAGGTAAAAGGAGTCAGCTGACTGGCTTATGGACCCAGAGTTGGTGGAGTCCTTGCAGTAAACCGGCTAAGCCCGTGAATTTTGTTTTTTTGTTTTGTTTTGGTTTGGTTTGGTTTGGTTGTTTTTAAAATTTTTTCCAAGTAGAGTTGACTTACAATGTTATGTTAATTTCTGCTGTACTGTATAGCAAAGTGACTCAGTTATACATATATATATTCTTTTTCATATTCTTTTCCATTATGGTTTATCACAAGATATTAAATATAGTTCCCTGTGCTATACACTAGGACTTTGTTGTTTATCCGTCCTGTATATACTAGTTTGTATCTGCTAATCCCAAACTCCCGATCCTTCCCTCCCCCACCCCACCTCCCCCTTTGCAACTGCAAGTCTGTTCTCTATGTCTGTGAGTCTGTTTCTCTTTCGTAGTTATGTTCATTTGTGTCATATTTTAGATTCCACATATAAGTGATATCATATGGTATTTGTCTTTCTCTTTCTGACTTACTTCACTTAGTATGATAAAATCTAGGTCCATCCCTGTCACTGCAAATGGCATTATTTCATTCCTTTTATGGCTGAATAGTATTCCATTGTGTGTGTGTGTGTGTGTATATATATATATATATAGATACCATGTCTTCTTTGTCCATTGATCTGTCGATGGACATTTAGGTTGTTTCCATGTCTTGGCTATTGTAAATAGCTCTGCTATGAACATAGGGGTGCATGTATCTTTTTGAGCTAGAGTTTTGTCTGGGTATATGCCCAGGCATGTAAGCCCATGAATTTTGAAGTCAAACCCAAGTTTGAATACTAACTTTGCCAATCACTCTCTGACCTTAGGCTGATTAGCTATCTCCAAGACTCAGTTCTCTCATCTACAAATTAAGTAGCAACTACAAATTAACTTCTCAGTGCTAAATAAGATAATGCATATAAAGCATTTATCACAGGTCATGGCAAAAAGTATATTCTCAATAAACGTTAGCTTGAAAAGAAACCACTTAGGCTCTTTCTATCCTATGTTTTGTGAAAAACTCTAATACACCATGTTCTGATCAATAACCATCCCAAGCCTTCAATTCCCTTCCCTAATTCCTCCTGAATGAACCTCAGGTCAGATGATAAGATGGGCATTCAATCCACAATGCATATATCCCTTCACCTGACATTTTCTGAAGGATGAATGGATAGATGAAGAGATAGATGGGTGATTGAGAATTAGTCATTGAATTACTGAACAAATGTGGAGGTGAATGGATGAGTGGCTAACAAAATTAATGAGTTAATGAATAAAAAATAGCTAACATGTATATTACAACCTCTGTGCACCATATAAAGGTCTTTAGTTGGATTGTGTTTCAGGTCTTGCCCAATGGTCCCATTCCCAGTGATACTTTCCACCATGCTCTCACAAATAATGTCAGCTTCTCTATCTCCCTCCATAGTATTAATATATTTTTATATTTTTATTGTCTGTCTATTCCTACTAGAATATAATCTCCATGAGGGCAGGGATTTTTTGTCTATTTTATTTACTTTGGTGCCTTCAGCACCAAGTATAGTACCTGACAAATAGGGAGCTCTAACCCTGGATAAATATTTGTTAAATGTATGATGTACCTTAATGCTCTCAGCCAACCAATGAGGAAGGTACAATTTTTGTTCTTGTGTGACAAATGAAGAAACTGAAACCCAGAAGTATAATTTGTCCAAGGGCATACAGCTAATAAGTGACAGAGCCCAGATTCCTACTGACCCTAAAGGATACTCTTGACTATTGTCAAAAAGAAACAACAGGCCCAAAATGGAGTCACTTGCGCTAAGCCCACATCACCACCGAACCAGGGCTTGATACCTAACCTAATTACAGTTTCAACCTCCCCCAGAAATGTAGTCTTAACCAGTCAGTTTGGAATTTCCTGGACAGTGCCAATGAACTAATCTGCCACATAGACCCTCTCCATTCCCCCAGAGAAAGATGAGGTAATCAGCCCTTTCCTTATCCCTTCCCACTTCTGCCCTTAAAAGCCTTTCATTTTATACAGCTCCTCAGAGCTCCTTTCTACTTGCTGGATGGGATGCTACCTGATTTATGAATTGTTCAATAAAGCCAATTAGATCTTTAAAATTTACTCAGTTGAATTTTCCTTTAACACTATTAAGCAGCATTACCTCATTTTAGAATGAATGAATGCAGGTCAACTCTTTTGAAGACTTTCCCTGGCTTCAGCTGAAGTTCTAACAACAGAACACAGCTGGTCCTTACCTATCTTTTTCTTCCCAGGAGGAACCATGATTGAACAAGGATTGCTGAGCTTTGCTGAGAAGAGAAGGGGAGGTGCTAGCTTTCCTAGAGGCAGGCCAGACTCAGAGGTGTGGTCAGAGAGTGATGGACTCGAGTCTCTTTGTTTCAGCTTACAAACTTCAATTGGCTGCTAAGAAACTGTACAAAGGGAGGCCCATTAGAAGCCCTCAGAACCCACACACAGTTACATAATACCAGACCCTTCCTTTATAGAAATGCAAATAGTGCAAGTCCAAGACCGGCCTGTAATCTGTGCTGCCTGGGATAAGGGGATTTCTGATAGGAGCCCCCAAGAAATCCCATCTCATGGGGGATGGGCTGTGGAGGAACCAAAGGATTGGGGGAGGGGTCTTCCTTCGATGCCACTTCCAAAGGACTTAAATATTAATATGCAATCCAATCCCCACTCCACAATAACCAAATCTTACACAATCGGTACCCACACTAATTAATTCAGTGATCCTGTTGTGTTATTTCTAGCACTGCTTTTCTGGCATTTCCGATCAATAAGCAGGGAAAGTGATTTTATGGCCCCAAATGTTGCAAAACCATGACATTTTTCTCATCAAGTTAAGTAAGTACCTCTCACTCCTGGAACTATTTCCTGATCTGTACTTATCAAACCTAATTCAGACAAGGGGGTCGCCAGGAGTAACTAAGTAATCTCTGGGTGGCCCTGTATACCCCAAGCCAGCTTTGGTTGGAATCTCCTGATATGGACAAGAACGCGATTCCTGGTCAGCAGAGAAAGGTAGGTTTTATGATTCGTTGTTCCAAATGACAAGTGACTTGTAGCCAGGATAACTCACCCACAACTACCTAACCCATGGCAATCACAATGCCTTACAGTCAATACATTTTACTCCACACGTATTTATAGAGCATCTACTATGTGCTAAACACACAGTTTAGTTTTCAAGGGGATGAGGGTACAACAGTGAACCAAAGACACAGCAGCCCCATCCTCTTGGAGTTTACATTGTAAGAGAGCAGAGAGGTAATATATATGTAAATAAATAATATCAGTTATTGACAAGGACTATGAAGAAAATAAAGCACAGTGATACGATAGAGAAGGCATGAATAAGGACAAGGGCAATCACACATCTTGACTGAACCAGGACTATTGTCCTGGCTTAATTGTTATAGAGGCCCTTTCACTCCTATAAGTGCTCTAGATTTGATCATAAATTATATGGTCACCTTATTAGTGATCCTATAGTCATTGGCTACATTAGACAAGGTGGTCAGGGAAGGCCTCTCTGAGGAAGTGACAATTCTGCTACAGCCTGAATAATGAAAATAAGTCATCCTGGGAAGGGTATCTTCGGCTGAAAGAACCAGAAGTACCAAGTCTGGAGGGAGAAATGAGTTTGACTTATTGGAGAAACGAAGAGGTCAGTGTAGCAGAACCACGATGAACGGAAGGGAGGGTACGAGATGAGATTGTAGAGATGAGCAGGGGTCTGATACATCTTAAATTTAATTCTAAGTCGTATGGGGACCCATTGGCAGTTTTAAGCAAAGGGGTGACATGAGTCAAAATTTTAAAAGATGGCTCTGGCTGCCACAAGGAGAACGGATTTTAAAAGGCCGTGGGTCAAACAGAGGGATCAATTGAGATGGTATTGCCACAGCCAAGGTGATGGAAGGTGAAGGCTTGAAGGAAGATGGTAGCGGTGGAGACGAAGAAACAGAAACAGACCCAGGCATGTTTTTGAGGGAGAGCTCATTGGACTTACCAATGGCTTAAATGCACAGGGCATGAGAGAAGGGGAAGAATCCTCACTTTTGATGGGAGCAACTTTGGGACTGGGACGCACGGGGCCCAAGAGTTGAGTGGAGACAAGACAGACTGAGCACAGAGCGAGTAGGGGCGATTTGAGGAGGGACTGCTGTGAGCCAGACACTGCAATGATTACTGTACACCTGAAGCTCGTTAATCCTCACAGCAACCCCATAAGGTAGACAAAAAATGGGAGCAAGGATTCACTGCCCCAAAATATACCTCTTTAGCATAAAGATTATTTTAGGCTGATTAAAGAAACAGCAGACGTAGGAAAAGTTCTGAAAGCAGAGTAGAAGTTATCCTTTTGTAAGAGACATTTATACTTATGAGGGAAATCTTCATCTGTAAGGGTGTCTCTCTCTCAGTACCAGGAAGAAAAGGTGGTTCTAAATCACAAGAAACTCGTCTCTAGGGAGAAAGTGACTTAAATCTGTATAAGAACCACACCCTTGTTTACTAAGCTTTGCCTGATAACCTCCCATACCTGAACCACCCCCTCCAACATCTTCCTTTTTCTTTAGCTGGAGACGGTTTTTAAGGTAATGGCTTGGGCCATGTTGGGGAGTTACTCAATTTTCCTCAGTATCTCCCATGTATACAGAAGGTATACATGTTATTAAACTTCTGTTTGTTTTTCTCCTATTTATTTGTCTTTTATTTCAGCGGTTGAGAGGGGAGGTCCTCAGCCAGGAAACTAGAAGGGTAGAGGGAAAATTACTTTTCCTCCCCTACAATACCATTATTGCCTCTGTTTCACAGGTGAAGGAATAAACCTCGAAGATGATAATGATTTGCACGTGTAACTAAGCTGTGGTTCAAAGATGTGCACCAGGATTCATGTAATATCACATCCTAGAGGAAATAGGGCAGAATTTCACACTCATACATACACACACACACACACACACACACACACAGACTGGCCCCATTTTGCCCAGATCTAGGATTTTTACTTTGAAATAATCTTTAGATAATATTTCAGTGGTTGGATGGAACTAACCTTAGGGAAATGTTACAAGGCAATACTTTAGAGGAGGGCAAGGAGGAGGAATTTCCAGGGTAGGGCTGTACCTTCCTTTCAGACTCTAAAGAATAGGAAATTCAGTCCAAAGTCTTGGCCGAGCAACTGAAAGAACCTCCAAAGATAATGTTAAAGAACAAAATCCAACAGAGTAATTTTTTAACATTTTTCTTGGTTTTATTCCATGATTCATGAATCATGCATCATCTAGCACACAGAAAGGAGCTCTGAGGCTCTGTACGAAACGAAAGACTTTTATAGGCAGAAGGGAGCAGAACAAGGAAGTTATACTAGACAAACTAGGATTGGTCATGGCAACGTCACTTTCCTCCAGGGGCTGGTGAGGGTCTATCAGCGATGGCCTCACTAGTGCTGAGCAGGTGATCCCTGATTACATTAAGATTCCACTTCCGGGAGGGCTGAAACTGTGCTGAAATTGAATCTCAGCTTGGTGATGTAGGGCTTAGTATAAGCAACTCCATTTGGGGACTGTGTTGTCTTGTTTTTAACAATAATACTTTCCAGGAAAAAGGCTTAGAACGAAGGATCCAGCCTCCAGGATGGTGCTAGAATCACAGGATGAATAGAGAGCTTTTTTCAAGAACCTTAAATTCTCCACTTGAGCCAAACCATTTCCTTTTGAAATCCCAAGCCCTACTAAGATCCCCCCCAACTCTGAAGCAGACAGAACACTGACGTCAGAAGAGATTTCCACAGGCCCATCGCATGGACCAAAGCTTGTTCGCCACTGGAGAGTCCCAGCATCCTGGAACGTCTGCTTTGTCCAGATGGGACTGTCTGTTGCAAACCTCACTGTTAGTCTCACCTTGAGAGTATCTGGCTTTAATCCAAACTGGTCCTGACCAGTCCAGCCTTTGGTGACAGCACCATCATTTATCCCAGGGGCCATGCTTTCTCCCTGCCGTCTGGCAGAGAATTATTTGATTAGCTGAAATACAAGGAATGTTGGGCTCAGGGAGGAGAGGAGAGAATCCACCATGGTCTCAGGAAACAAGAGGAGGCTGGACGCAGTTTAAGACAAATCCTATTAGCAATAACACGGATCGGTGGAAAGATTCTGTTCAACAACTCTGAGGACAGACAGGAATGTGACAGGAGAGAAGTGCTGAACCTGTCAGGTTAGATGATAAAAAGTCAGTTCAATTTCAATTTTCTAGATGTGGGATCAGTGCCGCTATTCTTGTTGCTTTTAGCCTCAGAGAGAGAGTGACGCCAGCCCAGAGGTTGTCAAAGCCCTCACAGAGCAGGAGTATTTGCTTTTTTTTAAAAATGAAAACATAGCTGCGGCCTCAGCGTGGGAGAGTCCACCTCCCAGAGGCATTTTGGAAATGTGTGGAAGCTTTGGGTTGTCTGATTGTTGGAGGTACGGTACCATGCATATTGAGAGCGTGGGACCCATGCCACAGAGAGGACCACTTCAGCCCATGCAGAATTGCCCAAGTCCCAGCTGACTTTCTAATGTCCCTCTGGACACTCAATCAGTGAAAAACTTATTTATAAAGTCTACTTTCCCTAGAAACACAAACTTAATTTTTCACAGTCTTAATTTATACTGAAATGTCTGTGGACTAAATTGTAAACCTCACTTTGTTTTATTAAGAACACTACCAGCAGTTCCTTTACTATTTCAGGAACCCCCATCACTGGTGGCGAAGCCACTCAAGGTACGAGAGTCCCCAGTAAAACACACCTGTGTCAGTTGGTTTCTGAAAGCAACCCATTCGTGGTGAGTCTAGATAGAGATGCAAGAATCTGCCTTCATCATCTCTTCTATATTCACAGCCAAGCAGTTACCTATTGAAATACAAATTATTTTATACAAATTACTTTTCTGTTATTCTCCTGTATAATATAGTTAAGGCATTCTTTAACTTTTTATGAAATTATGTGTAAGTGAGTTATATAACCTATGAATTTCATTTCATGTAAAGGGGATATCACAAAATATTAGTTATGAAAAAAGGGCATACAGTCTGACAAGGTGGAGAACCATAGAAATACAATGAAACAACATTATTAAAGAAAATTTTGAAGAAGAAAAAAAAATCACCCTAGTCAGCCATTTTCAGTCTTTCAATATTCCTTCCCAGTTCTCTTTCCCACACATACCCACTTTTGAAGAGTTGCAATTATAGTTCACATAACTATATAGTCCTAGCTGCAATCATAGTTGCAATTAAAGGTTGGCTATTCGCAGCGACCCTTTAAGGAAATCCATCTGATGGATATGGAATCTGAGGCTCAGAGAATTTCTGTATCTTCGCAGCATTTATGAGCACCTGAGCCAAGTTTTCACTCTAACTTTGATTTCAAAATGAGCTGCTCCCAAACCAAAGTCTGTTTTCAGAATAAATGTTAGCTTTTGCTGGAGCAAATGATTCTTGGATACAAACAGTAGAGGCCAAGGATTTGGGAAAAGGAGAAGACTGGGAGGAGGTGGAAAAGAAAGAAACAATGGAGGGGTAGAAAGTGGAGGAGGAAAATGTGGAGGGGGCCTGGCGGATAAGGGAGGTGGAGAGGGTATGGATGGAAGGGGAGGAGAGAGAGAGAGCAGGAAGGGGATAGATGAGTAAGTTCGATGTTGTTTTCCCACAAGAAAGAAAACGTGATTTAATTCTAGAAATTTACAAGCCAAGATGAAACAAAAACGCAACGTGGAAAACCAAACAAGACCAGCCATCCGAGACTACATGGTCACGACCCAGAGCAACCCAAACCAGCAGCAGGTGTGTCCAGTCTGGGCAGGATCTGGGTCTGTTTCCAGCGCCTGCCCCTAGTCTTGACTGAACCTTGTCAGCTGGCCCTCCCCAGGGCTGGCCTGGGGTCCACTCTGAACCTCAGAAGTTGGGGCTGAAGGCGAGGCCTGCAGCTGAGGTCCCCTGGTTTGTGGAGGCCGACACCCAGCCAGCTGTAACCCAGGCCTTCCTCAGGGGGCTGCAGGCAGGTGCCACCCTTCACTCTTTGCTGCTCGCTCTTGATTGGCCACATCGGGAACACTGGGGGGCCGATGGGGCTGGGGGATCTCATGGAAATACTCGTGTACGAGGCTGTCTTCCGAGTTGAGACCCTCCACCCTGGGAAGCAGGTCACAGGTGGAAGTCCAGGTCTGAGAAAGGCGCTTGTTACAGGGGTGCTTGGTGAAGGTCATCTTCTTGACTGCGGGGAGGTCTTTGTAACCAGGCTAGATTTTCTCACGGGGGGTCCACAGGTCCTCAAACACTATGTTGAGCTAATTGATTTCCACCTTCCCGGGGAATAGTGGCTTCTGAGTCAGCAGCGCCCCCAAAGATGCAGCCTACAGACCACGTGTCCACTGGTGTCCTATTCCTCGGCACCAAGCAATCTCTCTGAGGTGCAGCACCACGGGGTCACGCTGACCAGGTGTGACCTTCAGTAAGGGTGTGGCCAGACTCGCACCTGAGGACGCCCGCCTGGCTCAGCAGCAGTTTGGACATCTGTGCTGGATCCAGTTTGTCCTGCAGACGCTTCGCCAGTGTAGCAGCTGGAGGGAGCATCAGGGTCTTCGCCTCCCCGAGGAGAGGCTGCTTCATGGTCTCCATCAGGCTCGAGGTCATGGTCTACGCAGCTCATCACGGTGTAGATCTGTCCACGTTGCTGGCCATGGCCATTCCTCCGACAGGTGATAATGCTGGGGTGCTGGGCCTTGAGGATGAGGCTGACCTTCCCCAGCAGCGTAATCAGAAGCCCTTCTTCTTCTCCACTTGCAGCCCCTTCAGAGCCGCAATCCGTCTGTTTTCTTGTCCTGTGCTCTGTGCACCGCCCCGTCAGTGCCTCCTTCCATCCTGGCCAGGCCCTGGTTTCTTCCGACGGCCCTGCAGGCACGTGGGTGCTGGGCGGCTCCTGTCTGAGCTCAGTGGGCGCCTAGGTTGGGAGTCGCAGGAGGTCTCCTCGGGTCCCGGTGCTGCTCTGCGGGGAGCCCTCACCCACCGCAGCCTCCCTCCCCTTCTTCACTTTCCCAAGCCCTCGGTCAAACTGTGACTCCGGAACAACTACAATATGGTTTTCTTTCCCTCCCTCTTCATCTCCACTCATTTCGGGTCCAGACGGGTCCTCGGAGTTGCCCCCCGCCCCCTCCACCCCCCACGGCTCCCCCCACCCCCGCGCACTCTCCTCTTCCACCCCAACCCCACGCCCAGCTCCTCTTCCTCCTCAGAACCTGAGCTGGATTCCACGGGCAAGGACTCAGCTCAGCCGGTTCTCCTTTCAACGTCGCCGATCCCGTGTAAGGCAGACAGCAGGTCTCTCTCCCCCACTTCCTCCTCTTTTACGGGCTTCGCGCGGGGCCCCAGCTCACGCGGCTGTGTCCAGTGGCCGTGCCTTCACTTAACGTCACGTCCGCTCTCAGGTCCAGGGGCGGATGTGCAGCCTCGCGCTCCCTGCGCTCCGGCTCCTCCTGCTGCCTCATCTTGCTTCCTCTCTAACTGCTCCGGGTGGCCCCGCCTCTCCTGGAATGTTCTCTTGCCATCTCCCTCCTCCTTTGTCTTTCTCATTCCAGCAGGCTTTATCCTGTCCTCCTCAGTTTTCTTTCACTCCAGCAAGCTTCCCGCCTTCTGCTGAATGACTACGATGCCTGCATTTCTCTTTTCCTCTTTCCTGTGATGAGCCTTTTCTTCCTGAAATATTTTCTAGGGTGGTTTGATAGCCAAAGAATCATCGTCCTCTCCTCTATCTTCCACGGAATCCTCTCTTGTGTAGGACGAGACCCTCTTCGCTATGTCCCTGAGGTGGTGCCTCAACTTCCCTTCCTCAAAGGAATCACACTTCGCATCTGGGTCATCAGAATTTTTTTAAGGGTTTTATCTCTGCTTTCTCCCCTTGTTCCTTCCATGGTTCCTTTGCCTGAAGACGTTCATCTGAAGTTTTCACTTTCCAGGAGTTCTTTGCCTCACCCATTTGAGTTAAAACACCCTATGCTGCCATCACTGGTCTCAGAACCTGAGACCAGAACCTGGTCACTTCCTGTGTTAGCACAGACTGATTTTTTTAAACCAACCTAAGTTATTTATTTAAGCCATCTCCTGCCATCAACAAAAGGAGGGAAAATCAGTATGCTGGTAGGAAGGGAAGGAGACGCGGAGGGGAGAAGCTGGAGGAGATGGAGGGTGGGGAGATGGGACGGGGGAGATGGAGGAGCCAGGGGAAGACCCAGAAGTAGCATCGGGCCCCAGCTCTGCCATCTCTGTGACTATAGGTGAGACACTTCTCTCTGTGTCTACTTTTCCATTTGCATGTCTGCCTCATAATTGCACAAGGTTGTAGTAAGGCCAACCAGCATGATAGATGGGAGAGAACACTGGAAAAGTTCAAAGGCCTGACACAGAGGTGGAAAGGGCCATGTGCTAGCTTCCTTGTGGAGACCTCGCCACTGGATCCTCCACACACCGCAAGCCCAAGTGGGTATGTTTGTGGTTATCCTGTGTGTGCCTCCTCTCACATCCCCACCTACAAATAGGTAATTTCAGAGGAAGCAACTGAAATCCACCCATCACCAAGCAACTCATATGCTATGATTTCCCCCCAGCCTACTGCCATTCCTGTGCTACGAGAATAGCCTTGGCCAGACCAGAGGGATGCACAAAGCATTTGTCACTGAGGTCCACTGAATCCTATTAGCAATTTTCTCCTTTGTTAGCAATTCACATTGCATATTAGCATTCATTTTCATATCATATTAGTATTCATCACAAAAGGCTAATCCCATTAGCACTTTTTACGTTGTGTTAGAGAAAACAAATAATCACTTTGTACCAATGCGTCACTGCAACAAGAATGGCCTTGTTCATCTGCTGCTTTTCTATTTACTCCAGATCTGCCCCACCTCTCTCGGCAGAATTACCTACTAATAGAGAACACTCATGGATTTAGACTCTATGAGCCATGTGAGCTATTCCAGAGCTGGGATTTGCCCTTCCAAAAATTCCCATTCATTTAATATTTATTGAGCTTATACCTGTACCAGGTATTGTGTTAAATGCTGGAGATGGAGTGGCTAGTAAGACTCTATGAAAAAAAGACAAATAAATATTTTCCTCAGGTTACAGTAATATATAAACAAATTGCAAGGGAATGTTTAAGCAAACTTTTTTAAAGCACTTTGTACCGGGTTGAACCTATAAGAAATAATCCTGCATTTTTATTATATTTCATAGTTCAAGATTGTCCTTATTCTTGATTTGTTTCTGAACAAGTAAGGTGTTTTGAGCATTTTGAGGTTTGCAAATGTGGAAATTTAGAGAATGAACACAAAATTTAAATAGCTTTTACTTCTTTAAAACAATGAGCCTACTTTCTTATATTTTCAGATTTTCTCAAAGTAAAATTGACCACTCCTCACTTATTAGGTTCAAATACTGAAATTATTGCAATTTCTGGTAAATGCCTCATTTACCAAAGGAATGGCTATTAGAAACTTTATGTGGGTATGTCACCTGCAGGTCCCCATGGTTATGCAGATAAAATGTAAAGATGGGGGAAAGAGACTTTGTCAACTGTAAAGCTTGCTACAGATGTGTAGAGCTGTAAGTATAAATCAAGTTGATGCCTTGTGCCAGGGAAAAACACGATGAAGACCAAGAGTTCTTAAATACTCTCGTGCAGAAGAAATCTTCAGCTGTCTGGTGAAGCCTATGAACCCCATCTCAGAAAAATTGGGTTTTTAGATGTATAAAGTGAAGTACATAGTGATTCAAAAGAAACATTATATTGAACTACAGTCACCACAATATTTTTTTAAATTATGATAAACCAATATATGAGGTTCTTTTTAAAAAAAATTAATGGAAAACTTAATCCAGTTGAATGACTAGCTGCTCCAGTAATGACTGGTACTCTTGAAGAGCTTAGTTAAAGAAATCACTCATTACTTAAACACAGATCAAGGTAAAGAGAGGCCTGGTCCATAGAGGTGATGAGGATGAGGATGAGGATGATGAGGATGATGATGATGACAGCAATAACTCTATGACCTTTTGGACTCCAGTTCTTCACCCCTTTCTGTATCCACACACTTGCCATAAAACTTTGCAATTCATCCTACGAAAGGGAGGGTGTATTTCCTACTCTGACTTTGGGCTCAACCATGCAACTTGCTTTGGTCAATGGGATATTAGCAGACATGACACAGGAGGGATTTGAAATGTGCTTGTGTGGTTAGGCAGACCCTCTATAACTCTACCATCACCATGAGAAGAGCTTTCCCTGGGTATTTGCCTCCCCTTCAGCCTGGGCACCAGAATAAACACATGAGGATCAGAGCCACCCTATCCTGAAGTGAAATAGATCCTTATTATTGTATGCCATTGAGATTCTGTAGATGTTTGTTATGCAGCAATAGCTGACTAATACATGGTGGTGAGGGCAATGATGATAATAATAAACATATTTACTTCTATTTATAGAGCGTATGAGGGCCCTGGGTAGCGACATCCAAGTTCCTTCAAATCCAGGCTCTGCAACTTACTATGTGATTAGGGCATTCCACCTCTCTTAATCTCAGTGTCCTCATCTGTAACATAAGAATCATACTCATCTTACAGTGTAGTTATGAAGAATAAATGGGGTGATGCTTATTAGGTGCCTGGTACAGAGTAAGCACTCAACAAAATAAGAAGAAAGGGAGGAAAGGAAGAAGGAAGGAAGGAGAGGGAAGGAGGAAGGAAAGAAAGGAAGGAATGGATGAAGCGAGGGAAGGAGGGGAGAGAGGAAGGAAGGAAAGTTCATGAAAACAGAAAGTTCACCTGGAAATGTGGGCAAAGATTCACAGGTCACACTTCACCTGCCTCAGAATTCTTTCCACCCAGCCTGGACTCTGAAAAACATGCTGTGCCATCCTCCCTGGGCCTCCCAAGGCAGACAGCATTTCCAGGAGTACCATGCTTGGTGTTTAATGCTCTCACAAGGCTTCCTTTTAAACGGGTTGCCACAGGAATAGAGCTCCTGTACTGGCAAAAGACTGGCAGAAGGAATGAGGAGGGGGGGAAAAATCCACCCTCATGTATTCTCACTAGGAAATTATCCCTAGCCTTTGATATATTAAAATTGAAGAGCCGGTAAATGCCGGTTGTCATGGCAACATCTTGCATGCTGCCCCATGCTTGGTGGTGTAAGTTCACTTTCCTTTGGGTGTTGCGGCCTAATTAACTGTTATTTTTGTCAGTGTGGAGGAAGAGCCCACACTTGGGGGGTTTGGTGGTGATTGCAGTCCCTGTGGACTAAGTTAATTTTCATAGGCTACAAAGAGAGAAATGGCTGAGCCCCAGTCATATTTATAGTCTCAGGAAAGTTTCCAGTGTTTAAGTAAGAGTCAGAGAAAATATTCGCATACACCCCAACTTCTCTCTTTGGCAATTTCAATTTCTCTAGCAATAGCAAAACTTAGTTGGGATGGAGAGGGGATAATCGGCAGCAGTTAAGCCACACCAAGGATCAGTCCTTTGTTCCTGGCTCCAGCTGACTTTGCACCCCTGCCCCACTACCACCCCACCAGGCACACGTACACTCATGTGCCTGGCCTCATTGGAATGTCTAGCTTTGCACCCGTGCAGTTGGTACCACGCACTAACAGCGCGCAAGCAAAGCTAGCAGGGACATGTGAAAGCCACTTAATGTATATCTCTATCTCCACACCCAACTATGTCTCAGTTATGCCGGCCAACTTGGTGGATCCAGCCAATTCCCTAGAGATCTCCAGGAAAGAATTCCGTGTTGCCACAAGCCTGAACGTCAGAAAGCTGTCTTGTCGCAATTTAAACCAATTTGTTTTCAATTTGGATTCTTAGATGAGCTGGAGATGACCTGTTATAATACGAATTGCTCAACTCATCTCTTTCTTGATTTTTTTTTTCTGCTTCCTGCCACATGTTTTTATAAATTTATTTATTTATTTATTTATTTTTGGCTGTGTTGGGTCCTTGTTGCTGCACGCGGGCTTTCTTTTAGTTGTGGCAAGCGGGGGCTACTCTTCATTGTGGTGCGTGGGCTTCTCATTGCGGTGGCTTCTCTTGTTGCAAAGCATGGGCTCTAGGCATGCGGGCTTCAGTAGTTATGGCACACGGGCTCAGTAGTTGTGGCGCGTGGGCTTAGTTGCTCTGCGGCATGTGGGATCTTCCAAGACAAGGGCTCGAACCCGTGACCCCTGCATTGGCAGTTGGATTCTTAACCATTGCACCACCAGGGAAGCCCTGCCATGTGTTTTGAAAAACTGAGACTCCCTCCTCTTCAGGAAAGAGGAAAACAAATTTTGCACTGCTAAGAATGCGGGTTCCAGTCTTAGGAGAAATAAGCTCTTCCTGAGGGGCCGGGGGTGGGGAGCGATTGGTAATATAGCATATGCTTTGAGGGCTAAAGAACATAGAAGACATTGGTGGAAATTGAAGTGAATCTGGGAAGAGGGGAAAAGTAGAAGAAACCCTGGATTGGGGCCCTAGATGCGTTGAATCTAATCCCCAAAATCTGTCTTAGGAGGTGTAGTGGGCATTCTTTCTGACCACTCTGCTCCTTTGCATATCCTTTTTAGTTGGGAGATTTCTCCACTTTATGGTATAAGCTTAAAACTTTCTTTCCCGGCAACTTTTGCAGCAACGATACAGGCGTGTGGCATAGACTCCTCCAATCAGCCATACCTGTGCAAGACTTTGAAGGGGAAGCTGGTTGTCCCCGAGGATCCACTCTGGGGAGGGGAGCAGCAGGAATACTCAGCTTCCAGAGGCCAGAAAGGCAGAGATCCTTGCAATAGCATCCCTCGCCCGGTGCCAACCGTTCGACCAGGGTGTGTGGGTCAGGGTAAGCCCCCTGGTCATTGCTCTTGCACAAGGCTGTGGTGCCATTTCAGCGATGCTTCTGAATCTATGGCCTCTAAGCCAGGTTCTTCGGAGATTCCTTGAGTGTGCGTGACTAATATTCTTTAATGAAATCTTTGTGCGTGCGTGTGCGTGCGCACGTATGTATGTGTTCAACATAGCTGATTGGGGCTTAGAAGTAGAATGAGGCTGGTTCAAGGAATTCTTTGAAACAGGTCCCAGTTCTTATCCAGGAGACTGCACTTGGGATTATCTGATGTCATAACCAAGCCACTGTGATCTCAAACTAATAGGTAAGTTGGATTTGGTAAAGACTCAGTTTTTGGAGATAAGAAATTTCTGGCATTCAAGGAACTGGAGTTTGGTCCTGTGCTGGGTTCAATCATATACTCTGTTCTAGACCTGAAGACTTGGCTGACTGGGCCTGAGCCTTTCCCAGGCTCTTGGCACAAGAGTCTGGATCTGTCAGCTCCAGGGCAGATCTTGTCGAGGTGGCGGATGTGGGAGGACGGAGCTCACTCAGATGTGGATGCTTTGCCAGCACTCTGTTGCTCATGAGTTACACCTGTGTAGACATCTTCCAGCTTCAGAGGAGGGCTGCTCATGTGCACAGACATCACATGGGCAGAGATGGAGCACATCCTTTTTTGCTTTCCTCCAACTGAGATCAAAGATGCAGAGATAACTTGGTACAATGGAAAAGAGATGTTGGGTGTTCTTAAAGAATCAGTAACATTGGGCAAGGTGATGGCCCATGGTGGCGATAGGCTCAGTGGTGACCTGCCAAGGAAAGAGGTAATGAAGTCCTTGTCTCATTAAACAACCCAGTGATTTTCGTTGCTGTCAGCTAAGAAGCCTAACTGACCAGAAGGGCTTGGCTGCCTGTGTTTGTAAATAAAGTTTTATTGGAACACGTGCTCATTTCTTTACATTTTGTCTGTAACTACTTTTACACTGCAGTGGCAGAGTTGAGTAGCTGCAACACAGACTGGCCCACAAAGCCTCAAATATGTACTCTCTGGCTCTTTACAGAAAAAGTTGGCTGACCCTTGGTCTAGGGCATTGCTACTCAAAGTGTGGTCTGGAAAATAGCGGCATCTGGGAGCATATTAGAAATGCAAATGGCCAGGACCCACCGCAGACCTGCTGGATCAGAACCTCCAGGTATGGGGCCTATGAATTTCTGTTCTAACAAGCTCTCATGCACATTTACATTTAAGAAGTGCTGTTCTAGAAAGCTCATCCTCCATATTGCACAGAAATCTGTCAACTCATATGTAAAATAGATACCTAGTGGGAAGCAGCTGCATAGCATAGGGAGATCAGCTCGGTGCTTTGTGACCACCTAGAGGGGTGGGATAGGGAGGGTGGGAGGGAGGGGCAATAGGGAGGGGATATGGGGATATATGTATACATATAACTTATTCACTTCGTTATACAGCAGAAACTAACACAAATTGTAAAGCAGTTATACTCCAATAAAGATGTTAAAAAAAAAAAAAAGAAATAGGGTAGAGGGAACAAGTTGAAAACAAGAGCAAGAAGAGGCCTTTTCATCCAAGTATATTGCTAATCATATTAAAAGCAAGCAATCTAAATAATCCAATCAAAATAAGGAGATTTTCAATCTGGATACTGAAAGCTAAGGAACATTGGATTGATTTGGTAGCAGGATGAGGAGAAAGATGACCCTGTGTTGTAGGACTAGAAACCTGGATGAAAAGGTCCATGGGAAGAACAAGAAGAGAACTCACAGATTGACCAGCAAAGCTGCAACACCCAAATGTTCTCTATGTCCAGGACTCTGGGTGACCTCAGTGTCCATGGAGCCTGAAGGAAAGACACAGAAAGTGCAGAAAAATCTCAGGAAAGAGCCTGGATTTGCAGCCACAGGAGAAAATTCTGAGACTGGAATCCAACAACTTCACAACAGGAACTTACCTGCTCCCCAGAGAAAAAGGGCCACACAGCACAGGAGGCTGAGGCACATTGTTTGCTCATGGGAAAAGCAGGGCAGGTGGCTTTTTCTCTAAGCCTCCCCATCCCCCATCAGTAACCTCCTTGTGACGTGGTCGCTTCCCACTGCCATCATAGGCCCCATGTCCCTGAGACTCTAACATTTCATACGCTGGGAGGGCAGGGAAAGCTGGTGAAACTACTATGGTGAATTTCAAACTGCTTTTATTTTTTTCCTGATTCTGCTCTTTCATTATTTAAATAAAATCACACATCATTAATTTAAAAAAAAAATCTGTCAGCTTGAAGATGTGATGTGTCTACCCCTGAAACTAGCCCCAAACACATCTAATTCCTCCTTCTCCCAATGGCCCTCAAGAGATCTGAAGGGTCTCTTCATTCCCCCAAGAGTCTTTTTATTCTCCTTGATAAAGAGATTCACTTCCTACAAAGGTTCTCTATCCATCCCACCATCACTTTCATCCTGGCCATCTAAGATGCTTCAGTTTATCAGTGCTCCTCTCACTGTGTTGCCTGAACTCTAAACCATGAGGTATTGGGTTGGCCAAAAAGTTCATTCGGGTTTTTCATAAAGTTATGGAAAAACCCGAACGAACTTTTTGGCCAACACAATATTTTTGCAGAACCAATGTAAATGCCCTCTGATGTGGTGAGAAAATAGCAGAGTGCTTAAGTACTGGGACCTTTGGATCAGGGAGATGGATTTAGACCTGGCCTTGCCCTATCAGAGGCATGACCTTGGCCAAGTTGCTTAATCTCTCTTAATCTCTTGTGACGTGAGCAAAATAATTAATTGTAGCATCCACTCCATGGGGCCATTATGAGATTTAAATGAGATTACTGACAAATATCTGGCTCTTGATAAATGTTGAAAGAGTGAAGTTATTATTAAGCAGCGGCTCATCACAAACATTTTACCTGTTTTGTTAGAGCTGTGTCTAAGTCAAAAAGGGGGCAGTCAATGGTCAGCTGTCTTTGCAGGCAAGGCTTTGTCTGTGGTTATACCCTCATGAAGGGCATCACTAGTTCTCTGTGTGCTCCTAAAGCCCTTAGCTTCCTTTCCACGACTTCAGATTTTCCAGTCATAATTTTATTCAATTGCTTTTCCCTTGTTGCCATTCAGCCATCCATTTAACAGCTGAATGCCTACTGTGTGCCAGGCACTGCACTAAGCACCTGAGAGACAGAGGTAAACAAAAGGTCTTTATTATTGAGAATATCTCGGTGTAGAACAGTGTTTAACAGAGAGGAACCCCTTTTTTTCCCAAACAAGATCTTATACAGAAATGTACTGAAAAGACAGATGAAAGTAGGGAAGATCTGGTTGAAGCCAGGAGGGGTCTGAGCTCTACCCACTGACCTTCCTCCTGAATCCCACTCCCCAATTCCTTTTAAAGTATCCTGAGGAATCCTCCCAGAGCTCTACATACCTACAGAACAAAAACTGAAGGCATGAGGGAATCAGGGCTGGGCTTTTTTTTTTTTCATTTTTTTAATTGAAGTATAGTTGATTTACAATATTGTGTTAATTACTGCTATACAGCAAAGTGATTCAGTTATACATATATACATTCTTTATATACATATATTCTTTATATATATATAATAATACATATTATATATATATATAATCTTTTCCACTATGGTTTATCATAGGATATGGAGTATAGTCCCCTGTGCTATACAGCAGGACCTTGTTGTCTGTCCATTCTATATATAAAAGCTTACATCTGCTAACCCCAACCTCCCACTCCATTCCTCCTCCAACCCCCTCCCCTTTGGCAACCACCAGTTTGCTCTCTATGTCTGTGATTCTGCTTCTCTTTCATAAATAGGTTCATTTGTGTTATATTTTAGATTCCATATATGTGATATCATATGGTATTTGTCTTTCTCTTTCTCACTTACTTCACTTAGTATGATAATCTCTAGTTGCATCCACGTTGCTGCTGCAAATGGCATTATTTGGTTCTTTTTTATGGCTGAGTAGTATTCCATTGTATATATGTACCACATCTTCTTTATCCATTCATCTGTCGATGGACATTTAGGTTGTTTCCATGTCTTGGCTATTTTGAATAGTGTTGCTATGAACATAGAGGTGCATGTATCTTTTTGTATAGTTTTGTCTGGATATATAGGATTGGGCTTTTAAAACGTTTCTTCCTATATGTTCTCTCTCTTGAGGAGTTGAAGGGAAATCTTTCTGGTTCTTCTCTAGTTCTGTGTTTCCATTTCTGAGCAAACCTCTCTGTAAGGATAATTCTATCTTTCCCTCTTATCTTCCATTCCCTCTGTGTCTCTCCTCAAATCACTCTCTCTCTCTCCTATAACCTTCAGAACCCAGAGAAGATGGGAGATAGTGAGGCTTGACAAGTGTGGTGGGCATGTTTTGGTTTTGTGTGGTCAGCATCTCTTTCTCCTACTTCTGGGCATGACACCCCAGTTGTCCTGAGAGGGACCACCTTGTGTTCTCAGACCACATCACTCAGGTGATGCCATCCTCAACTCCAACAGGAAGCATGTGACTCAGCCTGGCCAATCAGAGCACCATATCCCTGGGCCTTGGTGATTGGCTTACTGGGGGCAGGTGACTTAATCAGAGTTGAGACAGAAAATCAAAAGCTTTTCTGCTGAGCTTGAGCTGTGAGATTGCAAGCCTGGTTCTCCAGAGCATGATGTAGCAAGAATATGGGTCTAAGATAACCACATCTCCTCGGTCCTCATCATCACCTCATCCCACGAATAGGAAGCAGCTGAAAGGGGCCAGGGGACCTGATTGTCCAGGTCTCAAGTAGATCCTTCACCAGGGTTCCACTTGGTCAAGATTTGTATACTCGGGCTTCCCTGGTGGCGCAGTGGTTGGGAGTCCGCCTGCCAATGCAGGGGACACGGGTTTGAGCCCTGGTCTGGGAAGATCCCACAAGCCGTGGAGCGGCTAGGCCCGTGAGCCACAACTACTGAGCCTGCGTGTCTGGAGCCTGTGCTCCGCAACGGGAGAGGCCGCGACAGTGACAGGCCCGCACACCGCGATGAAGAGTGGCCCCCGCTCTCCGCAACTGGAGAAAGCCCTCGCACAGAAACGAAGACCCAACACAGCCAAAATAAATAAATAAATAAATAAATTAATTAATTAATTAATTAAAAAAAAAAAGATTTGTATACTCATCCTTAAAAAGACACCCTACCCCAACATTAGATCTACATAGTTTTGTGGTAAAAAATGTGGTCTCCAAAGTCACGCAGACCTGGTCTCTATTCCAGCCTCCACCAATCATGGGCTGCATGAACTTGGGCAAGTCACTTGGCCTCTCCAGAGCCTCAGTTTCCTCATCAGTAAGTTGGGGATATTAGCACTTTTGTCATTGATTGTTGTGAGAATTTAATGAGGACATAGAGGTATATGCTTTATCACAGTACCTGGAACCTATAAATATTCTAAAATGTCATTATTAGCTCAGAAAAAAAAAACAACCCACAAAACCCAAGAGTAGCTATCTAGGCTCTAGAAGACTATGAGTTTGCCATGGGCTTGGGATGAATGCTACAGGAGATGGAGGAATGGAAAGTCGGTTTATTCTATCACTTAGAAAGAAAAGGGATTGGGGGTGGGGTGGCCGTGACGAAAGGAATACAGAACTTTAAGGAATGGCTTAAGACTTAGTCTTCAAAGAGCTGCCACTCCTTGACAGTAGCCATTTTATGCTTGACTGTCAGCTGTGACAAGCTGGAAGTGGCCAGTCTTTGCAGACGGGCAGATAGTGTACCCATCACATTATCATGCTATAAATTAACACTTCAACATGAAACTGGTGTTGAAATGCAGCTCAAATCAATTCCACCACTCCCTCTTCAGTCTTGCCTTGCATTTGTTGCCCTCTGATTCATATGGGGCATCCAATGAACCCAACTGGCCTCCACTCCATTTTTGTTACCAGCCTGGGGAAAGAAAAGGAGGATTCTGCTCATCCCTAAGTAATAACTCGAAACAGTGGTGTAGCTCGTGCCAGCGGCTGGCTCTTTGTTGTTGTCATTGTTGTCTCATTCTCAGTCATTATTGTTGGCTTCTATTGTAGACTCAAGCGGTGTTTGAAATCCCAGCCCCTTTCATTTCTCCTTTGCTCTGAAGGGAACAGCTATGCACAGCCCACCAGTGGGGAGATTTCTTCCTCTATCATTTTACGCTACATTGCAACAGAAGTTGCACGACTCCAAAGGATGCTTTTGATTTCACATTTCTTGTGATCTATTTGTCCAATACACGTGTTAAATTAGAAATTGATTTGTCACTCCCAGATAATAATGTTCAGAACGGCGCTTCCTGCATGAATCATTATCTTCAGCCTGGAGTTGTTCTACTAATGAATATGCATGAGCCCGGAGAGGGGGAAGAGAGATTTGCACAACCTGTTTCCTGGAGGAACCTCAGTTCAGCTCAATGTTCTGAGTTGAAGCTTCCAGAGCCAAGCCCAGCGTCTGCCTCACCACCCACAGCTCATTCAGGCTCCTCGGAACACCTGCTCTCCGGTGATGGTGAGTGCCCGTTGCCGGTGACAGTGGGGCGCCCACGCGGCCAGGGAATTGCCGCTGCTCATTCATTCACGAGCCGTGAACTTAGCGGAGGGTTAGAAGGCAGCGGGAGTGAAGTGGGCTCACAGTGCCCTTCAGAAATGCCAGCTGGAGAATCGAGAAACCATGCGGGCTGCCTGCTGGGCTCTGCCTCCAAGGAAGCAGGAATTAGAAACAAGAGTGTAAAGAGTGATTATCAAAGACAAATGCTGTCTGCTGGCTGCAGGCATGGCGAGAAAAGGAGGCTCTTCCCAAATGAGCAGCTGAATGTCAAATAAAGGTGGGATGGGGAAGCATCGTTGCGAAACCAGCTGCCCTGGGGTCCCAGAGCAGCTTGGCCACATCTGCGTGCTGTTGTGGTCTGAGGACCTTTTCTCAAGATCTAGGCTTCAGTCTCTGAGACAGAACTTGTTTCCTGCCACAGAAGAGGTGGTTCTTCAGAATACCTCATGTCATGTGGATGGGTTTCATATCCAATCAAAGTTTCTAGACGCTGAAGCTCTCTCTCTCGTATCTTCTGCAGTGATTGGAAGGAATCGTGTTTACAGATCAGCTACTCTGTTCCAGGCACTGCCCCAGACAGAACTACAATCGTTTCTGAAATATATGAATGTCCCTTTTCCTCAGCCAGAGCACCCACTGCCCTGGAAAGGAAAGATTGGGATAGTTATGGCAGAAACACAAAGAGAAAGGAGCAATGTCCAGTTTTTGACTCCCAAAATAGGCTCTCAATGCCCATCATGAGACAATAGTTTCTCTTACTCTTTCTCCCTGTCTCTCTCTCGCTCTCTCCATATATATATGTTTCTCCAGAGAAACAAAACCAATAGGAGATATATCTATAGGATATGTATAGGTTCTGTTTCTCTGGAGAACACTGTGTGTATATATATATATGAAGAGATAGAGAGATTGATTTATTATAGGAATTGGCCCATATGATGACAGAGGCTAAGAAGTCCCATAATCTGCCATCTGCAAGCTGAAGAACCAAGAAAGCTGGTGGTGTAACTCAATCCGAGTCCAAGGGCCTGAGAACCAGGGAAGTCGATGGTGTAAGTCTCGGTCCAAGTCTGAAGGCCCAAGAACCAGGAACACCAATGTCCAAGAGTAGAAAAATATGGATGTCCCAGCTTAAGCAGAGAGAGCAAATCTCCCCTTCCTCTGCCTTTTTCTTCTATTCAGGCTCTCAGTAGATTGGGTGATGCTCATTTGTACAGGTGAGGGTGGATCTCTTTACTCAGTGTACCAATTCAAATGCTAACTTCTTGCAGCAACATGGATAGACCTAGAAATTATCATACTAAGCGAAATAAGTGAGAAAGAGAAAGACAAATACCATAAGATATCACTTATATGTGGAATCTAAAATATGATACAAATCAACATATCTATGAAACAGAAACAGACTTACAGACATAGAGAATGGACTTGTGGTTGCCAAGAGGGAGAGGGGATAAGGGAGGGAAGGATTGGGAGTATGGGATTAGTAGAGGCAAACTATTATATATATATAATAGGTCCTACTATATAGCACAGGGAACTATATTCAATATCCTGTGATAAACCATAATGGAAAAGAATATGAAAAAGAATATATATATGTATTAATATAACTGAGTCACTTTGCTGTACAGAAGAAACTAACACAACATTGTAAATCAACTATATATCAATAAAATTTAAAAAAACAAAAAAACAAATGCTAACTTCTTCCAGAAACACCCTCACAGACACACCCAGACATAATTTTTGACCAGCTATCTGGGCATCCCTTAGACCAGTCAAGTTGACACGTAACATTAACCATCACAGTGGTCACTCTGCAGTGGACATCAGCACAGGACACGCAGGGCCATGACAAGACCCAGAATCCCACAGTGGCAGCCAGAGAGGACAGTGAACAGCACATAGACAGAGACGACTTCTCCTTCGCTTTGAAACACCTGACCTTGTTCATGGCGGCAGACACCACCTTCAAGAGATGGAGGAGAAAGAGCCCTGGAGAGAGGAGACAACCACTCCAGAGGGCTTTGACTGTTGACTGATGCTTTGCCAAGACTGAGTTAGCTTGAAAAAGTGATGTAAAACCAGTACCTCTTGAACTCCTATCCCAGGCATCCCAGAGGTGGGGATGTTGAACACAGTGAGATCAATTACAAAAAATGGAGGAGTTACACAGATCCCTAGCTCATCTGAAGTCTAGTGAGGAAACGTCAAATCTCCTGCATGTGGGGCTGGTCCAGGGTTTCAAAGGATCCCAGGGCAGCACGCTCCTGCTGGGCAAGGCCAGAATTGTGACCCGTCAATGCAAAGCCACTGCTTTTTACAGCAGCACTCAGTGCCCGACCAGGGAAGGGAGCATTAGTGTGCGTGGCCTGCAATGGTCCTACTGTACTTACTGGCCTGGAATGTTCTTTTTGTTTACTCATTCTTCCATGGCAAGTCCTGAGTGGCATTTGGTCTAATGGAAGAGTGACAAGGACAGAGATTGTTAGACTCTAAAATGGGAAGAGGCCCTTTGGAAATATGACAGAAGACTCTGTGGGTTCTGTGGGAGCACAGAGGAGGGGCAACTCTGTCTGCCAAGTGGAAATTAGAGTGTTTTGTGGCAGAAGGAACATTCTAAATGACACATGCACTACCTCCTGGCTACTCAAAATGTGGTCCATAGACCCGCAGTATCAGTATCACCTGGGAGCTTGTGAGAAATGCAGAATCCCAGGCCCTGCCCCAGTCCTGCTAAATCAGAATCTGCACTTTAACAAGATCCCAGGTGATTCATATGCATGTTAAAGTTGGGGGAAAACACAAGGCAGGCACTGTATCGTGAGGGGCCCAGAGGCTCTTGGGCCCCTAAGAGCCCTCCATGATCCAGCAGGAAGTAGCTGACAGCACACCGGCCCACCCCTCTCCGGGCTCCCAGAGCCTGAGCTGTGTCACAAACTTTCCAGGACATAATCAAACTAAGAGTCCCCTGAGGCACCAATGCACAAACTGTGAAAATCAGATTTTCCTTTAAATCAAGCCTTACAAAGTGTTTAAAATAGACTTAGAAATGCCAGAGAATCTCACCTGCTAAGGAAAATGATACAGCACGGAGCCAAAGAAGAACTTGTCAGAGGGAGAAAGAGATCCAAAATGCACATCCCAAGACAAAGAGACAGAGAGAGAGACAGAGTGACGCATGAGGAGAGGGAGGGAGAGGCAGCCAGAGGAATGGAGGAAGAGAGAGGGGGAGAAATGGGAGGGGAGGAAGTCATGGAGAAAGAGAGAGAGATGGGGAGAGGGATGGGGAGAGGGATGGAAAAAAGAGAGATGGGGAAGAAATGGATGGGAGAGAGCTGAGAAAGGGAGATGGGGGAGAGAGGAGGGAGATGGAGAAGAACTGGACACACTTGGGAGAGAGACATGGGGGGAGAGATGAGAGAGGGAGAGAGAGAGGAGGAAAGAAAGAGATGGAGGTGTGAGGCTGGAGAAAGAGGAGGGAAAAATGAGAGGAGAGAGAGAGAGGGTGTGAGTCAAACTGGAAACCAGAGGAGGTGAGGAAGAAGAAGAACTTGTTGGGCTTGCTCCACTCTCTGGAGCCACCTGGAGCCAATCAAATAAGGACACAGGGAGAACCTGCCCTGGTCCCGAACCCAGGCCTCTCTGTAAGTGGCCCTAACTCCCTTTCTAAGAGGCCTTTCCCCCATTTCCAGCTGCAGCCACCACCCCAGCCAGCAGGCGTCCTTCCCAAACACACGTTGCGCGCTCACACTTGCCACTCGCTCCTTCTCACCTTATCCCAGGGCAACTCCCATGCGCTCTCCAAGCCCCAATTCCAACCCCTGTTCCTGGCCCAATTGGCTTCACACAGGATAAACTGCTCCATCCTCCACGCATCACAGCGATCCCTCTCACCAGATCCTCTCTGGGACCACTTCTCTCCCCAGCAAAGGTTCCTGTCTACTTGTATGTCTCCTCTATCAGACCTTGAGCTCCTTGAGGACAAGGGGTGATGTCTTATTCAATTCTGTAACTCCGGCACCTAGTAGATGCTTTGTCAGAGTTGGCCCTCAATAAGTGTTGGTAGAATAACTTTATTCTTTCTGAGAGATATTGAAAGAAAATCGTATCTCAGCTTCAAAGATAATAGAGTTTTCCTTAGTGCAAATGAGTAGAAGGCCACAATCTAGCTTCCATAAGACCAATATGTGATTTAAAAAAACATTGCCACTCTCCATCTCCATGCCAGTGGCAGACATCAGTAATCAATCAGGGCACTCTCCTACTGAGCCCAGATGTGACCTCAGAATCTTTCCCAACACCATTGTAACCCAGACACTGACAATTGATTGGAGTTAGCTTATTGGTTTCCATCACCCAGACATTCAAAAGTACTAGTAAAATTGATTCCGTTGGGTAAAAAACAAACAAAAAATTTTACATGCTATAAGCATTTATGAACACATGCACATATACATGTTTATAATCATTACTGATAAAAGTTATTGGTTGTTGTGCAAAGTGCTTTCCATACATTATCTCAGTTAATCCTCAGAAAAAAACCTCATGAGTTTGGTACTATGATTACCCCTGTTTACAGATAAGAAAACCAAGTTTCAGAGTGATTAAGTAGCTGCCCAAGGTTTGTAAATAAAGTGAAAATTAAAGCCTTGTTCGTCTGAAGTCAAGATCAATGATATGAACAATTATGCTACAGTCTTCAGTAGGAAAAACAATTAGTAAATTCAATGGCCTCCTGTTCAGATTATTTTTGAGGTGGTTCTAATCATTGCTGTTAATCGTTTCTTCATTTTGTCATCAACTTTTAAAAGTCGTATCAGAGAACCAGATCCAGTCATCCCTTCTGTGTGTCTACATCTTCGAAACCAGGTATAAGATTTCACCCGTTTTATACATTTGTCATCATAATAGTTATCACTTACTGAGAGTTTACCATGTGCCTGGTACTGTGCTGATTAGATGATTACCTCATCTACTCCTCAGTATAATCCTATGCAAAAGGCTAATTATAAGATGCAAAAACTGAGGTTTAGAGAGGATTCCAAACCTGCTTAAGACTGCACAGCTGGTAAGAGTCAGGATTTGAACTCAGGCCATTTGACTCCACATCCTGCATCTCTAATCCCCATGCAGTGCCTCCAGCTGGTCTCGGTACAGCTCTTGCCCTAACACAGCCATAAACACACAGGAGAAAAGACGTAACATATTCCATGATGCATATAAACTAGAGTTTATTTTTACTTCCTGGTAAAATTGTTCCCAGCACTGACTTACTTAGCAAAACATTAGGTTTTTTTAATCCCATCCTTTTGCTTTTGTTAAACTAACTGCCATCTTTGTCTATAATTTTGAATTCCTGTTTTCCACTTCAAATCTATCATGTAAGTCAACGTTGACAGGAAGAGAGCTCAAGAGCTCCTGGAAGTGGGCTTCTTCCATCTGGTGCTCTCTCTCCACCTGCCTGATAGTGGGAGCCATCACAGCCTGATCATTTAAGCTCCACGGTTCCTGCCATTCAGCTTCTATAAAACTACAGTCTTCTCTTCAACAGGAATATCATAGTCTTGTTTGCAGGGAGATTCAGCTGGCCAGGGGAAGAAGTTGGAGGCTGAAGTGTTTGAGCAGAGGTAAAAATCTTGGGTGAAAATTTGCAGAGAGGAGAGAAGATTGGAGTTTCTGGACCACTGCTTTATGCTAAATGCATCCTTTATTAGGTCACCAAATAAGGAAATGATGTCTCTTTTCCCCTAGTCTGCTGGGATGGCAGCCAATTGCTTCTTAGGCTCTGCTGATCTTGTGCAAAGAGGCAATATAGCAGACCAGCTAGGTCCAAATTCAGCTTTGCTCTTTCCTAGCTGTGTGACCTTGCAAAGGTTGGCCAGCCTCTCTGGACTTCACACACCTCATCTGTGCAATAGGGATAAAGAACTTATTACAATGTCGAGAACATACACTAGTTTCTGCCACGTTGAAAACTCCGTGTGAGTGTTAATTATAAATATGAGACACATTAACACACTGGGTTGATGGAATATGTCAGAAGCGTATTTAATGAAGTATTGATGAGACCTTACGTCTCCAGGGGAAGGAAAAGGGCACTTCCCTCTACAGTGGCAGCTTTGGAATATGAGGATGCTAGGGTCCCTCATCCTCCTCCCCCGGGACATACCTCCATCCTGCCCTTTCCTTGTCCTCATCTCTTGCCTTGAACGACAAAGATGGGTAATAAAAAATATGTCAGTCACATCATAATATCAGCTTCCATTTTTTGATAGCCTATGCTGTGCCAGGCACTAGGATAGGCAATTACATGCATGCCTTCCTCCTCCTGACAAGCAGGCAGGGTGCATATTAGTATCTCCACTCGCTGGGGAGGTGCAAGGAAGTTAAGGATGATGCCCAGGGGGGCACTGAGGCATGTGGCAGAACTGGAATTTGAAGCCAGTTCTGTCTGATTTCAACTCCTGAGCTCCCCTTTGCAGACACCCTCTTCGATTGGGTTCCCCTGAAAGCAGAGCCTGAGACATGGGCATGGATGCAGGAAATACGCTTGGGAGGTGACTTAGGAGCCAGGAGAAGTGAGAGGAGAGAGTGAGGTGGAGAAGAAGGCACGGGCAGCAGAGCAGAGCTGTTACCACGGTGGGCAAGCAGGGTGCAATCGTGCAAAGACCCTCTGCAGACCCATGTAGACTGTGCCTCAGATTCATCCCAGGAAGGGTGGACCTGGGACATTTCTCCCTCGACGCCCATTGGTTGAGGGCTAGTGCCCAGGGACACTACCTCCTGCATGCAGCCAGGTAAATTCTGTGCAGGCGCTGAGCCCCTTGATCAGAGAAAGCGGGGGGTTGGAAGAGGGGGGAGATACCTGTAGTTTGTACCTGAGGTGAGACATCTGGAGCATGCACACAGCTGTCCACATCTGAAATCAGGTCAGCCAAAGGGGTGCTGGTCCGGGCACCAAAGGTGTCTGTGAACAGTACCCCCTCACACAGCCTCACTGGATCCCTGGATATATCTGGACAGGAGTTTCACGTTCTGAGGGGAAGGTGCTGCTGTAGGCTGAATGTTTGTCTGCCCTCAACATTCAAATGTTGAAGCCTAACTTCCAGTGTGATATTAAGAGGTGGGGCCTTTTGGGTGGTGATGAGCTCATGAGGGTGGAGCCCTCACGAATGGGGTTAGTGCCCTTATAAAAGGGACCCCGGAGAGCTCCCTTGCCCATGTGAGGACACAGGGAGAAGATGGCCATCTTTGAACCAGGAAGTGAGCTCTCACCAGACACTGAATCTGCCAGGCGCCTTGATCTTGAGTCCAATTTTCACTTCCCAGCCTCCAGAATAGTCAGAAATACATTTCTGTTGCTTGTAAGCCACCCAGTCTGTGGTATTGTTACAGCAGCCCAAATGGACTAAGATGGGTGCATACATTTCTTTTGCTTCTCACTCGACTTGGGAGGAAAACAGTCAAGACATGAGGAAATGAAGGACTCTAGGTGATAACACAGTCTTCTCTCATGTTAAACTGCCGGGCTTCTAATTCTGCCCTGCCACACACTAGACCTGTAGTTTGGGGTAAATTATTTTAATATTATGTCTTTCCATTTCCTCGTCTGTCCATTCTTCTCAGAGGAAGTATCTATTGGGCAATAACTATCTAAATAAATATCTATCTCTATGTGCCAGGCCTTATTCTGGGCATGACGAATACCCTATTAAGTAAATATCTATCTCTATGTGCCAGGCCTTATTCTGGGCATGAAAAATACCCTACTGAACAAAACAGGACAACCCCCCCCACCCAAATTTCCACACTCACTCACCTTATTTTCCACTGGGTGAAGACAGACAATACACAGAAGAAAATGTAAGATACTGTGAATTAAAGTATGGAAGAGAGATGCACAAAATGTGGGCCAGGGGGGAGTGGGGTGGGGCATTCTGTGTTAAGGTGATTATTAGGTAGAGCCTTCCTGAGAAGGAAGCATTTGAATAAAGATACGACAGGGATGAAGGGGGAAGCATGTGGCTATCTGACAGAAGGGCTTTCCAGCCAGAGGAAGCAGCAAGTGCAAAAGCCCCGGGGTGGGATTCTGCCTGGTGTGTTCCAGGAATATCAGGAAGGCTGTGTAGCTGGAGTAGATTGAGCGGAGGGTGGGAATAGGTGATGAAGTCAGACAGGAAAGTGGGGAGTGGCACCCTGCGGACTCTGGATTTCACCGTGAGTGGGATGTGAAGTTGTAGGAGGGTTTTGAACAAAGAAGTGACATGGTGTGACATATGTTTGTAACATCACTCTGGCTGTGTTAAGAATAGACTGTGAGGGGGCAGGGGCAGAAACAGAGAGAGTCAGGAGGTCACTGCAGCAATGGGGGTGATCCACGATGGGGTTGTGGGCTAGGGTGGTATCCGTGGAAGTGGTGAGAAGTGATGGATTTTGTAAAATGTGCATAACACTTTCCAGACCTTAGACACACCACCTTGTCCAATTTTCACAAAGACTCGAATGAGGTAGGGATTACCATCTCCCATTTTTACAAATGAAGAACAGAAAGCTGAGCACCTGCCCAAGGTCACCCAGCTGACACGTGGTCAGACCAAGCCAAGGACACGGGTCTCCTGAGTCAATTCTTTAGGGTATTTCCCCTAATCCAATGATCCTCCTGCTGCATTTCAGTCAATAGATTGTATTGTCTGTGAAGACTCCACTTCTTGAGAACAGTGCTTTCTAAATGTACTCCACCACAAGGCCCCCATTTCCAGAGCCAATTAGGAATCGAGTATAAAAATGTTCTTGGCAGATCCAAGACCGAGAGAGAGAGAGAGAGAGAGAGGGAAGCAGAGAGGGTAGCACTGAAAATTCCGGTGCTTTGCAGGCAGGGATCAATTCCTTAGGGTATATTTTCCCCTTTACTTGAGGTTGTAAGTGGAAACTTAATTAAAAGTGTGACTTGATTCAGAGGGGCACAGAGGATGTGACACTTTAAAAATATGACAGTGTTGGGCTTGGCAGTGATTCTGAGAAAATGCCTCTGCGAGACTTCAGACATCTGCATGCAGGATGATACAGAGGGAGACCTCAGAAAGACAGAAATGTACCATCAAATATGTTATAATGTATAACATATAATGGTAGTGGCACGTACTTAGCCAGCCCTGACCTCCCCCTATAGCTCCAAACTCGTGTATTGAGTTGTGTACCTACATCTTCACTTGGATAGAGAATCAGCATTTCAGACCTGTAAGCCCCAAATGACCCCCCAGTTCCCACCACCCCAACCTGTTCCTCCTGATCTTTCCAACTCCATTAACACACCGCCACCCACTCAGCGCCTCCAGCAAACACTTAGCAGTAGTCCTTGATTTCTCTCTCTCCTCCTCACCTCTAAGATCCAATGTCTCTTAAGTGTCGTCTGTTCTCCTTCCAGAATGTGTCTCTGCTCTGTTCCTTTCTCTCCACCCCCACTGATAAAACTCTCGGTGTCACCATCTCGTGAGGAGTTACTGCAGCCTCCTTTCCCTGCCCCCCTCCAGTCCACATGGAGCCAGCATGAGCCTTTTACAGCATGAAATGTAAACCTGAACAGGTGTGTATCCTTAGAATAAAAGACAAACTCTTTAAGATCTTGTATGATCTGGCGGCTAACTTCTTCTCTCATCTCGGCTAATGCAGAGATTATCTCCCATTTATCACAGTTTACCAGCCACCTGGCCTTTTTTCTGATCCTTCCATGCACAAGGTCCTTTCCCTCCTCTGGGCTTTGCAGATGCTGTTGTTTCCTCTGCCTGGGCTTCCCTGGTGGCGCAGTGGTTGAGAATCTGCCTGCCAATGCAGGGGACACGGGTTCGAGCCCTGGTCTGGGAAGATCCCACATGCCGCGGAGCAACTCGGCCCGTGAGCCACAATTACTGAGCCTGCGCGTCTGGAGCCTGTGCTCCGCAACAAGAGAGGCCGCGATAGTGAGAGGCCCGCGCACCGCGATGAAGAGTGGCCCTCGCTTGCCGCAACTAGAGAAAGCCCTCGTACAGAAACGAGGACCCAACACAGCCATAAATAAAATAAATTAATTAATTTAAAAAAAAAGAAGATTTCACAATGTCTCTGTCAAGTTTAAAAAAAAAAAAAAGCTCTAGGGTCAGCTGTTCTCAAGGCTGGTTCCTCCTCCTCCTCCTTGAGCTCCCAGATCAAATACACTCTCCTCGGAAAGACTTTCTCTCATGACCCTTTCTCAGAGTTTCTCAGCCTCAGGACTATTGGCATCTGGGGCCAGATCACTGTCTCTTGTGCATTTTGGAGGCTTAGCAGCTTCCCTGGCCTCAACCCACTAGATGCCCTTAGCACTTCCCTGCAAGTTGTGACTACCCAAAATATCTCAAGATATAGCCAAATGTCCCCTGGGGAGGGGATGGAACAAGTCATCTACAGTTAAGAACTATTTCCCATCTAGAGTTTCCCTGACAGCTGTGTTTTATCTTTTAGCCCTTTTGGCTCTTTTTTTTTTTTTTTTTCATGTATTTCACATTCTCTGCAGTTAGCTTTTGTATTATCGTGTTCTCATGTTGCCCTCAAGAATGTAATCTCCATGAATGAAAGAACTTTGACTATTTTATTTATAGTCTGAATCTCCAGAACCTAGGAAAGTGGAAATTGCTCAACAGATATCCACTGAATGAACAAAGAGTAGTTGATATTCATTAAATGCTTACCATGAGCCGAGCTCTGTGCTAAGCGCTTCTTGTGTGTTAGCTTATTTAATGCAGCTAAGGAGGTTGGTAATACTGTTATTCCCATTTTCAGGTGTGGAAAAGAGAGATTCAGAGAGATCAAGTCATGAAGCAAGTAAGGGACAGAACCAGGATACAAACCCCTGAGTCTGCTTAACTGCTGAGCTCTGTTGTCTGCATGTCTCCATTGATGAAAATATCAACCATGTAATCTTCCAAACTGGAAGCTTTTGTTTTGTTTTGTTTGAATTTTTATTGGAGTATAGTTGATTTGCAATGTTATGTTAGTTTCTGCTGTATGGCAAAGTGAATCAGTTAAACATATACCTATATCCACTTTTTTTTAGGTTCTTTTCCCATATAGGCCATTACAGAGTATTGAGAAGAGTTCCCTGTGCTATGCAGTAGGTCCTTATTAGTTATCTATTTTATATATAGTAGTGTGTATATGTCAATCCCAATCTCCCAATTTATGCCTCCCCCCTCCCTTTCCCCCCGGTAACCATAAGTTTGTTTTCTACATCTGTGACTCTATTTCACAAACTGGAAGGTTTGAATCGTTCTTGACTCTTCCTTCCTTTCTGTGTCCTATCAGTCCTTCAATCCCATTAATTAGACCTCATAAATGCTACCTAAATTCAGCCCCTCTTCTCCATCCTGTTGCCATCAAATTCATCAAGGTCCTCATCAATTCATAGCTGGTACTAGGAAGAGCCTCCTAAATCTGGTTTCTACACTGCCAGCCTCTACCCACTCTTTATCACTTCTGTATGGCACCAGCATTCATGTCTCCATCAACTCAGGTCATGCTCTGGTTTTGAAAATGTCTGTTGGCTCCCTGGTACCTAGAAGATAAAGTCCAAACTATTTAATGTAACCTTGGGTATTTTATTGATCTCTCTGAACTTCAGTTCCCCATCTATAAGAATGGGGAAAAGAAAATAACCTTTTCAGAGATATTTTAGGATTCAGTGGGACAAGGCAGGTGATCACTTATAAAGGATACTCAATAATATTGATCTCCTTTCCTTCCTTTTCTTCACAATCTGAACCCAGTCTGCTTCTTCAGCTTCATCTCCAGTCACTCTCTCCACTTATCCTCCTTTACCTAGTGAATTCCTATTTATCCTTCAAGTCACAGTTCAAATGCCTCTGACACTGTCACGTCTCCCACCGCTGTCTCTGGCAGAGTTGATGACCCCAGGTCTGGAGTCTCAGACCTCTCCTCTAGCATTTAACATGTTGTCCTTTAAACATTTTGTTGTCATTATTTGTTTACAAATCCTCCTTCTCCATTAGACCAAGGGCAGAAATCTATGCATTTCTGGATGCCTGGCATTAAGCAAAGGGCCAAGCACATAGTGACTACTCAGTAAGTGACTACTTTACATGTAGGAAAATTGCAACACGATTCTAGAATCACACAGACCTGGGAATCAATGCTAACGCTGACCCAAATTTGCGGGACAATCTTAAGCAATTTATGTTTCCTTTCTGGATCCTGCTTTTTTTTTTTCTCTTAAAAAATAGAGATTTTTTTATATATTCCTTAGAGGATATAGTAGATAAATAACATAAAATATCTAGTGTAGGCCTAGCACATGGTTGTCATTCAATAAATGGCATGATATTATTCCTACACAAATTTATTTGTTAATTACCGTATTCAACTAAATTAGGGTCTACTAATATTCTAGGGAATTAAGGAAGCTAAAATATCGATACTTGGAATGATTTGGAAATAATATAAAGCACTGTGTAACATAAGCCTAACTAAGGCCCAAAACAATAGTTGTTATATATTGGTAGGAAGGTGGCCTGGAAAAGTCAGGAAATACTTCCTGGAAGAGGTGGCATGATAGATAGTCTTCAAAGATGGCCACCACCAATTCCTGCCCTGCTTGTATGTACATGCTGCTCCACCCATCAAGAGATGAAAACCATTTCTCCTCCCAGTGAAATCTAGGCTGCCTGGTGACTTATCAATAGAATGAAAATGGAACCAGCTCCTATGAGGCCTGGCAGCTTCCACTTTTGCTCTTACAAGCAGCCACCATGATAGGAGACTCTTGGCCTGGACTACTGGATGATGAGACATCACACAGAGAGAGTCATGGGAAGGAGAACTGAAGTGCCCAGAAATGTGAGAGAAGCTTCTTGGACATTTGATCCCAGCCTAGGCAGCCAAGAGGGCAGCTGAGTGAAAGACGTCAGCCAACACCACATGCAGCAGAAGAACCACCCTGATGAAACCTGTCCCGATTCAAAATCCACAGAGGCATGAAAAATAATAAACCATTGTTGTTTTAAGCCACTAAATTTGGGGATTATTGGTTGAAGAGCAATAGATAAAAGAAAGAGGTGGGGGGGGGGCTTCCCTGGTGGCGCAGTGGTTGAGAATCTGCCTGCCAATGCAGGGGACACAGGTTCGAGCCCTGGTCTGGGAAGATCCCACATGCCACGGAGCAACTGGGCCCATGAGCCACAATTACTGAGCCTGCGCATCTGGAGCCTGTGCTCCGCAACAAGAGAGGCCGCGATAGTGAGAGGCCCGCGCACCGTGATGAAGAGTGGCCCCCGCTTGCCGCAACTGGAGAAAGCCCTCGCACAGAAACGAAGACCCAACACAGCCATAAATAAATAAATAAATAAATAAATAAATAAATAAATAAAAATTAAATTAAAAAAAATAATAACAATAATTTAAAAAAAAAAAAAAAAGAAAGAGGTGGGAATTTGAATGTAGGTGGGCCTGACATGAAAGGGCAGGCATGGTGAGAAAGGTCTTCCAAATAGGGAAATGCAGTGTAATGTTTGAATTAATCTTAAAGACTGCTCCAGGCTTACCCTCCACCCTCTCAACCCACATCCCCTCACCTGCTACCCTCCAACCAGGCTGAAGGCCTCTCAGGCCCCCTTTTAACTCCCAGCCTCTGGACCTGCTCTTCCCACTGCCTCACTCTTTCCAGTCCTCTTTCAGCCCCCTTTTAGGCTCAAATGTTGCTTCTTTAGGTGAGCTTTCCTTTGCCGCGTCCACAACTCAGCGTGTACCACAGTGTTGCTCTTGTTAGCCTAATGACATTATTTCTTCATGAGGTGATTAATTAATTGAGGGAAAGGAAAGCATTTACTGTAGAATGAAAACTAATTGAGTAAGGAATAAGGGAATTAGAAAATTACCATTTGCAACCATCATAGTAATAACTGATTTGGGCACAAATCACCAATAGATGCTAAAAGGAGTGGGTGTGAGTTTGATGAGGTACAGGATACTTGCATAGCCTCAGAGTATATGCCCTAAAATTCTTGATTAATTACAAAGGCATAAAAGTAATTTTATAATGGAGAAACCTTTAATCAAGTGATCAAAGTTAATACCAATAGTGATGGAACAAACCAATGTCATACACCAACTGAATGACCACTGAGAAGGACACAACATCACTCGTTTAATAATCTGGTAAAAATGTATGACCTGAATCTAATCAGGAGACATCTGATAAACCAAAATCTATGGACATTCTTAAACACTTTTCAAAACATGTCAATATCCCAAAGACAAAGAAAGACTGAGGCAACATTCCAGAGTAAAGACAGAGACATGAAAACTAAATGCAATGCATGATCCTGGATTGAATCCTGAACCTGAAAAAATATGCTATAAAGGGCGTTATAGGAACATCTGGTGAAATTATAATAAAGTCTATAGATTAGATAATTATATTGTGTGAATACTGAATTTTTTCTGATTTTGATTATTGTGCTGTGACTTAAGAGATGGTTCTTGGCACACACACTCTGAAGAATTTCATGGTAAATGGGGCACGATATATTAAACAAAATGTTTAAAAAACACTATGCATATATATATGTATATGTATATATACATATATATACACACATGTAGAGAGAAAATAAAAGCAAATGTGGAAAATTAACAGTTGATAAATATAGGTGAAGAGCATACATAATTTGTACTAGTCTTGAAACTTGTCTATAAGTTTGAAATTATTTCAAAATGAAACATTGGAAAAATAAAATATTATATCAGATATTTGGTGAATAAAATACAATGTCATACAACTACACAGCCACCAAATTGGCTAAAATGAAAAAGACAGACAATACCAAATGCTGGTAAGGATGTGGAGCAACTGGAAACTGTTTGGCAGTGTCTGCTGAAGTTGAACAAATTCATACCCTATGACTCAGCAATTTCATACTGAAATATGGACCTATAAAAATGCACATATATGCAAATTCTGCCCAAAAATGTGCATTAGAATGTATTATAGCATGGCTATACTTCATAGCCAAAATATAGAAACAACTCAAACATCCACCACATGGATAAACATATTGTTGCATATTATTCCCCAAATGGAACACTACACAGCAATGAAAAATGAATTATTTCTACCAACTAAAACAGAGAATGAAACTCACAAAAATATTAAGCAAAATAAATCAAATAAAAATAGTGCATCCTGTATGACTCCATTTATATCAAGCTCAAAAACAGGCAAAAACAAACCTGCAGTTGTTAGAAGCCAGGATAGTGGTTACCCCTTATGGGTAAGGGGTTAGTGGCAAGAAATGGACATGAAAGTACTTCTGGAATTCTCCTAATGCTTTGTTTGCTGATCTGGTTGCTGCTTACTTAGATGTGTCCCTTTCAGAAGCTTACTGAGCTTTACCTTAATGACTCAGGCACTTTTCTACACGTATGTCACTCTTCAACAAAATGTTTACATTAATAAAAAGAAAAGGATCATGAAAATAATGCCTAAGAGTACATACCAGGCTCTGTTTAAGTGCTTTCCATGGATTAATTCAGATTGGCAAATCATGAACTATGTGCTATCAGGGAGCTGCTATTGCCACATGCCTGTCATTTTTGCAAATGGAGAAACTGAGGCCCAGAGTGGTTAAGCAACTTGCCGAGGGTCACACAGGCAGGAAGTGGCTGATCAGAACTCAATCCAGGCGGTCCAGCAACCTACACAGTCTGCTTTCCTAGGTGTTATGTTCCACTGCATTTGAATGAAGAGCCCTTTGGTGTAGAGAGGATCTTCTTCATTCCTTCATCAAAGGGCCTCCTGAATAAACCCATGACGCTGGGAGTTATGCAAATGAGCTAAAAGATTCAGACTCTGCTAATAAAGATGGAGAGATAAACACAGTGCCAAACTGAAACGTGATAATGAGGCTGATCTTAATGCCACTTCTCAATCCTTATTTGCAAAATTAAGATCTAAGAGGGGGCTGGGGTGGGGGGGACCACCCCAGCCATAAAAGGCAGGGTGGATACCCATGAGATAAGATGGTTGAAGAGGTACTAACGATCCAATTTAAAAATGGAATGCAGCTCTGTGATTCTTGTTCCAATTACCATGGAATCTGAGCCCTGTATGTTCACTACTGCAAGAGAAAGTATAGAAGGAAATTAATGTTTTGAGTTTGTTTTCTTCTACCTGTGGTAGATACATTTTTTTGAATTATTAATCTGTGGCTTTTTCACTGTATGTTTGTTTGGTTTTCCATCCCAAAGAGAGCTCAGGGATCTTTACTGAGCAGACTGCAGAGTCTTTACAGTCAGTAAAATTTACCATATTCTGTTAAAGTTTCACGTGAAGAAAGGGATGAAGTAGCTTTACCAGATTCAGGGGAGTGAGAAACAGCCAGAGGGAGTCAGGGATTCCCTCAAGAGACAGAAAGAGGGTGAAAATGGAGAATGAGGGTCCCTTGAAGAGTAGAAAATCTGGCCTGTGTAGGAGCAATGCCTGGAAAATCAGGACAGGCTATAAGGAGCCCCTCTGGAAGCTGGACCCCAAGCTCAGGGACCCTCAGCCCTACCAGAGGGTCTTGGGCTCCAAGCTTAAAATAGAAGCAGAAGGTCCACAAACCAGTGCTTCTCAGCAGTGGGTCTCCTACAAATAAGTATTCATTATTATTCAAATAAGTATTCTCCAACAAATACTAAATGAACTCTAGGGATGAGGAAGCTCAGTATTGACTGAAATTATTTTTTTTTACCAACCTCGAAGTTTGAGAGTTCAGGGTAAAGTTGAGTTAAAATAAGCAAGATAGAAAATGGTATTTCTTTCACACTTGAGTCTGAGGGCTTAGATGCATTTCTCCTCCATATTAAATGAGTGGAAACTACCCCGTGCAGACTCCAAGGAGCATTTTGCATTGAGAAAAAGCACTTGCATGGAAAGAACATTATCTCCTCTGCTTTTCCTGATGGCTGCTTAATAATTCCCCAAGCCCCACTCCACTGTGACAAGCAAGGCTAGGTTTGACTACACATTCCCTTTTTTTGACCTTGGGGTCCAATTGCTCATGAATTCCTGACGTTAGTATTTCTGTCAGGCAGGGCTGTTTTAAAGATGACTTTGAGTTTTAACAAAACTGAATTAACTATTCAACCAAGAGGAGTAAAGATATGATTGAAACGTGTGATGATGCTATTATCGTCACATGATATAAACCAGGTGTATCAAGCCAGGATGTTTAAATTTACCTGGAAGACAACTGTTCCCACTACTAGGGACAGCACAGAACTATTTAAGTACAGAACTGGGAAAAAATATGAGAATCATCATGGAAGCTGGAGCCATTAGCCCAGATGTGTAGAAGGCTTGTGGTGATGATAATTACACATCATTAGTGTATTTGCAGAATGAGATCCCTTCTTTCAGCAGGAAAGGAAGATCTACCCAGTGTAGGTGAATACCCAGCATCATGGGGGCAATTCACCACCATCTGGGCTCTGGGAAAAGTGCCTCCTTCCCCAGAAACTTTTTCTGCAGGCATGAGAGTACTGGAACATTCAGTGAAGGGTAATTGGCTAACAGAGAAAATTGCTGTTGTCTGGATACCAGAGAGGGCTGCATAAGCAGAGTATCAAAGCTGGGTAGCAGGAGACGATGTCTCGATTAAAAATGACGAGTGTCAGCAGGTGTATGTGGACATCATTTGCAAATCCTCTCTCACGTGAAGCCTTTGTGCTGAGTGGGAGAAATGAAGGGACTTGGAGGCACAAGGCAGCGTTTCTCTGGCATTTTTGGCTGGATGTATTTGTGCGGATGATCTAAGCAGCCCCAGTCTTTGGAGAGAAAGCATGTGGAGTATTGACATTGCAGAATCACCCACGTAGGGGTTCAACTCATCGAACAGAGCTAGCTGGTGAAAAGTTGAGGGCTTTGAAGGCTGTGGAACTATGTTGACAAAGTGGAGGTTAAGTTTGGGTGCTCCGGGCAGGCAAGATTCAAATCCCAGATCCCTCATTTATTGGCTACGTGACCTCGAGGAAATGACTTCACCTCCCTAAACCTCCATTTCTTCATCTGTAAAGTGATGACCTGTCTCAAAAGATTATCATGAGGATTCAGTGAGATATTCATGTCAAAGTACATGGCACTGTGCCTGACATACGGTGCATGTTCACAAATGTTAGCTGTTATGAGGAGAATGTAGTGGTGTGTGACACCGTGAGAAACATATATTTGGTCTCTGCGCCCGGTTCCTGACACAGAGCTCCTAAATCCCTTGGAATTTCCTGGGTGACGGAAACATCTTTTGCTCTAACAAGGAAACTCTTGATGGGATCCTGGATACCTTCAGGATGGGGGCGGGTCACCAGAAAGACCAAGCTTTCGGCCCCATCCCCCATCCTCCAAAGAGGATGAGTTAATGATGGGTCACGCTCAGGTGGGGAAGCCTCGTGAAAATCCCTAAACAATGGGGTTTGAAGAGCTTCCGGGTTAATGAACACAGCCACGTGTCAGGAGCGTGGCACACCCCAACTCCACAGGGACAAGCTCCTGGGCTTGGGACCTTTCTAGATGCCACCCTGTGTACATTTTCATCTGGCTATTCATTTGTATCCTTTATAATATTCTTTATGATAAACAAGTGAACATAAGTAAAGTGGATCTCTGAGTTCTGTGAGCCATTATATATAGGAGTGAGGTGTGAGAACCTCCAATTAATAGCCAGTTGGTCAGAAGGACAGATGACAACCTGGGACTTGCAACTGGCATCTAAATTGGGGGACGAGGTGGGCAGTCTTGTGGGACTGAGCCTTCAATCTGCGGAATCCACTCTAACTCTGGGTAGCTAGTATCAGAAATGAATTGTAGGACACCTAGTTGGTGTCTGGAGAATTGGAGAATTGGTTGGTGTGGGGAAAATCCTGACACACTGATGTCAGAAGTGTTTTGTGAGTAGAGACATCATTTTTCTCAAGGGTGCCTTCCAGGCAGTTTGTGGCTCTATCAATATGAAAAGCACCAAGACAAAAGGAAAGGTATGTGTATAGGAAAGCAAATATAAATGTACTCAGAGTTCCCTTGAGCCTCATCAGCTTGAGGGACAAATGAGGTCATGAATAGTAATAATTCATATTTCCCTGGCTCTTGACTTCAAAAATAAAATCCAGGACCTCTGGACCCACCTTAACATTTCACATGGTCCCTTGTGAAAACAGCTCTTTTGTGAAAACCTTCTGATGGAAGGCTCAGAAACAAGTTAAAGGGACCAGGTAAGGGGCAGACATTAACATAGAAGCTAAGGTTTATTGAACACTTAACTCTGTGCAGGGCAGCAAGCTAAGCCCCAAGCATGCACTGCTACTCTGAACCCTCAAAATGACCACAGGAGGTTCGTAGTAATTGTCCTCACTTTGTGGATATGCAAACAAAGCCCAGAAGTTTAAGCAACTGGCCCAATATCACAGAAATAGGAAGAGGGACCAAGAATGTCTGTCTCCAAAGCCAGCAGTCTTTATGACTATGTTGTTCTCCCGAGGTACCCTGTGTATAAACCACCTTCTCTATTGCCCCTTACAACTCTATTGCCACCATAAAAATTAGCTCATTCAAATAGATACTTGACAGGCCCATAAGACATCCTCAGATGCTTTGAATCCAGGTGAAAGCCAAAATTAGGCTCAAAATGAACCACCACATCCTCTTGACATAAACCAGGGCATTCATAAACAATGGAGAAATTGCAAATGAGCTGAGAGCCCAATGGCTTGCCCCAAATCCAAAGATGCCATTAAAAAAAAAAAAAGTTAATAGACTTAGAGCAGTCTACTGGGTAGAAAGGCCATTAATATAAGATAAATAATGGTAGTGAGGTGGGTGAAAGCAAGCTTATAAATTCTCATTTGCTTATTAAGGGAGGTGTCTTTTGGATTCACAGTTATAATGTATATGACTGCATATAGATGAATTATAAATGTATGTTTTCCTTAAATACCAAACGCGGGCTGCTTTTCCTCCCTCATGCAAAATAAACAACTAAAGTCAACAAGGAATGAATTAAGATTCTGTTTACCTTCGTATTATCAAAGAGAATCCTTCACAGCTGGAAGAGAACTTTGAGACCAGCTGTCTGTTCCAACTCCCTCCTTTTGCATATGAGAAAACTTGCCATTTAGGCCACACCAGGATTTCAGATGATTTGAAATTCAAACACACTAGTGCAGCCAAACACATTTTAATTGACTCCTTACCACTGACAGCTCTAATCAAGGTCTGAGTCTTCTGTTCAAAGCCAGCAACTGATTAGCCTTAATGATAAATGGACAGAGAATCCTAATTCATATTGATTCCAGCTTCAGGCCTTTGCTGTTATATCAGTCCTGAACTTACATTGTTGTTATCCAGATTACAAAGCAGTATTGATTGTTTTCCATCTTCAGCTGGAGCACTGATTGGCCTATCTTTTGAGGAGATTTTTTTTGAAGGTCATTTGAAACTACTAGGATTGTACATGCTGACTCTAGATAAACAGAATGAATATAATCTAGGATGATGAACAAAGCCATAGATGAGTTTGGGGGAATCCCAGAGCAGAGGAGTCACTGCCTCATTCCCCAGGAGTCCGTAAGAATTATACAGAAAATCCTTGTCCAACATGGCACCCAAGCCATAGAGTAGGAGAGGCTGAGGGGACTGTCTGGGTGGATAGAAGTGAGGGCAGACCTGTAAATCCTTATTGTACGAGTGTGGTGTGGAGAAAGCAGTTGAGAGCTCTCAGTCTCCTGAGAAAGGCTCAGAAGTGGCTGTGAGAACCAGGAGACCAAAAAATGTCCTCATGGTTGGGGGTTGGGGATGTGGATACTTTGACTGGAAAACCAAAGGTTACTGTAGAAACATGGTCAGCAGCAATAGAAGCAACAGGCATACACAACTATACAAGGTGGGACAGCAGAGGATGACACTTCTCCCCATGGTCTGGCATGTCGCAAAGCTAAGTCTCCACTTCACACCAGCACCTTCAAGCATCCCTGGTGAGAAGGAATTGGAGAGAGAAACTTGGATCAACTGAGTAGTATCCAAAAGAGACTGATTTATAAGCCACAAGTGATTTCATTTCTTCTAATTCAATTTTCCAGTGTATAGTGGAAGTTGAGTGCTTGAGAGTGAAATTAAATTCAGTTAGAGAAAAATAAAGTTCTATTTTCACCCATCTGAGTTTTGTGACTGGGAAAATACCTGCTGCATAAAATAAGCTCCTAATACAGTGTCAGGCTTAATAACTCTTGGCTTCTGTAACTACTGTTACTATTAATGTTGTTTTTGTTATCATTATTATTATACTGTGAGCTCCTGGAAGCAAGCATCTTCTGTTTCTGTATCAACAAGGTTTATTACAGAATTTCCTCATTACACATTTGTTGACTAAGTGACTCAAAACCTGAATTTATCCCAATGAGCACTCAAAGTTATCATTTGCAAAACCCAATGTCCAGGTGGCATCTCCATGGGTCTAGTTTCCTGAGTGACTGGTAAGAGAACTCCATCAACCAGTGTTAGACATAGAGCATGAGTAAGAAATAAACTTCTGTTGTGCTAAACCATTGAGATTTGCAGGTTGTTTGTTACCACAGCACAACTCAGCTCATCCTGACTGATACAAACTAAAACGTGAAATGTATTCAAGAGGAAATACGTAGTCTGTGAATTTAATTTGCACTATCTGTATTTTATAGTCAATGAATATGAAAGTCAATTATATTAAATGATTTGTCTAAGGCCACACAGTCAGTAAAGGACAGGACCATCTGAGTCTAGAATCCTAGAATTTTCCGTTACACCAGACTGCCCCCAAATTAATCCCTTCTTGTACCTACTTCTCAACTATGCATTTTACTTTGAATTTCAATGGAGATAGATAGTTACTTGATATGTATTCCTTTCCACTTCTCCAAGCAGTTCTAAAGTAAGTAAGGTTTGAGATGGTGTATAAGGAATGAGAGATGACAGTTGGGAGAAATCCCAAGTAGAAGTGACAAATGATTACTGTAAAATTTGGGGTATATGTCACCAGTAGGAGCAGTCACTGTAATGTAGTAGAAAACTCTGATGGAGAAATGAGCAATGTCCTGTTTACCTGTAGGCTGGGATAGAATAAAAAAGAATGACAGAAATATTGGCAAGGCTGGGGACCAACCAGAACTCCCACACATTGCTGGTGGGAATGTAAAATACCTCAGTTACTCTGGAAAACAATTTGCATCTATTTCTAATAAAATTAAATACACCCCTACCCGATGACCCTGCAGTTTAAATTCTAGAATTATACCCAAGATAAATAAGTACATATGTCCACAAAATAATTTGTACAAGAATGTTCATAGAGGCTTAATTCATAATAGTCCCAAATTGGAGAAATGCAAGGTCTTTGATAGGAAAATAGATAATTGGGGTATGTTCGTATAATGTAATATCATCAATTAAAAAGTATGAATATGGAAAAACATAATAAAATGAATGATTTTCAAAAAGATTATGTTGAGCAAAAGAAGCTAGATACAAAAGAGTGTCTACTGTATGACCCAATTTATAAATAGCAAAAACAGGCAAAGCTAATCTATAGTGATTAAGGTCAGACAGTGGTTACATCCAAGGTGGGGGCACTGGCTGGAAAAAGGTCATGAGGGATTTTACTGAGATCATGAAAATGTTCTATAACCAGATCTGGATGGTGGTTACATAAGGCATATACCCATGCGTAAATCCACTGAGCTGTATACTTAAGATGTGTGCATTTTATCGTATGTAAGCTATGCCTCAAAATATACACAATAATAAAAATTTAATAAAAGACGACGATAAAAATTGTATCTGCCTCTTAAGGGGGCAAGCAGAGCTTTTGGGTCCTGGAGGTTTGGGCGCCCTCACTCAGCCCAGAGGGGAATGGTTGTGGAGTTAGAACAGAGAGGAAGTGATCCACTGCTGGGATGGCTTGACCGCAAGACTGGGAATGGAGATTGTGCAAGGGATGCAAGCCTCAGTGATGGCTGTTCGTGAATGTAATGAATGAGTCAAGAGTATAGAGTGGAAATCTGTGGCTGAGTCTGTGGTCCACTGGAGACGAATCTCTGAGGGGCATCTCTGCGTCATCCAGAACAAATGGCCCAGGGCCAGATCTCCATGGCATCGTGGCACAGCTGAAAAACACCATGAGCAATGACATCCCCAGGAAACTCAAAACCAAGCTTTACTTCACTTTTCTAAACACCTCACAAGTCCCAAGATACTTGTATAACCCCGAGAGGGAGCAGGGGTCCCCTAAGAATGGCTGATATTAAATTTCTCATCAAAACTTGTGGGCTAAGGCTGAGAGTCAGAGTCAATTGTAGTTACTCATTGCTAAGTGTTATGGAAACACTATAGTCACTCTTTTCAAAGTCAGCCACCCTGAAGTTCGCAATGAATGGCACCTGCCAGAAAGGGGAACCAAATGTAACTTCCTCGCAACCAGAACACTGGGCTCCAAACCAGTTTTGGCCACTTGCTGCTATATAACCCTGGGCAAATCACGACTCCTCTCTGAGACTGTAAGATGGGGATGGTAGCTCCTCCTCCCTCACAGAGTTGTTATGATGAAATGAGAAAATATGTGTCATGTTGGAAGCCCTGTACAGATCAGCCACTTGGTTGACTCAGCTCACTTGCCAGCTTTTTGCTCAGAGGCTGTGTATATCAGACATTCAATGCGAAGACAGGTCCTTTTTCAAAAATGGACTCACTGGGGCCCCCGGCTGGGAGCCTGAATTCACTCATTGACAATGGTGGCTATTCAGATGAGGCAATGTGAAATAGAGGTGTGATGACCCAGAAAATTCTAGAGCTGGGAAGGCGAGCATCAAAGCGTGTAAGAGAAAAGAAAGCAACAGGTTTGGGGTTGATTTCCGAGGGTGGTGGTCTTGGAGGCTGAATTTGTCATGCTGCCTGAAATGATGTTTTCTTGAATCTTCTTCCCCACAAAGTAAACACACACACACTGGCTTTCAGGGCTTAGAGACAGAATAGGACATCATAAAGAATAGCTTTGAATCTTGTTTTTCGTTGCACCCAGATTTCTTCCTTTCTCACTGCCCCAGTCCAGCCAAACCCAGAAACATTCATCCCCTTTCGAAAACCCCTGTGGATTAGATGTCTTCAGATAATGAAAGAGAATCAAGAGTCCTACTAAGCAAACTGGTGTGGTAGAATGGGCTAGAAGGAAAGTAATGAGTCTGGGTCCAGTCCTGGCTTGCCCCTTACCTGCCCTGTGATGCTGCTTAAGTCACTTTATGTCTCTCAACACCAGTTTCTCCATCTGTATAATCAAGGTTTGAAGAAATTAATCAGATAATGTTATTTTCAATTTTAGAAATTATTAATGAAGCAGTGAGAACCTGGCAAATGAAAGTTACTTAAAAGACGAAATTATGGAATATTCTTAACTCACCATTCACCAAACGATTTTTGAACTAAAAAATGATGGAGCAAGACTTGCCTCTTTTCCCCAAGGAAATTACAGCCACAGAATGTGCCCTGGTCTCAGCTCAGTCCACTGGTCTGGTGAGATACACAGTGAAAGCACACAAGGAGGGCTTTACAAGGACTGGGGGCAGGGGTACTTCCCTAAGGACAGGATGCTTCAACTGAGACTTGTTTTAACTTTTTCCTCCTTGTAAACATATAGATCAATGAAAAGAAAATGAACATCACCTCTAATCCCACTACTCTGAAGTAACCTGCACAAACCACACACACACCACACACACACACATACACACACACACACATTGATGTATACCCTTCCATACATGCAAACCCTTTTTAAAAGGCTGGGTCATGCAATAGATGCTATTTTTGTAATCTGCTCATTTTTCATTTAATATATTGTGAACATCTTCCTAAAATGTGAATTCATTTTAATAATTTCATACTATCCTATTAAGTAAATGTACCATAATTTGTTTAATGAAGGCTCTAAATTTGGACACAGGTTATTTACAATTTTCCCTGCTACTATAAGCAAGTTTGTGATGAATATGTTTGTAGCTAATTTTTGCACATATCTTTATTTTCTCAGAATGAATTCCTTACAGTGAAATTATTGAGTCAAAATCACCTATCTTTTTAAGGCTTTGGATACATGTGGCCAGATTTTCTCCCAGAAGATTTTGCTAATTTTCAATTTCACCAGCACTGCATGAATGTGCCATTTTTTCCCACATTCTCTCCATCAGTAGGTATTATTATTTATGTTTATGTATCAGTTGTACTTACTTTGGCCTTTCAAAATTGCCTATTTGTGTTTTCCTTTCATATTAATTTGAAAGATCTCTTTATATATTAAGGATATTGTCAGTCTGGTCTATCATGTTACAAATATTTTCTCAGTTTTTCATTCATGTAAGGATTTTTTTAACCTATTTTCCTCACAGAAAAACTAGTCTGGTTATTTAAAGTTTTCACCTTCGGTTCCACATAAGAAATCCCTTCCTTACCATTATATCTTTAAAATAGTCCCTTATTGTTTATCCTAATGCTTTATAGTTTGGTTTTAAAATATTTAAATCTTTACTCAAATGATTTGCCTCTGGGATACTGTGGAGATGATAAAGGCCAGGTTTCAATTTTTTACTTCTGTGTGCTTTTGTCCTACTGGTTTTAGGATTTTTTTTTTTTTACAATAAGCAAGCACTACTTTTGTAGTTTAAGCAATTATGAAAAATGAGGGAGTTCCCTGGCGGTCCAGTGGTTACGCCTCCGCACTCTCATTGCCAAGTGCCCAGGTTCAGTCCCTGGTTGGGGAACTAAAATCCCACAGGCCATACGGTGTGGCCAAAAAAAAAAAAAAAAAAGACTTCCAATTATGAAAAATGTATCACCACTGGGCTTTTATTTTGGAATCTCATATATAGAAATTTAACTTTTGTTGGTTTTCTAAATGGTTCCTCAGGTGCCCCGAAGGAATGAACCAGGTGAGGAAGGTGAAAAGGATATTGCAGTGAGGGGAAGCAGTCCATTCAGAGAGGCAAGAAAAACGCCAGTGCGTTCAGGGAATTCCAGGTCAGTCCACATGACTGGAGGAAAAGGTGCGGATAGGCTCCTCTCAGTTTTTGAGGGGATTTGAGGGGGGTACATTTAAAAAATTTAGAATTCAAAGATGAACATTGTCATGGCTTGTGACAACGGTGCTCCCCCCTTCTACAATTCATAACTATTAAACTTTTGCCATATTTGCTTTATCTTCTTTTAATAAAAGAAATAAAACAGTACAAAGGAGATCAAGGTTCCCTCTGATCAGCATTCCCTGTTCTCTCTCTCGTGCTGTGTTCATGTGTTTGGTATGTTCCCACTTATGCTCCAATAAATTACACAAACAAATGTGTATGTGTGTTAAGATTAGGTTTGGCTGCAAGTAAAAGAAACTCCCCAAATAAATGGAAGAGGGGTTTTAAAAGATAAATATTTGTTTCTCTCACGTATAGAAGTCTTGATGGATAGTCCAGATCTGATGTGGCTTCTTTAGATTTCAAGAACCCAGTTTTTTTCTATCTTGTAGCACCTCCATGCTTGGATTCCATTCCAAAACTTACTTCTTGGTCCAAGATGGCTGTTCCAGCTCCTGCCATCACATCCATATTCTAACCAACAGAAAGGTAGAAGAGGTAAAGAAGAAATATGAGAAGGCGGAGAGGAAGGTGTTGTGGTTCGAATTGTGTCCCCCAAAAGACATGCTGAAGTCCTAAATTCCAGTATCTGTTAATGCGACCTTATTTGGAAATGGGGTTTTGCAAATGCAGTCAAGTTAAGATGAGGTCCTACTAAATTAGTATGGGTCCTAATATGACTAGTGTCCTTGTAAAAAGAGGGGAGACACAGACTCAAACACACAGGGAGAATGTCATGTGAAAACAGAGGCAGATATTGGAATGATGTGTCTACAAGCCAAGGAATGTAAAGGGTTGCCAGCAACACCAGAATCTGGAAGAAGGCACGGAACAGATTCTCCTCTAGAGCCACCAAGAGAGCATGGCCATGCTGATAGGAATGCTGGCCTCCGGAGCCAGGAGAGAATAGATTTCTGTTGTTTAAAGCTACTTAGTTTATGGTGCTTTGTTACAACAGCCCTAGGAAACCAATACAGAAAGCCAAGGGGTAGAAGAGGAAGAGACAGGAGAGGGGAAAAGTTAAAAGAGTGTCTACTATGCCTATTCACCACCATTTACCTTCTGAATGATAATAACATTTTTTTCACTTTTTTTCTGTTACAAACAGAGCTGCAATAAATGTTGTGCTATCTCTTGGAGCATATATAGGAGAATTTCCCTAAAGCATGTACCTATAGGTGGAATTTCTAAGTGATAACATATGTACATTTTCAATTTTTAATGTTATTTCCAAATTGTTTTCTCAAGTGGTTGTACCAATATACACCTTCTCTCGCAGTATATCCAGTATTTTACTGCTAATGCTTTATTTTAATGGACTTTAAAAATTTTTCCCAAAATTATAGGTGAAATAATAAAATGTACTCATCTTAAGTGTACAGTTAAATAAATCTTGACAAGTGTATACCCCCATGTAAACATTTGACATGTCATAATCAAGACATAGAACATTTCTATCACACAAAATAATTCCTTCACGTATTGTACAAGAGTCTTAAGCCAATAGATTGGAAAATTTAGATGAAATGGGAACTTTTCTTTAAAAACAATTTAGCAAAACTGGCACAAGAAACATCAGAAAATCTGAATACTCCTATAGCTACTAAATAAATTGTATCTGCAATTATAATCCATCCCTCCTGCCCACGTACACAACACACACAGACACACACACACAGACACACACCAACTGCTGGCCCAAATAACTTTACCAGTGAATTCTTCTGAGTATTAAGGATAGAAAAAACACCAATCTAATAAAATTCTCAATTAACGCTTCAATTTAATACACTCTCATTCAAAATTCCAGCAGGGTTTTTTGTTGCGGACAATGAGTCCAAAACGTATATGGAAATGCAAAGGGGTGATAAGGATCATCTTGACTAAGAACCAAGTTGGAGGTAGGCTGGTGGGGTGTGTTAGTGACGTCCTATACCTTGATCAGGTCTCGGGGGAGTAATCACTTTGTAAAAATTCCATGAGCTCTTCACTTGAGATTTATCCACATTGTTTGTATGTTATGGTTATATATTAATAAAAATGTTTACAAAACAAAGCAGCCACCACAATAAAAACTCTCTACTTGCCAGGAGCAAAGTTTTCCTGGAAAGTGCCTATTATTTACACCTGGCACTTTGATGGGATCTATTGTTTTATCTAAAAATATCAGAGCAGGAATCAGCCAGACTCACTTTCAAATTTGGCTCTGCTGCTTGGATTGATATAATGACTTTGGAAAATGGTCTAGCAGTGAACCTATGTACAGCCTATGACGTGGCAATTAAACTACTAGGCATATATTCAACATCAGTGAGATACAGGCCAACAATCAAAACCACGAAGCAACTCAAGTGCTAAGGACTGACCGTCAGTGGGCAAGTTGCTTTACCTCTTTGAGTTTTAATTTCCACATCTGTAAAATGGACATAACAACACCTACAGCTACTTCACAGAATTGTGTCCAGGCAAGGAAAGTACTTAAGACTAGCATCTGGCATATAGCAGATGTTCAATAAACAGTGGCTGACATTTTTATTAGACTTTTAAATAAAGATGCCATTATTCATACCCTAATAAGGGATAAAACGCCTCTCCCGCCACTCCTATAGCACTAGACTTCCTCCTGACATCAATATTCGTATTATGTTTTGCAAGTGAGACAACTAGGCTGGGAAATATTACTTCATTTGAGAAATCCTGACCCGCTCTGCACAAAGGGTGGCCGGTAGGCTAACAGGGAAGGAGGAATTTTGCAAAACATCACAGCCCTCCCTGGGGTGAGAGCACCTTCTCCCATCCCTGTGTCTGAGATCAAGGTACCCCTGTCAGTTCACTGAGGATTTCAAGTCCCCTCCTGTCCTCTTGTCCTCCCCCAGAATCGCCAGCCCTCAGTGAACTGCCTCTGCTGAGTTCACTCCATCTGGAACCCTCTGGGAAAACAGACACGGATTGTGTACACTGCAGAATTAGCCTTTATATTTCATTGTGTGTCTGTTGAGGCGGCGGTGAAGCAGATGTGGTTTTCGGCAGACATGACTTCAAAAGCCGTAAACACAGTTATCAGTAAACTGCAGAACAGGAGGCAGCCGGCAACAGTCGAGGTCACTGACAGGTGACATGGCAAATAAAGGGAGATTAAAAGCCGTTCTTTGTCTGACATGAGCCCATTTGATACTTACCAATGGCCGGATACGGAACACTGCCTGCTCTTGATGGGAAGGCACTGAACATAGTGTAATTTCTTGGAAAGTGAGTCCCTGTCATTTTTCTCCAGAAAAAAAAAAAAAAAAAAAGGAAAAGAAATAGAACAAAATACAGGTAGCTCTCTGCTGATGGTACAGATGTTTTCACTTATTTAACACGAACCTTATTAAGAGTTTGCCATTGGCCAGATTTTCTGCTAAGCATTCTCTTTTTCAATCCTCAACCATATTTATCCTCATTTTAATAATTATTTTCCCTTTCCATTCAGGGAAACTGAGACTCAGAGGGTTTATGGTCACCTTCCCAAGCTAGGCAGTGACCAGCCAAGCCTGGGACCCAGAGATTATGTTATAACGCTTACACATGATGACAGAGATTTACTCTGGGTGAAGGAGGGAGTATATTAGGATGACATCCAGATGGCATGGCTTTCTGGCAGTATAGCAATTGGCATGCAGAGTGAATCCTACCTATTTTTTGGACACAGTCCTCTCTGCAGCTGAGAAACGTGCACTCTAAAGAATTGCTAGACATGGTCATTTGCAGCCCTTAATTCTGCCTCACTGTGGCATAAGTAGGATTTTCATAAATCAAGCTTTCTTCCACCCCAAATAACATTTTACATGTGCCAAGGAAACATAGTCTTTGAAAAAGCCCAATCATGAGAAATCCTTTTGCATTTCACCCGCCAATCTATCTAATATCAAATGTAGATGTTAAAAACCAGTTTGAAAATCAGGTTTAAACCACTGGGTGCATCCCTAAGAACAAACCAAATTAAGATGATACGATTCTCCAAATATTTGGTGTCCTAAATAAACTTGACCCAGATGTAAGCTCGGTCCTGACCCCTTCCTTTGAGTTTTAAATAAGTTTGACCTGAATCCCCATCCCAAGTCCTGTGAGCCTAACATCCTCCCAAGACTTTTGTGAATTCCCCAGGGATTATGTTCCTCTTGATTACTTGTGCCTCCAACTTCTTGCTCCCCTGTTACTCACCCTGTGGCTCACATTTTCTCTCTCAAGGCTGTGCTCTCTGTACTGCATTGACCCAGAGAGTAACAGCCTCTTTTTCTGATGTTCCTCAAACTGTTTGTCCAGTATATTTGTCATTGTCCTCATTTTGGGGTGACCAAGAGGGCTTCTACACAGTAATGCCAACATTTTAAAATTGCATGTTACATGTCTCAAGTCTACTGGACTCCTGACTCTCAGCCTCTACTTCATACTTCCAGACCTGGCAAAATAAGCTCCACTCCAGCCACTGTGGCCCCTCACGGTTCCTCAGTCAAGACAAGTTCACTCCTGCCTCAGGGCCTTTGCGCTTGCTAGATGGTTTTCTCTCAAATAGCCTTATGACTCACTCTGTCACTTCTGTCATGTCTCTGCTTATTGTCACTTTATCAAGCACACCTTCCTGATCATCTTACATAAGAACACCTCAGTCTCCCCTTTCCTCCTTTATTTGTCTCCATAGCTCTCATCAACACCTGCCATATTGCATAAGTATTTGCTTGCATGTTTTTTCTGTCTCCCCTGCCGGAAACTCATGCTCTGTGAGGGTGGCAGCGATCTTGCTTATTTTGTTCTCCCCAGCATCTAGAATGGAGGAATACATAGCGGGGGATAAAGGCAATGTGCTGACAGAGTAAAAGAATCAGTAAAGACGCTTTCCATTCAATTAAAGTTTTCTTTCCAGGGGCAGTGTCAACATGGCCACCTTAGAATATAATTAATTATTTAGGATGATATTTTGTCACTACAGAGAAGGCGAGGCATGTGCCATGTTACACTGAGGGGAGAACTCATGATCTGGGCTGGAATCCACAGTGGATTGAGAAGGGAGCTGGGATCAGTCCTGCAGAGGGAGGGGCCAGGATGCTGAGATTCAGCGATTAGAGCAGAAGATGTGAAGGCATGAGTGACCTGGATCGGTGAGAAAGACCAAGGCCAGTAATAGTCCCCAAGACACGTGTTCTTCTTGGGAAGTAGCTGGTGGCAAAGAGCTTGGCCTCTAGAACTGGACTGTAGACTCAAATCTTCATGCCACAAAGTCTCAGCTGTATGACTTTGGACAAGTTATTTACCTGATCCACAGAAACACTTCTCCCCCAAATTGGAAATAACTTTATTGCTTTATTAAGGATCTGCTTTGTTTTTTAGAAAATTCAGAAAAGTATGCTGAACAAAGGAAAAATACTTCATAATCACACCACCCAAAGATCAACTGGTTGTATATAATAGTTTGTATATATCCTTCTAGACTTGTCCTGTGCTATATGGTGGTCACTGTGGTGGAAACGTAGCTAGTCCGAATTGAAATGTGCTGTAAGTATAAAAGGCATGTCTGATTACAAAGACTTATACCAAAAAAATGTAAAATACCTCATTAATAATTTTAGATTGGTTACAGGTTGAAATGATAATATTTTGAATATTTGGGTATAAAGTGTTATTAAAATTAATGTTACCATTTTGCTTTACTTTTTTAATGTGCCTATTAGAACATTTTTAATTACATCTGTGACTCACATTATATTTCTAGTGGACAGCACCGTCTAGAGTCTCTCCTCCTACACACCCATATATATACATACGTATTGTTTTCATTAAAATAGGAGTGCATTATACTTATTGTTTTATAAACCGACTATTTTAATACCATGAACAGTTTTGGATTTCAGTAAACTAAGATTCTCATCCTCATTGTCAATGGCTGCAGTGTATAATACTGAGTAAATGCACTGGAATTTATTTAACCTGTAATTGAACATTTTAAAGCTATTTTCTTTTTTTTCTTTTCTTCTCTGTCCTCTTTCATTCATTTCTTTTCTTTTTTTCTTCTTCTCCTCTTTATTGGTATATAAAGCCCTGTGACATGTTGCATTGCAAGAAACCACATGTACCACTTCTGTTACTTCCCTAGGGTAAATTCCTAAAACATATTTAGGGCTCATGGAAACAAAGTAAGTGACAAGCTCCTCATACCAGCAACTTTATGAACTAGGGATGCTACTAGGTGGGGCCGCAGGATGATTTCAAGCCTTTGACTAATCTCTCTGAGGTTCACAAGCACGTAGTCCTGGGACACAGGAAACAGTGTAATGGATGGTTGGACACACAGGCTCTGGAGGCAGATAAACCAGGTCCCAATCCTGGTTCTCTGTCATTTCTAACTGTGTGCCTTTCAGTCAATTTCACAACCTCTCTGAGCCTCAGTCTCTATATGTAAGAAATGGAAGCACCAACTTTACCTCCCTAATAAGATTACTCTTAGGATTGAATGAAATGCCATACGTAATTGTTCAGCTCAGTGCCTGGCTCTTGGTAAATGCTTAGGAAATGTAATTATTTTGAAATCTTGTTTGGGCATGCCAATCAACACACATACACACACACATATAGATTTCTGCAATTTTATCCTACTCTCCCCGCTCTCAACTACTTTTTTTCAAATAGAGGTCTATTTGCTAAAATAAATTGAAATGGGTAAAGAATATGAGGCACAATTTATACTAGATATATCTGCAATTACTAACTCTGAATTAAACATATCCCTTCATGAATAATGAAGCAGAAATAGGCCAAAGGAAAAAATGAGATAAGATCTTAAATCCATGTATTTTTAATTGCTTCATTATCTAAAATTTGCTATGAATAGCGGTGGATACAGTTTGCTGTTGAAAGCACAAAAAGAAATAGGAATTTTCAGCCAAATCACAAAAGGCTATCAAAAATTAATTTTGTGTGCTGTGATCACTGAAAATGTAAGTGATTTTGAGGCAGAGTGACATTAAAAAATGCCATTTATATGCTAATAATAAATGAGTCATATTTTTTTCATTTTGATGCAAAATAAATTTTATTTTCATTTTAATGAACTGTAGTGAATTATAAGCTTTCTCTTTTTATCTTTAGGTGAAAGTTTGGGACAGATAGCAGAAGGTTGGCCAATGATAGGCAAGAGGTCTCAGAGGAAGTGAAAATGGGGCAGGTTCTCTCGTCTGCTACTGGCCTCCTAAACTGGATGGAAACTTTGGAGTTGAGGTGGTTTCTTCTAGGTTTCTAGAAATTTCCAAAAGTTAGATTTACCTCAGAGGCGGTGGCTAACTACCCATTAGTGCCATATCAGAAAAAGATATCTATGAACTTTACTGAATTAGTGATCCTTCTTTTTCTTACATGGAACAACATTCATATTCTAGAATTTAAAAGAAGAATGCAGTCAGTTAAGTGATTCTTGGCATGCACATTGCCCTCTGAAGGATGTTTTCCAATAATGTTTATTCTTTATCAAAATGTCTATGTCAGACATTTTGCTAAGTATTATTATATTCATTCTTTTATCTAATCTTCCTGACAGCCCTAAGAAGGTGGTATTATTATAATCTTCATTTTACAGATGAGAAACTTGAAACACAGAGAGGGTAAGCAATTTCCCCAAGATGTGACAGATTGTAAGTTGTGGAGTTCAGATATGAACTCATAACTGTCTGTGAGTTAAGTGCCACACATTTATTTATGAACAATGTCGACTGCTTTTTAAAAAGAGAAAATAGAGGGCTTCCCTGGTGGCGCAGTGGTTAAGAACCTGCTTGCCAATTCAGGGGACACGGGTTCAAGCCCTGGTCTGGGAAGATCCCACATGCCACAGAGCAACTAAGCCCGTGTGCCACAACTATTGAGCCTGTGCTGTAGAGTCCGCGAGCCACAACCACTGAAGCCTGCGCACCTAGAGCCCGTGCTCCACAACAAAAGAAGCCACCGCAATGAGAAGCCCGTGCACCGCAAAGAAGAGTAGCCCCCGCTCGCCGCAACTAGAGAAAGCCCACGCACAGCAACAAAGACCCAATGCAACCAAAAATAATTAATTAATTAATTAATTAATTAAAATAAATAAAAAATAAAAAGAGAAAATAGATATGAATGTTTAACCCAAACAAATGAATTGTGAATGGTGAAATTTCAGGCATCAGTGAGAGAAACGCTTGTGGGAAAACCAGGAAGAAAAACATCAGGGTATCCTAAGATGTCTCTGTCCATTCTGCCTTCAGGATGCAGGTATCTGCTGAACGCCTGGCCTGTGTCCTGGCTAGGTTTAAAGCCCAGTTAGTTACTTTATCAGTTCTGAAAAGGTAGGGTGCTCACGACTTCCACACATGTGTGTCAGGGCTTTGGTGAAAAATACCCAGAGTTCTGCTGGGCTGAGAGACCATTCATTTTTACTGAAGGTCTGATGTCTGACTTCTCTGAAGTGAGGAGCCAAGTCTCCAAATCCATTTCTGTGTTCCTCTCATTCCTTGCTCTTAGATCTTGGATTGCATTTGCCAGACTTGGTTCTTGATGTTAATTCTCTTTAACCAGGGTCTCTTTAAATGGGACCCTGTGGGACCCTGTGAGTTATGGAGCAGTAATTCACCCCTTCAGATCTAGAGGACACAAGGCCACAGGCCAGCTCCTATTAAACAGAAAGGTCTGAATTATTATCCTATAATTCACCTCTTGGAAGTGTCTTAATTCAATTACACTGTGTCCCTGAATGACCATTAAAAGAAACAGAAAAAGAGTTCTGCATCTCTCTTGTCACAATCCAAAGTAATTTTCAGTGCCAAAGAGTTCTTCCTTTAAAGTCATTAGAAAGAAAATTAAACAGAAAGATGAAAGAAAAAGGCCCCTTATCACTGGCAATGCTACACAGTAGACAATCAATCATATTTAAACCCACGGAAACACGGCAGAGATCACAGCAATCAAGTATCTTCTTTGTGGCCAAATCCTTTTGATTTATATCTTCTCTCCCCTCCCATTTTTTGATTGTTCTACTAATAAGTTTGAGTTAAAACTACTGCTAAATTCTGTTATCATCTTCCCTATGATGACATAAGACAGTATAATAAATACAGATGGCTAAAGCTTGGTGACATGCCTAGTTCCAACAGAAGGAAATATAATCTGAGTTTCACAAAAACAAAAGAACTTGAGGTGCCCTCGTGTCTTAGCTTGGGTGCTCCCAGAAGCAGATCCTGAGACAAGGAGCCATACATGCATAGCTGATTGGAGAGATGAAAGTAGGGAAAGTAGTGATATTGGGAAGGGAAAGAAGCCAATATAGGGTACCAAGCAAGTTACTCCTGTGGGCAACCAGGGCCCAATCCTACTGGGGAACCCTAGGTGACAATGTAGAACAGGCACCTAAGAGTGGTGAAGGAACTGGGGTATCTATACACCAACTCCCTCCAGTCAAGGGTGGAGAACTGCTCAGGAAAATGATGAATTGGCCAACTTTGTCTCTGCTGTCATCTTGCATTTCAGGAATCTAGAATTCTCATTTGATCATCCAATTGACTTTGTTCCATTCTACCTGCATGGATATGGTCAAAAACTATCAAAAATGCCATTCTGAAGTTCTGAAACGCTCATCCTCAATTCCAAACCACATCTATGGTCAATAGTGGGCAATGGATAAAAAGCTCACATAGACCCAGGCTCAAATACTGTCAGGTGGGCAGTTATTATTATCGTGATCATGAGCAGTTATTAATAGCCGTGTGATCATGAGCGGTTACTTCTCTGAGACTTGGGCTTCTCATCTGCAAAGCTGAGGGAATATTCCCCAGGGTGCTGTAAAAAACAAATGAGGTCATCCTGATAAGATGCCCAGCACACATGTGACCATTATGATGCACGTGAGGTTGATGAGGCTTTGCTTTAGGGGTAGGAAAACCATTTCTTCTTCCAAGTCTGGAATCTACCACCCCTTCCTTCTTAACCTGGTCCATGTTTAACTTTCTGGATGGATTCACTCTTACATGCAGAAATCAAACAGCTCCTAAGAATCTAAATAGCGATCACTATCTGATAATTCACAAGCCACATCTAGGCAACATGAATGGTTTCAGAGAAATCCTATTAAATCCTACTGGCCGGACATGAGGGACAGAGGTCCCTTCTAGCTGGGTGAGCCCTTCCAGTTCTACCAGTCTGTATTTTTATGACCTGCTTCCTGCCTTCCCATACCTGCCTGGGCATCTTTCAGCTTGCAACTACTAGTTCTTCTACCCAAAAACGGTTGCTTTAGACATACTCTGGCATAACAACAAAGTCTATCCAAAATTACTTATCTTTCCTCTCATTTTAAGGAGGCAAAGACTATTGAAATGTGATTCATATAATCAGCTATGAACACAGTATGCAAAAGAGTGGATTTTGCTGCTGCTGTTGCTGCTGCTTAAAAAGTATCAATGGAACTATTTAGGCTTAGAACCGGAAACTGTGCTCCACCATCAAGAATTAGAGAACCAGGCTGGTCAGTCATTGGACTAAAGGGCTGAATAGGCACAAACCTACCAACCTGAAGTGTGCGGCCCAAGGAGATGAGATAAGGAAGGCACCCGAGTTTAGTCTAATAGCCTTGTAATTGGCTGATCTCCATCTGCCTCTTGTGAACAAGGCATCTTTTGTACCTGGGGTGGTTACAGACGTGGGAATGAGGGGCTGTGGGTGGTGATTACTTAATGAGTGTTAGGCATGTGGTGGAAAAGCACTTCTGCTGAAGCATAAAGGAAATGGGTGGGCATGTGGGGAGGCCTGGAGGGAAGAGGGCCATCCTTGAGCTTCTGGCCCAACTGCTCCTTTTGAGAAATTTGCTGACCACGTCAGCAGACGCCATGTGTGGGCACGTTCTCTTTAGTGCAGGGTTTCCCACCCTGGGCATCACTGACATTCGGGGCTTGATGACGCTCTGTTGCTGGGGGCCAGCCCAGGCACTGCAGGATTTTAGCAGCATCCTTGGCTTCTATCTACTAGACGCCCATAGTACCCCTCTCCCCAGATGTGAAACCACAAACGTCTCGAGACATTGCCAACATCCGCGGGGAGGCAAAATCACTTCCAGTAGTGAACCACTGGTTTTAGCTGTGTCGTATTTAACTATTTTTTCAAATTACTGAACTACCTTTACAATCAAGGAATATTACTTTAAATCCTGATTTCTGGTCTCTCTGTGAAAAGTTCAGATGAGTTGGTGACACCAGGTTCCACCCGTCCTCTTTCTGTCTTGGTCTCTGGTACCCCTCTAGCTCCGTCTCCTGTACTCCTGACCCCCACCAACTCCTCCTCTGTACAGCTGGTCCCCAAGTTATGAAGCTTCGACTTAGAAGTTTTCAGTTCTATGATGGTGTGAAAGTGATGGTACACCTTCAGTAGAAACTACTTCGAATTTTGAATTCTGATCTTTTCCCAGGCCAGCGACATATGGTACGATCAATCCTCTCTTATGAAGTGGGGCTGTGGATGCAGCTCCCAGTCAGTCCCGAGATCCCGAGGGTGAACAACCCCTGCTTAAAACCATTCTGCACCCAGACAACCATTCTGTTTTTTGCTTTCAGTACAGTATTCAATAAATTACGTGAGACATTCGACACTTTATTATGAAATAAGCTTTGTGTTAGATTTTGCCCAACTGTAGGTTAATGTAGTAAGTGTTCTTACGTTTCAGGTAGCCTAGGCTCAGCTGTGATGTTCAGTAGGTTAGGTGTATTAAATGCATTTTTGACTTCCAAAATGTAGGGAATGTCAAAGGAGTTGGAAACGAGGGGAGGGGAACACAACTTGGACTGGGAATCAGCAGAGCTTCCCTGAAGAGGTGACATTTGAGCCCTGCAAGGAGCTGACTAAGTATAGAAGGGAGAGGGGCATTCCAGGCAGAGAATACAGTATGTGCAAAGGTCCTGAGGTGGGGAAGAACAAGGAACTAATAGCAAGCCAATGGAGCTGAACTGCAGAGTACAGGCTAAGTGTGAGACGTGATGGAGATTGAAAAGGTAAGCAAAGGGTAGGTCCCACGGGACCTGAGACCACGTTAAGCATCCTGAACTTTAACCATGAGAAGTGAGAAGGGACATCGTCTACCCCCAGACTGGACTCTGAGAACCAGAACTATATCGTATCTATTGATACACGAACATGATTTTGTTACTCCTCTGACTTCATTAGCATGACTCTCTTTTTTGGGGGGGGTCTCCTGCTCAGGCAAAGGATCTGACGTTCACTACAAGCACTTGAGGAAAAGACTCATCACCTCTTCAGCGAAAAACATGGACAGTTTATGCTCAAGATTTTTCATCCCTTGCCTCAAAATCCACACCTTTGTGTGCCCACCAACCCTGAACTGCTGCATCGTGAGCCTTACCTATCCTAAATAAGTGCCCACTATGAAAGACCCCGTCTTAAATCAAACTTCCAGTTCCCATTCAATTCTGACTTTCCCTTCCCTGCAGAGACACTGCCATCGCTTTGCAAGGTGGATTCTTCCTTACAGCCATAAGCAATAAACTCACTTTGTCTTCTCAACAGGTTGTGTTGGTGATATCATAAGCAGCTTTTGGCAGGAAAGAGTTCTCTGCAGGTGGCCCCTTTGTCTGGTCACTAACCTTAAATCAGGAGCCCCCATGCTCTACTCATCTCTGGCCCTAGCACACCTTTCAAATCTTTTGACCTCACAATACCTTGCCTGATCTGTTGGTTCTTTCCATAGATCAAAGAAGTAGAAATGAAGAATAAGGAATGAACAGAGGACTGGATCTCTTCCCTAGCTTCCCTTTTCAGTAATCTTGCAAACAAACTGTGTGAACAAGATAACACCTAAAGAAGAATCACAAGAAGTCAACAAGCCTTTACACAAGCCTGCACACAGTGGGGGACGACAATGAAGGCGAGGCCTCTGAACCCCCATCCCAATGATTACTTGAGATCACTTTCCTTTTTCCCTTTAAAAACTTTTGTGACTGAGCAGACTCTTCAGAGATGGCTTTTGAGGGACACTGAGTCTGCCGTCTCCCCAGATTGTCGTCATTCTGATTAATAGCAACTTTCTGTTCTACCTTTGTCTCTCTCAAGTATTGATTTTTGAGCAGCGAGCAGTTGGACTTGATTCAGTAACGATATGAGGAGGAAGTTTCAGACTGGAGCCATGGAGGGAATTTCAACAGGAAAGTGACAAACACACGTGACAAGTCTGGCACTGAGTGAAGTCCAGAGAACATCTAGAAATAGAACACTACTTGCAAATAACATCTGTTTTTTCTTGGTCACCTTCAAGCAATCTAGACAATTGCGAGACAAGTCTGGCACTGAGTGAAGTCCAGAGAACATCTAGAAATAGAACACTACTTGCAAATAACATCTGTTTTTTCTTGATCACCTTCAAGCAATCTAGACAATTGCGAACATGCAAAGCCAGTAGGACAAAGGAAACAAAAACCACGCAGGAGGCCTTGGTAAAGAGAAGCACATCCACACACAATGCCACCACACCCCCTGTCATGCTCCTCTCCAGCAGAATCCAGGTTCTGAATTCTTTAAAGATGTTTTTCCGTTGCTGTCTTAACGTTATACTGGAAATTGCGCAGGCTTCGGTTTCATCTTTAATCGAGTGAAATTGCACCATAATTTTGTTTAGTCATTAAAATGTTCTTTAGCAAATCTTGTCAACAAGAGCCATTTAAAGGGTTTTAATCAGTCTTAGTCAATCTCGAACAAGGTAGAGGCACAATATTTGCAACAAGACAAGTGGGATGCAAGATGCCCAAGACAGGCAGCCTGAGCATCCTGCCTCTGTTGCCCAGAGAGCTGTTTCCACTCCACTTGCTTTTCCTGCTGTTCAGACTTGCCAGTTTTCACAGCCACCACCACGTCCAACTTAGCTTACACACAACAAAGTCATTTCAGAGGGTCTTAAGGCTTATGTATCTGTACAGGTGGGGACAGGAACGCAGAATCTGTGAATGGATATTGTTATCCACATGGCAGGCAGACACTCTCTTTGGATTTAATTTTAAAAAGAAGAATCATCCCTTATGTGTCTTTGTCTCCCAGAAGACACTATAGTCCATGCAAATCCTATCAGGATTAGAGACCCCTGAGGGGAGGGCATAGCCCAAAAGGCACTGCCAGAAGTAGAACTTGAAGGTGTCACCAGATGGAATGTCCAGCTCAACCCTCTCTCCTGAATCTTACAATTTCAGACAGACATTCAAGTCTGTATGTGTTAGGATGCTTGTGCCAGCAATAACAGAAATCCCCCAACTCAGACTGGTTTAAATGATAAAGAAATTGTTTATCAAATTGTCACTCAGCTGTCCTACCAGAATCTTCAACTGAAGGTGTCTAAATAAAGTTTGATGAGAGTCTGCATTACATGAAATGGTAAAGAGTATGGATTCTGGGGCCAGCCAGTCTGGGTTTGAAATCCTGGCTCTGCCATTCCCTAGTTATGTGACCTTGGGAAACTCACAAACCTCTTTGCCTTGGGTCTGCATCTGTAAAATGGGGATAATGATGATCCTTCCTTCAGAGGCTGCTGGGATGATTATGCGAGTGAATGATTGTAACCTGCTTCAAATGGTGCTCAGTACATAGTAAGCTTCATATGCCTTTGAGTTTTATTTGCCCCCCAAAAGTCACACCCACACTCGATCCTCCTCCTGAGTTTCCCATCTCAGAAAATGGCATTGCTCTCCATCCAGGCACTGAGACCAGACGGCTACATCCTCCAGACTGGAAGATGTACTTCTTTCTTATAATATTTATGAAAAGTCCAAATTTAAATGGTTATTTGGTTATTATTAGTATAATGTGTGTCTCCCTCTCCCTAAGATCTAAGTTGAGATTTTGTGTGTCTTGTTCATCAGTGACTGGCACACAGTATTGCATGAATGAATGAATGAGTGAATGAATGAGTGAATGAAACAGTTGGAGGTCTCATGAACAGTTAACAACCAGAAACTTTTAAGAAGTTATGAAAATTGAAATCGATGAGTCAAGGAGTATTATATTGTGATTTCTAATAAGAAATATATATATGTGGCCTTCATCCCTGTTTCTGGCACAGAGCGATCAAGGTGTCTTTTGTTATGTTAATTAGGTGACTTTTGGAAACTACCAAAGGATAGGGGCTGGTGCCTGTGGAGCCAGGTGAGTGATTGGAGGGTTGGAACTTTCAGAGCCAACCAATGTGACCTCCAGGGAGCGGAGAGGGGCTGGAGATTGAGTTCAATCACCAATGATCATTGTGTTGCAGGAAGGGGGACCCCTTCCAGGACACAAGAGTGGGCTCTTGTCTAACACTCGGAAATGAATTGTCCGAGGAGACACACGGGCTGACGAAGCAAGAGACTTTATTGGGAAGGGGCACCCGAGTGGAGAGTAGCAGGTAAGGGAACCCAGGAGAACTGCTCTGCCACGTGGCTCGCAGTCTCAGATTTTATGGTGATGGGGTTAGTTTCCAGGTTGTCTCTGGCCAGTCACCTTGCTTGGCCCAGAGTTGGTGACTCAGGGCCCTTCCTGGTGCGTGTGCATCACTCAGCCAAGACGGATTCCAGTGAGAAGGATTCTGAGAGGTTGGTGGGACATATGGTCTGGATTCTCCTCTCTTCTTTACTGAATTCTTCCTGTTGGTCGTAGCTTTTTAGGTCCACATTCCTTACCAGGACCTCCTGTTGTAAGATAACTCAGGCAAGTGCTTACGATCGGCCTGGCCAGGGTGGGTGGTTTCGGTCAGCGGTTCCCCTAGCAATTGAGTTAATCAGTAGTGCCTAAGTAATGAAGCCGCCATAAAAAGCCAAAAAGACAGGGTTCAAAGAGCTTCCAGGTTGGTTAACACAGAAGGTGGCACACCTGGGGAGGGCAGGGAAATTCTGTGCCCCTTCCCCGTGCCTTGCCCTGTGCATCTCTTCCATCGGCTGTTCCTGAGTTATAACCTTTCATAATTAATTGGTGATCTAGTAAGTAAAATGTTTCTCTGAGTTCTGTGAGTCACTCTAGGAAATTAAACAAACCTGATGAAGGTGTTGTTGGAACCCACAGTTTAGAGCCACTTGGTCAGAAGCACTGGTGACAACCCAGGCTTGGGGCTGGCATCTGAAGTAGGGATTGGGCGGGGGGCGGTCTTGTAGGATCTGCTGTAGGTAGAGTCAGAATTGAGTTGAATTGACACCCAGCTGATGTCTGAGAATTGCTTGTCTATGTGGACACACACACACACACACACACACACACACACACACACACATTGGAATTAAAGACCAGAACCCTTTTGGGGGTGAGGGGGAATAATTCACTGCTTTGCTTGGTGACGTAGTTGCGGAAGAGGGGAAAGCGTTGTGTGGATGCAGTTTTGTTTAGATTGCTTGACTTTCTTTTTAGGATCACAGGGAAACAATGCCTACAAATGTCACTCATAGCTGTCTGAGAGGTGGAACTGGGAGAGTTTGGAGGACAGGGAGAAGAGCACAGTTTGCAAAAGAAGGCTTTGAAGGAGGCATTGCTCCAACATTTCTGAGTCTTCTGCTTTCTTAAGCTCAGGGCCATTATTTCCGACTACCTTCTGGTGTCCAACAAAATGTCCTTCAGACTCTTAAACCAAATAAGTCAAAAACTGAATTCATCCATTTTTTCCTCCAAATCTCCTTTTCCTTTGTCTGTGACATTAACATCCACCTAACACTAATCAGGAAAGTCATCCTTGATTCTACCCTTTCTCTCAGCCTCCCCTTGCCCCACTCTTGCTCCATTGATATTAGATCAGAAGTGAGGTCAAGAGTTCTTCATAAAATATCTGGACAGCACTTATGGAGACTTTAGCCCTAGAGAGGGTCCCACACGTGAGTTCCCTTCTCTGCCAGACAGAACACCCTGTGCTCAAGGGCAGGGATCTAATCTGCTGAGAGAGTTTGCATTACCATAAAAATGGGCACAGCATTGAAGAGGTCCTGGCCCAATTAAGTTCCTTTGCATTTGCTTATGAAAATGAAGACATTCCAGTTCTAGACTGTATTTCCTTTACCTCCCTCAAGGCAGGCTACAGACAGAAGACATCACCATTGAATTTTCTGTTTATCATATCATCCCCAGCATCACAGAGGGATCCCTGAGTTGTGAAAAAGATAATCTACACCCACTTCAGCAGTGCACATACTGTACGGATGACAAGGGCCAGTTTTTCTGTGTGGAGGACCAAACTCTCCATCCTGCAGGAATCTGGATATTCAGAGACCTCCTAATGTGGTGTCCAGCACGTGACCATGGGCGATAGACCAACCTCTTGATCATGGCCCACAAATTCAAGCCCCTACCTACTTCAGCCTCCCCTTTCTCTCTTTGGCCCTAACACACTCTGTTCTGGCCACACTGACTTTTATTTTTTTCATTTCCCCCAATATCTGTACTAACCACCCCACTGGTCTGAAACTTTGTACAATCTCTCCTCTACCTACAGTGGTCACCTGGCCAGGGCCACTCTCCCTGCAGACCTCAGCTCTAACATCACTTCATCCTCAGCGCTCACCAACCTTCCCAGTGTTGCCAGAATTCAGCCTCTGTATACCGGTGCCAGATTAAATCTCAAAGACAAAGTTTTGGGTGAAGTAGAAAAATAGCTTTACTGCTTTGCCAGGCAAAGGTGGCCACAGCAGGCTAATGCCCTCAAGACTGTATGTCCCTCCCTGGAGGGGGTAGTGAGGAGTCTTATAGTGTTCAAGGAGCAGGGGGTGATCAGCTTGTGGACACTCTTCTGATTGGTTGGTGGTGAGGTAATCGGGAGTCAGCATCATTAACCTTCTGGTTCCAACTGGTCTGGGGTCTACGTGCTTGTGGGCAGCGTACAGTTAACTTCTTCCACCTGGTGGGGGTTCCAGTATCTGCAAAAGATCTCAAGGATATGGCTCAGAATATTATCTAGAGCCCTTGAGAAGGAACTAAAATGTCCTTTGTTTAATGACTAAACTATTATTAGTTTGTCTTGCTTGACTGTTTTCCTTTCTTTCCACATTTTCTCACTTCTCTCATTAAATTTATTCTTTGACTAAAGTTTTTCTACAGACAGAAGGCAGGCAGAGGACATGGGCTCGGTTACACCAACAAGATCAGCCCCCTCCCCAGCTACATGCTCTCAAAGGTTTGTGTACCTCCAGTGCTAGTTCCAATTTATTTGTGTGATTCTTTCACTTACGCCTGTCTCTCTCACTAGACTGTACGCTTCTTAGGGCAGGGATCATGTCAATGTAGTCCCAGAACCTAACACAGCATCTAGCACACAGGAGGCACCCCAGAAATTTTTGTTTGTTTCATTAATTAATTACTACCTGGCAGTTCACTCAGCACTGGGTACAAATAGATGAATCAAATGCACACAATTTATTCTCATGAAACCCACAGACCAGTCAAGGAGCTGACAGGAACATAGGAAGCTACAAAAGAGTGCCATTAAAAGGTACAGGTAAGAGGAGAGGACTTTCTAAATTTTTTTAATCAGAAAAATAGGAAATGGCAGAGGAGCTGAACCTTGAAGGCTACATTGGATTTGGCTTCACCGGGAAGAGAGAATGACAAGCCAGAGGAGGAAACAATAAGTAAAGGTACAGGGCTGAGAATATGCAGAGGGCTGAAAATCAAGGTGAGATTTTAATGTGCTATGGACAGTAATCCCTGCCAGCCAAGCGTCAAGCTTCACCACCCCAGAATGTTCCCAGAGGTACTGGAGATGGAAGCTTTGCCGATAAGCATCAAAGCACCAGCACCGTGTTATCAATGGCTTGGCCGGGTGACCTCCATGCAGGGTTCCAACGAAGCTGAGTTCTGATGATGCAGAGTTCACTGCATAGGCTTGGAGCCCTCACCTCCCCATCTATGCGTGAATCTAGCACCCAGATTTTCACCCCTTCTCCATGGCTGTAAGATGCCCTCACCCTGAGTGTGACCTTCACACTCAGGCCCTTTGTGACCAGGATGCAAGAAAGAGCTTGGTCTGATTTAGTTTGGGTCTGAGCTTTTAAAGACAGTGTCCTGAGTGAACAGGATCTCCTGCTCTGATTAATCCAATCAGCATTCCATGCCCCCAAAGAGCATTGAAGCAGGGGATTGGCAGAGAAGAGAAGGCAGCGCAGGTAGGTGTAGGGGGAGCGGAGATAGGCATAAGAAGACAGGAAAGGGAAGGTACCATTCCCTAAATAGGGGAAATAATGGTTAATAAGAGTTATTCTTTCTGTTTCTTCAGCCAGATGCAACTTTCCCTCTTGACTTGATTAATTCTTATTCAAACCTCAAAAGTCCATCACCTCCAGAAGTTTCCTCTTACCTCTTTCATTTTTATTTATTTATTTAATTAAACATTTTTTTTCTTTTGTAGCAAGACCATAGAACATAATGTCTATCCTCTTAGCACAATTTTAAGTGGACAGTACAAGACTGTCAAGTCTTACAAATGAACTTATGTACAAAACAGAAATAGACCCACAGACATAGAAAACAAACTTATGGTTACCAAAGGGGAAAGGAATGGGGGATAAGTTAGGAGTTTAGAATTAACACATACACACTACTATATATAAAATGGATAACCAACAAGGACCTACTGTATAGCACAGGGAACTCTACTCAATATTCTGTGATAACCTATATGAGAAAAGAATCTAAGTAAGAATGAATATAAGTATATGTATATGTATAACTGAATCACTTTGCTGTACACATGAAACTAACACAACGTTTTAAATCAACTATACTTCAATACAAAATACAAAATACAATACAATACAAAAATAATAATTTACCTTAAAAAAAATAGTTAAAAAAGATTGTTAAGGACCAGCCCTATATTGTACAGTAAATCTCCAGAACTGTCCTACCTTGATAAATCAGGTTTAAAAAAAAAAAATGTAAGCACAGGACAGGTGTAATTTGAAATGACCAGTGGACCTCTATGAGTGCCCCCTTCCCAAGGACTGCCTCTTCCCAGGGCTGACACCCTGAGGACTCTGCACTAGGACAAGTAGCCGTTGCCCACGACTTCTCCTTTGCTTGTGGAGCATGGGAAACACTTCTTTCACACAGAAGAGAAACAGTGAGGCATGGAGTTGGACTCTTCAAAACTCTGTCTACAGCAGCTTTCATGCAATCAGTCAGCTAACCCTCCAGTCTTGACTGTTTCTGCCCCCAGATCAGATTCAACCCAGTGGTCTCTCAACACTGTGACCCACTGTTGGGTCCTAGACCCACATGTTGGGGCCTAGAAGCTAGTAGTTTCATATTCAGCCCAGACTCAGCAGCCCGGTTTCTAACTCCTACCCCACCTCCTAGCCCACCCTTGTCCTCTGGTCAAGCTTTTGTTTACCTGGGTCCCCATCTTTTGCCATAATCAGGCATTAAGAAACTTTGAAGTGAGGAGTTGAGTCTCATTTATCTGTATGTTCTCTCCCATACATACACAAAACTATTCCCATCAAGTTATGATTATTATTTTGCATAATATGGTGAAGTCATAATTCTACTGCTTAGAGCTGAGTGACCTTAGACAAGGTCATCCAAGCTTTCACTGTCTGCCCTTTGTAGACTGGTGATAATGGACCATCTTCTAAGACTGTGGTGAGGATAAGGTTAGGTGTGTAAAGGGTTCATGGTTAAGAGTATAGTAGATATTAGCTATTCTTACTAGGTGCTCAATCAGCATGTTTATCAAATGGAGTCATTAACAGACCTCCCTTTTATGGGCTCTGCTTGGCAGTAAATGTATTGTGTGTAAATGTTGAGAGTAGGATGGGGAAGGAGGAAGGGGATGGCAGATGGGAGTCCCCAGGTTTCCTTTCCCCAAGCCTATTAAGAAGAAAAATTGTCAGCTTGAGTTTGGGGTTTAGCATGAGAGCAGTGAGTAGAAAGATAAATGGAGACTTGTCAGTCTTCTCCAAAATCTAGGGCATTAGCTCATTTTCTTTTTAAAATAAAATAGGTCAGCTAAGTGAAATTGTGCGCTCAATCAAAGATGCTCTATGTGTGTTTCTGAGTGTGAGTGTGTGTGAGAGGAAGAAGGAGAAAGAGAGAGACCCAGCTGGGGAGCTCAGAAGGGATGGGTTTCCCTATGCCGTGTCCTTACACCAAGAACTTCCTTGTGGGATTTCATATTGTTCCTGTCTTATCTCGTGGGAATTACAATCATCAGGCAGATGAGTCTTCTGTTACTGCTTGTGTGTGTGTGTGTGTGTGTGTGTGTGTGTGTGTGTGTATGTTGTGTGTGTGGTTTTTTTTTTTCATTAGGCCATCGTGGCTAATAAATAGAATCAAAGAGATCTGGCTTCAAACCCTAACTCTGCCACTCACTCTGGGTGATCTTGAACAATTTACCTTAATCTCTTTGAGCCTCAAGATCTTCCTATATAAGATGGAGTTGACATTCCTTACATTGGTAGGTTTTTGTGAGTATTAAGTTATATCAGATATATACAGTGGCATGCACATAGAAGGTGCTGAAAATAAAAAGGCAGCTGCTAGTAGTAGTGGTAGTAGTGGTAGTAGTAGCTGTAGTAGTAGGAGGAGGAGGAGGAGTTAACAGTAGCAGGGATAACAGTAGTGGTAGTATCAACAGTAGTGGCAGTAACAGTAATAATAGCAGCAGGAGTAAGAGTAGTAAAACAGTAATAGCAGTGGTAATAGTAGTCATGATGGTGTGGTTATAGTACTCATAGCAGTAAAGTAGTAAGAGTAGTAGTAGTAACAATAGTAGTGGTAATAGTAGTAATAGTAATAGTGGTATCAATAGTAGTGGTAGTAATAGTAATAGCAGCAGTTGTAAGAGTGTAAAATAGTAATAACTATAGTAATGGTAGTAATGGTGGTGGTGGTGGTCATAATAGTAAAGTAGTAGTAATAATAGTAGCAGCAGTAGTAATAGTAGTGGTAGTAGTATAGTAATAGCAGCAGCAACAGTAGTAAGAATAGTAAAATAGTAATAGCAGCAGTAATAAGTCAGTCATGGTGGTAGTGGTCATAGTATTCATAGTAGTAAAGTAGTAGTAGTAGTAATGGTGGTGGTGTTAGTAGTAGTACTAATGGTAATATTTTCTACACTCTTCTAGCTATATTCTCTCGCTCATAAGTTTCTAGCATCTAAGACCATCTTAGGAATCCTTGATAACCTTCTCAACAATTCAGCACCTAACAAGGACTCAACAGAATTAAAATGTGTTCCTAAAGACTCTCATTATAACTTAGCAGCACGTTAAGAAAACAAAGAAATGCTGCTTCATTGTACCTTGGTACCTGGGTTTATCCTAAAAAGAAGCTGGGGCTGGTCACCGAAAAATTTCTTCTGTGGGCCAGTAACTCATTTGCAAGGCTACGTTAAACACTATATCATCACATCATCTTATAAAGGGTGGCAATGACCTTGGCAAAAATATATGCGTTAGAGCAGATGGAACCCTAGAAAGACGGAAGTACTGAGTTCTTGAGCTTGAAATCCTCCCTGGCAGGCAGCCGCCAACTCCAGACAAGCGTATCCACTCTTGCAAGACAATAAAACACTTTCAAAGACTGCCCACCATTCAACTGTGATCCCAAATCATTTTCTTTTCCCATTGATTCCTTGTTCAAACTTCTGGGGAAACTAATTTGAAAGAAGGTCAGGGCTTTAAAAGGGGGGCTTGTATTTCCTGCATGTCTGGTTTAGGCTGTTTGAAGACAATAAAAAGCATCAGGTTTTAACCTGTTACCTTTCCACCAAAATCACTTTCAGCATGAAAACCACATGTGACCTCAGACCCAAACCTATTTATGTCTGTCTCTCCCATATGTCACTGTGAGAATAAGTCCAGACGGACTGGTTCCAGGGGCACCACTGTTTAAATGGAGATCACAATAGTGATTTCTGGGTGTGCATAACCCTTGCCATTAGCAACCCTGTAGAGCTGACTATTCCCTACAGACACTGGTGGCAGAGTGTGAGCTGATCTGGAGGCTGCAGGAAGACTTGTGTTTAAAGCCAGTGTTTTTCTTCTCCAACTGGAACTCAAGGAGAAGTTGCTGGAAAGAGTGAGGGATGTAGAATACTTTTGTAATATCAAGATCAAGTTCTGAGCCTCTGCTTGGCTCCCAGGAGCTCTGCCTCTCTCTGTCTCCATCAGAAGTAGTTTCAATGAAGGCTTCTGAATTCCCTCTGGGAGCGATCAGCACACGATAGACCCACGTCCAGCAACGAGCACACACCTGAGTCCAGAGCTGCTCTTCAGATCAGAGCTCACCTCAGCTGTCCGGTTATCCGGAAGTTTCTACTTCTCTGACAGCCTGAACTCTGAACCCAGACTGCAGGAACTGTGGGGCATCCCTGAGCTGCCTTCTCTGAGCTACATTTCTTGCCTGCTTCACAGTAGTCCCTGCCTGGTTCTTTCATCCTTAACCATCCACTGGAATCTGACCTCTGTGATTCACTGACTTTTTATGTTTCTTCTGTGACTATTCATCTTCTTCCTTCCAGCCAGACTCTTGGTCCAGGCTCCTTCTGTTCCTCTCCGTCCCATTCAGCCTGTATCCTGATGGCTCAGGACCTATAAGCTCATCACTTCTGAACAGCAACAGTGAGTGCTAGGAGATGGAAAGTTCTTGAAACGTCTGAGGGAAAATTCTATGCCAGGCTCAACCATCGATCAAATGGGAGTCTACAAGAAAGACATGTTTAGATGTGGAAGGACCCAAAATATTTATCTCCCATGCACTCTTTCTTGGGAAGCTACTGAATGGGTGTACTCCACCAAAAGGAGAGGGTAAATAAAGGAAGGGGAAGAAACAGGATCTGAGGGATCCAACATGGCAAACCAGGGATAGTAAGTCCCAGAACCATATTGAGCTACGGGCTTAAAGAGTGAGTCATCCAGTGAGAGTGGTCAAGGAGATGTCATCAGGGAAAAAGGACAGAACCTATCGAATGTGTGCAACTGTGTCTGTATATTAGGAAAATCATTGACTGGTATTAACAGAGTAGTGGGGGAATTCAGGGAAAAAAAAAGAAATACATATAGAGGAAACTAAACATTTCAGCCATAAACAAAACTTATATAGTCGTAATAACATAAACATTATTATTGATTTAACCAAGTATTTTGATATCATTAAACTGAAACATAGTAAATTGAGATAATTAAGGGTGGGAAGAGAAAGTGGTGAAGTTGACTAAAAAGAGCTAAACCGTCATAACCAGAAGCCAATAGGGAATTTCTAAAACTCATGATTCCAGTAATAGAGGGATAAGCATATTAAATACATGTATGTAAGGAAATACCCAAAGAAATAGCTGAAAAAGAATGAACAGTAATTTCTGGGGCGCTAGACTTGATCTATTTCACACTAGGCTTTTTAAGATTGTTTGCTTTTTAACCATGTACATATATTACTTTAATACAAATGAAAAAAATTAAGATGTAATGTTTGTTGTCAAAACCAGAAAGCATGCAAAAATATAAAGAAGGGAATGCAAAGCACTAACAATCTCACAATCTTGGGATAACCACTGTTTACATTTTTCTGAATTTTCTTATAATCTTATTATGTGCATTTTTAAAGAATTGATGGTTATAAAATATTCTGGTTTTCTTATTTTACATATTTCATCTAATATTATATCATGAGAAGGTTCTCAAGTCATTAAAATTGTTTAAAACATCACTTTAACATCTGCATTAGAGTCCATTAAGTAGATTTACAGTAATTTTCCCAGTCCCTTATCATTAGACATTTAGCTTCTGCCCAATTTTTCACTTTAATTTTTAAAAGTGTCACAATGAACATTTTGGTACATAAACCTCTTTCCTCATCTCTGATTATTTCCTTAGAAGTGAAATTACTGGATCAACAATGAGAAAAACAGAAATATTTAATGAGTAAAAAGCAGTGAAATTGTTATATGAACTTTAAAAAACCCCTGCATAATTGTTATAGATTTTTTAAACACTACATTTAAAAGATCTTCCTTAAGATATTCACACCCTGAGGCAAGTAACATCTGCCAACTTTTAGGCAAAATGGTTAGACTGCAGTTGGAAAGGAATGCTTATTTAGACAATGACTTCTGCACTGAGAGATTACTGAGAAGAGTCAGAATCATTAAGTGATTTGCTCTGGAGCTTCGCCACTTCTTTTCTCATAGATTATCCTGAGAAAATATTGCAGACTTGTCCAAAATTAGTGGCAGAGCTGGGACCCCACCTTGGATTTCGTCCTGACTCCTGGTCTCCGGCACACTGTAGTATCACTTGATTTGAATAGATGTGTAAACATGTTAATTCTTTTTTTTTTTTTTTTTTTTTCTATTCAGGTCTTCTGCCCATTTTGTTTTTAAACACGTAACTCTTTTACTATCTTGACTGGTCATTGACATTTAAAGGTGAACTGATAAAATAGACATTTCACAATTAGCCAAAGAGTTTTCGGAGAACTTGAATAATAAGTACACGACTTTCTGAAAGGAAAAATGAGTCGTTGATGGAACCAGAATCCATAATTTCATCAAATTCAAGGAAAAGAAAGAACCCAATGCTTATGTGGATTGTAGAATAGAAGGTCAATTCAAATTATCTGAGGCTTAAATGTAAAAGAGAGGAAACAATACGTTTCTTAGGTGCCTTTTGTTTATATTAATGACCTCAGATTCTTACTTCTTTGTACTTATACAAATATTGTATGGTAGGTGATATTATATTTCCCCAAGTTTCCCTTCTCTCTTGAAATGGATCACTGTCAATGGAGTACACTTCCCAGCTTCATTGATGGTGGATTGGTAATACGACTGGCTTTGGCCAGCGGAATGTGGGCAAATGTGTACGAGTTTAGAGGCCAGGACTTCGAGGCATCCTGTGTTTCTGATCACCCTTCTTGCACTGCTATCATCATCCATGAAAGGGCATGCCCCAGGGAGTACACCTAGAGTAGACCTAAACTCAGTTTGCATCCTGAAGTACAGCTATCTCAGCCAAGCCACAGACCAATGAGCCAAAAAATAAACACAAATACATAAATGTATATAATAAAATAATATATAATTTAAAAATACTGTTGTAAACCAATGAGATTCGGAGGTTGTTTGTCACACAGCATTGACGCAACAATAACTGAGTAATACATACAGCTTGTATTTTTGGATCTTCCCTCAGTCTATGTGCCATCCTCAGAAAGAGCTTGTTAATCCTACACAAAGAATAGTAATTTCCTAAATTATAAATCACATTATAATTAACAGGGTATTTTATAACATGTTGTTTCTATTTAATTCTCACAACAGAAAGTGAAGTTGAGAGGTAATATGACTCCTATAAGGTCACACATTGACTAAGAGATAGGGCTGGGGCTTGTACTCAAGTCAAATGCACCCCCGACACACAGAGAACTAAAGCAAACGGTGATACAAATGGTCCAATGAAATTAAGTTGCTAAGATGTTGACAACAAATACCCTCCAGGAGATTATTGCCAGTTGGGACAGAAAACAAGAATGGCATGATGTGGTTAGAGAATTGGATTTTCATTAGCAGCCATTTCTTACATTCCTCTGTATTCAGGGAGCAATCTGACACGTCAATGTTATTTGAAAAGCAAACCTTGCATTTCCTAGGGAAAATCTTCCCTCGTGATGTCCTGGGTACAGCTCGGTGGTCACATAAAATGTCGCAGTAAACAACTCAATATATATTTCAAACGTTAATTGCCTTCCCAGACCTTGGAAATTCTCACTGAGCTCACTCACAAGTTTTATTGAGGGCATAAAATTTACTGTGTTGACATACCCTTTAAAGTGCTGAATTCATCAAGGCCAAACCAAGCCCAGATGACATTATAGAGAGTGAGTCAAAATTTTTATTGAAAGTTTTGTTCCACCCTTCTCCTTTACATCACAACCCAAATTAAGCCAGTGGGGGGCAGGTTGGGGGGGAGTGGAAATGCCAATACTTTTTAAAAGAAATGTAATCATCCTTTTCCAAGCACATTCTTATGGAATAGGCATGAAGCCACATTATCTGTTCTGAAGTCTGGGCCTCAGCAAGCAGACGAAATCATGAGTCTGTGTTTGAAATGTCTCAGTGTGGCAACCCAGAGTCAGAGAGGCCCCTTGAGAGTCTCCAATAAAATGATGAACTTAAAGATTTTTCCTATGGGACCTTCTGACTTGTTTAAAGAGAAGTTTGTTGTTACCTGATTCCCTAAAGTGATAATTGTTCAAAATTTTGCCTCTAAGAGGCTTTGCTTGCAAATAGCATATTGACATGCCTGGTGAAGAGAGTATCTTAAAACATAAATAACTCTGAAGGATAGAGGAAAGCCTAGCCTTCTGTGAAGGGCTTAGTAGAGTGAACAGAAAGATGAAAAAGGGCATAGGATGCTTCTAGAATATGTACAAATAGCCCAACAAAATTAGATTGCAAGATGTCTACAACAAATAGCATTCAAGCTCCCAGAGACAGTACTCAGAAGTCACAGGTCAGTTTCACTCCCTTACTTAGTTAAACACCAATGCTTGTTAAGAACTCTGAAGCCAGACTGCCTGGGTTCAAATCCTGGCTCCTCCACTTATATGTAACATCACTTTAGACAACAATTTTCTGTCTTTGTTTTGCATCTACAAAATGATAACATAATATTTTTTCTCATAGCGTTGTTATAAAGGTAAAAGAAGTTAGCATTCTCAATTCTCAGCATGTTAATTATGATAATGAAGTACTGGGAGTAAGGAAAAAAATAAAACATTCGAGTTTATTGTGAAGCTTACATTCTAGTAATGTAAACAATACCCTAAATAGACAATTACAGTCCAGTGTGAAAACGCTTGAATGACCATCATAGGGGTTCCTTGGGATGGCTATCTAGTCTAATAAAGAAGATTTGCCTGGATACAGTGGTATCTGCCCCATTCATCAGTAGAGAGAAGCAAACTCACACTGACCCACAGATGATCACACCTATTTGACTCTATTTATTACATGCCCCTGCATAACAAATTACCTAAAACTTAGTGGCTTAAAACAACAAATGTTTATCACCTCATGGTTTCTGTTGCTCAGAAACCTGGATGCAGCTTGGCTGAGTACCTCTGACTCAAGCTGTCTGCCAGGGCTGCAGTTTCACCTGAAGACTCAACTTGTGGGGGGGTCAATGTCCAAGGTCACTCAGGTGGATTTTAGCAGATCACAGCCCACAGTCCTTGCTGTGTGGATCTCTACATAGAGCTGCTTCCTGAGATGGAAGCTGGCTTCACCTGGAGTGAGTGATGAAAGAGAGAGACACCAAGATAGAAGCTACACTCGTTTTATAAACCAAACTTGGAAATGACATCCCATCACTTCTGCCATACCCGATTTGTCAGAAGAAAGTCAGCATGTCCAGCCAACACTCAAGGGGTGGGGACTACACCAGGGCATGAAGACCAAGATGCAGGGATCATTGGGGGCCCTCTTCCAGGCTGTCTACCATACTCTGTTGGATCATTTCAGGCTATTTGGAAGGAATTTAGCAAAAGCACAAGAAGAAAGGAAGTTAGAAATTCTCCTGGCCACTGTCTTTGCCACAAACAACCAAGTTAAAACCAAAAACAGGGAAAGAAGTCAATCAATCTATTGGTGAAGTGTCCATTCAAATGCCACTTTTTCAAAGAAGCCTCTTCACCACCATGTTATTGTGGTCCCTCCTCCCATTGCTTGTTATCGCATTACCTTCTTTGATTTTCATCATTATATGACATATTCTCATTTATTTGCCTATTGATTATGTTTTTCCTAGCCACTATATCACAACCTCCATGAAGACAGGGACCTTGCCTATCTGGAAACTTCAGTACACAGTAAATATTTATGAAAGAACTGCCAGGATCTCTATACAAACAAGAGGCACATCTGACCTCAAAGTTCTTGAAATGTGGTTAGAAAGATTGGGAATAGTCAGAAATAAGCGTTTGCCACAATTTTGTCTTCAGCTGCAGTTTGGCTAGAAGACTGAGGAAGCCACTGGAGGTGGAAGAGTCAGAGGACTCTCAGTGGAGGAGGAGAAGAAGCTGAGCAGGGCTGGGATAGTGGTCTGAATTTGGCAGGAAGACCTCTATTTAAGAGAGTAAAATGGGGCTTCCCTGGTGGCGCAGTGGTTGAGAATCCGCCTGCCAATGCAGGGGACACGGGTTCGAGCCCTGGTCTGGGAAGATCCCACATGCGCGGAGCAACTAGGCCCATGAGCCACAAGTACTGAGTCTGCGCGTTTGGAGCCTGTGCTCCGCAACAGGAGAGGCTGCGATGATGGGAGGCCCGCGCACCGCGATGAAGAGCGGCCCCCGCTTGCCGCAACTAGAGAAAGCCCGCGCACAGAAACGAAGACCCAACACAGCCAAAAATAAATAAATAAATAAATAAAGTGTAAAAAAAAAAAAAAAAAAAAATAGGAGAGTAAAAGGGATGGAAGGAGTAGTTGGGTAAGTAAAGTAGGGTCAGGATCAAACAGCTTGGAAATCTAAGCAGAACTAAAAGCCAATCCCAATCCATCGCCAGTGGCCCAGCCAAGTGATACACTGAGGCTGATCAAATACATGAACTGTGATACACTGTGCACTGATCAAATACATGAACGAAGCCACTGCCATTGCCAGGCTCTTCCTAGATGTCTTCAAAAATGTCCCCAAGTGAGAAACACATCATCAGTGTTTCTCGAGAATGATTCCCTGCCATCTTATTCTCCCAGTATGAGTTAACATTCTTGAGGAAAACCTAATTCCCTTTACTCTGATTTTGTGTTCACCAGAAACCCATAGATGAGTGATTTAACAGCTCAAGCATTTCCACAATGACCCAGCTTAGGCCAAGTGCCCATTTCTGAACCAACCCCACTGTCCAGGTGATGGAGTTCTCTGATTAGCCAAGCCCGGGTCACGTGGCTGTCCTGTTACCACAGAGTGAGGTTAATCAAGCCACAACAAAGCCACGTGATCTAAAAAGAGAGGGAGGATGGTGCCCCAAATGAAAACTGGGGTGTCTTTACCCAAACAAGTTGAAGGATCCTGGGAAGGGAAAAAAACATCCTACACATCCTATCCTGAATTACCCTGAGCACCCTGAAAAACCACACCAGGGTTCTGAGTACAATTCGCAGAATCACAGCATCTTATGAGAGGCTTCCACACAATCAGATGAAGACTGTGTGGAAAAACAGAGCAAAAGATAATGCACCCCAACGTCCAAAGCAGCACTGTTTACAAGAGCCAAGGTCTGGAAGCAACCCAGGTACCCATCAACAGGTGAATGGATAAAGAAGATGTGGTATATATATGTATATGTATATACACAATGGAATATTACTCAGCCATAAAAAGAATGAAATTCTGCTATTTTTAGTAACATGGATGGACCTAGAAAATATTATGCTTAGTGAAATAAGTCAGAGAAAGACAAATACTGTATGATATCACTTATATGTGTAAGCTGAAAAATCAAACAAACAAAAATATATAGCAAAATAGAAACAGACTCACAGATGTAGAAAACAAACTAGTGGTTACCAGTGGGGAGAAGGAGGCTGGGGAAAGTAGGGGTATGGGATTAAGAGGTACAAACTACTATGTATAAAATAGATAAGCAACAAGGATATATTATACTATTGTACAGCACAGGGAATTATAGCCATTATTTTATAACAACTTTTAATGGAGTATAATCTATAAAAATACTGAACCACTATGCTGTACACCTGAAACTAATATAATAGAGTAAATCAACTATACTTCAATTTTTAAAAAGAGGGAGAGAAAAAAACAGAGAGAGAGAGAAAAAAAGAACAGAACTTGTTTAAACCAGAAGACACAGAGAGAACTCCAGGGCCTGGAAGCACCTATCAGGTACCCCATAAAGAAAGATAAATAAGTGTTATTTTCTTTCTATTTCTAAGGAGTAGGATCAGAGAAGTGGTAGGCCCTCAATGTTTGTTATAAATAGCAGAAGCCAAAGAGGGAGAGGGAACTCTCACAGATTTAAAAAGACTTAAGAACATGTGTATACAAATGTGCATATGCTTTCTTTTCTCTTGGGTAAATAACCTGAAATGGAATGGCTGGATTACACGTAGGTGTATGAATTAGTTTGTCACGGCTGCTGTTACAAATTACCACACACTTAGTGGCTTAAAACAACCCAAAGTTATTATCTTACAGTTCTGCAGGTCAGAAGTCTGGAATGCACTTTACCGGGCTAAAATCAAAGAGTCGGCAGGCCTGAGTTACTTCTGTAGGCCCTCGGAAAGAATCCATTCTCTTGCTTTTTCCAGCTTCTAGAAGCTACCTGTATTCCTTCCTCCTCTTCAAAGCCAGCATTGTAGCATCTTTAAATCTCTCTCTCGGACCCTCCTGCCTCTCTCTTATAAGGACCCTTGGGCTTCCCAGATAATCCAGGATAATTTCCCCCATCTCAAGATTCTTAAACATATCTGCAAAATTCCTTTCCCTATGTAAGGTAACATATTGACGGGTTCCAGGGATTAGCATGAGGTCATCTGGTGGGGGTGGGGAGGGAACTATGCCGCCTACGACGGTGTATATTTAACTTTAAGAAACTGCCCAACTGTTTTCCAAAGTGGCTGTACCATTTGACAGCCCCACAGGTAGTATATGAGAGTTCTAATTCTTCCCCATCCTTGCCGATAATTGATAGGTCAGCCCTTTTTTTTTTTTTTTTTCAGACCTTTTGATTTTAGCCATTCTAATAGGTATGCAGTGATACCTCATTTCTGGGTTTAATTTGCATTTTCTCTAAGCAAAGATGCTGAATATCTTTTCATGTGCTTATTTGTCATTTGTATATCTTCTCTGATGAAGCAGCTGTTTAAAATTCTTTTCCTTTTTTACTTGGGTTGTTTGTTTTCTTATTATTAAAACTTGAGGGTCCTTTCTTTTGGTACAAGTCTTTTGTTGAATAGATGCTTTGCAAATATTTTCTCCCCCCATTTGTGGCTTATCTTTCATTCTTTTAACAACTTTATTTAGAATAGCCAAAAACTGGAAACAATTCAAATGTTCATCAATAGGTGAGTAGGTAAATAAATCATGGTGCACCCACATCCAATAGAATACTAGTCAACAGCAACAAAGGAATAAACTATTGATACACCCAACAACATGGATTAATCTCAAACTAATCATGAGTGCAAAAGAAGCTACACAAAAAAGTGTACATGCTGCATGATTCCATTTATATAAAACTCTAGAAAATACAAACTAATCTATAAAGACAGACAGCAAATTAGCAGTTGAACTGCAACGGAGGTTGATGGGGTGGGGTTGGGAGAAGCCAAGGGGAGATTACAAAGAGGAACAAAGAAATTTAGAGGGTGAGAGAAATGTTCCCTGTCTTGACTGGTGATGGTTTCATGGTTATATACACAGGTCAAAGCTTATCAAATTGTACACTTTAAATATGTATAGTTTACTGTGTGCCAATTGTACTTCAATAAGTCTCCTATTTAAAAAGGAGACTTAAGAGATTTACTAACTAAATGTAACACATAGATCTTATTTTGATCTGGATTTAAACAAATCAGCTATAAACAAAAACAAGTAGAAGAAACTTGGACACTGACTGGATATAAATGATATCAAAAAATAAAGGTTAATTTTTTAGTTATTATCATGGCACCTTGGTAAAATTTTTCAGTCCTTTTCTCTCAGAGGTGTGTCCTGAATGATTAGCTGATGGAGTGATACGATTTCTGGGATTTTCTTTAGAAGGATCATGCGTGACGATGGAGTGAGTGAGGCTGGAAAATGAAACAAGATTGGCCACATGTTGATAATCGCACAGCTGGGTGATGGGCATGAAGAGATTCATTCTACTATTCTCTCTATCTTCATGTATATTCTAAAACTTCCATCCTACATAGTTAAAATGTTCATTTTTAAAAATGTTTGTTGAATGAATGATACAAGAAGGCATATTTCTACTCAATACAAGATTGATATTTTCTAAAAACAACACCTTTCTGAAAATGGACTCATCTCCCTTAAGCTGTAGTCAGTTGACTAGAGTAGAACAGGAGGTGTTCAGAGGCCAGAAGATCCTTTATGGGGGATGCTATAGAGCAGGGATTAACGGTCTATGGCCCATGGGCCAAATCCAGACCTCCACCCACAAGCTAGGAATGGTTTCTACGTTTTTAAATGATTGGGAAAAAAATTTTTAACAATGTTTTCTGAACACATGAAAATTATGTGAAATTTAATTTTAAGGCCTATAAATAAAATTTCATTGGAACACAGCCATGTCCATGCATTTGTGTATTGTCTCTGGCTGCTTTCATGTTATAACAGCAGTGGGGACCTGCAAAAACTAATCTACTTACTATCTGGCCCTTTACAGAAAAAGTCTGCCAATTCTTGATTTAGAAGATAACCTTGAAACCTGAAAGTGTTTTCCTAAACAAACAGCACTCCAGAAAAGTGAGTGGAAAAAGCAGGACATGAACAAGTCCAGCTTTAGACTCTATTCCTCCCACCAAAGGGAGCCCAAGGATCAGGGAAGATGTTATTTTCAATTCCTTGCAGTAAATACATTGTCATTTCTGGGAACACGGTGAGTTTGAAAGTTGAGGGGGTTAGGTTTGCCCTCCAGCCTTAGGTCTCAGAACCCTCTTCTGTGGATAGACTTCTATCTATCATTAAATTCTGTGGATAAGTTTAAAGAGCAAGGTGAACATACGACCCAGCAATTCCACTCCTGGGTATACATCTGAACAAAAGAAAAACACTAATTCAAAAAGACACATGCACCCCAATGTTCACAGCATTATTTACAATTGTCAAGATATGAAAGCAACCTAAGTGTCCACCAACAGATGAATGGATAAAGAAGATGTAATATATATATACCATGGAATACTACTCAGCCATTAAAAAAATAAAATTTTGCCATTTGCAGCAACATGGATGGACTTGGAGGGCATTATGCTAAGTGAAATAAGTCAGAGAAAGACAAATGCTGTATGATATCACTTATATGAGGAATCTAAAAAATACAACAAACTAGTGAATATAACAAAAAAGAAGCAGACTCACAGATGTAGAGAACAAACTTAATGGTTACCAGTGGGGAGAAGGAAGTGGGGGAGGGGTGATATAGGGGTAAGGGAGTAAGAGGTACAAAAGATTAGGTATAAAATAAGCTACAATGGGCTTCCCTGGTGGCGCAGTGGTTGAGAATCTGCCTGCTAATGCAGGGGACACGGGTTCGAGCCCTGGTCTGGGAAGATCCCACATGCCGCGGAGCGACTAGGCCCGTGAGCCACAACTACTGAGCCTGCGCGTCTGGAGCCTGTGCTCCGCAACAAGAGAGGCCGCGATAGTGAGAGGCCCGCGCACCGCGATGAAGAGTGGCCCCCACTTGCCGCAACTAGAGAAAGCCCTCACACAGAAACGAAGACCCAACACAGCCAAAAATAAATAAATTAATTAATTAATAAAAACAAAACAAAAAAGAAAAAAAAAGCTTTTTAAAAAAAAAAAAAATAATAAAATAAAATAAAATAAGCTACAAGGATATATTGTACAACACAGGGAATATAGCTAATATTTTGTAATAACTATAAATGGAGTATAACCTTTAAAAATTGTGAATCACTCTATTGTACATCTGTAACTTGTATCATATTGTACAGCAATTATACTTTAATTAAAAATAAATAAAATCAAAATAAATAAATAAAGAGCAAGGTGTAACTTTCTGCCCTTATCAGTGTCTGAAATCCTCCTGCGTTCACTCATTTGTTCATTACGTGGACCCTCCCACTAGTTCATGGGGGCAGGGACTCCATCTGTCCTATTCACTGCCATATCCCATGACTGGAGCAGTCCCTGGCACATAGTAGGCCCTCAGCAACACTGAAGGAATGAATAAACTGAAGGAAGCCTCATCAAATAGAGAACGAGTGGAAATTACAACACTGAAGCTTAGGGATAAAAAATAGTTTTCTTCTTTCACAGTGGAAAGACTCTATTCCCATATTCTTCTTCACATATGTCTAAATATAGCACCTGGAAACAGTATGATATGAGTAGTGAGGGAATTTTGCCCACCACAATTTCTGTGCAAATCGGAATGAAGTTCAGCTCCCGTTCCAGAAGGCAGCCACTGTTCAGAGTTCTGTTGCATCATATAAACACAACTTTCTCCTTTGTGACAGGGGATGATGCGCCTTGATTGGCTGTACGACCCTGTGCAGGTGACTCACTCTCTCTGTTCTTCATATGTGTAAAAACGGGTGAGCATCCATGGGTTGTGGGGAAGATCAAACGAGATAATAATCCGTGAGATGAGGGCTCAGTATCTGAAACCAGAACAGTCTTCGTTTTCTGTTCTCAGTGACATAAGCCTTCTCCACCATCTGTATGAAAGAACTTGGGATCCACAGTCACAATGTTCACAAAAGCCAAAATGTAGAAACAACCCAAGTGTCCATCAACAGAAATGGATAAATAAAATGTGGTATATTCGTACAATGAAATATTAATCATTAATAAAATGAATGAAATACTGGTACATGCCACAACGTAGATGAACTTAAAGATATACTAAGTGAAAGAAGCCAGACACCAAAGACCATATATTATATAATTCCATTTATATGAAATATCTACAATAGGCAAATTCATAGAGACAGAAAGAGATTAGAGGTTCACAGGAGGTTGAGGAGAGGAGGAAACATGGAGTGACTATTTAATGGGTACAGGGTTTCCGTTTGGGGTGGTCAAAAATTGTAGAAAGTGATAGTGGTGATGGTTGCACAATTTTGTGAATGTCTTTAATGCCGCTGAATTTTACACTTAAAAGTGGTTGAAATGGCAAATACCATGTTGTGTATATTTTACCACCAAAAAAAGCCTTTGGAAACTGTGACGTGCTGATTCAAGGAATCTGGAATCAGAACTCCTGGATTTGAATCCCAATTCTGCAAACTGTGTAACCTCGGGAAGCCCTTGACACCATTCTGCTTAGTCTCCTTATCTGAAAATGGGGATGAGAACATAATTTAATCTCCCACATGTTGTAGGAATTAAAAGAGCTCATTAAGGTAAGCACTTAGAAGTGTACCTGCATATATTAAATGCTCAGTAATTGCTAGTGAGTATTACAAGACTGCTATAGATAAGCCATTCTATCCACACATGCTCTTAGAGCAGCGTTTCTCAATCTCCTCACTATTGGCATTTGGGGTGGATAATTCTCTGTTGTTGGGAGGCTGTGCTGTGCCCTGTAGGGTGTTTAGCAGCCTCCCTCGCCTCTCCTCACTAGATGCCAGTAGCATATATCCTTCCCTCCAAAGCCGTGACAACAAAAACATCTCGATGTTGCTAAATCTCCCTGGGAGAGCAAAATTGCCCCTGGTTAAAAACCACTGTCTTAGCATCCAAATTAAGAAGTTGGAAGGGGTTTTACATATCCCTTTTTCTGACGACTTCCAAATTCTTTGGACTGTGTCCCATGACCCATGATACATGTAAATGTGCGTAGATTTATATTTATCCTACATATACATATGTATCAAAAGTTTCACAATACAATGTTTACCCTGTGTACAGTGTAATGCACTCTGTTTTCAATTCTGTTGTTTTGTATTCTGTTTCTTTTCTTAAAAATATATATATAAATAAATGAATATATATATATGCTGGTCATGACCCTTTAAATTGATTTCATGAGCCACTTATAGGTTACAACCTACAGGTTGGAAAATACTGATCTAGTCAACTTTATTTTACCAAGGGCCAATGAAATCTCCAGACGTTTTAGTCCCGCGCTGGGCCCCCTGCATCACTCATTCTACCGATGAGCGTTTCAGGCTGACCCTCACCAGCTTTCCAGCTTCCAGAATGGACCAGGATTCCACTGCCCACGCGGTACAGGGGCAATAGCATCCCAAGCTTTTCCTAGCTTTTGATTTATATGTATACACATAATAAATATAAATATACACACATTTTCATGGAAGCCATGAGAGTGGGTAACAGCTAAGACCCCATCCAATTTTGCTTTTTGATGATGCTAAAATAGTCGTTTTTAACCAGATAGACATAAATTTGGAATAATTGAGGGGGAAAGTTTAATTCCAAGGTATTGAGTCACACTCAAATTGATTCTACATTGAAAGCATCTTCATATTTCTTCTCTCTCTCTCTCTAAATAGCAAGCAGCAGGTTGCGCGGGGCTGTGTCTGTCTCCCAGAGGCAGGAATTAGCCCTGGCCCTGAAGACCTGCCTTTGCCAGCTCCTGAGACATTTAACACTTGGGCACAACAGAGAGGACAGCCAAATCCTGCCCTGAGCCAGAGTAGGAGTTGCTGGAAGGAGAGCTTTCAGATGTAATCAGCCAATCCATTTTTTATAATCTCCTATTACAGGAATGGGAGGGGGCAGCTAAAAGGACCTTTTCTAAGAAGAGAAATATTTTCTAGTTTAAAATTTAAAAGGCTGAATCATAGAATCCTTTCACAGACCACTCTCTGCATAATGTTTTTTTCCCCAAAAAGTTACTCAGCTGAGGTTAATGGTGAATAATAACAGCTGACATTTACTGAGCACTTGCCACAGGCATGGCTCTGCGGCAAGTCCTTACATGATCATTTCATCATCTCAAGCGTTTTAGGAGGCAGGGGGCATCCTTACCGTCCCCATTTTGTAGATGGAGATATTGAAGCACAAATTGCGTAAATGACTTGCCTTAAATAACAAGGCTCCAGAGCCATTATGCTGGGAATTATACCCAATAGGGTTGCAGATGCAGCCCATAAAAATACAGAACGTCTCTTTGCATGGGACATATGTATATTAAAAAAGCATTTGTTGTTTATATGAAATTCAAATTTAACTGAGCATCTTGTTTTTTATCTGGCAGCCCTAAACTTGAGCAGTTTGAATAGAGCTCTTATTCTAAGGCACTCTGCCCATGGTTCTCAAAGTGTGGTCCCAGGACCAGCATCATCACCATCACATGGGAAATGGCTAGAAATGCAAGTTCTTGGCTTGACCTAGGACAGAGAATTCCTAGCGCCATGGGACAAGTTGGTCAAGAAATGCCTCCCAAACTTTGGTCAAATTTATGACCAAGAGGAAGCGCTGTGGACAAAAAATGCCTGCCACTCCAGTAAACAAAAACTGTCTCCTGCCATTCCAGTAAACAAAAACTGTCTCCTGCCATTCCAGTAAACAAGGAATATTGCCCGCCATCAAGCCATCAGCCACGGCAGCTGCCTCCCCAGCCCCCCTAATACCCCACCCCTGAGGGTGCGCCCTGAGAGGAATCCAGAATGTAGAAGATCAGGAAGCATGTGCTTTGGATACTGGCTCTAGATAAGATGCATATCTAAGGAATAATTTCAGTGAACCCAGATTCTTGCATCTTCCCAAATACAGAAAAGTGCTAAAATCATTAACTTGAGGTGTCTATTTTTTGTGATTAGCAGTACTCTTTTGATGTTTGACTACATGGGGTTTTTGTTTGTTTGTTTGTTTGTTTTTCAGCAAAAACTCCTATATATCCTGGCTCCTCTCTTCCCTCTTTGGAACAGTTCCTCAGAGCTATCTGAGAGGCTGCTTCCCAGGCTACAGTCCTCAGGAAGTTCCCCGAATAAAACCTGACTTTTAGATGGTATGGGTATTTTTTTTCAGTCAACAGGTTTCACCCCAGACCTACTATGTCAGAAACTGTGGGTGGGGTCCCCAAATCTGGGCTTCAGAAAGTTTTCCAGGCAAATCCAACCCACACTCAAGTTTGAGCAGCACTGCAGAATACAATACGACCGCCACAATATTCTAAGGCAGGTAGAGATGCAGTCATGCTTAAAAGTGGGCCCCCGATTCTGAACATCAAGGTCTTCCCATGACTCCATATCTCTCCTTTTCCCCTTCTTCTTCATTCAGTCAAGTCCTACATACATCAACCCCCAAGCTCAGTGCACACTTTAACAACATACTTCGCTTTCGCACACTGGAGTCTGTCTGGTGCGTTTTCATAGACATTCATTCATTCATTCCTTCATGGAGGCAGACAATCATTCAACAAAACCTTTTTAGCTGCCATTGTGGGGCAGGCACTGTGATGGGCACCGAGCGCAGTTTACTTCATATTAAAGTTGCTTGTGTAAACACATCTGCTTCCTGCATTAGATCAAGAGTTCCTGGAGGGCTGGGAGGATGGGGAGGAGAAAACTTTTAAATGTCTGAGTCCCTAGTTCTGAGTCAAGAGCCACAAAATGTTTGAATAGAATGATGGGAAAAAATGTGAAAAGAATTCTCACACCCTCCTCACTTTCAATTCAAAGTCCTCTGGACCCGAGTTTGCTGCCTGTCCTCTTCCTCCCCCTCAAAGAGAAGTCATGACGATGGCGCTGTCACTCTCCCAGGCATGTTTGACAACTCAGTGTTCCTTGGCCCTGATGCCAGGTGGGTCCCTCTGTCTGTGGTTAAGAAGGTAGGGGGTTTTTCAGGTTTCGCTGCCAAGAGCTAGTCAGCTTCTCTGTCACTCAAAACAACCATCTTCACTACCTGTTCACTGAAAAAGGGCTGAGAATTGGGATGCTTAAGAGATATAACTGGAGATGGCATTTTTACAGCTACAAGACACACACACACACACACACACACAAACACACACACACACAATGCCTTTAGTTTTGCAATTTGCCGAAGTCCAATCACAAGCCTTCACTCGGGAAAAAGATTCATTCCATAAGATCATTTCTCCAAAGAAGATATACAGATTGCCAACAAACACATGAAAGAATGCTCAACATCATTAATCATTAGAGAAATGCAAATCAAAACTACAATGAGATATCATCTCACACCGGTCAGAATGGCCATCATCAAAAAATCTAGAAACAATAAATGCTGGAGAGGGTGTGGAGAAAAGAGAACACTCTTGCACTGTTGGTGGGAATGTAAATTGATACAGCCACCATGGAGAACAGTATGGAGGTTCCTTAAAAAACTAAAAATAGAGCTACCATACGACCCAGCAATCCCACTACTGGGCATATACCCTGAGAAAACCATAATTCAAAAAGAGTCATGTACCAAAATGTTCATTGCAGCTCTATTTACAATAGCCAGGACATGGAAGCAACCTAAGTGTCCATCATCGGATGAATGGATAAAGAAGATGTGGCACATATATACAATGGAATATTACTCAGCCATAAGAAGAAACAAAATGGAGTTATTTGTAGTGAGGTGGATGGAGCTAGAGTCTTTCATACAGAGTGAAGTAAGTCAGAAAGAGAAAAACAAATACAGTGCTAACATATATATATGGAATCTAAGGAAAAAAACAAAAACAAAAACATCATGAAGAACCTAGTGGCAAGACGGGAATAAAGACACAGACCTACTAGAGAATGGACTTGAGGATATGGGGAGGGGGAAGGGTAAGATGTGACAAAGAGAGTGGCAAGGACACATATACACTACCAAACGTAAAATAGATAGCTAGTGGGAAGCAGCCGCATAGCACAGGGAGATCAGCTCGGTGCTTTGTGACCACCTAGAGGGGTGGGATAGGGAGGGTGGGAGGGAGAGAAATGCAAGAGGGAAGAGACATGGGAACATATGTATATGTATAACTGATTCACTTTGTTATAAAGCAGAAACTAACACACCATTGTAAAGCAATTATACTCCAATAAAGATGTTAAAAAAAAAAAAAAAAGATGATGTCGACCCCTCTTACAGAGAAAACGTGTCTGCCAGGGCTCAGGGCTGTCAGCTGAGCTGGGAAAACAAGGAATGGGATTCTCCCACAACTGGAGTTGGAGCCAACGTTATTTTTTTTAATTTTTATTGAAATATAGTTGATTTACAATGTCATGTTAGTTTCAGGTGTACAGCAAAGTGATTCAGATATATATATATATATATTCTTTTTTTACATTCTCTTCCGTTATAGGTTATTACAAGATATTGAGTATAATTCTCCATGCTCTACAGTAGGGAGAGCATGGAGAATTATAGTAGGTAGTTGTATCCATTTTATATACAGTGTTGTTTTTTTAATAGACTGAGGATGAGCGTGAGTAGCAACTATACTGTGAAAATGGCCTCCAGCCTGGAATGTTCTTTACATTTCACCCTTTTGCTCGGATCCTGCTCGCCCTTCAAATATCAGCTTAAAGGTCACCCCCTAAAACCGGGTCAGATCCCACGCTTAGCCTTCACATATCTCCTTCTTAAAAGTTGTCACAGTCAGAACTAAATTGTCGTTGAGCAATTAGCTGCTGCCTGACTCCCAACTAGAATATAAGCCCCATTAGGACTTGTCCTGTTTGTTCATCATTGCATTCCCTGCCTCTAGCACAATAGTAGGTGCTCAATAAATATTTATTGAAAGGATCAATTGAATGAATCCCAATCAGCCACCTACTAGAAGTGTGACCCTGGGCAAGTTACCTGATTCCTCTCTTTAAACCTCAGTTTCCTTATCTACAAAATGGAGATAAAATAGTACCTGCCTCTCAGGGTTGCTGTTTGATAGAATGAGACGTGCATGTAAGAGATAAGCACAGGAACTTGGCCCCCAGTAGATGTTTGAGAAAGGTCAGCCTCTGCCTCTATTAGCTATGTTTGTCACCCAAGGGCAAAAAGCAAGGCTATGTAGCACCTAAAACAATATCTGGGACATGGAAGGTGCTCAATAAATCTACGTTAAATAAATGGAGTGCATTTTACATGCATTCTCCCAGTAAAGCCTAATAGTAAATGCTATGTCATCAATATTCTTGTCTTCATCCCTACGTTACAAAAAAACAAGCAGTGGCTTAGGGAGATGGAAACTGGCCCAAATCACCCAGCGATTTGCCAAGTTGCAGATCCAGATTTTGAGCCCATTTGTTTGAGCATAACACTAGAATGTCACCCAAATTCTTTGTCCTCTCTAAGCCTCAGTTTGCTTATCTGAAAAATAAAAGAAAAAACAAACACAGTGAAAACCCCAGCCTAGTTGGTCCCAGAGGTACCCACAGAGCAGCCACTCCATGAGAACAGTGGGTGAAATTCTTCCAAACCCATTTGCCTGGAGCACATGCAGTTGGGAGAACTGTTTACATTTCAAGTGCTCATTTTCACCGCACGACACGTAGCTGGGCTCCAGGAGGGCTCCTTCCATGCTTTAAGACCAAATCAACACCAATGGGCTCAGAGAAGAGGGAGAAAAGGAAGGCTGGTGGCCTCCGTCTTTAATTTGAGACGCAGCCGGCTCCTAACTGAGACAAATTCAATCAGTTTCCTGGCCTATTTCCCTGAGCATCTTAACCAACTCTTGGTGCTTTAATTTCCTACCACCTTGTTTCTAAATACTCAGCTTTCCTTCCACAGATGCTGGGTCTGTTCTCTGCACCTGTCAGCGGGGCATGATGCTCTCCCTATTCCCCGAGGCCCCTCTGCTTCTCTTCCTCCTCTTTTCTCTTTTGCATGCCCCAAACAGCAAACTCAAATCATAAATGTTTCCCATCCAGAACGCAATTAAATCTCTTTAGCCTATATTTTGAATCAACACACATTTGGGAATGCGATCATGGCAACCGTCTTAATGGGTCCTAGAGTTTGTGTGTCTATTTCCATTTGTGATTGACATTCACGTACTGCTATCAGAATTAGTAGCCATCAGTCAAGCAGAAAGTTATTATCAGGCAGCACTAAACAAAACCTCAAATCCAAGTGGAATTGAGGTTTTTCAATAATGGATGTCTGAGTAATTTAACTAATTGCTAGATTCAGCCTAGCTGAGCTTGGTTTTTTTTTTTTTTTTTCCTCTCATACATAAGTAAACAGAAATCTGGAAAGTTATGAGTGTGGTACGGGCAAATTCATCTTTGGATAGAAATTCAACTTGTAAGTGTCAACTAAATTCTCTCCATTTCTTTTGAACTATCTGTTTGTTTCTATTTCTTTCAACCTGTGTCATGCAGAGTTTATGCCAGGAATTTAGACTTAAGCTGACGATGAAAGGAAAACTGTTAAAGAAAAGAAGGAAGCCACCCACTTATCCTATTTGGCAATTTCTAAAATTATCACCCTATTTTACTGTCCTAGAAAATGCTTTTCTCACATTATAATACACCTCTTGGCCTCTGTTCATTTTTACCATGTATATTTGCAGCAGACAAAAAGGTAAGGTTTCCCCTTAGATCAGAGAAAGCCATCATTTAGGGAATGCAATGATTGAAGTTTGAATATTATAAAATGCTCAACCCAGCAGGCACTGGGGCAGGTATATCCATAGCTAATGATGGGTTTGCTCATAATTTTACAAATCCATCAGCCCTTTTCCCAAGAGATTATGAACAGAAAGAAGCTAAAATGGCTTGTCCAAAGAGGCTGGGAAAACCAAGAGAAATATTCTCAGGATGACATATAAAAAGGAGCACAATATAACAGTAGTAGAACTGGCCCATGATCAGAATTCAAGACTAAGTATCTTAAAATATAAGAGGAGAAACACATGGATTGGCATATAGCACATTGCAATGATTCTGAGTGTGAGTTTTGGCACGAGGCAAAATGAGTCCAAGCTCTGCCTTTAACTGGTTTTATTGGAGTGAATTGTTTAACCTCTCTCAGCCTTAGTTTTCCCAGCTGGGAAATAGGGTTAACATTTGTACCCCACCCCCATAAGGTTATTATAAAGAATCAATGAGATAATGAATGAAGTACTTTACCCAGGACCCAGCCCATAGAGAGCTTCAATACGTTACTATTATTACTAACATTAATGTACAGGATGGTTCCAAAAGTCATCACTGTTGTTATTATTGTTTTCATTACCATTAATGATATATGTTAGCCCCTGGATAGAGGATTTTTTCCCCCAGTTTTACTGATATATATTTAACATACAACATTGTATAAGTTTAAGGTGTACAAAATGATTTGATACATGTGTATACTACAAAATATTTACCACAATAGGTTTAGTTAACATCCTTCACCTCACATAATTATCGTTTCGTTGTGGTGGTGTTGGTGGTGGAGAGATCATTTAAGATCTGCTCTCATAGCAACTTTCAAGTGAACAATACAGTATTGTTACCTATGGTCACCATGCTGTCTATTACATTCTCAAAACTTATTCATCTTATAACTGGAAGTTTGTACCTTTTGACCAACATCTTCCCATTTCCCCCAACCACCAGTCCCTGGCAACCACTAATGTAATCTTTCCTTCTATGATTCAGCGTTTTTTAGATTCTCATATAAGTGAGATCATTCAGCACTTGTCTTTGGCCTATATCACTTGGCAGAATGTCCTCAAGGTCCATCCCTGTTGTCCCAAATAGCAGGATTTCCTTCTTTTTTACCGGTGAAAGATATATATATACCACATCTTCTTTACCTATCATTTGTCGATGGATACATGGGTTGTTTCCATGTCTTGGCTATTGTGAATAACGCTTCAATGAATGTGGGAAGACAGATTATCTCTTTGAGATAGTGATCTCATTTCCTTTGGATATTGACCCAGAAGTGGGATTGGTAGTTTTATGTTTAGTTTTTTGAGGAACCTCCATACTGTTCTCCATAGTGGCTGCACCAATTTACATTCCCACCAACAGTGCATAAGGGTTCCCTTTTCTCCACACCCTCTCGAACACTTGTTATTTCTTGTCTTTTTGAGGATGGCCATTCTGACAGATGTGAGGTGATATCTCATTGTAGTTTTGATTTGCGTTTCCCTGATGATTAGTGATGTTGAGCACCTTTTCGTGTATCTGTGGCCATTTGTATGTCTTTTTTTGGTGGGGGAAATGGCTATTCAGGTCCTTTTCCCATTTTAAAATCAGATTATTGGGGTTTTTTGCTATTGAGTTATATGAGTTCCTTATATATTTTAAATATTAACCCTTTATGGTTTGCAAATATTATCTCCCTGGAATGAAGATTTTAAAGCCTTAAAGCTTTATTGAAGTATTGCCAGAACAGTCAGGGCAACATGGCTGCTAGAAAGAGCCTTTTGTCGCTGAATACTAAGCATAATTCTATGAAACAGATGTGAGATTACAAAGAAATTTGAAAGCTATTTGTTTCTACATATATTTTTTAAAGTAACTTGTTATTACAAAAATAATGCCTTTTCTTTGCCTACAAAAGTTTAGATAATGTTAAATGGGGTGCTCCACTCAGACACCCCAGAACCCCTTTTTCCGTTTCTGCAGACTTCTTCCTCAACTTTGGTAACCTGTGGCTCTACCTCAGGGGACTGTCCCACCAAGTGGCTTTATCCAGATTGCCTGGGAGTTTACATCCCCCTAGGGTGGTCTTTCTTTGGCCAATGATTGCTGGGTGAGGGAGTTTGAAAGCCCAGCTTTCTTGCCTTAGGTTAGAACAAGCCTGAGGTATAATTTACACCACAGAGTTTCTCTGGGGGATCAGGCTGGAGTTACCCTCGGTGGGATTTGGCCTGAAATTGCATCCTTGCTTTGTTTCCTCCCCTTTTCTGTCCTGCTTCCCCCATTCCCTTACCAGTTTCTCCTTGAGGCATTTCCTTAATAAATCTATTGCACACAAATTCTCGTCTCGGGATCTGCTTCTGGAGAGCCAGACCTAACGTAATGACAATGAATAATGGTGTCTATCCTGCCATTATGTGTGTGTGTGTGTGTGTTTGAATATGTTATGATCTCCAAATCTGACGATTGTGAAATTGCATAGTACATATAATTTGTTTTTAATTTAAATAGTTATCATTACTATCTTTCCATGTCTACAAATATGCTTCAGCAAGATGTTTCTAACAGCCACCTGGTATCCCATTGTATGGTTGTGCCATAATTTAACCAGCTCCACTCAATTTTTTATTATTGGTTACCACTATGGTAACAATGCTGGGTTGAACAGTTTTGCAGGCAAATTTTTCTGTAAGTCTATTTGTTATTAATCTACTGAAAACACTGTTCCTTGGTCATGGTAGCCCATTTCCAAGGGTTATGATTCTTATTTCCAAATGTTCCCCAAAACAACTGGACCAATTCACAGTCCTGCCAGCACTATCCTTGGTCTTCATCCCCAACCCCTTCCTCCATCTAAAAGACTAAAAACTGGTAGGCACAGCCTCTGAGAAAGTCTACAACTTGCATAATGCCAACAGAAACATGTGTGTTCAAACTAGTTTGATTGCCGTCTCCTCTGCATTAACTGATCTAAGACTAACCTACACTTTAATTTTCATCTCATGTGAATTAAAATGACTTTTCCTGGAGGATCTAAAGTTCCTGATTTCAAAACTTACTACAAAGCTACAGTAATCAAAATAGTGTGTTACTGGCATAAGAATAGACATAGCCCAATGGGATAGAATAGAGAGCCCAGAAATAAGCCCTCACATATATAGTCAAATGATTTACAGCAAGGGTACCAAGTCCATTTAATGGGGAAACATGGTCTTTTCAACAAACAGTACTGGAAAAACTGGATATCCACATGCAAAAAAATAAACTGGGGCTTTTTACTTTATACCATACACAAAAATTAACTCAAAATGAATCAAATATCTAAATTTAAGAGCTAAAACTTTAAAATGCTTAGAAGAAAACATAGGGGAAAGTCTGTTGACATTGTATTTGTTAATAATTTTTAACATATGACACCAAATGTACAGGCAACAAAAGGAAAAAAAATACATGAATTGGACTTCATCAAATTAAAAACTTTTGGACTTTCCTGGTGGTGCAGTGGTTAAGAATCTGCCTGCCTGTTGGGGCTTCCCTGGTGGCGCAGTGGTTGAGAATCTGCCTGCCAATGCAGGGGACACGGGTTCGAGCCCTGGTCTGGGAAGATCCCACATGCCACGGAGCAACTGGGCCCGTGAGCCACAATTACTGAGTCTGCACGTCTGGAGCCTGTGCTCCGCAACAAGAGAGGCCGCGATGGTGAGAGGCCCACGCACCGTGATGAAGAGTGGTCCCCACTTGCTGCAACTAGAGAAAGCCCTCGCACAGAAATGAAGACTCAACACAGTCATAAATAAATAAATAAAAGAACGTGAATTTCTAAAAAAAAAAAAAAAAAAAAAGAATCTGCCTGCCAATGCAGGAGACACAGGTTCGAGCCCTGGTCCCGGAAGATCCCACATGCCACGGAGCAACGAAGCCCCATGCGCCACAACTACTGAGCCCGCACTCTAGAGCCTGCAAGCCACAACTACTGAGCCCGCGTGCCACAACTATTGAAGCCTGCACGCCTAGAGCCCATGCTCCGCAACAAGAGAAGCCACCACAATGAGAAGCCGGTGCACTGCGACAAAGTGTGGCCCCCGCTCGCCACAACTAGAGAAAGCCTGTGCGCAGCAACGAAGGCCCAACGCAGTCAAAGTAAATAAATAAATAAATAAATAAATAAATGTATTTAAAAAAATTTTTAAACTTTTGTGTATCAGAGGACACTATCAAGAGAGTGAAAAGACAACCCATAGAATGAGAGAAAATATTTGCAAATTATATATCGGATTAGGGATTAATATCAAGAATATGCAAAAAACAAATGACAACAACAAAAACTCCTACAACTTGGCAACATCAGAAAAGCAACCCAATTCAAAAATGGACAAAGGTCTTGAGTAGACATTTTTCCAAAGAAGATATTCAGATGACCACTTAGCACATAAAGAGATGCTTAACATTGTTAGTCATTAGGGAAATGCAAATCAAAATACAAGATATTACTTCACACCTGTCTATTATCAAAAAACTGAAAATAACAAATGTTGGAGAGGATGTGGAGAAATTGGAACCCTGAGGCATTGCTGGTAGGAATGTAAAATGGTGCAGTCACTATGGAAAACAATTTAGTGGTTCGTCAAAAACTTAAACATAGAATTACCGTATGATCTAGTAATTCTACTTCCGGATAAATATCCAAAAGAATTGAAAGCAAGAGACTCAAACAAATACTTGTACATCAGTGTTCATAGCACCATTATTCACAATAGTCAAAAGGTGGAAACAATCCAAATACTCATCAACAGATGAATGGATAAACAAAATGTGATCTATACATACAATGGAATATTATTCAGCATAAAAAGGAATGGAATTCTGATACATGCTATAACATGGACAAATCTTGAAAACAGTTGCTAAGTGAAAGAAACCAGGCACAAAAGGACAAATATTGTTTGACTCCACTGACAGGAAGTACCTAGATCAGGCAAATTCATAGAGACAGAAAGTAGAATAGAGATTACTAGTGCCTGGTTCCCCCCAGGGAATGGAGAGTTAGTGTTTAATGAGTAAAAAGTTTCTGTTTGGGATGATGACAAAGATCTGGAAACGGATGGTGGTGATGGTTGTACAACATTGTGAATGTACTTAATGCACACTTAAGAATGGTTAAAATGGTAAATTTTATGTCATGTATATTTTACCACATTTTTAAATTTGCAAAATAAGTGACTTTTCCTGCTGACTGGGAAAGAAAGATAAACTTCCTCTCCTGCACTCCAGATGACATTCAGAGCTGACAATAGTAAAGAAGGGTTTCTTTAAGAGACAATATAGCAGCGGAACAGTTAAGAGGGTTGGAATTTGCATTTTAATAGCCTGAGTTCAAATTCCAACTCTGCCCTTACGTGCTGTGTGACTCTGGACATCTAGCTAAGCTCCAAGCAACTCACCTGAAATTGCCTGTAAAATGGTGAGAATAATGGTCCCCACCCCATGATGCTTTCCGCATATGATATAAAATAAGGCTTTGACATACTTAACTCAGTGTCTGAAACATAGCTTAAAAATGCAAAAGTAAAATATAATTCTGGTCATTGCTGTTATTGGGTGTTACTGTCATTATTACCTTAAAGTACTTTGGACACTTTGACCGTCTTGATTACTTCTTTAGATTACTTTTCATATTATTAAGGAATAAGCTGGAGGAAATTAATCAGGGGGCATTTTCAACTCTGAAATGGAAAACCCTGATCCTTGTTCCCTTAAAACAATATTTTCTAATTATGCAAGTTATAGTTTTCCTGGCACTTTCTGATCTCTCTCCAATGGACTTGGGTGCCATCAATTTGGCCCTCTTTGCTCTCATTATCAATTAGATAAATTTAGAGAGGAAAGTCCTTTAAAGGAGAGAGGATTCAGCAGAGGCCAGTCCCTGGTATGACAAATCCGTCTTAAACAGCACAGAAAGCTGAACTGCCAGATGTCCAGCCCTCCAGGTTCGTGTGGCTGTAAAACCCACGCTGGCTGAGAAGGCTCCTTCTTCATGGGACCCATGCTGTGCCTGCATGACATTTATATAACGTCAGCCCCTGACTGAGGAATGATGGACTTCCGGTGTGTAACTCCTAGCGCTGCCCTTTCCTTCAGCTAGTGGCGCAGCAGGCTTACTTGGAAAGACGCAGAAGGCAGGCTCAGCATTTTCCTTCTGATGAATTAGCATCTACTTGGTCATGGCTGAGAGGATTGACTTACGCATGGCTTCTGCATCCAAGTTCAGTTTGGGAGACCAAAGACCCTCTTTCTAATTGGACCCTGCCATTAATTCCTGTGTGACCTTGGACAAGTCACTTAAACACAAATCCATAGTTGCCTCAGAGGTCAAAGTTCTATTCTTGGGTGAGGTAGGGGTCAGATATACGTGGCCATTTAGAAAAGCATAAAGTGTATACATACAAATGTAAGTATTATGATTTTTCTCCTTTGGGGAAAGAATATTGATGCAGTTAAAGATCCATGAGAATATTAGAGTTGTGAGGTTCCTCAGAGATTCAAACAGTTCCTTTCACAGATGGTGAAATGAAGGCTCAGAGAAGCTAGCGAGTTTTCTAAGTAAGGGACAAAACTAGGCTTAGACACCAGCTTTCATGACTTCCAGCCAGGGCTCCATGAGTCCCTAAGTGATGTGTCCCCTCCTCTCTGTTACTGAACTCAAGCTCAGCTGCCCACTCCTCAAAAGCCAGTAATTCAAGAGGGAAGCGTTGGTAGAAAGGAAAGTCGCTGTAATCAGAAAAGCCCAGCAGTCTGGGGAAAAGGTGGACTTGTGTCCTGAGACCAACTCCAAAGTTCCTGCTCAGATATGACAGTTTTTAAAGGGAAAAGGCAATGGGGGTGGGTGGGAATCTCAGCGAATCATGGGGCAGGAGGTTGGGTTCTGCATCCTTCTCTGTTGCGTGCAGGCTGGCTGACTCTCTCTTCAAATGTTACGTTACCTGCAGGATCTGCCTGCAGGATTTCTAAGGGGGCTGTTGGGGGTAGAGAGTTAGTCATTCTTTACTTAATTCTTCATTCTTACTTCTTTTAATCTAGGGTAGAATCAACAGGTTAGGCAAGGCATGGTGTGCATTCAGAAGAGCATAAGTCAGGAGGTAGTTTAAATTGCCTAGTAATCTCATTCCTACGATTAGGTTTTTTCAAGGTTAGAGGGGAACAGACATGGGCAAACGGGAAAGGGGCAAAAGAGCTGCTGCTTTCATCTCCATGACTTTTCTGAACTTTTTGGCTTTGACACTCACCCTTGTTCACTGTGTCCCAGGCATGTCATCCTCTTTGCTGTTACCCTAACATGTTTAGGGCACTGCACTGACTATTCTACCTGCTATTAAAACATGAGCATTCGGAGAGCAAAAAAGAGCCCTCAGAAGTGAAAGATGTGATAGCACAAAGAAATACTTTGAACAGTATGAAAGGGTTGGAAGATTAGATTGACAAAAATTTCCAGAACAGAGTAAAAAGACAAAAGCATGCAAAATAGGAGAGAAGAAAAAATTTTTTTGAATAGAGAATCTACATCTGGATAACAAGAGTTTTAGAAAGAAAGAAAAGAACAGAAAAAAATGGAGGGGAAAAATCACTCACTTAAATAATTCAAGAAAATTCTCCAGAACCAAGTAGCATGTGTTTCCAGCCCCAGTGGGCCAGAGCAATGACCAAGGCACATGGTCATGGCATTTGAAAAGGCTGGTTCAAAGAAGTTTCCCCAGGTTGCCAAGAGAAAATGTGGGTCCTATGCAAAGAGTCAGAACAGAGTGGCTTTTCAGTAGCAACTCTAAAATCTAGAAGACAGTAATGTCTTTAAAATTCTGAGGAAAATTATTTCCAATCTAGGATTCTATATCCAGCATTTATATATAACATCTCCAAAAATAATAACAATAATTCCTTTCTCAGAAACCTAGTGAAAAAAGTGCTTAAGTAAGCTGAAAGACTAAATGAGGAGTGTTGAATACATGCGCTATGAGAAATAGAGTATCTTCTACAGAGGACAAAGGGGATGGCTGTGGGGTGTGAGGAGATCCAGAATGAGAGCTGGTTTCCCTGCGATCAGGAGCAGAGGGGCGGGTTTGAAGGCCCCAGGAGCTTCGAACTCCTGGAAGGTAAAATTGCTAGCATACCTGATGAGAATGGATGTCATTATGAGCCAAAAACTGAAGGTCAAATTATTGACAAGAACGTGGAAAACTGAGCAAATTTTTAGAAGGCAAGTGTTAACTTCATGGAAAACAAAAAGTTGTGCAGTAAAGGAAAAAAAAAATTATAGAATATATATTACATGGTTCAACTGTGGAAGCTATTTGGCATGATCATTCATGACACTGGAAAAAAAACAAATATTGAACTATCAAAAATCATTGAGAGGGCTTCCCTGGTGGCGCGGTGGTTGAGAATCTGCCTGCTAATGCAGGGGACACGGGTTCGAGCCCTGGCCCGGGAGGATCCCACGTGCCGCGGAGCCACTAAGCCTGTGAGCCACAACTACTGAGCCTGCGCGTCTGGAGCCTGTGCTCCGCAACAGGAGAGGCCACGATAGTGAGAGGCCCGCGCACCGCGGTGAAGAGTGGCCCCCGCTTGCCGCAACTGAAGAAAGCCCTTGCACAGAAACGAAGACCCAACACAGCTATAAATAAATAAATAAATTAAGTAATTAATTAATTAATTAAAAAAAAATCATTGAGAAATTCAGAGACAGGAAGTGTGTATAGTTTGTGTAGTGGTGGTGAAAGCAGGGAAGGGTGACCAGAGAGCTAAATTCTCATTTTGCTTGAGATAAATAGCTAACATGCCTAAATATGACAAATCAGTATGTAACATGATAAGTGTATTATTTAGATATCTGGAGGTCCCAAAAGAATCAGCAATAAGAGACAACAGTGGTGGCCTATGGAGGGAGGGAAATGGGAAGAAATGAAGGGAAGCAAGTTTCTGCTCTGTTTTTTTTCTAGCAGCAGAATACCTTTGTTTTTTGTTTTTCATTTTTTTGTTTTGTTTATTGAAGTATAGTTAATTTACAATGTTGTGCTAGCTTTAGGTGTACAGCAAAGTGATTCAGATATAGAGATATATATATATATATATATATATATATATATATATATATATATATATATATATACTTTTTCAGATTCTTTTCCCTTTAGGTTATTACAAGACACTGAATACAGTTCCTTGTGCTATACAGTAGGTACTTGTTTATCTATTTTATACATAGCAGTGTGTATATGTTAATCTCAAACTCCTAATTTATTTCCCCTCACCCCTGCTGTCCCCTCTGATAACCATAAGTTTGTCTTCTATGTCTGTGAGTCTATTTCTGTTTTGTAAATAAGTTCATTTGTATCATTTTTTAAGATTGCTCAAATTAGTGATATCATACTATATTTGTCTTTCTCTGTCTGACTTACTTCACTTAGTATGATAATCTCTAGTTCCATCCATGTTGCTGCAAATGGCATTATTTCATTCTTTTTTATGGCTGAGTAATATTCCATTGTGTATATATACCATATTCTCTTTATCCATTCATCTGTCAATGGAAACTTAGGTTGCTTCCATGTCTTGGCTATTGTAAATGTTGCCGCTATGAACATTGGGGTGCACGTATCTTTTCGAATTAGAGATTTCTCCGGATGTATGCCCAGGAGTGGGATTACTAGATCATATGACAACTCTGTTTTTAGTTTTTTGAAGAACCTCCATACTGTTCTCCATAGTGGCTGCACCAATTTACATTCCCACCAACAATGTAAGGGGCTTCCCTTTTCTCCACACCCTCTCCAGCATTCATTATTTGTAGACTTAATAATGGCCATTCTGACTGTTGTGATCTGCTCTCTTTTTGTAACAAATTTTGCAGCACTCTCGATTCTTTAAAGTATAGGCACATATAACTTTGATCATATATGTATGTATGTTTATATATATGATAATATATACATATACAAACTAATGTGTGTATGTATATGTGCATACACTTGTGTATATGTGTATATATATTTATATATATAAATCTATCAACAGGCTTATATAGTACAGGGAGTTTTAAATTTCCCTGAGCCACACATGACCATGGGAGAAACGGAGTTTGCTGGATAATTAGGAGTTGTTGTTAGCAAAGCTTGACACTTGAAGGCATAGCCTTGGAAATAATAGACTAAGTGGGGGTCTCTCTGTTCTGGCTTTCTTGCCAACAAAGCCTTGGTATACAAAAACCTGCAAGGCATGTGTAAGAGTTTTATGGCATGATATCAGTATCCCAGATACTCTGGAGGAGGCTTTTGGGTGGAGGTAGTTAGGACACCCTCTTCTAAGCTAACCCTGGTTGTTGAACACAAATCCCAGACTCCGGAGCACGAGGGCACAAGGTAGAATTGAGTGCAGATAGCTACATTTTTCATCTTATATTTTTGCTTTTATTACTAAGGTGGTAACTGTGGGGAATTGTGAAGCTTCTTAACCAAGGCACACAGGAAAAAAGTCTGGGGAAAAAGACCATTGCAAAATAGTAACGGCAGCCTTGTAAGGTAGCATTACGACACGTAATTTATTTTCCTCCTTATTTCCTACATATGTCTTTAAATTTAGGAATACTTTTTAAAAAAATCCTAATACGTTCGTTTTTTTTTTTTTCCTTACTGAAACTAACATTTACTTACATTATTTCCAATAACTCCAAGTTCTATTTTCTGCTTGCATAATCCACTCGAGTAAAACGTGGTTGCCAGGGAGACCTGTCCTTAAATTAATCAGCAAACATCTTATGGAAGGTTGCTTTAAAAACAAAAACTTAAAGTGACTCTGAAGTCTCAATTTAAGAGAAAATTTTCCAAGGAGTCGCACTTAGAGAAACACTTGTTCTGCAACACCAGGAGGAAAGTTAGGGGAGAATCTTCTGAAAAATCCTTGGATTTTGCTGGCACTTCCCTCTCTGCTCGCCTCCATCTTGCATGAGCCACTGGAGTCTTGTAACAGCCTCTGAACTTCATTCTCACTCCATATTCGGCACCACAGCAATAAAATTAATGGGTTGAGCATTTTCTACCTAAGAAGCGCTGCAGATATAAATGTCTCAGCCATTTGTCTTTTCTAGTGTGGGTTAAAAAAACAAAAACAAAAAACACCCTTTACTGTAGCCTTGCCTCTCTCCCATTTTGGTTAACATTATCATTTAAATTGCATCTCACAAGTTACTAGATTAAGGAAGAGGGGCTGTTTGAATAGGTTACACTTTGCTTTTTTCATTCAGGACACTGTTTAGAGTCTCAAATCAATTCCAACTGACTTTCTAAAATGTGTTAGGGGAAAAAAATACATTGTGATAAAGAGCAATTGCAGTGCAAATACCAGGAAGGAAAAAAGACATTCAGTTTGTTTCAGCAGGAAACCATTCTCTATGTGGAATATGCCCGTCCTTTGTTTTCTTTTATTTTCCTTCCACTGGAAAGAATTTTAACCATTTGACTGTTCATTAACATTTCCAAAATAAGCAAGGGAAAAAGCTTATCTCAAAGGCTGTCATCTTAGAATAAAATACCTGTTAGACTAGCCTGTGCATTTTGCTTTTCCCCTCAGACTCTGCCCTCCACCACCAGGAACTGATGTATTTTGGTGTCATTTGAATCCCAGCCCCTCTGCCTGTGTGACTTTAAGCAAGTCACTTAATGTCTTTTCACGTCTCTGTTTCCTCAGCTGTGAAATGCGTGTTATATGGAGACTTACATCAGGGGGGTGTTAAGAACAGTATTTTTCAAATTTTATGACCATTATCCGTAAGATTATACATTTTACATCAAAGCCCAGAACACACGTGCAAATAAGTACACACACACGTATATACACATATGCATACATGGGTGCATATATCTGCCCGTATCTGAAATGTAAATTTCTAAAATAGGGGTTTATCCATATTAGATGTGATGCATTTGTATAGTTTTTATTCTATTTTGGTTTGTTTCATATTTTTTTAAAATTATTTTTGCGGCACACTAAATTGATTCTATCACTAATGGATCACAATGCCTGTTTTTGTAAAGAAAGCTTTATTGGAACACAGCCGTGCTCATTTATTTACATATATTCTATGACTGCTTTCTTGATACAATGGCAAAGTTGAGAAGTTGCCGCAGAGATCTTCGTCTGCAAAGCTAAAATATTTACTCTCTGGCCCTTTAAGAAAAGTTTTGCCAACCCCTGGTTTAGAGGGTGAAATGTATTCCATCCAAGGTGGTAGGCTGAATACAATGCTTGGCGTATCTGAAGGATTCAATAAATATCTTTTTTATTATTGTAGGTAATGTTTTTGCTACTACTAACTACAACCAAAGCTAACTAGCCATGGAAGGAGTTTTCTCATCAAATAAATAGGATAAACAAGTTTAGCTTTAAAAAAAGTGAGAAGGGATTTAAACAACAAACAAGGAACAAAGACTTTGTAATCTAAGCACCAATTTTCATGCTGAGAGTTATTCAATCTTTTTTATCTCAAGCTCGAGGCACATATATCAGCACAGTCACTTTTCTAGGTTGGCATTAGAAGCCTCCTTACTGCCAGACAAACCAGCAGACAGAGAGAGGTTAGAACACATTTAAGCTTTTAAACCCCTCAGATCCCTCCACTGAAGGTGCCCTGCTCTGCTTCCTGTAGTCATTAGAGAATAAATCTCTGATAAGCAAAGTAAATTAGATGCAGTGACATTCTGCTAAATGAGTCATTTCCTCTGCTTGGCTGGGCTGGGCTGTTAATTACCAGCTAATCTTATCAATATGGCGGCTGACTGGCAGATAGTGGCTCATGGAGAGAAGGGTAAGGACCCCAGTTTGTCCCCAGTGTCTCTCATTGGGCGAAGTGGGTATCAAACCTGCCAGTCCCATCTGAAACCATCTGAATGCTGAGGCAATATGGTTTAGAAGAGGGACAAGACTGTTGTTCAAGAATCATGCAGGGAACGCACAGGGAAATGGCAAGCCTCCAACAAAATGTTAAGGTGAAGAAAGAAAGGGCCAAGATTGCGGATCATGCATTATTAAAGCTGCATTCTCTCCTCTCTCCATCTCGATCAAATTTTATTTCAGTGAGGCACAGGGGCTTAAAGAGAGATAAAAGACTTTAAAATATAAATTAAGTCCTATTTATTTTACCACCCTGAGCCAAACGTGCTGGGTTCTGTCTGAATATGTTGCCCAGAAAGGCTGAATGGGTTGGCTTTCAGCTGGATGAATGTCTATGATTTGCTGACATCTGGCAGAAAGGGTCCTGCAGCCAATCAAATCAAAGGCCGCCTGGAAACAATTAGGTTCTTTTTGAGGATCTCTGCCCCCCATTCTTTTCAGAATTACCCTGATAACCATTTGTGAATCCTCCAAAGAGCCTAAATGAGCTTGTGGCAAATTAGCGGGATGCTTCCTTTTGCTTGCATTCACCGACAGCCTTCTCAAAGGCCCATATACACCGATTTTATGACAGGATCCAGTTGTCAGAGTTTCAACGAAGGAGAATGAGCCCATCGGGTTGGCAAAAATTAAACTGCTCGGTTGTATCCAGTACTGGCAAGGGTGTAGGGAAACAGGCAGTCTCCATGTGTTGGTGGGAATGGAAGTTGGTAGAGCCTTTCTTCTGGAGGGTTTTGGAGGGTCAGATGAGGGGTTTGCGACTTGGCAGTAGGTAGTAACATATTCAATGCACATATGTTTTGACCCAGCAATTCTACCCCTAAGATACTAGTAATAATAGAAAATTCTTATGCAGTGATTAGGGCATGGCAAGGCACTGTTCTAAGCACTTTATAGAGTCTATACTCATCATTATGCTCTCCTGTCCCTTGGACCCTACCCCGAAAAAATATACATATTATCCAACACTGAATACCTACTATGCATAAGCACAGTGCTAAGGGGTGGATTTTCTCACAAACGCTTGCAACTCTGTAAGGACTATTAATATCTCCATTTTGCAGATGAGAAAGAGGACGTGTAGAGAAGGTAACTAATTGACACAAGATGACCCAGCAAGTAGGTGAACTAGAACTCCAGCTCAGCCTGTGGGACGGTAGAGGGTCAGCTTTCAACCCCTGCCCGGTTCTACCTCTCACCAATGTGCCACAAATGTGTGCACACAAAGTTGTCCACTGTTAAATGGTTTAGCAATAGGTTCCCCTATTACACAGGGACCACCTAAAAATCCATCAATAGGAGATCACATATGCCCATGCTGTGAAATGCTTTGCAGCTATAATAAAGAACAATATAGGTCTTTATGTTCTGAAGTGGAGTGAACTTCAAGAAATGTTAAGGAAAAAAGGCAAGTTTTATGTATACTGTGATCCCATTTGCTTTTTCAAAAAAGACTTTATTTCAGAGTAGATTTAGGTTCATAGCAAAATTGAGCAGAAGATATAGAGATTTCTCATACATCCCCACCCCGACACATGCACAGCCTCCCCATTACCAACATCCCCCATCAGAGTGGTACACGTGTTACAAATGATGAACCTATACTGACACATCATTATCACCTGAGTCCATCGTTTGTTAGGTTTACTCTTGGTGTACATTCTTTGGGCTTGGACAAATGTATAATGACATGTATCCACAATTATGGTGTCATATAGAGTAGTGTCACTGCCCTAAAAATCCTCTGTACTCTGCCAATTCATGCTTCCCTCCCCTCTAACCCCTGGAAACCACTGATCTTTTTACTGGCTCCATGGTTTTGCCTTTTCCAGGATGTCATATAGTTGGAATCATACGGTATGTAGCATTTTTAGATTGGCTTCTTTCACTTAGTAATATGCATTTAAGTTTTCTCCATGGTCTTTTCATGGCTTGATACTTTGTTTCTTTTTAGTGCTGAATAACATTCCAGTGTCTGGATATACAACAGTTTATTTATCCATTCACCCACTGAAAGACATCTTGGTTGCTTCCAAGTTTTGGCTATTGTGAATAAAGCTGCTATAAACATCCCGTTTCTTACATGGCTCATTTACTTTTGAAAATAGTGTGTTTTTGTGATGTACACGTGTGTGTACGTTTAAACACGTGTGTGCTTAAATCTCAAAAGTATCACACCAACTATTAATAATGGTCACCTCTGGAGAAAGAAATTGAATCTAATGCAAACATAAAGTGAAGAATACCTTTTATTCTTTTTTAATTCTTTGGAGCTGTGTGTCATTTTAATGTTTTTGCATTGAACGCGTATTCATGAAATGACTTGACTAATTACATTAAAAATTAAAAACTGGGAAAACTAAGATAAAATAAAGAGTAATATTTCATGCAAGAGGTGAGCCTTATGTTTTCATACTCCAGTGCAAATGCTCCATAAATGTTTGACTTACTCATCTGAGTTAAGGATGTGCGTGCGGTCAATCCTCACTATTCACGGATTCTGTATTTGTGAATTTGCCTACTCACTAAAATATATTTGGAACCCCCAAATAAATGCGGCTTTTGCACAGTCATTTATAAACATGTATGTGAGGAAACTGAGCCTCAGAAAGGTAATGATAAACTGACCGCGTTCACACAAGCCACATGCTAGCCACTACGCAGTGCTGCCTCCATAGCAGAGACACAGAAAAGGAAGGTGTATGTGACCAAACAACATTTTTTAAATGAAAGGCTACGGCCTTAGGTGTTGAAACAGAGTCTGAATGAAAGCAGGAAGAGAGAAAAAGACATGGGCTTAACATGTACAGTGATAAACGGTCACCCCATAGAAGCTGGGCATGAACAAGGAAGCAAGAGATGGAGCTCTGTACTCATGTAAAGAGTGTCCATTTGGTAAAGAAGATGTGGTACATATACACAATGGAATGCTACTCAGCTATAAAAAAGAGTGGCATATGGCATTTGCAGCAACATGGATGGACCTAGAGATTATCATACTAAGTGAAGTAAGTTAGAAAGAGAAAGACAAATACTATATGATATCACTTATATGAGGAATATAAAATATGACACAAATGAATATATCTGTGAAATAGAAACAGACTCACAGACATAGAAACCAGACTTGTGGTTACCAAGGTGGGGGTGGGGGGTGGGGACGGAGGAAGTGGGAGTTTGGGGTTAGCAGATGCAAACTATCATATATAGAATGGATAAACGACAAGGTCCTACTGTATAGCACAGGGAACTATATTAAATATCCTGTAATAAACCGTAATGGAAAAGAATTTTTAAAAGAATGTGTATATGTGTAACTGAATCACTTAGCTGTACAGCAGAAATTAAAACAACATTGTAAATCAGCTATACTTCAGTAAAAAAATCAAACAAAAAAGTGTGCCCATTTAAGCTGGAGGAAGAGCAGGCATGTCTGGGCTCCACCCATAGCCCCTCAATCACTTCCTCTTCCCACAGGCAGTCAGAAGCTGGAGTCTCACCACTGAGCCTCCATCCGAGGGCTTCCCAGGTGTGCTCAGCCTGAGCTTGTGCCTGGAGCAGCCTCAACCAATGGATGGCAGGGATTGGATCCTGACCTTCTGGTGGTATGATGCTAAGCCATGTCTCTAAGTGGCTCCCAGACGGCCCCAGTGGGACTGGGTCCTCGTTGCCCTCAGAAGTACCTGGGGCATATTAATTACAGTTTTGTTCTCATTCTAATAAACAAGTTGGCCTTGTTAAGATGAACATAGAGAATGATTTTTTTTTTTAAAGATCAAATTTATAGAGAGAATGTTTTGCTTATCTCTTTTAAATTTTATTTATTTATTTATTTATGGCTGTGTTGGGTCTTAGTTCCTGTGCGAGGGCTTTCTCCAGTTGTGGCAAGTGGGGGCCACTCTTCATCGCAGTGTGCGGGCCTCTCACTATCGCGGCCTCTCTTGTCGCAGAGCACAGGCTCCAGACGCGCAGGCTCAGTAATTGTGGCTCACGGGCCCAGCTGCTCCACGGCATGTGGGATCTTCCCAGACCAGGGCTCGAACCCGTGTCCCCTGCATCGGCAGGCGGATTCTCAACCACTGCGCCACCAGGGAAGCCCTAGAGAATGATTTTTATCCTTCCATTTTTCTTTAAGCCTCTTGTCATTTTCAGTTAGCATGTTGCCATAGACAACAATGGGCAGAGGACAGCAGAGTAGAAAATAGAAAATAGAAAGAACCCAGGTCCAACCTGGATCTGCTTGGCTCAGACTTGCTCTTTAACTACTGTTCACTGAGTCTTTTGTTACTTGTAGCCAAATGCAACCCCTACTGATACAAACTCCAAGATGCTTTATAAAAGCAATAGACAATGCTTCAGTGGTATTTCTGCCCAAAATGCATAGCCTATATCTAATCATGACGAAACATAAGACAAACCCAAAATTAGAATTATCCTACAAGATAACTGGTGGTGCTCTTTAAAAATGTCAAGGTCAAGAAACACAAAGAAAGAACAAGGAACTGTTCCAGATTATTGGAGATTAAAGAGATAAGACAGTTAAATAGAATTTGTGATTGCAGGTTGAATATTGGACTAGAGGCAAAGTAGGGGAAGAGCTTGACATGTGATGAAATTTAAATATAAACTGTGCAATAGACAATAGTAGTATATCAATGTTCCTGACCTTGATAACTGAACAAAGGTTATGTAAAAGAATGACCTCGTGGGGCTTCCCTGGTGGTGCAGTGGTTAAGAGTCTGCCTGCCAATGCAGGGGACACAGGTTCGAGCCCTGGTCTGGGAAGATCCCACATGCCGCGGAGCAACTAGGCCCGTGAGCCACAACTACTGAGCCTGCGCATCTGGAGCCTGTGCTCCGCAACAAGAGAGGCCACAATAGTGAGAGGCCCGTGCACCGTGATGAAGAGTGGGCCCCGCTTGCCACAACTAGAGAAAGCCCTCGCACAGAAATGAAGACCCAACACAGCCAAAAATAAATAAATCAAAAAAAAAAAAAAAAAAAGAATGACCTCGTTCTTAGGTATTTAGGGGTAAAAAGACACTCTCAAACACTTCAGAAACACACACACATGCACATATACATATACATGAAGAGAGAGAATGATAAAGCAAATGAAGCGAAATATAAACAATAGATGAATCTGGATATAGATGAATCTATAATCAAAGATCTGTATGTTATTCTTGCAATTGTTCTTTAAATTTGAAATTATAGCAAAATAAAGAATTATACAAAAAACAAGGCATAATAAGCACTTACACTGTCAGGTGAAACCTCCGCTTACCTCTGCTCTTTTTCCCTCTTTAGGACTAACAGTAACGGAGGAAGAGAACAGAAAAACAGAAAAACTGGATTGAGGATATAGACAGAATATGGATTGAGGAATAATTGTTAAGGTGAAGAACTGCAAATCCCCCTAAAATGGTGTGATTTTAAAGGAGTCACCCCAGGTAGGTGAAGAATGATCATGTTTCAAAAATAATAACTAGTATACTGAGTGTTTACCATGTATTGAGCACTGTCCTAATGGCTTTATGTGTATTATCTCATTTAATTTCATTTAACCCATTTAATCATTTAGTGTCTAATTCTTAATCATCAGAGATATATTTATAATGTAATGAATCTAATCATTTACTATACATTGATAAACATTAATCTATTAATAATATTTAATCGTTTATTATGCATTAATAAAAATATCTTGTACTTCATAATATTTAATCATTCAATTTATAAAAGCAAAGCCTCAGAGTTGTGTTTTTTTTTAATTTTGTTAATTTTGCCAATAGTTAATGACACTAAAAGCTGACATTTACTGAGCTCTTAGCATGTGCCAGGACCGGTTCTAAGCATTTGACATGCACTATCTCATGAATGAATTAATTCTTACAGCAGCCCAGGAACCCAGTACCATAATTATCTCCATTTCACACTAAGGAGACTGAGAAACTTGTTCAAGTTCACAGAGATGCAATGTGACGGATGGAGCTGTATTCAAACCCAGGTCGGTGTGACTGTAGAGCCCGCCAGGAGTTGCTTTTGAAAATACAGGTGTGTGTGATGAGACAGCCGACTGAGGCTTAGTCCAGTCAGGTGTGTGGCCAACCTCAGGACCCAGCCCAGAGGAACAAAAATAAATAAGAGGCAAAATCAGGCCCTTTTTTCCTAAGAAACTCATGGTCTGGAAACTTCCCCAGTTCAGAATCCCAGATTACAGACCCACTCACTTCAGCATCTCCAAAGAGCAGTTTATTTAAATTCTGTTGTATCGGCTCCATCTTCTCCTGATGTGCGTATTTAAAATCAGCTTCAAAAGCACTTTAATCTTTATGATTTTTAGGGACTTCCCAGGGCTTACAGCTCACCACATCAATCATCCTTTCTGTTAAAAGTGCATGGAAGTTGGTTGCATCTCAGCAAACCCCACAGGTTCCTACGGGCTCTGGATTAAATGTGGCTAAAGATTAAAGCCTAAGTTAGTGAACTGTGTCTTTCACAAAAGGACCTCAAACACACTATAATAATGCTGTGAAAGTGCAGTTAACACATTTACAATGGGTCGTTCATCTCAAGGTAGCGTTTTTGCTTTCTTTCCACTCTGCTGGAATTTGCTTTTATTATTTATCCTTCGGTTCCACTCTTGCACACAAGGTATTTTGTCTTGTTTTTTAAAAAATCTAATCCTATGTCAAACTTCCTCCCACCACCACCATTCTCTCCTCTCTCCCCTTCCTCCCCTACTCCACTGTCAATTTTTAAAAAAAGAACAACGGAACCTCAAAAATATTTCCATCCTATAAAACTTTCCACCCTTTCTGATGTCAAAGCGAAAACGAACTGGTAATGATAAGAGCTAACAGTCAGAAATGAACATTAAATACCCAAGAGGGGAAAGGGATTTTTCCATTTGTGTGAGTTTCCAGCTTCCCTGATGTCCTTTGTGGGTCTGGCTTATGCGACCTTGGCCTAGATTCTTACAGCAGCTGCCTGAGAAGCAGGGCCTAGACTTAGGGTGAGACAAGGGGGGACCTAGGACACAAAATTTAAGGGGACACTGACTCTTGGGGCATGCAAGTACCCTGGGCACCCTCCTTGCTCACTCCAGCCCCAGCCCTGCCAGATGGTCCCCTATCTCCATCCTCAGCATCTTTCCAACCTCTCTCCTCATTAGGGTCCTCAGTAGCCAGAGTCATCATTTTAGAGGATAAATCCGATCCTGCCACTCTGATGAAAACCCTCTGACGGCTCGCCGGCACCCTCAGGATAAAAGCTGGACTCCCTAACTGGGCTTTACAAAGCCTTCGGCTCTGACTCCTGCCCAACTCGCCCCCTCCCGTCCCACCTCTCTCCCCTCCCTTCCTGTGCAGTCTGGGTGTCACAGCTGCCACTCCCTCTTGCTTGAACAGTCCTCTCTCCCTATTTTTCCAAGCTAACTCCAGCTCATTTTTCAGCTCTCACTGGAAAAAAAGAGCAGAGCAGTAGATCAGGAGAAGGGCTGAATTATAGTCACAGGCTGGCTTTGAATCCAGCTCTGCCACTTACTTGAGCAAGTTACCTAACGTTTCTGGGTTTGAATTTTCTCAGCTATACACTGGTGGCGAGCGGTGCACCTCATGGATTGACGGTGGATGGGAGAATTAAAATAAGAGACCATGCCTTGTGCCTGGCTAGCATTACACGTGTCAGATATCATCGTGCCATCTTCACCAGAGTCTTCTCCATGAGCCCCCAGGTCTAGGTTGAACAGCCCCACTGAGGCAAATCTGTACTACCCACTCTTAGTTCTTTCCATTATCCATTATGTTACCATTATCACTTGCTTAAATCTGTCTCTCCCTCTGGTAGGCAAGCCTAAAGGCCGAGACTGGATCTGTCTTGTTCACTGCTGTCCTGCTAGCATACTGCCTAGCACATAGTAGGTGCTGAAAACCTATGTGTTGGATGCATGCACCAATAGTACAAGTGACACGGCCACTGGAACAAAACCCATCCCAGCTCTGGAACAAGCAGCAGAAGATTTAGAAGAACCCATGATTGCTCTACAGAGCTCACTGCTGAACTGGAAAGCCTCAAACTGAAGCAAATTTTAATTCAACCAAATGTGAATGGGATTATGTGCCAGGTATCATGCTATGCAATAGGAAATACAAAGATGAATAAGTCCTTGCCCTCAGTGATGTGGTAGGAGAGATGCTTAGAACTTGAAATGGTCATCTTTTCATGCTGAGAGAAAAGACTCTGCTGATCTGAAATGCATAGTTTCAAGAGTACAGTTTCTTGAACCAGACATGTATGGGTTCAAATCCCACAGCCTCACGACTTGCAAACTGCTTGACCTTAAACAAGGTACTTAACTTCTCTGAGCTTCCAGGCTTTTCATCTGTAAAAGGCAGATAATAATAGTACCCGCCTCAAAGGGAGGAAATGAGAAAACCCATGTAGTTCACCTTAGCACAAGGCATGGCAAATAGAAAATACGCAGTGTTGTTATTGGTGTCACTGGTGTTATTATTGCCATCTTCAGGCCCTCGCTGACCTAGGTCCATGTACCCTATTTGTTCTTATTCTCTTCTATGAGCTGGCTTTCTTTTTTTTAATTATTGCTTCAACTTAAAGTTGGAAAAACACATATGTGAGACTCAGAGTTACTTGGCAGCGTGAGGCAAAGCTAATTTTTTGTAACCAGAAGAGTGTTGGAACATTTTTATTTCAAACCAATTGCCAACACAGAGCAAGCCAGGCCAGGCCTGGAGTTTTGCAGTTTTCCTTTCGCTGATGGATTCTCAGAGTCCATGTCTTAGAATGACCTGTGGCCCTGTGATAATCTCATGGGAAAGATTTTGTCTTTTGTGGTGGATTTTGAGGAAGTTAAAGCCAGTTGTTTTTTCTCTATCTCAGAAAGTTCTTTCTTCTTTCTCAGTATGTAGTATTGCTTACCTGAGGCACAATAGGAGGGTATAAAAGGAATGATAAATAGGCCTCTTCTCTTACGTCATCTCTTATTGATTGTTGGTGGGTGCCGGGAGCATCATCTTAAGACGGATTCTGATGTAGCTTTTGGTTCAGTGGGAAAGAGCGTGGTGATTGATTAGTAATGTCTGCCCCGGGTGTGTAGGTGGGGAGTGCCAGAACTGAACGTCCCTAGATGAAAAGCATTTTTTCCAGAGGCCTGGAAAACTCTACCTCCTCTCCATATTCCACGTGCTATTTGTTTCTCTCCATCTTACCTTCCTGTTCAATCCACTGCCACATGGTAGTTCAAAAATAAATTTACTGTTACTTCAGTTGATTTCTTTCCATTTGAAAAGAAGAATGATTCAAGGATGATGCACAGAGGCCCTCCCTGGTGGCGCAGTGGTTACGAATCCGCCTGCCAATGCAGGGGACACGGGTTCGAGCCCTGGTCCGGGAAGATCCCACAGGCCACGGAGCAACTAAGCCCGTGCACCACAACTACTGAGCCTGCGCTCTAGAGCCCACGAGCCACAACTACTGAGCCCGCGTGCCACAACTACTGAAGCCCGCGCACCCTAGAGCCCATGCTCCACAATAAGAGAAGCCACTGCAATGAGAAGCCTGCGCACCACAACGAAGAGTAGCCCCCGCTCGCCGCAACTAGAGAAAGCCCGCGTGCAGCAATGAAGACCCAACACAGCCAAAAATAAAATAAAATAAAAAATAAAATAAAATAAATTAAATTAAAAAAAAAAAAGAATGATGCACAGAAGAAAACTCAGTAAAATTTAAGTAGAGGGGATAATTGGATCCTGGGTGTCGGGGGCCAAGTGGCGGCACTTCATCACCAAAGGCAAGGTAGGCGTGGTTACAGTAATGGACAGCAAGCAGAGTCAAAACAGTAATCAGAAGAGCGTGACTCACAGAGATGGTGCTGGCACAGTGTTGGTAGTGATCACAGCGTAATGAGAAAATAAACAGATGGGCAATCTACTAAATTCTTACCTGATCTGCACAAGCAGAAGAGTTTTGGGTCGAGTGAACAGAAGTCTAACTTGAATCACCAAAACAGAGAGTCACGGCCCCCTAAGCAATTTCCAGACTGGAGTCAGTTAGTGGACCCAGAATCCTTTGAATGAAAGGGAGGCTGGGTCCCCTTGAAGAAGGACCCTGCTACACTGCCAAAAATTTATAGGGTTAGTCTTTCTCCCAGCCTTCCAAAAAGGGACCTACAGCCTTTTATCAGGGTGAGTTGCTTCAGAAAAAAGGAAACAATCAGACCTTTTGGGGATACTGGACACTGGCTCTGAACAAGGCATCACTGTGGTCCACCACTCAGAGTAGTGGCTTATGGAGGTCAGGCTCTCAATCGAAAGTTTTAGTTTAGGTTCATTTCACAGTGGGTCCAGTTGGTCCCTGAACCCATCCTGTGGTTATTTCCCCAGTTCTGGAATGCATAATTGGAATAGACATACTCAGCAACTGGGAGACTCCCTAAAAACACTGGCTGTTTATCTGAAACTCAAATTGAACTGGGTGGCTGTATTTTTATTTGCTAAATCTGGCAACCCCACCTGAAGGAAATTCCAGGTGAGGAAAATTACCTTGTGAGCAAAGGTTTAGAGGGTAGGAGAGTAAAGGTTTGTTAGGAAGATTGCAAACCTGAGCTGGACCTCTGGTTGGTGTAAAACAAGGGCCAAAGGGTGTGAAATTCACTAGGGCTTGGGAAAGCTCTGGAAATTTCACTTTTTAAAAAGAGCCCATTTGTCCCTAGCCAAAACAACGACCCAAAACCAAACCAAAACCTTGCAGTTTTTCCTCAGTTGGTTAATTTCTAGGAAATTCCCTTTATTAGGTCTGGTGATTATAAAACAAATTGTCCGGAAGTGATGATTTAAACAGTGCATTGGCAGGGAGGAACATTCACATGAAAGGAGTCTAATTTTCTTTGAGCTGATGCAATAGCCGCTTTTGTGAATTTGCAGCTTGGATTATGTGCCTGAGGGCGGGAAGAGGTTACGATGCTTAAAGTAGTTTGAATTGGTTGGTTAAAGGAAGGGCTAATCACAGGTGGTTTGGTGCTATATATCAAAAGACCTAAAAATTTACATATCTTTCGTCACAGCAACTCGACTTGGAGCAATTTATCCTAAAGCAAAAATCAGCATAAAGATGGACATTCCAGGATCTTACTGCAATGATGATTATAAGTGAAAAACTGGAAATCACCTATATGCTTATTAAGAGAGAACTGAGTAGTGTTGAAACATGCATACAATGAAATACTACCCGTTAAAAAGGACCGTGTGGATTTTTTTAACATAGGAAAAATGTTGACAATCAATTGTTAAATTTAAAAAATTATAAAACTAAATCTGGTATGATCCTCTTTTTGTCTAAAAAGAAAAAGTACATGCTCAGAGGAGAAGGAAGATGATGGGAAAGAAATATCTGTGGTTTTATGAGTGACCATTGAATGTAGCTTTGGTCTTGTTTTGCTTTTGCTGGTGTGTATTTCTCAAGTTCTTCTAGGGTAAATATGGCTTTCTTAAATAACCAAACCATTTTAAAGAAAATAATAGGAAGCTGCCTTGGCTTTGTAAGAAGTGTGAAGGCACAGACCCTCCTCTTTCACAGCTCTCCACCCGGGAGCCCCTCAGGGATGCTCAAGAGACGTTGTATTGATAAAAGGCTGCAGAGTGATTTCTCAGGAAGAGTTGTTCTTATTACAGCAGCATATTTCCCTCCCCCTGCCACACACCTAACATCTTAATCCCACATCTAGAATACACTCCATGTGTATTGAGGAAGAGTTGCAATTACCCTATAGAGCATCTCACTCTTTGTTCTCTTCCTCCTCCTCTATCCTCCATCACCCCCAAGGTTATGACTATGTCTCTGGGATAGTTCATCACGCTTACCATAGAGACTGTTGACAGTGTTGCTTTCCCGCTTGATTTATGAATCACTCAGTTTCAGCTAGTCTTCTCTCCCTTCCTCCCTGTCACTTTTCAACTCATTTCCCAGCTGGTCACCATTTCCATACTGACCAAGAATGGTCAGGATGGCAGCATCATTCCTTCTGAACCCGAAACCTGGTGGTCTCCATCCTTTCTGCATCTTAGAATCACCTGGAAGAGCTTCTTAAAAATATGGTCCCAAGGCCCTCTTCCCAGAGGCTCTGATGTACTTGGTCTATAGTGGAGAGTGTGTAAGCTCTTCCAAATGATTCTAATGCATAGCCCGCATTGAGAAGCCCTGCCTTAGCCCCTATAATCCACATGGCATCTGCAGGTCTAAAAGGAATAAAGTCTGCTGTGAAATTTCTTCTACAGAGAAGCACTGGACTATGCTTCGAGCCCAAATGGACCTGATTAGCAAGCCCACTGCCTCAAATTAACCCTCACAATCAAAAATGTTGCTCTTACTTACTAAGGCTATTGTCCAGACTGGGAGGCTGAGTCAGCCCTGAAAGCCCCACTTGACTTGTTCCTGAATTGACTGATGTGTTTTTTCCCTCCTAAATGCACAGAGCACCCTGGATGTCTATCTTCTTCTGTCACTCACAAGCCTGTCTGGGAAGCTGACAAGAATCCATCCTGCTCTTCCAGAAGGCTCACCAAGTTCTGTCAGGTTAATTCAAGCTTTCTTCCTCTGTTCTACTCATCACCTCCTGTCTGGACCATACAAGAGCCTCCTAACCAGTCTCCCTCCTATCCCAGCCCCACCCAATTCCATTTCCTCCTATGCCAGTGCTTTAGGGATCCTTCTAGATTCTCTTTTCCCTGACCACATCAATCCCCTGCATAAAACCCTTCAACAGCTCCTAAGTGCCTGATTTATCACACTGTCATCAAGAATAATAATTATGAAATTAATTTTAACGGTTATACATTTTTGGGTTCTTGCTATGTGCCAGGCACGGTGCTAAGCATGTTACACATGCGATCTCATTTTTCAAAATATTTTATTATGAAAATGTTCAAACATAAAAAAAAGGAGAAAGAATAGCACAGTCCCCTCCCTCTCTTCTTCATAATTTTAAAATTCAAAAAGCTCTGAAATCCATAAGTTTATCATACATTCGGTGCTAAAACTCATTTGGTAGCAAAACCTGGCCCAGATAAGTATGAAATTATCTATGTCTTTATTTAATCCACTTTGTGCTACTATTCAAAAGTCTCATTGCAGACATATTAATATATTTGATGATATAGGCTGTAATGTAATAATATACAGTGCATGCACCTGAATGCCTTTCTAAACTCTAGAAATATCTGAATTCAAGCGCACAAGATTTTTGGATAAGGAACTGTATGTGTGCACAAGGAGCACCTATATACCTGCAACTTAGATTCAGAAACTGTTAGCATTTTGATGTCTTTGGTTTTCCATTGATCTATAGATGTAGATGATATGGATGATACAGATACAGATATAGATGATATCAATTATAGATGTAGATATGGATACTGTTGTAGCCCCCCACCAAAAAATATAACCACATCAAATCCCTGGAACCTGTGAATGTTACCTTACTTGGAAGAGTTCTTTGCAGACTGAATTAAGGATCTTGAGGTGAGGAGATCATCCTGAATTATCCATTTTTTAGCAATGAAGTATATTTTTTAAATAAAGGTATGGGAGGCAGTAAGGCCCTACAATGTTTCTACACAGCAATGGCAATATGAAGTATGTATGTGAGAGAACTTTTGACCCAATAGCCTGAAATACTTACACTCTTACTCTGCTCCTGCAACTCCTTGTAGGTTGTGGGACTTCTAACCTCACCACCCACCCCATCTGAAAGTCCGTTATGCCCCCAACCCCTGGGATAATCACACCCTCCCCACTGGATATCAAAAGCAATAAAGTACTTTTTAAATTAAGGTATGTAATGTACATCGCTTTTTTAGACCTAATGTTATGGCATACCTAATAGTCTACAATATAGTGTAAATATAAATTTTCTATGCACTGAGAAACCAAAAAAAATCGTGTGACTCACTTTACTGTGATATTCACTTCATTGTGGTTGTCTGGAACCCAACCCGAAATATCTCCAAGATATTTTGGTGGCATAATTTTTTACCAAGTTATGCCACCATCACCATAAATCAGTTTTATAACATTTCATCCTCCAATACTATCCCTCATGCACATTTACTGTTAGCTCCTGTCCCCACCCCACGCAAGCACCAATCTACTTTCTATCTTTATAGTTTTGCCTTTTCTGGATATTTCATATAACTAGACCATACCATATATGGTCTCTTGCATATGGCTTGTTTTCCTGAGCATAACATTTATGAGGTTCATCTATGTCATAGCATTATCTGTACATGGTTCCTTTTTATTGCTGAATAGTATTCCATCATAAGGATATACCACATCTGCCTATCCATTTGCCAGTTGATGGACATTTAGGTTGTTTCCAATTTTTGTCCAGCCCATCATATTTTAACCTAGGGCTAGTGGGTGGACTTCACAGCTTCTGTCAGCTCCTCGACATGACATGCAAAATGTGTGTATGTGTTTTCTTTTTCTGCCCTAGGTAACAAGACAGAATGTGGTGTGAGACATATGACTGTGCCCATTACAGAGGCCAGGAAATGGAGGCATATAGAAAGTACGCCCAGCTCCATTTCTTGCCACTCTTGGAGTAGAATTCAAAGCAAGGGGATTGCACCTGACCCGCCACGGAATGTCCAAGCAAGCATTCCAGACGGAGAGTTGAGGGGCGTGGAAACTGTAGCAGGAGGAAGGGCTTGAGGGCAGGCAGCAGCCCCACCCCCTCGAAAGGTAGACGTTATCCTGAGATTTCTCAGCAGGGAAGCAGTCGTGCTCAAGCCAACAAGGAGAGTTTCACTCGCCGTGGGAGCCACGCCTGTTCTACCTTCTGATGCTTTGTCCTTCCTGCCGCGATGATGTCCACGAAGTTAGCCAGGACTAGTCAATGAGATGATAGGGCTGGGATGGCTGCCTCCTCAGCAGGGATGCCCGTGTTTGAGCAGAATGACACAGGTAAATTTTGCTATTGGGTCAGCTATGCCAAGGTGGGAGCTGGCCGAAGAAGTGACAAGTCCGTAAATTGGAGAGGAATTAGACTATCAGATGGCGGAAGCAGGACACAACACAGCCACCCACTGGAGTCTTTGCCATAACTCAGGGAAGGCATAGCATCTTCCCCAGGAAGAGGTCATGTGAAGAGCAAATCAAATAAGGGCGCTTATTTAGAGGGGGGATTTATGGCTCTATTAGCGAAGTGCTCCACAGGGCTGACGTAGGGAGCCGGGAGAAGAGACTGCATTATTAGCCTTTCAACCTACAAAGAGGCCCCCCTTGGTGAAGAGACCGTTCTGGCATTTTCGAAGAGAGGACTCAGAAAAGCTTGCCAAGGGGCAGTCTGGGAGGTGCCTGTTGGAGCAGCAAGGAGAAGGCAAGGCAAGCAGATTGCCCCCAGTCACCCCCCAATTTAACCACAGAAATGAGTTGGTTTATATAAAGAAGTCTAAGCAATTTCATTTAATGAAAGGAGTTCTGCTGTTAAAAAAAAAAAGTTTTCTTGGAAACCCCTGTAGCATATCTTCCAGCTAAGCCACAAGATTCATGATGACAAATGAGCTCTTACTATGTAGCAGGCTCCATGCCAGGTCCTAGAGGCAAGGTGTGAACAGAACAAGGATGATCCTCAACCTCTTGGAGTTTACAGTCTTCTGGGGCAGAGAGACATTGGAAAGAATGAATGCACAGATAAATATATAATTATAAGTTGTGATAAGTTCAGTAGAGAAAATGGTGATAATGAGGCAGAATAGCAGCAGGGAGGGGGTGGGGTGGCCAGAGAAGGCTTCTCAGAAGTGACACTTAAATTGAACCCAGAAATGGAGTGGGAATCAGTTGTCAAAAGAAATGGATTTGTGAGAAGGGCCAGATGTTTATCTGAAACATTACAACTTTTGCTGAATAACCCATCCACATGCAGAGGGAGTAAGGTAACCCTTAGGAAAGAAACATCCCACATTTACTGAATTTTTTTTCAACTTTTCTACTAACTGGGCTGATTTCCCATATACCCAGTGCCAGCACCCTGGATGACATCAAATACAGTGGAGGACTCAAAGGCAACGACCCTGAGCAAAACATTTGCAAAGAGTGGCTTCCAGAAACCTTACTTCATCCATCCATTTATTCAACAACATTTGTTGTTTATTTATGATGGGCCAGGGGCTGGGGTGGAACAATGAGGGGGATGAGAACCCAGCTCCTAAGCAGCTTAAAACAGAGTAGAGAAAGACAGGTAGATAGGCAGTGTGAGAAGGGCACACCTAGGGGACACTCCTGAGAGACTACAAGCCTCAGATAACATGTGGCAGGTACTTGAGAGCATGAATGGCAGTGCCAGGCCACCACTAACTCCTCTCCTCATCTCAGCCCAAGCAGTTCTGCTTTAGCCTGTCATCATGTTGAGAAATATTTGGAGGGAAAAAAAGAGGAAAGGTCCACTGCTTACAGAGAGGAGGAGGCCTCTGGAGAAAACTCCAATTCAAAAAGATACATGCACCCCAATGTTCATAGCAGCTCTATTTATAATAGCCAAGACATGGAAGCAACCTCAATGTCCATTGACAGATGAATGGATAAAGAAGATGTGGTATATATATATACAATGGAATATTACTCAGCCATAAAAAAGAATGAAATAATGCCCTTTGCAGTAATATGGATGAACCTAGAGATTATCATACAAAGTGAAGTAAGTTAGACAGAGAAAGAGAAATACCATATGATGTCACTTATATGTGGAATGTAAAAAAAATGATACAAATGAACTTATTTACAAAACAGAAATAGACTCACTTGTGGTTACCAAAGAGGATAGCAGGGGTCAGGGGAGAGATAAATTAGGAGTTTGGGATTAACACATACACACTACCATATATAAAATATTGGTATAGATAAACAACAAGGACCTACTGTATAACACAGGGAACTATATTCAATATCTTGTAATAACCTATAATGGAAAAAAAGGGGGGAGGCCTATTTAAAGAAATTATTAAAGAAATCAATAATTAATAACTTTCCAAAACAGAAAGCACCAGGCCCAGAATTCACTGATAAATTCTACCAAAAGTTTAAGGAAGAAATTATACCAATTATACAAGCTCTTTCAGAAGATAGAAGCAGAGAGAACACATCCTAACTCATTCTATGAGGCCAGCACTATCCTAATACTAAAACCAGACAAAGATATTATCAGAAAACTATATACCAATATTTCTCATGAACACAGACCAATATCTCTTATGCAAAACTCCTCAACAATTTATTAGCAAATCAAATCCAACAATGCATGAAAAGAATTACACACCACAACCAAGGATGAATTTATCCCAATATGCAACAATGGTTCAACATTTGAAAATCAATTATGTAATGTAATCAAATTAATGTAATCTATCACACCAACAGGTCAAAAAAGAAAAATCACATGATCACATCAATAGGCGCAGGAAACATAATTTGACAAAATCCACTATGAATTCATAATTTAAAAAAAAACCCTCAGTAAACTAAGAATAGAGGGGAATTTCCTCAACTTGATAAAGAATATCTACCAAATCCCTACACCTAACATCATACTTCATGGTGAGAAACTTGAAGCTTTCCCACTAAGATCAGGAAGAAGACAAGGATATCCCCTCATACCCCACTTTTCAACATTGTACTGGAAGTCCTATCTATTGCAATAAGACAAGAAAAGGAGATAAAAGGTATACAGATTGAGAAGCAAAAAATAAAGCTGTCTTTGTTTGCAGATGACATGATTGTCTATGCAGAAAATCTGAAAGTATTTACAAGAAAAAAAAACTCTTGAAACTAATAAGTTATTACAGCAAGGTTGCAAAAGACAAGGTTAATATACAAAAGTCAGCAGCTTCCCTATATCAGCAATGAATAAATGGAATTTGAAATTAAAAACAGTACCAGTTACAATTAGCACCCCCAAAAATGAAATACTTAAGAATAAATCTAACAGAATATGTACACGATCTATATGAGGAAAACTACAAAACTCTGATGAAAGAAATCAAAGACAAACTAAATAAATGGAGAGATATTCCATGTTCATGGATAAATAGACTCAACGTTGTCAAGATGTCAGTTCTTCTGAACTCGATTTATAGATTAAATGAAATCCCAATCAAAATCTGAGCAAGTTATTTTGTGGATATTGACAAACGGATTCTAAAGTTTATGTGGAGAGAAAAAAAGATCCAGTATAGCCAACATAATATTGAAGGAGAGAAACAAAGCTGGAGGACTGGCAGTATTCGACTTCAAAACTTACTATAAAGCTACAATAATCAAGACATCCTGTCCCACCTATGGGGTTGGTATTTCGCTTCTCCCACATGAAAGGCTAGAGCTGACTGGAGTTGGGTATTTTCCTTTCCCCAGGTCAGTTAGGCTCTGATGAAACCTCAGAAGGTTAGGCTCTGATTAACCAGTTTCTCCCAAGGGCAAGCTTTTTTAAGAAGAATAGAATACTCTGGCATATTCCAGAATGGTTCCTCTTCCCCTCCCCGCTGCTAGAAGCACAGGGGATTTTTTTCCCAATATTTACTGTAGGAACCTGGTCAAACTACTGGAGGTAAACCTCACAAAACTGTGGGGGGCCCACTCTTGACTGTGTCCTTCTAGAATTTTTACTCTCAGGGTTGTCTACACTGAGCCTCCAGTAATCCATCAATTGCAGTTCTGGTTTTCCTACCTCAGCTCTGGTTCCTGTGGTGATTTCCACTCCAGTCTCTGCTCCAGCAAAGCCATGACTCCCTATGTTTGCCTATCTGTCCCTACAGTCTTGAGGGCAGCAGTTTGCCCTGTGTCTTCCCCTCTCTTACAGATCCAAGTAGAGTTTTTGATTTTTCAGTCTGTTCATCTTTTTATTTATTGTTAGTACAGAGTGGCAACTCCCAACTGGAAATTGAAAGTCCTGTTTCCCCTATTATCAATATTTTGTTTTAATGTAGAACATATCGTACAACTGATGAGTCAGTATTGATACATTATTAGTAACTAAAGTTAATAATTCACATTAGGGCTCACTCTTTGTGTTGTACATTCTATGAGTTTTGACAAATGTATAATGACAGGTTTCCACCATTACAGTATCATACAGAATAGTTTTCACTGCCCTAAAAATCCCTCGTGCTCCACCCATTTGTCCCTCCCCCCAGCCCCCTGGCAACCATTGATCTTTTTACTGTCTCCATAGTTTTGCCTTTCCCAAAGTGTCACATATTGGAATCATATAGCATATAGCTTTTTAAAATTGGTTCATTTCATTTAGCCATATGCATTTAAGTTTCCTCCATGTCATTGCATGGTTTGATAGACCATTTCTTTTTTAGTTGGATAATATTCCATTGTCTGGATGCACCATGGACTGAAGGATATCTTGCTTGCTTCCAAGTTTTGGCAATTATGAATAAAGCTGCTATAAACAGTTGTGTGCAGGTTTTTCTGTGGACATAACTTTTCAGATCATTTGGGTATATACCAAGGAGCATGATTGCTGAATTGTATGTTAAGAGTGTGTTTAGTTTTGTAAGAAAATGCTAAATTGTCTTCCAAAGAACTGTACCATTTTGCATTCTCACCCACAATGAATGACAGTTCTTGTTGCTCCACATTCCTATCAACATTTGGTGTTGTGTTGTCAGTGTTCTGGATTTTAGCCATTCTAATAAGTGGTCTTAGTCCATTCAGGTTGCCATAACAGAATACCATAGACTAGGTGGTTTATGAACAACAGAAATTTCTTGCAGTTCTGGAAACTGGGACATCCAAGATCAAGGCACCAGCAGATTTGGTGTCTGGTGAGGACCCACTTCCTGATTCATAGACGGCCATCTTCTCGCTGTGTTCTCACATGGCAGAGGGGGTGAGGGAGCTCTCTGGGGTCTCTTTTATAAGGGCGATAATCCCATTCATGAGAGTTCTGCCCTCATGACCTAATCAATCACCTCCCAAAGTCCCCATCTCCAAATACCATCACACTGGGGATTAAGATTTCAATATATGAATTGGGAAGTAGGGGGGGACATGAACATTCACTCTACAGCAATGTGTGTAGTGATGTCTCCTTGTTATTTTAATTTTCATTTCCCTAATGACAGATGACATTGAGCATTTTTCATATACTTATTTTTAATCTGTATATCTTCTTTCCTTAGGTGTCTGTTCAGGTCTTTTGCCCAGTTTTGAATTGAGTTGTTTGTTTTCTTATTTTTGAGTTTTAAAACTTCCTTGCATATTTTGGATACCAGACCTTTATCAGATATGTATTTTGCAATTATTTTATCCCAGTATGGCTTCTTGGATATTCATTTTAGTTTGAATCTAAGTTTACAAAAAGTAGATCAATTTAAAGAAAAAAATATTATGAAAATATAGGAAATTCCTTAGGAAACTACAGATGGTAGTTGCATAAAAATTTTGAAGAGAGTACACAAATGGAAAAAATTCAGGAAACACTTCTTTAGGTTAGAGTGTTTCTCTTTGTCTGTCAGTCTTTCACACACACACACACACACACACACACACACATACACACACATGCACGAGTCAAATTCCACCTCTCAGAACGTTTTTGTCTCAGCAGGTAACATTTGAGACTCCAGTTTACATAGCACAGGTGGGTTATTATTCCAGCAGCTTGCACATCTGGGGAGTTCATGATTCCAAGTCTGTTAGAAACAATTTTTACCAAGGAGTACATGCACTACACACACACACACACACACACACACACATGCACACATCATAACTTAAGTTTTAAGTCCAGTTGAAGGTGAAAGAAAGGAAACTGGTGGCTTCATTCAAAAATGCAATGCTTCAGTTTAACTGCATTCTCACTCATACACAAAGTGTCTTCCTTGGGTCTCCAAATTCTTGGATTTTCACACCATCTTTCCCCTTGCAAATTCACAGAGGCAAGAAAGACACATTCCTCCAACATCTTCAGAAATCCTTGGAGCCACAGTCGAGCAAATGGCATGAGCTAAGGCTGGATGCAGAAAGGAGATGGGTGTATTCAGTGACTTAAGAAAAGGTAGGTGCCGCAGTGTCACAGGGGTTAATGGGGAGTGATGTGAGGCTAGGGAGGTAAGCAGGGGTTAGTTTACGGGGAGCTCTTGACTGCCACTTTAAGGATTTTGAAAGTGAAGAGCCGGTCATCAAAGAGGTAGTGCCAGGGGGTAACATGATGACACTTGACTTGCAGATTAAAAACAGAAGTAGTTCCTCTTCATCACATATTCCTGGGGGTGCTGGTTTCAGCGCTAGAAAATTGGGTCACTTGAGTTGCTTAGTGCTTTTTCGAGGACTGGGAGTGAGGCAGATGCTTAACAGGCTGTCAAGGAAAAAGCACAACCCTAGGAACAGACTGTGGGCTTGGTGAAGACGTTTTTTCTTGTCTTTACTTTTTTTTACAAACACAATTCCCACCCCTCTTTCCAGTATGTGGAGTGTATGTGTAGATTATTGTACCATCTTGGTCACTTTCTAGCACCTTCAATGGAAGCATGGAGCTACTGACACCTTGGTCTCAGGCTTCCAGCCTCCAAAACTGAGAGAGAGTAAATTTCTGTTGTTCAAGCCACCCAGTTTGTGGTGCTTTGTTACAACAGCCCTAGCAAATCAACACAGTGGGCAAAAAGTCACCGTAACATTTGTAGTATCTGGGACTTTGTCACCAATGGGAATCACGATCTCTTCATATTATGGTCCAGGTAATACAGATATTCCAAAATATCATTTATGCTCATCAGTATTTTGAAACACAATTGTTATTAAACCCATTGTTAAATCATGTTATTTAACATGTGAATAAAGGAGCACATTTGCTACTAAATCACACTTTTTTAAATACTTTGAGAACTGCATTTCAAAATAATTGGGTTTCTTCACAACTCTGTTATGTTACATATCTTAAGACATTATTCTAAGAATTATCTTAAAACATTATTCATAGAATTGCCACAGGGGTTCCTAGCACAAAACAGGTTAAGAACCCTGCTTTAAGCAGAAGAGAAATGGTATAAAGATATATCCCCACACCTCATAACCCCTTCCCCATCAAGGACAGAGTTCTGGGATTGGGGTGAGGTGTGGGTAGGGAGGTGTGTGTTCAGGGAATTGCTTTTCTGGTTAGAAAGTATTATGTACAAATTTGTCATAATACATTACAAACCAAGTGTAAGGCCTCCCCCCACCCCACTCCCACAAAACACAATGTAAGCACCCAAAGGCAGAAGCTTTGTTTATTTCAATTCTGTGGTCTCAGATGTATTAGTCTGTATTATCCAGAAAAACAGAAACAATACGGTTTAAATATATATATATAGAGAGAGAGAGAGAGAGAGAGAGAGAGAGAGAGAGAGAGAGAGACAGTGTGTGTGTGTGTGTGTGTGTGTGTGTGTGTGTGTGTGTGTGTGTGTATGAAGGAGAGAGACTGATTTATTATAAGGAATTGGCCCCTAAGGTTATGAACACTGAGAAGTCCCAAGATCTGCAGTTGGCAAGCTAGACACCCAGGTCTGTGGAGTAAGTTCCAGTCTGAGTCTAAGGCCAAAGGCAGGAGAAGACTAATGTCCCAGCTTGAAGGCAGTCAGGAGGAGTCCCCTCTTACTCACAGGAAGGTCAGTCCTCTTGTACTATCAGGGCTTCAACTGATTAGATGAGGCCCACGCTCTTCAGAGAGGGCAATCTGCTTAACTCAGTTTATGGATTCAAATGTTAATCTCATGCAAACTATTACATATAGAATGGACAAACAACAAGGTGCTACTGTAGAGCACAGGGAACTATATTCAATATCTTGAGATAAACCATAATGGAAAAGAATATTGTTTATATATATGTATATATATATATACATATATATACATATATATATATGTACAACTGAATCACTTTGCTGTACAGCAGAAATTAACACAACATTATAAATCAACTATACTTCAACAAAAAAAATGTTAATCTCATCTTGAAACACCCTCACAGACACCCCAGAATAATGTTTGGCCACGTGTCTGGGCAGCTGGTGACCCAGTCAAGTTGACACATAAAATGAACTACAGTAAGTCTAAACTGTACTTAGCACACCATTGGTGCTCAATAAATATTTGTGGAATGAATGACTGAAAAATAAATGCTAGAAACATCCAAATGCAGCCAGGAGGGAGGGGGAGAAACAGCCCGGGGATCTAAAGTGCCCATCATGGGTGCCACGTCTGGTTTCCCGAGCACAAGAGGGAGGAGGTGCGGGACCTCCGTTGGCTCCTATGCACACAGTTTGCTTTTGACAGATGCCCAGGAAGCCGCAGGGACTGCTTAAGGCTATGTCTGTCAACTAACAGGTTTCCTAAACTGTGGCAGAGGAGCTGAGCTGGGCAGGCAAACTTTGCACAAGGCTGACAGCCGACATCACCGGGCAAACGGAAGACCTTCAAAGGAGATCCTGGCACTCAGGGCAGATTCCAGAGGCTTCAGGACTCCTGGGACCACACGACAGGGATGTGGGTTATGCCGGGAGGCTTGAACAAACTCCCCCTGCTCTGCATGCCCCCCTAGCACACACACACAGGCCTGCCTCACAAAGTCTCCAGGGGGCCTGGGGACACTGAGGGTGGTTCTCAGGCAGATGAGTTATTGAGTCACATGCCTCTTTGAATGTCAAATCCTTTTGAATTACGGCCTCATCCACCCACAGCTTAAGCGCTGCTCCTGACACATCAGAGGGGTTGCTGTGAATGACCCGGATTCCAAACCCCAAGGGGCGCCACGGATGAAACCCACCTTCAAAGAACTAGAGGAGAGTAAGGAGAATTTGAAGTCTGAAGATCATCATTTCCAGCTGCAGGGGAGGCAGGAGGAGCCCTGTTGAAATCTCCCAGGAAGTATCACCAAAGCAAGGGCTGCAAGATAACTAGAGGGCAGGTCGGCATGAGGCAGAAAACCCAATGTGCTCATCAGTCAATGAATGAGTGGCTTCCCTTTCTGGGGGACCCTACTGTCTGTGAGACTGCTTTCTTGAAGGTCTCACTTTTCACACACACACACACACACACACACACACACACACACACACACACACACTCAAAACTATTAGCAATAAACTCCACTCTGGAGATTTATGCAGCAGCTAGAGTACAGCAGGCGCTGTCCGCCATCCAAGATTTGAGAAGGGTAGAAGAGCACGGGCTGACTGGCCATCCCTGGGTTATCTCCTCCCAGCTAGCAGTTGCCATAGCAAAACTTGTTTGGCAAAGTGATAAAGAGAGAGAGACACGGGTATAGATCGGCTCTTTTCTATAGCAGTGCATCACAGCCGAGATCAAGAACAGCAAAATGTGGATGGTGCCACAACCAAGGCAGCAGCAAATCTATGTCAGTCAGGGACTCTTAGTCTGGTGAAAAACTTCAGCGGGAATTTTCACAGCCTTTGGGTTTCCTGGCAGTTTGTTTATACTCACTATATAAATAAGCCATTTGGGCACTGCTATGGCCTGAATTGCATCCTCACCCCAGTTCTTATGTTGAAGTTCTAATCCCCAGGACATCAGAATGTCTTTGGAAACAGGGTCTTTGAACAGGTGATTAAAGTGAAATGAAATCATTAGGGTGAGCCCTAATCCAATATGACTGGTATCCTCATAAGAAGAGGAGATAAGGATACAGAGGGAACACCACGTGAGGACACAGGGAGAAGGCACCATCTACAAGCCAAGGACAGAGGTCTCAGGAGAAACCAACACTGCTGACACCTTGATTTTGGACTTCCATCCTCCAGAATGTAAAATAATATATTTCCATTGTTTAAGCCACTCAGTCTGTGCTACCTTGTTATGGAAGTCTTAGAAAAGTCACAGGCTCCCCATGACAAAAAGCACGAACACGTCGTCCAATCAGTGCAACTGCCCATTCAAAGTATCCCAGGCCAGATGGATGTCTACTCTTAGCTGGGAGTCTCCAGCCAATTTTGTAATTTCTAAATTTTAGTGTTGGGGGTGAAGCCCCAATTCCCCACCCTAGTTTCAACTTTGAAACCAAATGGAATCTAAATAATGCTTGTCTTTCTTGACATCTGCAGGCCCTTCCTGATCGCCTTGTCCATACGCAACCCTCAGGGACGCCTCACGTGCTGGGGACTGAAGGTCTGGAAGAAATGAAAAGAGATGGGGCAGGAGCAGCCCTTTGTGCTGATCCACGCTGAGCTGGAAAGGCTTTGACCACATGACATTTACATTCTCTCAGAAATCCTGGGAGACATTGAGAGACAGCTGCGGTGGTTCCCATTCTACAGATGAGAAAACTAAGGCAGTGAACAGTGGAATAGCTTAAGACATTCTTTTCCAGCCCTTGACGGTGGGCATTCTCTGGCACTTGCAAGTAAAGGTGTGTGTATGTGTGTGCATGTTCATATGCTAAAATAGCTACCTAATCAGTGTCTCGTTTGCAGCCTTCGTCCCTCCAATTTCTCATCTGAGCTGTATTCAGAGGAAGTTCTACACTTTATGTCTGATCTTATCACCCCATATTAAAACCTTCCATGACCCCCCATTGCTCTTAGGGTAAGTCTGAAATGCCCAAAATGACTGAGAAGACCCTGAAATACTTGACCCCATCCCAGCCCTCTGGTCTCATCTCCCTCCACTCACCACCCCACTCCCCCTCCAGCAGTGCTGAGCTGCCCTCTCTCCTCACCTTTCCTCTGGAAACATTCTTCTTTCTCCACATCACCTGGCCAGCTCCTTCCCATATGTCAGACTCAGCCTAGGCAAAACTTCTTCCAGGAAGCCCTCCGCAATCCCACAGCTGGCTTCAGTGTCCCTCTGTGGATCCCCTGCAACTTCTGCTTCCCTGCTTCTCACCCTGTATTATATCATTGGCTTGTCAGTCTCCCCACTAGAGTGTTAGCTTGGTGAGAATAACGTCTGTGTCGTGTTCTTCATTCTTCCCGCAGGCTGAGTACAGCGCATGGCACATAGTAGATGCCCATTGAATATTAGTTTAAATGAATTTTGAATAGAAGTCAGATATATGGACATGGGGGCAGGAGAGCAAGGTACCATCCTTCTCTCACGTTTGGACATTTCCATGGGTAGGACCGAGAAAGAGAAATGTTTAAAAAAATACACCTTGACTTTAAGTCAAGTAGAGGTTGACCTTAAATCAACCATCAGACAGAGGAACTAGAAGCCTGACTCCAATGGAGTAATTATCACCCCTCCCTGGCCGCTAGATAGGAGATAGGACTTCCTGATATCATCCCTTTCTGCTTAGAGTTTTCATAATCTATCAGTGAAATTTAGCAAAGGACAGTTGTTTGGGTGAAAAAAAAAAAGCTCAAGTTTAACTGAGTCCCTTCTAGGAAATTGTTTTTGCAAACTGTAATGCTCTGCTCAAAAGTAAAAACTGAGTGTTGCCGCTCATATCCCCTTGTCCAAAACTCAGACATGTGGCCACATATTGCTTCAAGGAAGAGTGGGAAATGTAGTCTTTATTCTAGGCGACCATGTGCTCCATGAAAAATCATTTTACTCTGGAAGAAAGGGAGATTGGATAAAGAGGGACAACTGGTAGGCCTTTGCTCGGCATCCTCAGGTATCCATAGCAACCCCTCCTACCTACACAGCCTGCATTCTTTGTCAGAGTTCACAGAATCCCCTGGCATGAGTGACAGCAGAAAGAAGTAACCACGTTTCATCCTAAGACTTCTAGGACCCACTGGGGCATGACATGAGCCATCAGATGGGAAATTGGGAAACTGTAAACCTTTCTTCAAAGCCCCAGTGCCCCTTTGCATCATCTCCCCCTCCATTTTCTTGTACCACATTATTTGCAAATTGAGAGGCATCAGGTCTAATGAAGAGATCACTAACTCTGGTCCAGAAGATATGGGTTTGAATCTTGTATAAGCCCCTTATCAGCTGTATGGCCTTAAAGCATTTAACTCATCTGTGCCTCATTTTCTCATCTGTAAAATGGGGATTATAAGATCCCATGGGATTGCATTAAGGAGTAAGCAGCTCCAGTAAGGGCTCAGTAAATGGCAGCGACTGTCATCACAATGCTTCTTTTGGTCACCGAGGTCATTGCAGCTGCCTTCTGCATAATCACCCAATAAGTGGAGTTTATTAAAAGAGCCTCCATTCCAGGGCTAAGTCACAGGGTTTTCAGAGAATCAATGTTAAGCCACCCAGTATAAGGAGACAGGCTATAAATAAAATAGGATTCAAGGACTGTCCCAGATGGAACAGACCTCTGTACACCCTGGTTTATCGTTTTCCTATCTGTTACTGTTATCACTATTGCTAATCACAATAGCAATAGATGTCATTTGTCTGATGCCTCCTCTGTGCCAGACACCATGCTTTTCAATCCTCACAATATTCCCACACGGCAAGTTTTCTCATTCTTCTTTCACAGGCCAGGAGTCTGTGTTCGGAGGGGAAAAGTGATTTGCCCCAAGTCACCCAGAGCCAGCCTAGTATTCAGATCCAATTTTAAAACAGTACTTTTAATTTATTCATTTGCTCCTTTTATATTTCTTTATGTGAAAAATCTCCTCAAAACCATAAGAGTAAAAATCACCCATTATCCCACCACTTTCTTCTTTTGAAGTCTGTAATGAAAGAATAAGTAAAAGCCATCCCTCCCCCAGAAATAACCACTTCATGCTTATGCAGTTTAATATTCTATAAATTGTCATTCTCACTCTCTTTCAAACAAATCATTTCAAACAGAAGAAGCTAAAACTGCTGTACTAAAACCTGCTGGGAGAAATGGCTTCCACGCTGTATACGCCGGCATCTGCAGGTATCTTTCTTTGGTTCATTTGTTCATTCATTCATTCATCCAGTCAATATGAACCAAGCACCTCATACTTGCCAAGAACCAGTTTGATACTTAGAATACAAAAATAAATAAGACTCAGGCTCTGTCTTGGAAGAGTCACCAGTGCAGAGAGAATACCCATCACCCATTATAACATGAAATGGAAAGAGGTATAATGTATACCAAGATGAAGGTCAAAAATGAGGAGAAGGCCCATGGTAAGAGATGCTTGCATTCAGGATTAGATGTTGCACTGACTACAGAGACCAGGGCCAAGTCATCCCAAGCAGAAGCCAATAGGAGGGAACCTGGAGGACTTTTGTGTGTGGTTAGAACATCAAGGAAAGGGATGGAAAAGTCACCTGGGCCTTAAATAACATTGTTCAATTTGTAGAAATGTTAACGAAAAAGAGAGACGCCAACATTTTAAAATTCATCATTAAGAATATAACTTGGAAATAAAGGGAAATAAACTACTGATACAGGCTCCGACATGGATGAACCTTGAAAACATGATGCCAGGTGAACGCAGCCAGTCAGAAAAGACCATATAGTGTTTGATTGCGTTTATACGAAATGCCCAGAATAGGAAAAATCTATAGAGACAGAAAGTAGATCAGTGGTTGCCTGTGGGTAGTAGGGTATTGGAAGGAAATGGGGAGTGACTACGAATGGGCATGGGCTTTTGGGTGTGGAGGTGAAGAAAATGTTTCAAAACTGATTGTGGTAATGGTTGCACAACTCTGTGAAAATACTAAAAAACACTGAATTGTACAATTTAAGTGGATGAACTGTATGGTATGTGAATTATGGCTCAATAAAACTCTTTTTGAAAAAAAAGTGTTTAACAGCAAGGAAGAAAAACAACTCCATCATTAGAAAATAATATACTTCTGGGAAACTTCCAGAAATAAGTATGTGTTCAGGACCAGCTTTTGTTGTCATTGTTGTTTTCCCGTGATCTCACTTGGGACAAAGGGAAAATCTACTTTTGAACTGGGTTACCCTGAGAGCCGACCAAGTCAGTCAACAACCCAGGTCTAATTTTTTGTCTCCCTTGTTTAGAGGTTACCTAGAGAACAGTGAGTCTCAAAGCCTGGTCCTCGAACCACCTCCATCAGAATCACCTGGAGTCTGAGTTACAAGTGCAGATTCCTGGCACGACCCAGGCCTGGTGAGTCAAAATCTTGGGACAAGAATCCCAGGAATTCGGACTTTAATTCGGATACGCACCAAAATTTGAAGACCTCTGCTCTAGACTATGATTCCTCCATTGCATCATGGTGGTCCCCAACTGTTTTCTGTGCCTGAGCTGATTCTAAATAGTTACCCAGACCACTAAGGCCATGGAACCACATCAAGACATACTTGGTGTGGAAGAATCTTTGCAAAGAGGTATGAAAAGACATGTAAACTGTGTGCATGACTGTAACAGATGAGGTGTGTGAGGGTGACTGAGTCTGAATGGGCCAGTGGAAGGCTTCACAGAACATGCTCAGGACAGGAAGACATGCATGGCCAGGAAATGTAGGATTTCAGATTTGGGACTGGCCAGATTTAGGATTCCAGTCCCAAATCTGATTAGCTGGGTGACCTCAAATTTAACTCCTGTAATCTCAGTGGTGGGCTGCATCACCCAAGAACATGCCAGCCTGCCCTTTTCCCACCATCTGGATTTCTCCAGTCTGCAGTGTATCCTTCTGACCTCCATGACTTGGCCTCATCACTTCTCTTCCCTAAGATGCAATCTCTTCATATGTGAAATGATGGCTTTGATCCTAACCGTCTAGAGGTTCTCTCCTGGCTCTGACGTTATGTCATAACAAGATCAGAGGACTTTAGGGGAAGATTAGGAAGGCCTCTACCATGATTTTGACCCAGAATTAAAACAAGAAAGGATATGACCAGCATTTTTCGAGATCCATTTTAATGAGGTCTAATTTACATAGGATCAAATGCCCCCCATTTTATGTGTACATTTTGGTGAGTTTTAACAAACACAACCTCTGTCCTCACCACAATAATCAAAATATGGAGTATTTCTGTCTCTCCAAAAAGTCCCCTGTGCTCCTTACCTGACAGTCCCTCCTCAGGGTTTTCTATCACTATAGATTACTTTGGTCTTTTCTAGAATTTCAAGTACTGGAGTCATCCAACATGAACTCCTTTGTGTGTAATACCTGGAGATCCATCCATGTTGTGTCATGCATGGGTAATGCCTTGTTTTGTTGTCATGGTTCTGATAGAGGGCAAACATCACTTCCTAGGAAGTACCTCCCCTGACCCAGCCAAGCCTATGATTTGCTCCCGCACACCATGTACCCCACCACTGTAGCCCTCGCCACTAACAATGGTCTTCCCAAAGGCTTCCCAAGGGTCCCCCTAGGAAACCCCAAGTTTGTGGGTATTCCCACTACTCAGGATGTCGCTGCATTATTTCTAATGTCCTGGCCCCTGATTTTAATCTGGTTAGTTTATCATTATGTCCTAGTGGCTCCTTGCAGAGGGACTCTTGTGGTTGCTACGTTCTAAGTCCCTGTTTAGTCTGCTAAGTGGAGGGCCCCTTTCTCATGCCCATTCTCCAGCCGGAAGGTTCCATGCAGATGGTCATTCCTAAGTAAATGACCTTCTATTTCCTCTTGTCCTATACCTTATCAATAAGGAGATGTTGAAGCTTATGGGGCAGAAATACATGGGCAGTCCACAGCTAGAGATTGGTCTTTATGACCTTAGAAGTCCTATGACCCTAGGAATTCAGTTCAAGATGTTAGCTTGAGTATTCAGAAGGGCTGAATTCCCATTCCAATCATCTCCATTGTCATCTTACATGTATTTGTGTGGCTGGTTGGTTAGTGTCTCTTTCCCCCATGGCACAGCAGGCTTCAGAGGGTGGGAACTGGTCTGTTCTGGCTCCCGACCCCATCCTCCATGCTTCCCATACTGCACAGAAGGTACGTCACAGGGAAGTGTTGACCGAGCCACTGAAGGGGAAGAAAGCCCTGCGAAAGACATGCTCAAGCCCTAAACCCTGGTACCTGTGAATATGACCTTATTGGGAAATAGGGTCTTCGCAAGTAAATATGAGGTTATCCTGCAGTAGGTTGTACTCTAAATCCTGTATGACTGGTGTGCCGAGAAGAAGAGAAGAGACACAGACACACTCAGGGAGAGGCCATGTGGTGACAGAGGCAGAGATTGGAGTGATGCATCTACAAACCAAGCAATGCCAGGGCTTGCCAGCAACACCAGAAGCTAGGAATAGGCCAGGAAGGACCCTCTAGAGCCTCAAAGAGAGCACGAAGGCTGACACCTTGGTTTTGGGCTTCTCGCTTCCAGAACTGTGCAAGAATAAATTTCTGTTGTTTTAAGGCACCCAAGTTTGTGATCATGTGTTACAGCAGCCCCAGGAAGCTGATACATACACCCATCATATGGGATCATAATTGCCCGTTTGCTGGTCTATCTTCCCTGCAGAATGTAGAGCCGTAGCTCGTGCATCTCAGCAGCCCCAGAACAGAGACAGTGTGGTGCCCGGCAGAGCTGTTGCTTGGTCTCCACTCCCTGAGTGGACAGAAGGCACGGGCTGGTGGTGGCTCCGAGGGACCCCCTCAGCCTCTCTAGTGGCAGTGTTTGCATCTTCTCCCTGGGAAACCAGCTCAACAGCACCACTCCTGCCCACGACCAGGTGGGATTCCTCCTTTGCAGAAAATGAACTGGAGGAGTGACCCTAAGTAATTGCATCCCAGCGAGGATTGAGTTTGAAAACCAAACACACTTCCTTTCAGCTACCTCCCCTCTCCCCGCACCCGCCCCAGAGACCTCTTAGCTACAGAAAGCCTCACCACCAACCCACTCCTCTGTCCGATAAAATTCTTCACATTGTCACAGAGCAGAATAGCTCATCAAGGACAAGGTTTGCAGGTGACTGAGCTGTACTGAGAATCACAGTTCATTGATAGAAAATAAACTCCAATTATCAATCTCAGTTGCTTGTTTCACTTCCTGGCTGCTCATTTTTCACTTGTGCTGCTGCTGCTGACGCCACTGCCAGCATCTCTGTGGAGACTTCAGACTTGGAGGCCCTGGGGAAATGTGTGGGTCTTTGTTCTTAACCTATGGAGGGGACTTGCATTCTGGGAGGTGAGGTCTGAACATTGAGGACGTGTGGTTGACACGTTGATTCCCTCTTGTGTGTGCACCAGGCACCAGACCACCTCCTTTACATATCTGTCACATGTGGGCCATTCGTCCCATTTAACAGATGAGGAAACTGAGGCTTGAAGGGGTTAAGGATTTTCTGTCCCAGAGAATGTTACCCTTTTCCCTCCAGTTGCCCAAGCCTGGGCATCATTCTTTTTTTTTTTTTTTTTTAAATTTTTATTTATTTATATTTATTTTTGGCTGTGTTGGGTCTTTGTTTCTGTGCGAGGGCTTTCTCTAGTTGCGGCAAGCGGGGGCCACTCTTCATCGCGGTGCGCGGGCCTCTCACTGTCGCGGCCTCTCATTGCGGAGCACAAGCTCCAGACGCGCAGGCTCAGTAGTTGTGGCTCACGGGCCTAGTTGCTCCGCGGCATGTGGGATCCTCCCAGACCAGGGTTCGAACCCGTGTCCCCTGCATTGGCAGGCATATTCTCAACCGCTGAGCCACCAGGGAAGCCCTGGGCATCATTCTTAATTCCCAAATCATCAATTACTCTTTTCCTTTGGTCTACAAATTAGGTCTCAAATCCATAAGCTTCTCTCCATCCCCAGTGCCCTGGCCCTGGTCTAGGCCATTATCACTCAACAAGCAATTATTGGTTGGCTGGTGGACACCCAGCCCAAGCACTGGGGATACATGAGAAAACAAAAGTGGACAAAGATCCTGAGCTTCGAGGAGCCTTCCTTCTCGTGTTCCCTTGCCTAGATCACTGCCAGAGCCTCCAACCTGTTCTCCCTTGTCTCTTCTCCCACACAAACCATTACCCACAGTGCAGCTCACTTTCCCAAAATAAAACTGTGATCAGGTCATTCCCTCTTACAATTGTCTGAAGCGTTCCAATTATTTTGAGGATTAAGGTCTATCCTCCTTAATGTGATTTACAAATCCCTTTCATGACCCGGCCCTCGCCATCTCTCCGGAGAGTCACACCACACATTCCGTATTCTACTTTCCTTCATATGAACTTTTCTGAGTTTATTTCAGAGTCTAGGTTCCCCCTGGCTTCTACACATTGGGCTTTCTTTGCCTGGCATATGGTTCCCCTACTCTATGTCCCACTCATTCTTCAATTTCAGACTAAACATCGCTTCCACCGATGCTTTCCCTGACCTTCTACCCTGCCCAGACTACACTGGGGCTTCTGCTATGTGATCTCACAGCACTGGTCTTCCCACATCCTAGCACGGGTCACACTTTACGATCTTTGTCACTAGATTGTACCTTTGAAGACAGGGATAGCGTCTGCCCTGCTCATCACTGAATCCACAAACCAAAGCATCCCTCAATATTTGTTTGTGGAATGAATGAATGAATGTTAAAGAAGTGCCAGGTCTCAGTTTCATAGCCAGTAAGTGGCAGGAATGGGATTTGAACTCCAAACCCCCGCTCTTAACCACTGGAACCCACCGCGAGGGATGTGGTCAGAACATACCATCATTATCATAAATCTTCCTGATCAAAAGCAGAGACTTAAGCTAAGGAGACAGGGAAGCGGATGACACACAAGATATGGTGTGAGTGTTTCATCATCTTAGGTCTTGGGAATGATCAAGTTTCTCCCTGGTTATCAAGGGAATGGCAGAAACACGGAATATCCAAATGAGGATGGATTTGAGATATTACCTTGTCTTTTAGGCCTATAAGAATTGAGGTCCAGGGTGGGGAAGATGCCCTCCTCCAACTTATGCATAGTAAGAGGCAAGTTTTGGCCTGGAACTCCAGGTTTCTTGACACCAGATGCCATGCTTATATCATGAGCATAAGGAAAGCTGGGGGAGGTCTAAGTGCTTAGTCATCAGGAAGGGGTCAAAATCCAGAAAATCCTAAATTTGCTCCTGTGCATCAGATCTGTGACTGTGGAGCAGCGGTCTTTACTTCTTGATGGAAAATTCCTTTCTAAGAAGGAAAGGTGAATATTGACACCACTGGGGTTAGCACAGGAACCATTGTGTGTCATTTCAGGAAAACCAAGTGACTTTTATCTTAGTCATCCTCCAGCAGGGAAGAGAAGGAGAAACAGAAAGGAAACCTGACCTACTGGTGGGGCTACTTATGTCCACCTCCACTGGGAGGAAACGGGGGTAGGGGTATGTGGGCAGACTCAGTCAGCCCGTCTGTCAGCTGTGTGCCAGGTGTGCTAAGCACATTACAAGCCTTGTCCCCTTAAATTCTAACAACCCAATGGGACATATGCCCATAGTTGTACAATTAGTAGGTACTGAGTTGGGACTGGAGTCTTGATGTCAAGCCTGGGATTCACAAACAATGTGCTATGTTGACTCTCAGACATCAGAGTTGTTGGCCAAGGGTGGCTGGATGACCACTGATCAAATACTGCCTTGTTTAGCACTGTGTCATCTTCCCTACCCCAGCGGAGCCCCAGAAAAAATAAGAATGGCTTCCAAGATCCCTCAGAGAAGCCCACAACTTGGAAATGCCTAAGGATCATGAGAACTGGAAAAAGTACTCACTTTACACATTCTAGAAAGTTCTCATCCATTGAGAACAATGAAAACAACTGCTAAGCATCTACTATGTGCCAAGCACTGTGCTTTCCATAGATAACCTCAACTTGTATGAGGCTGACCCTGGGAGATCATTATTATCTCCTTTTTTAAATTTTATCTAAAGCACCTTGAAAGAGGTCAGGTAATGTGAACAAAGCCAGAGTAGTGGCTAGGGGTAGGATTCAAGCTTAGATCTGCCCTTCACCATGATGGGATGCCAAGTTGCCACAGCATGACCACCAACCCAGTGGTAGCACCTGGGGAAAATATAGTGCTTTGAGGTCCAGGGTCCTGATTTCTGTGTCTTGACTTCATCTGTCAGAAAGCACCTGCCTCCCATGCGGATTTGAAGATAAAATCAGGCAACATCAAAACACAGTGGAGGTTTGCACCATATAAATGTAGGCTCTTTTGCTCTGCTTTGAATTATTATTATTCATTGTCCTTGGAGAGAAATGAAGGAGGGAGAAGCAATTTGTTGCTAAATCCCCAGCTGGAGAAAGATATAACTTAGAATGAAATTGGTTGGGGAGGGGGTGTTCACTCTCCTTCCTCAGGCTGAGTCCTCTTGCTTTAATTTGCATAAATGCAGATTCCTGAGAAGCAAACATGCAGCCACTAATAGCATTTGCTGCCTCTTGCCCTGGAGTGAGCTCACCACCACTCACCACCACTCACCACCACTCAAGTCTTCCTGCATCCTTCACTCACTCCCAGAATCCTTGGTAGGATTAAAATTGTAGAGACGGTAAAATTCAATAACTGTTTCTGTGACATCTAAAGACCAAATATCAGCTCTTTTTTCCCAGTAGCAGTATCCTGCCCAGAGACTCCAAAGCAAGAGAATGGGCTGGTTAGCGTTCCCTCAACAGCTACAAACCAGGCTCGGGAGCCAGAGAGTTAAACTGTGGCCCTTCAAGTTAACTGATGTAAGCCTCCCTCAGTTTCCTCATCTGTAAAATGGGGACAATAATGGTGGCCTCCTCCTGAGATTGTGATGGGGATTCAAAGAGCTGACTCATTTTAAAACCTTGACAAGAGGTTGGCATGATGTAAACGTTCTATAAGTGGCAGTGAGGGGTTGGCACGACCTGCATTCAGATGGCTTAGAGGTTAAGGTCCTGGCTCTGGGGGTAGATGGGCCTGGGTTCAAATCCCAGTGGTTCATTTCCTAGTTGCGTGACACTGGGCAAGTTGGTAACCTCTCTGATGTTGTTTCCTCCTCTGTAAAATGTGGGAGGCCTGGGGGAAAGGGAGACGACAGTACCTACATCAAAGGGCTGTTGTGAGGATGAAGTGAGTGACTATGCCAGGCACGTGGTAAGTGTGTGCATTAGTCCACTAGGGCAGCCATAACAAAATACCACAGGCAGCTTAAACAGCAGACTCTTTTCTCAGAGTTCTGGAGGCTAGAAGCCCATGATCAAGTTGCTGGAGAGTTCAGTTCCTGGTGAGACCTCTCTTCCTGGCTTGCAGACGGCCACCTTCTCTCCTTGTGCTCACATGGCCTTTCCTCTGTGCACTTGGAAGGGGGAGAGAGGGAGAGAGAGAGAGAGAGAGAGAGAGAGAGAGAGAGAGCAGGTGCCTCTTCTTCTTTTTATAGGGCACATGCCCTAGTGGATTAGGGCCCCATCCTTATGAAGATTTACCTCCCTGAAGATCTTCTCTCCAAGTACAGTCACATGGGGGCTAGAGCTTCCACATATGAATTTTACTGGGACACAATTCAGCCCATAACTGTGTTCAAACAACATTAAGCAGTCCATAACAACAACATTTTGAGCAGTCCATAAACTGAGCAGTCCATATTTTAGTTCCATAACTGGAACTAAAATATAAAAGTAGAAAGCTGATTATATGTTTCTCCTGCCCTCTGCATTTCCCCTCCAGCTGCTGAGGAACAGCTGTGGTCACCCCTTCTGGACATGCCATGTCCTCCCCCAGGCATGGATGCTTCTAATAACTCAGACCTTCAGTGTTACTGTCACTACTGATGTGGAATCTTGTTTTCTCCTTTCTTGACTCCTTCCTAACCTTCTTTTCTACTTCCCTTGCACCAATGTGAGATAACATCCGTCATTCACAGAACTACCTGAAAATCGATTTCTCTGCCCCTAGCAGCTGGTGGCTTTGCTAGGAAGCAAAATATTTTACCAGCAGCGGGTGGGGTAACTGGGGATTCCAGTCTAATACCAGGGAATTTGGGGACCCCAGAGATCCACGAATGCCATAAGAATCCTCAAGAGAAAAAAAATATTGTGTTAGAGTTCTGCTTTAGAGTTTTACTAGTACAGTAACAACTAATATTTGTGGAGTACCTACTATGTAGTATCTGCTAAGCAGTGTCTGAGAGCTTTACATGGGTCACTTCATTCAACCTTCTTAATAGTTCCATGGCAGTGAACCTCAGTGGGGGCAGAGGAGAGGGACTGTGCCTCCCAGGAGACTTTTGGCAATGTCTGGAGTCATTTTTGGTTGTCAGAACCGGGGTTGGGTGTGGGGAGATTGCACACTGGCATCTAGTGGCTGGAGGCCAGGGATGTCGCTCAACATCCTGCAATGCACAGGACGGCCCAAATGCCTGACCCAAAGTGTCAATAGCGCCAAGGTTGAGAAGTCTGCTCTGTAAGATACTCTTAGTATCTCTGCTTTACAGGCAAGACTGTCAGAGGAATGAAGCAATCAGCTCCGAATCACAGAGGAGGCAGGGTCTGAACCCAAGTCTGATGGATTGCAGAGCCTCTCTCTCCACCACAGACCTATAAACAATCATGCTTACGCATCAGACATAATATTCTGTCTTCATTAGAGCCATTGGTGTCTCTGAGACTCTGGGACCATGGGCGAACGCCACACTTTGTTACAGACGGGCTGCTTGAAACAACTCTGCAGTGTGCTAACACTAGGAACCAGCTCACACTTGATTCCAAAGCATCCTTGAGCTCTCAGAACAGATACCCTTCACAAAAGAAACTCTGATTCATGAATTTGCCAACTGTTTTTCCCCCCAGCTGCAGCTAATATAGGTATTTCCAGCTATAGATTATATTGACTCTTTGGAACTGAAAAAAGGGAAAATCAGCTTCAGGTGCTGAGCTAAAGAAAGAAGGGGTTTTAGAAGAAGGAGAATGATTTGCTCTAACTCTCCGTATTCACCCTCACACTTCAGATCAAAAAGTAATTGCCAATTGTTGTCATGTTAAAAGAAATGTAACTGTGTAGGTCAAACTTTCTGATTTCTTATTCAGGGAAATTTTCCATTCCCCAGCTCTCATCAAAAAGCCCAAATCTAAGAAAGCTGTACTGCCAAAAGGGGCTCCGAAAACACAAATGATTTTCTTTAAAAACTCTTTTGTCCATTAGAAAGCAAGCAACCGGATCAGACTAATTATTTCCCAACAAAGACATAAGGTTTCCTTTCCGCATCTGCTTGCTTTTTGCTATCAAAGGAGCATTTTTTAAAAATGTATTCTGGACAAGAAAGATCAAAAGAGAGGCACGAGTCCAGAGCAAATAATATTTTTTCACAGTATTTCCAGTTGAATTTGCTTAAATCTGCCATATTTTACTCCTTGTCATTATTTGAAATCTTCACCTTGAGTTACAGCTGGTGGGGAATAGGAAGGCACTCCCGTCAATGATGCCGGGTAGCAGAGGATGCAAAAAGAGAAAGAGAGGCCCGGGGTGGCTGATGAATAAAGGGAAGAAGAAAGAGGTGACTGTTTTATCTCAACAATGTTATCGATACCCTCGTCTGTATTAGAGGTCAGAGAGACTACACATGTGAACTGGATGGGGATTATTCCAAAGGAAAATCAATGTTTGGATTAAAATGGGTTTATGAAGTTATGTCAAGAGAGCTTCTTTTATCTCTTGCCTCAGGATTACCCTAAGAGGCCCGTGCACATGAATGATACCTCGCCTTTCCCCTAGCATACTTGAACACTGCAGGTTAGCCTTGGGAAAGGGAGAAGTGCCCTTTTAAAGACGGTGATGCAAAAATGAAAATAACCGTAGTGAAAGCCAATGTTGATTGAGCTATGTGTGCCAGATACTCTTCCAAGCTCTTTGTATGTATTAGTTCATTCTAATAGCCTCAGAAAGTGGGTATTACCACGATCTTCATTTTACAGATGGAGAAATTGAGGCTCAGTTGTAGGTAGAGGTGTCATGGTTAAAAGCTGGGGTCTGTCTACAAGTGCAGGCTGCCTCAGTTCAGATTCTGATTCTGCATTCACTAGCTTTGTGATCTTGACCAAACAGAGGTCAAGTTACCTTCCTGAGTCTCAGTTTCCTCATCAGTAAAATAAAGATAATGATGATGATACCTATCTAATTGTCATGGGATTGTTTTAAGGATGAAATGAGATAATCCAAGTAAAGTACTTAGCATCTTGCCTCTCAAAGAGTACCTGTCAGTACATAGGAGCTGTCTTTATGATTCATATTTCAGAACTGATGGTTAGTTCATTATTTTGATTCTCAAGGAGATGTAGACTCAGTCTGGCTCCATGGAAAGATCTTTACATTTAAGCATATCTAACTTCTAATGCCTGCTCAGCTCCTGTGTGACCCAGGGCAACTCAGTTGACCTCTCTGAACCTCAGGTGTGTGAGGGCGAGTCTAGTCTAGTGGTGGCCATGTGTTAGGTAATGTGTACTCTTTGTTTATAATGAATAAAAGGCATCTTTCTTTTTTTATTGAAGTATAGTTAATTTACAATGTTGTGTCAGTTTCTGGTATACAGCAAAGTGACTCAGTTTTATATATATATTCTTTTTCATATAGTTGATCAGAACATCTTTCTTTTTAATCTCAAGACTCTGCAAGACTCTCCTTCCCTTTCTCTGTCAGTCTCCATCATCCCTCAGCCTCTCCCAGCCCTGAGCTGACCCTGAACAAGCTCTGGTAGGGGGCCTGAAATTCAACTTGGAGTCCTGTGTCTGTCCTTTGCCACAAGGCCCAGGATGCCTGTTGACCCCCAGGGCAGTCCTTCCAACAAACCCATGCCTGTTTTCCTGTCACTCCATTCCCCCAGGAGGATGAGGGTCTCCCTGTACTGTTGAGTGTATGACCAAGAGCTTGGTCTTAGCAGCCCTCTGACCATGGCCCCTCTTCCATGTCCCCGAGCTGTTATAGCCAAAGTCCTATATGAAGTCCAGAACCCAAAGTCACCACCCACCAGATGCTTTTGAGTCAAACAGACATGAGTTTAAATCCTGACTATGGCCGATCAAGTCATTTCAGCTCTCTAAGCCTCAGTTTCCTTACTTGTGAAATGGAAATAATAAGCCCTATAACTTATGGGGCTGTTGAGAGGATTAAACACAATACTGTATGTAAAGCATTTAGGACAGTATCTGGTTCATGGTAAATTGTCAATAAAAGTTAGTCACTTCCTGTGGACACTTTTCATAACTCAACCCTCACATCCCCACTCAGATCGAGCCCCTTGAACATCATCTGCAGCAGATACAGCTCAAGTTCACCACATCCCTTTCATGCCAGGTTAGTTTCCCAGCTTGAGTCCTTTATACTCCCAACACATACTCCCTTTCTTTCAACTCCCCTCAGAGTTTCTTGCATAACCTAGTAAAGCTTCCACATTTTACATCTCACTGTCACCCAGCCTCTTGGGGGTTCCTCTCGACTGTGCAATTTAAAGACTGCTTAGAACTTTCCAGGTACCAAACGATTGTCCAATATTATTAGGAAGACAAGCAGGTCTGGGGCAAGAGACACCCTCAGACCGAGTCAACACCACATCATTCCCCTCTCATTAGCAGAGTATCCTGGCTTCTCACAGTTCTCTGGTGAGACTCTGTACTCCTCAGAACTTTTTGGGTTGCAAGTGACAGAAACCCAACTCAATTTAGCTTAAGCAAAAAGGCTTTCATTAAAGGTCCAGAGGGTAGTTTGGCTTTGAGCAAGACTTGATCCAGAGTCCAGGAGATGGCATCAAGAATCTACCTCCATCTCTCTACTCTTTCTTTCTTGTTGGCTTCATTCTCAGACAAGCCCTTCCCTTTTCATAGTAAAGATGGCAGTTCCAGGTAACACTCCTACCAGCTTAACATCCCAGTGGAAAGAGAACCCCTTTGCCCAATGGCTCCAACTCAAGTCCCCAAATGGAGTCTCTTTGGCTCTGATTTGGTCGTCTTTTTACCCAACCAAACTTGGGTCCACTTGCCTACATGCAGTAAAGCCAATCTACTGACACTGGGTTATGGTGAAGGAAAGTGTAGCATTTATTACAAGGCCAAGCAAGGAGTACCAGCAGCTAACACTCAAAAGACCCAAACTCCCCAGTAGATTTCAGGGAAAGATTTTTAAAGACAGGGTGTGTGATCAGCTCACAGACATTCTTCTGATTGGTTGGTGGTTAGGTAATCGGGAGTCAACACCATCAACCTTCTTGTTCCAACCGGGCTGGGGTCTACAGGCTTGTGGGCAGCATGCAGTTAACTTCTTCCACCTGGTGGGGATTTCAGTATCTGCAAAACAGCTCAAGGGTATGGCTCAGAATATTATCTATAGCCCTCGAGGGGGAACTAAAAGTCTTTGACTTTGTTTAATAGCTAAACACTTATTACTTTGTCTTGCTTGACTGTTTTCCTTTGTTGCTGCATTTTCTCACTTCTCTGATTAAATGTGCTATTTGAGGAAGACCTAGGAGGCTGAAGTTCCTAGGAGACACCAGTCTGTCCCGGGAAGGCCCCATAGGGTCCTGCTCATTTACAACACGGTCATCCCTTACCCAATCACTGTGGCCAGGGAGATAGTATGTACTGATTGATCAGATCTGCATTGCACGTCCATCCCTGGAGCTGAGGGAGAGTCAGCTTCCCTCAAAACACCTGGGCTGAGTGTGGAAAGGGTGATTCCCCGAGGGTCAAGTGGGGCATCCGATTAGAAGGAAGAAGATTGAACGCTGAGGGTGCTGAGCAAAAACAAAGATGCCCAAACCGGTTGGGAGTTATAACAACCTCATAGGACACTCCAAGCCCAAAGTCAGGATTGGCTCAGCTCTACTCAAGGAATGGTCCCGTGGATCAATCAGAGATGAAGCCTGACTTCAGTCTTCACTTGGCATTATTCTCCTCACCAGCACAGTCCCCTTCTTCTTCCAGCTGTCAAGCTTCCACCTCCCAACACACATCTTGCTGGTGCTAATCCTCCAACCTGCTGTTGACACCTTGTGACTTAATTCCCACAGATGGGTGTCTGCGTTTAAGAGCATGCCTTATTGTCACTGAAATCATAGGATGCTAAAACCTTTATAAATTGATATGCCAGACAAGAGGGAGGCAAAAATGAATGCTAAGTTTCCTTGCATAATACTCTGTGGGATGTGTTTTTCCCCCTAAGAATATTTTAGCATTAATTAAGATAAACAATGATATATGCTGAAAGACAATTGAATCTGTTCTTGGTTAAAAATGGCCTCGTTGGGTAAAAATAGTACCCAAATTATAGCATATAAAGATGCAGGGGGAAAAATACTGTAAACCTACAACATGATTAAAATAGAAATGCAAACCGGTAATGATGAGGCCTCAAACAGATCTGGGGGAAGAAGGGAAAGACGGGGAAGAAGCAAGGCGTGTCATCAGGCTTAATTTATTCACCTCCCTCTGGGATCCTCTTTACTGTGCTTCCCATTAGTAATAACCACCATTTATCACAGCATGGTTAACATATGTTTTCAATGAAAGTGGTGTTGTCATTACCGTTTTCTAAGTGAGGAATCTGAGCTTTAGAGAGTTTAAGTCAAGGTCACCCAGGTATAAAATGGCAGAACCAGGCTTTGAACCAGGTTAACGTAACTTCCCAGCTCTCTGTGCTACCTGACTCTCCCCATGGTCCCCTCTCTGAGGGTCCCCCATATCATCTAACCAGCTCACCTCTTCAGGGTAGAGTAAGAATAAAGCTAATAGCTCACACGTCACATTTATGATGTGCCAGGCGCTGTAATAAGCTTTTCACATATATTGGCTTACTTCATCCTCACAACAATGTTGGGAGATCATTACTTTCATTACCCTCATTTTACAGATGGGGAAAGTTAAAGTTTGCCCACGTCAGACAGTGGTGGGAGCTGGAATTCAAGACAAGTGACTGGCCTCAGAGTCTGTACTTTTTACTGCTGTGCTGTACTGTTTTCTTCCTTTCCTTTGGGGAGCCATTTGTGACCTCCGATGTCATTTTCCCCAGAGTTTCTGCAGGGATGACTATCTACAGCATCTATCTGGCTATATTTTAGGAGGGGATATTTTTATGTATTTGTCTAATAGCTACCCTGTAGATCTGAAAATTCCTTGAGAGTCAGGAGTTTCTAGAATTCCTCCCATCTCTCCCTTAATGTTTCTGGTTAATGCCTTGCCCATGATAAGGTTTCAGGAGTGTTTGACAAGGAAGGTGATGGAGGCTAGTTAATTTTGCTCCCTTCCATGGCTGCCATCTGCATGCTGAGAGCCAAGAGGTCATTATCCTCAAGTGGATCTTTGTGTGGGGGGAGACTGGGCAAGGATGATGGACGGCTTTTCACAAAGCCCCCCGCGCCTGGAGGAATAATTCAAAGCTGTGTCAGGGTTTCTTCTCAGGTACAAATTCATGCATTCATACATTGTCTCACCTATTCACTTATTTATTCAATCCTCTCTTCACCGATTCCCTCAGTTATTTGTGCATTCACTCAACAGTTATTGAGCAGCTGCCTTGGGCCAGATGCTCTGTTTGGGCCTTGGGAATAAAATGGTGCACACAACCTCATCTCTCCTCACCCAGATGGACAGAGGAATGATGAAAGAGTGGCTCCCAGCTCAGCCAGGGCATCAGGAAAGTAGCACTATTAGCTATTAATTTCTGCAGGCTTCAAGTCCCGCAAACTCGAAGCTGTAGCAGGAAATTGAAGGCCCATCTCGTGTCTTTGACTTTGCTCATGGTTGGAAGGTCAATTCTCAGCACATCCGATGCATGAGGTCCACAGCCCTTGCTGCAAAGTTTCGGTTGTAAGGTGGCAGGCTCAAAATCCCTCTTCTCCCCTGCATCATTTTTGGACCTCGTGAACCTCTACATCTGATTTGCTTTCTAACAAGAGGGTGGTGTGTGGGCTTCTTCTCAGCTACCTTTGGCTTCTCCAAGCGAATGTTCTTTTTGTCTCCACAATGACAATAGCTTGATGATTGGATTCTGAGAATTATATTACTTTCCTTTCAACTAGTTATCATGCGCCTATTGCGCGTCGGAAAATCTACATGCGTTATCTTTAAGATGGGTGCTGTTATTGCCTGCTTAAAAGTGGGGAAACCCATGAGCCTTGTACAAAACAATTTAAACAATTTAGGTAAGTATAAGGAAACTCAATAACCAAAATGTTACTTTTATTTATCTTGAGTTTCCTTATATGTATCTGTTCTGTTTGAGTCGGTGGTAATGTTTTCACAGCTCTCTCTCTCTCTCATATAATATATATATATACACACATTATATATAATTTAACATAAATGGAATTATCACAAATGCTTTTTTATTGTGCACACTTTTTTAACATGTGTAGATCTATGTATATACATGCCTCTCTCTGTGTATTATATATATTGCTTTTTATAATTAGAGGCACAATGTATGCCTTAATGTTTGTAGAGCATTAAGCAATATAGAAATGTGTTAGTAGGACATGAAAGTTCTCCCAAAATCCTTTCCGCCCCTCCGGTTTGGTAAGAGCTCCTGGATTTAGGCAGGTTTTTCCATCATCATTAGGACAAATTCGCCAACCAGAGAGGAATATTTTCAGCTGTTAGAATGAACACTTTTTTTTTTTTCCTTTCCTCCCCCTCCATCTTTTTTCTCTCCCCAGGTAAACAATATCAGGAAGCAAGGTGTATCTTTTCCTACCTTTGTCCATGTTCATCTAAATATTGATATATGCAAACATTTGTTCTAGCAAAAGAGGTTTTGTGACATACATTTTCTACATCTTGCGTGTGTCATGAACTAGAAAACACAATTCAGTGCTTGCATTCTAATAAATTTATAAATTTACTGCAGCATTCCTTTCCCGCCCCCCAACCCCCCGACCAGGGATTGAACCCATGCTCCCTGCAGTAGAAGCACAGAGTCTTAACCACTGGACCACCAGGGAAGTCCCCAGCATTCATTTTAATGGCCGCATAATGGTCCACAGTTTGGGACATCATCGGGTATTGTCTTTTCCCCAGCCCAGCTTTTTACCCCTGGAAAGCATCAGGCACAGAACTTGTGGGTGTCCCCCTTCCCCAGGCTAGCCTGGAGACGGAGAAGACCAGGGAACTCTATTTCTTTTCTATCCCCCTCAAGTCTCTGCTTCTGACATTCAAAAGACTCTCTTCTTCTTTTTGCTGTCCTACCCTTTCTCCTGACAGAGGGCTTGGCTGAGGGAGGTGAAAAACAAAGGCAATGAGAGTGGGGAAGCGAATGAGGGAAAAACATGTTTCTGTTTCAAAAATATTTTTCCCTCCACACAGGTACAATACTTTTATGGCATTTTGCAGTTTGCAAAGCCCTTTCTACTTTGTATTTGAAATGCACACTCACCTGCATGTTCCCTCTTCCCTCATCCTTAAAGACCCAGTCTAGCTGTCACTTGGCCAGAAGGCCTTTGCAGGTCTACACGGCAGGCCCAAGCAACCCGGCCTCCCCGACCCCCATCCAAGGAAGTGTCTTGAGAAACACGTGGGTGAAATTGACATGATTTGGGGGATATACCTTTTTTGTTATGAAAAGTTTCAAATTTTTACAAAAAGAGAAACAACAGTATAATAAATGTCCATATACCCATCAGTGAGAAACACTCCAAGGATAACTGAACACACTCTAACTTATTTAAAAACATAAAAACCTCTTACGAATTCCAGCTAATTTTGGAAACTCACAACATACCATTTACGGGAACTCACATTTGGGTCTCATAAAATCCCTGCCTTTGGAGAACCTTGTCAAAGAAAAAGAGCTGGATAGTAGTTAAAGCCGTAAAAATAGATTTCATTCAGGACTATTGCAGTAGGAGAAAAGAGACCTCAGTGTAGAACTGGGCTCAATTCTGAACTCAGAATGGACAGGTGGGGATTTGTGGCCAAGGAGCAGGGTGGGGGTCAGTGGATGGAAGGTTACTAAGGGGAAACATCCGGGGTAAGGGGGCATTTCTGGCTAAACCGATTTGACAGGATTCTTGCTAAAGGCAGATCAGGGTGATCAGACATCACCTGGAGGACCATGGGGGATGAGGAATTTGATCAGATATCAAGGGTGATCAGATATTGGGGCTGGGGGTTCAGTCTAAACCAACCTAATCAGGATTCTTGCTAAAATAGGGCAATGAAGAGGTGAACACAAAAGGCCAAGGTCAGGGATTAGTTGAGAAGAGGGCTCAGAGGAGCCTGAATGAAGTTTGGTCAAGGAGAGAGTCTTCGTCAACCTTCAGGCCACGTTTTGGGAGGTGACGTAGCGTGGGTACCACTGCATCCATCCACTGCATCCATCCATTGCATCCATCCATCCATCCATCCATCCATCCATCCCTCTTCTTGAAACAGCCCCCACTTTTCATTTCGGATCAACACTCCCCCCACTTTTAGCCCAAGTGATTCAAGTGGGGCTTCTTCTCCTGCAGTGGTGAGGAAACATTTGACTTAGTCCCAAATCAGGAGCATCATGTGACTTTTCCAAAGCCAGTGAAATTCAGGGAGACTTTTGCTGAGAATGCTGGGACAGAGGCTCTACTACACTGAAGCCGAAGCTTTGAGGATATACGCTGAGCTTTTTTGCAGCTGTTTCGCCATCGGGAGGAGCAAGCCTGCCGAAAATGGAGTGAACACAGAGGAAAGCAGAAACGAGACATGGCAAGAAACTGAGTCCTGATGAAGCCACTGGAGTCCCCAGACCCAGCAGTGCCTAAAACTAGCTCAGTTACATAAGCCAACAAATACTTTTTTTGCTTGAACAAGTTTGAGCTGAGTTTTCTATTTCTTGCTCCTGATGAGTTCTGATACCCATGAAGCAGGAAGGCAAAGAAACTGTTAACCAGGAACCAGAAGGGGCAGTCTGAACACCCACTGACAACATAGATCCCAAGCCAATGACTGGTGTTTTACCACCAGGACACGGTTGTTTCAGGGGTTGGGTCTGGGGTCCGAGAACCGGACGTGACAGAGCAGAGACCTCCTGCCTCCTAGTCCCCTGCTTGTTCTCCCACTCCCCGCTTTAAAGCCATCTTTGCAGGTCCAAGGTGGGAAAGCATTCCTCATGGGAAATGTTCCAAAGCAGTAGCATTATGAATCTCTCTCCATCATCACAATTACTAAGGTACCTCCTCCAGTCAATAATCCTTTCTCATCTTCTTCAATCTCTATTTATCTGGATTTCCTAGCAAGTCCTGAATCAGGCTCCACCCATACGCCTGCTGAGCCAGAAAAGAATGGATTCTGAGATGCACCCTGCTATTTGCCCACCTTGCTGTCATCACACGTAGAAATTAAGGTAGAGTTTCCCATGATCGCTGAATTCCAATCACCCTCCACAGTGGCATCTGGGCTGTTCATTATCTGACAAGAGGGAAGTGACTGACTATTTGGTGTCTGATTATGGCTGCAAACTGCAGGCCATTTTGGCTGGTATGTTATAGCAAAGCATGGAGGATGAAGGGCAAACCTTTCATCCCACTCAGAAATGACAGCCAAAGCCGAGCTCTAATTTCTCTCCACAAAACAAGGCAGTCGGTTTGTCCATAGGACACAGGACTGAAGAACTAAAGTCAGTTTGGGACCTGACTTGGCATTTCTTTTTTTCTTTCTTTTTTTTTTTTAGAGTGGTGGAAGAATAAGCTTTATTGGCCCATAGAAGGGATGAGGGGAAAGAATGAAAATGGGTGGGAAAACTAAAACAGAATGATTTATAGTGTGCAAATATACTTTGTAACCACCGCCATTCAACTTAGAGACAGCTATTACAGTGAAATACAGGTAGATTAAAGTGAGATTCACTTTGTAGTTGATGCTATTTGTACCAGTTCTATCGTTAGTAAGCCACCGTTTCTAACTTGGCATTTCTGATGTCCAGAAAAAGCCGCACTGGCTCCAGGCTGTCAACTCCTGTGCCTCTTCATCCTCTTTCTGCTAAATAGGAGCACGACCACACAGGTAAAAGAGCAGCTACCATTTCTCAGATGAGCAAGAGCAAGTCAGTGCAGTGACTAGAACTAAATATAGAATTAGACCTTGACCCTGGCCTAGTCTTTGACCTAGACCTAGATCTTGACCTAGACCTACAACTACACCTATAACCAGAATTGTGCTGTCTGACTATTGGTCAAGACTGGACAGGGACTTCCCTGGTGGTCCAGTGGTAAAGAATCCACCTTACAATGCAGGGGATGCAGGTTCGATCCTTGGTCAGGGAACTAAGATCCCACATGCCACGGGGCAACGAAGCCCACATGCCACAACTACTGAGCTTGCGCACCTCAACTAGAGAAGAGAAAACCCACACGCCACAACTAGAAAGAAGCCCGCACAACACAATGAAGAGCCCGCGTGCCGCAATGAAAGATCCCACATGCCTCAACGACGATCCCACGTGCCGCAACTAAGACCCCACGCAGCCAAAAATTAATTAATTAATTAATTAATTAATTAATCTTAAAAAAAAAAAGACTGGACAGAGGGCCATAGGAAAACTGGAACCAAGGTCATCTTAAGCATCATCTTGGTGACTTCATTGTACTTCATGCAATCACTCTGGCTTCACCCTCATGGCATTGCTGAATCTTTACAAAGAAACCCTCTAGAAAGCTTTTCCTGTATAGTAGTTAGAAAGTGGTATTAGTCAGGGCTGACCATGGCTTACCATTACTAAGAGTATTCTGCTCTAATATGTCTTTTCTATATAACATAAAACAGAACATTTTATTTGAAAGTTAAATATAATCCACAATGAGTTTTCTTAACTACAGATCATATGCAATTGAAGGCATGATGCAAAGAAATACACTCTATTACTATTTGGTAACTTTTCTGACTGGTCCTTAAATCTTATCAATCCCTCTTATTCCAACCCAGCTCATATTAGTTGCTTGTCAAAAATATATCTTAATGTTTAATATATACTAACACTTAAAAACGCTAATGCATCATACAAATGTAAAATTGAAGTATCCACCTGACCCCCTCTCAGTCCTGCTGCAAGTGGAGCTTTACACCTCCAGGAGTGGCCTCCTCAAATCTCTGCATCTCTAATCACATGGAAGCTGGGCTCCTTGCTCGATGCCTTTAAATCCCCACGCAACTAGATACACAAAAGTGAGATCACACTTAAAAGTGCAGAACCACAAAATCCATACTTCTCAGAATGTAACTACTGAAAACCACACTGAAACCAGCATCATAAGGTTTTAAAATAGACACAAAGAAGTTTCTCGATCGAGCTCTTATCAAAGGAGGACCCAGATGGGGATCATGAAAGATGGGAATGAATCACTTCAGCTAGCTGAGTTCTATAGGGGCAGAGGAGGAGAGACCCAGGTTATGTACATGATGGAAAGTTATTACAATGGCCATAGGATGTGGGATAAGAAGCTGCACGTGAGTGGTGTTCTCAGCGTGGGTCCCTGTCCTCCCAACAAAGCGATGTGTGCAGAGTTTCCTATATAAAGGGTAGGATTGTCCAGCAATGCTCAGTGGAGTGGCGTGCCCCTCTGTCTTACAAGTATGTGTGGTGAGACATTACCACTGAAATCACCACGTGTGCTATCCCTTCCACGTGGTCCTGTTACTCATCTTTTTCCCCCACTCTAGTGGCAACTAGATTTTATGACATTTATTTATTTATTTAAGGAATGGGCTGCAGAAAAGCAGAGAGAAGACTTTAAACTTTAAAAGGCTCATATTGTGAATCTCCAAACTTGGGCTTTTGAGCTTTAGAAGCATACCTCTAAAGAAAATCGGGGTAGAAAAATTGTGATGGGGCAGAAGAAAGTCCCATCTCCCTGACTGGAAGCATTTCTTGAGTCTGGGGAGAGGAAAAGCTTAAAAAGCCAAGGGCAGTGAAAGGGAGGAAAGTCAGTTGGGTCTGAGATGAAGGGACCATACACACCTGCAGAGAATCCCCCACCAAGAGGTGTGGAGACCCCTCAGCCCCCCTCAAATGTCTCCTGGAACAGGGACTCTCGTTACCAATCCCAGGAACTGCCTGGGAGCCCAGCTGGACCCCCATCATTGGGTCTCTGCTGTCCTTTTTAATGAGTTAAGTTAGCACCCAGGATGCTCAGGAACAAGAAAACAAGTGGGGGATGCTTTCCTGCAAAGGGATGGTACTGAAACTTTACCATGCGTCAGAAGACCTGTTCAAACACAGATTGTCGGGTGCCACCCCCAGAATTTTTGACTCAGTATGTCTGAGTGTGGCCTAAGGTCTGCATTTCTAGCAAGTTCCCAAGGGATGCTGATGCTCTTCCTCCCAGGGACTCCACTTGGAGAACCACTCCTTCAAACAGATTGTTAAAAAACACATCTGTGTGGGCTTCCCTGGTGGCGCAGTGGTTGAGAATCTGCCTGCCAATGCAGGGGACACGGGTTCGAGCCCTGGTCCGGGAAGATCCCACATGCCACGGAGCAACTGGGCCCGTGAGCCACAACTACTGAGCCTGCGCGTCTGGAGCCTGTGCTCCGCAACAAGAGAGGCCGCGACAGTGAGAGGCCCGCGCACCGCAATGAAGAGTGGCCCCCGCTTGCCCCAACTAGAGAAAGCCCTCGCGTAGAAACGAAGACCCAACACAGCCAAAAATAAATAAATAAATAAATTTAAAAAATGAAATAGAAAAAAAAAAAAACAAACACATCTGTGAAGCCACCCTGCTGAATGGGTTTCTGCCCCTCCCCACAACGGCAAACATTTCTATCTCCAGCTTCCGCGAGAGAAAAACTGGAGTTCAGAGACATGAAGTAACTTGATCAAGGTCATACAGCACAAAAGGGGTGGAGGCAGAACTGAAATCCAGGTGTTCTGGGGGTCCATCCAGTTCTCCCTCCCTTCCGTAGCGGGGCTGGGGTTGGACCTCGGATCTCTGCTGCCAGACAGGTTGGTCTGCAGGCAGCCGGTCCCAGCAGAAGCCCCGCTCCAGCCAGCTGGAGCGTCAGTTCTGGGAGCAGCGGCCAGCCCCGAGCACACGAGCAATTCTGGATGCAGAGGCTCTCCTCCACAGGAATGCGACCTGCTCTTCCAGCGGATTGAAGACCCCTGCTGCTCCCGTTATTTGAGTTATGCGTTATAGTTCCCAGGGGACAGATTTATCTTGGTTTTACTCATTTCTGGAGCACCAGTTTTGCCCACTTAGTGCTTTTAGCTTTATATATCATTATCACACGCTCTGTCCTCCTGTTGCAGACGGTTTAGTCCTTTTTTGCTTCAATTCCTCTCTTGGTATTCCTACCAGGGGACAAAAGGAGAAGAAAATGGTCCCTGGAAGAGAGAGAAAGGAGACTGGATCTCAGCCTTGGTGGAGACAGCACGGAGGCGTCCCCCCTTTGTTCATCTTTCTGGCAGGAGGCAGTGAGGTGAGAGGAAAAGAGCAAAGCCTTTGCGGCCAATCCCGCTATCTATCAACTTGCAAGCTGACACGGTAATATTGACAGCGCTAAGCGCTAATCCTTATTTAACACTCTGCCAGGCCCCTCATTACTATGTTCAAATCTACTTCCTACTCTAGGAACTGAGGGGAGTAGAACCTGGGACTGTTCCTCTTTAACTTCTCAGACTCTCAAGCTCTCCCTGGAGCCTACGCTCATCTCTGGTGAAAACACTGAACTGCCTTTGGTTCACTGTCTCAGGAACTTGGTCCAGCACCTGCCATCTCCACGGCACCTTCATCACATTATTCTTCTGTGCTCAACACCGAAGAAGGCCAGCCCCAAATCTGCTCACGGAGACTTGTGCTCAAAGCTTGGTTAGCAGCCCCACAATCTTCTCAGAGTGGTCCCCAGACCCCAGATGGGGCCATAGAGACGTCTCTGGAGCCACAGTGGCGCTGAGGGGAAGCCAAGTGTGTGTCCAAGGCTGCCCCCTCCTCCTGCCCCCAACACACGCAATTGCCCCCATGAGGAGGGCTCCACATTTACCTGTTGGATTCAAGAAGGTTAAAAGAAAAGTTGGAAACCACTGCCCTCCTAATTTACAGATGGGAAATAGGGAACTCATCCATCTCTACTGCTGGGACAGCTTGAAGATCTTGGGCTGACTTATGGACAGCAGAACTTGATGTCTGGACAAGAGAATCTTGGGAGGTTCTGCTAATACATGGTATCTGCTGTGGCGTAAGTAGCAGAGAATGTTCTGCTCCAAATCTGACTCAAAGAGTGAGGTCTTCACAGAGTGAGACCAGCCCCCTTCTCACTCCCTGTTGACTTCCAACACATCACCCTGAATTCTGACATCCATACGACAAGGCGAGAGTGACCGGGGAAGGTTACAATGGTACTGCTAAGTCTGATTTTTAATTTTCTGACTAAGCTTTTTCATTTTCCAGCTAGGCTGTGATGAGATGTCCTGAATGGCCAGACATTATGCCAAAAATCCTATGCATACTCTCTTCCCCTCTCCCAGTTTGTACCACTGTGGATGGAGGGGAAGGGGAAGTGGAGGACTAAGGTGGAAAGCATCTTTTGCTCCTGTCTGATGCCCCTTTCCCTCTCGGTGTGGGGTTGGCTGAGCTGCCAATCAAATGATATCACCTCTATCGACAGGGCAGGGGCACAAGAAAGTCCATCAGAGTCTCCCATCCTGGTCCTCAGTCTGGATGGAGGTGGTCAGGACACTGTGGTCACCCTTGACACATTCCAGAAGGGGAATCACAGATCCCTGCTGCCAAGATCCCTTGAGGGGCCCTGACTCCTCATGCCCCTGAGGATTGTTCATTCATCAGCTTTCCTGAGTCCTTCTCATAAATAACCTTTGCCTATTGTTTATGTCAGAGTTGATTTCATGATACAAGTGGATAAAAGTGACCTTAAGCAAACCTATCTCCAGATAGAGCTTGCTCAGCTCCATTAACTGGGTGTCAAAGATGCAGCTGTATGCATCTTGGACCATGGAAAGCTATCCAACTTAAGAAAATATCAGATATTAGGAAAGAAAGCAAATCTTGAGAAGTTCCTCCACGGCCCTCAGAGTTCACCATTAACTGCATCTGACATTCAAGCCCATGCGTGTCAGTTATCTCTTGCTGCGTAACAAACTACCCTGCAGCTCAGTGGGTTAAAACAGTAAGAATCTCTTACTGCCTGTGAGACAGCAGGTCAGCTGGCTAGTTCTTCTTGTCTCAGCCGGGGTCCATGGTCTGGTCAGCTGTGGGTCAGGTAGGTGGTTTTGCTGTAGGCTGGGTTCCCTCTCACATTTGGGGGATTAGCTGGCCCTAAGACAGGGCACCTTGGCTGTTCTCCACGAGGCCCCTCATCCTCCAGCAAACTAGCCCAGGCGTGTCCACACGGCAGACCCGGGCTCCCAAGGAACTAGCAGAACTGTGCAAAGCCTCTGAGGCCTGGGCTTCAAGCTCTCACAAGGCAAGTCCCAAGGCCTGCCCCGATCCAAGGGCTACAGACACAGACTCCAGGTCTTGATAGCAGGAGCTGGGATGCTGTGCTGCAATGGGCAGGGCACGGAGGCTGGAGAATCGGGGCATTTTTGCCAGCCATCTTTCACACCATCTAAAACTAGGAACATAGCTTAACAAAATAGTAACCCAGAGAGGTTCAGTTACCTGTCCAAAGTCACAAACTGTTTTAAAACAGGGTTTCTCACCCTCAGCACTACTGACGTTTGAGACAGGACCATTCTCTGTTGAGAAGGCTGCCCTGTGCATGTCGGATGTCTGCCAGCACCCCGCCCTCCACTCACCAGATGCGAGTGTCACACCCACCCCGCTCATGACAAGCAGAAACACCTCCAGACACTGTCCAGTGTCCCCCAGGGGGCACATCCCCATCTCCCAGTAGAGAAGCATGGCTCTAAAGCCAACACTAGGAATTCCTCACTCCCCTCTGCCCAGTAGTAGACTCTGGTGCCAAAATAATTCTCAACAGACTTCAAGCCGAGCAGGGGCTACGATGATCACTGCAGTTTGGGAGTGACCAAAGGAGCCCCCTTCTCTCTCCTCTTGCTCCCCCTATATTTGTTCTGTCTTGGTTCTCTAAGGATCTGGACCCCAGCCGGCAGAGAGGCTTCAGACGTGGAACCACTAGGCCACCCTCTCCCCCATCCCCACCATTCACACTGCCAATTGGACCCGATTCCCTGTAACAGGAAACATTGGCCCTACAAGATGCGAGCAGGCCCGTTTTCAATCTCAGTTAACTTTTACAGCAGTTTCTCCCATTTGCCAGCCACTCTGGCTGAATGAGAAAGCATTTGCTGTTTCCTTTGCTGGGTATATTTCATCCTGTGTCAATTAGCACGATGAAGGGAATCTAATAATGATGTATGGGGTGGCTGGCGCTGACAGCTCTGCAAGGAGGGTGGATGGAGAGCGGAACTCAAGCCAGGCCAGGCTCTGGACGCTGCTGGACCTGATTCTCAGGGCTCCTGACCGCACCCAGAGTGATTCACTTCTAGGTGCAGTTTGACCCAAGGGAAAAAAAAAACTAGAGAGATCTTTGTATCCCAACATGTCAGGGCTGAAGAGAACCTAAGGATCGTTCTGCCCAACCCCTCGTCATACACATAAGCCAACTTGACCCCCACAGAGGTCAATTGGCTTGTCCAAGGTCAGCCATCCCGTCAATACCAAATCCAAGCCAAAAAGTCAAATTTTCTGACGCCAGTCTGATATTCTTTTTATGCTTCTTTCTTTTCGCTTTGAAACACATACTTTTTATTTCTTTCTAACCTCTATTTTCCAAACCACCTTATTCTTCACTGAAACTTAAACTCAACAGGTATTGAATGTCTTCTATGCACAAAGCTCTGGGTTAGGGGACTCAGTCTCTTCCTGCAGGGATCACACAATCTGATTAGGGACAGGAGGTTGGGAGAGGAGAAGAAGACAGGCACCAGCAAACTAACACTCAGAACTGGTTCGGTCCAGGTGAGTTGCCGAGGTGTGGTGAGGGGCACAGGCGAGAGATTTGCTCCATGTCAGAATGTGGGTATGGCTTTTGCCCTCCACAGGTGTCGCTAAAGACAAAAATCAATCCATCTTCAACACTGGCCCAGAGTAATGCGAAGGACCAGGGCCGGGGACCTGGGCCTTTGACCATTTATTTCCCGAAGCCAGCACCTGGGATGGGAAATTCTGATAAATTCGGAACCAGCGCCATCTGGTGGTCATATTAGATAGAGCCAGGGAGCATCTCTCCATGAAATTTTCCAAGAGCTTCTGAGGATGGCTTCTGTCTCAAAAGTGGGTTGCCAGTATAAAATGACCCCATTGAAGTAAAATTTTAAAGTCTGATAGAGGTGCAGATAAATATATAATGATACATCCAGAAGGAGGCTCACCAAAAACAGTGATAAACTAGAAGTAGTGTCTCTGAGTGATTTGTATTTTGTTCTATGTACTTCTTTTTATCACATGATTTTTTAAAACAATGAACATAGATCTTTTTAACCAATGAAAATGATAAAATTATATTCATTTTGGAGGGAAAAAAATAAGTGCAGAGATTGAAGGTGTCTCGACCCAGAATAAATCATTGGGTTAGTCCTGTGTGCTGGCTAACTTTTTAACAGGAATAAAACTGGGTCAAATGGAAACTACAGAGTCGCCTTGAAGTGGGAAAGCAGAGAAGAGATGTCACACAGGGCAAGAATAACAGCCGGACCAGTAAATAAACCCTTTATACTTATGTAGCTCCAAGTAATCTAAAAAGTACTTTAATGATCCTTTAACATGCAAAATGCTCACCTGGCTTCATGGCTTGAAGTGGCTCCACAAAGCTCTGTTTTTATCTCTGTTTGAGCCCTGCCTAAGCTACATTATAATTTATTGTGATCATAGTAAATAACACTAAAACTGATTGGACATTATGTTGTCAGGCATGGGGCCAAGCATCCTACATGCATTACTACATTTAATCCTCACAAGAACCCCATGAGGTGAACAATGGATGCTCCTCAGTGAATAGATGACGTAACTGAAGCTCAGGGAACTGATCTGTCACCTGCTAACTCACGAGACCCATGACACCAAATGCTATATTTACTTGGCTTTACATGCCCAGTGCCTATGTGGTGGTGCCTGGGTGGGTGGATGGCTGAATCTATGCATGGCGTGTTGTGAAAAGTACAGAACTAGGAAGAAAAAAAACTTCCATTGAAATGAACCTTTATTGAGCACCTACAATGTACTAGGCAGGCTGGTAAGTGCTGAGAGTAAAAAGATGTGTAAGACCAAATCCCCTGGTGCTCCAATCAGTGAAACAGAGTCCCTAGAAGAGGGTCACTTTTGTGCAGAAGGATCAGAATTCTATTTTTATCATTATCATCATCATTATTATTCAGTTAGAATCTCAATAGAAAACAGAGGTAACGCTCAATTTGGCATACTTTGAAGAGTTTGTTACTAATCCCAAAAGTGCGGGAAGGTGACTCTCAAACTTCAGCACGCATCAGAATCGTGCTCTTTCAGAGGACTAGTTAAAATGCAGCTTGTAGAAAATGTAGAAATACATCTTATTTCTAGTTCATAAGGATGGGGATGTGGTCCCCAAATTTGCATTCTGAGTAAACTCCCAGGTGACGCTGACACAGCTGGTGCATGGGACCCACCGCGAGGGGGAGAGCATTCACCTGGGGCAGGCAGCCGTGGAGGGGCCCCAACCTGCAGGGACAAGGAGAAGGAAGGCTGCCAGAGCTTGGAAAGAGGGAGTCTTGTAGAGAAGGCTGCCTTGAAAGGGGCTGAGGCTCCTTTCAGGAAGGGGGCTGGGAAGAAACACCACAGCCTCCCTCCTCCCTCCTAATAGATCTAACCCAGCCGGAGCTGATGAGGTTCAAATGGCTCCATCTCCCAGAGGCAGCAGATCTGGGGGGCAGATGGAAGATATTTGGACACACATGCTGAGTTTAAAGTGTCAGAGACATCCAAGAGGAAATGTTGAGCAGGAAACCAAGTGAAGGCTGGAGCTCAGAGAGGAAATCCCAAAAACCAGGAAGGCAGCCTGTCACATCTGCACTGCTGGGGGGTCCAACTGAGCTGCCCAGAGATTCAGAGGTGGATCCAAGGAGAGGAGAGACCCTAAGTCAGGCTCACAGAACTCCAGGAGACTGGCCAAAGAAGCCCTCGGGAGGTCAGGGCAAGCAGAGAGAGGACTCGAGATGAGGATGAGGCCAGAAGAGAAAACTCAAGTGCAAAAACAGGGCAGGGTGGGGATGGGGGTGGGGAGGTAGATAACGTGATACAGCCCCTGAAGCACTGATGTCAAGAGGAAGAAAGAAACTGCTACATCAGAAAACAAATGTGGTTCAACACAGCACCAGCTCCCAGGGAAGCTCCATCCCCACGGCCAGGCAGCCTGACTCACTCGACAGACAGCTCCCTCTGGACCTGACGCCCCCTCTCTTCATGCCTTTGATTTCACAAGTCCCCTTCCCACTCCAGTTCCGCACAGCTTCATCACGAATCTCTGTTTGCCAACCGCTAACTATGAATTGTTCTATGACGTGATGTTTTTAAATCTGGGAAACTTTGGAGAACATTGTAAGAACCCCTGAGAAAATTGGGATCATCAGAGGGGAGACCCCTCCCCTGCAATATTAGTTTTTCATAAGCTTTCTGATGCCTCAGATTTTACCATTAAAGATTCATTCCTTTGGCTTAAGGCTTTAATTCTCTATTAAATGTAAATCTTACTTGCAAGCCAGTAGTGTTTGGGGAATGAGGTCATACATTAAGTCTTATCTATCACTGACACCTCAATGAGAGTGAGTTGACAGTCATTTCAAGAGTCAGGTTTAATAGGGAAGAAGGGAGATAAATGTAAAGGTACTGGGGAATTTAGCAGCAGAGGGAGAGACATTCAAGGAGATAGCATCGGAAACTAACATTTATTGAGGCATTATGCTAATAAGAAAAAGAAAAATAGCTACCTTTTACTGGCTGCTTAAATGTGTCAGGTTCCATGCTGTGCTTTTTACATATGGGGGATAATTTACTGTGATATCTGTTTGTGTTTTGTTCTTGTCTCGGAAGGATGCCAGCTCGGTGCTTTGTGGCCATCTAGAGGGGTGGGGTAGGGAGGGTGGGAGGGAGACGCAAGAGGGAGGAGATATGGGGTATATGTATACATATAGCTGATTCACTTTGTTATACAGTAGAAACTAACACAACACTGTAAAGCAACTATACTCCAATAAAGATGTTAAAAAAAAAAAAAAAAAAAAGATCAAGGGGGAGTTTCCTTGCTTCATCTTAAGAACAAGTTACCAAGCCTTGGTGTTCTGGGACTGTGCTCCTTCATGTCCCATCAGTTAGGGTGACTTTATACAATAAAATATCCAAATAAAAGTGGCTTAAACAATGGGCAAAAGATCTCATTTCACATAGCAAAAAGTCTGGAGGTAGGAGGGTCCAGGGGAGTGATGTCATCGGGGACCCAGCTTTCTTCTTCCTTCAATTTTGTCATGCTCAGTGGTTGCCTTGATCCTTGAGCTTGCCCCTTGATGGTCACAAGATGGAAGCTGTCATTTCAATCATCTTGACATGAAGCCAAAGAAGAGGGGGATTCCTCCTCTGCGCATCTTTTATAATTGAAGTCTAAGTCCCCTCCCAACTCACTGCTCTAACATCTTTTAAGATATGACCATCATGCTCTTGGTTCAAGATGGCACCACCTACATTCCAGGCAGCAGGATGGGAAAAGGGAAAAAGAAGAAGGGAAAAATGGCAAGTATGAAGTGTCTCTTAAAGAAGGCTCTCAGAAGTTTCTACCCACCCTTTCTTCCTAGATCCTTTTGGCCAGAACTTAGTTGTACAGCTGCCCCCAGCTACAAGGCAGGCTGGTAAATGTCGGCCTTACTCTGACATCTACTTGTACAGCTAAAAATTCCTTCAGCATGAAAGAAGGAGAAAGTGTATAGTGGAGACAATTATCATCTCAGCCAAAGGGCGAAAAATATAAATTATGAGACATCCAGAAGGCAACCTCACCCTAGTTTTGTTTAGGAGGTGGAAGCTCATTGACAGCATAGAAATATAGGCTGATAGGGTGGGGATTGGTGGTGAGGAGGTAGATTAAGCATTACCTTCTCCATAACAGGAGGGTTATGGAGGTTTGAGGTTCTCACGAGTGATAGAACTAGTATCCTGTTTGAATACAGATCCCTGTGGGATACCAGGGAGGTTGGACAAGGTGCTGAGACTTTGAAAGCACAGGAAGAAAACTCTGGTCAAACCTCTGGCTAGAAGAAATTATAGCAGTGACGTGGTCCTTGGAGAAGACAAAGGCTGAGGGACAAAGTGGTATAAGAGCATGGGGCAGAAAGAGCATCAGTAACTCTAGCGGCACCTCAGGATTGAGGTGAAAGCCCCTCCCTCATTTTAAGTCCCAACATATTCCCTATACTTTGTATATCCGTGGGGATTGGCAGGGAATGCCCCTAAACATGCCTATGATTAAATGTCTCAACACTCTAGCTTGGATCCTGCCTAGAGACAATCAAGCATAGAGGGTAGCGAGATTGTCTTAGGCAAGACTTGTAGTTGGAAGTGATGGAAATAAAACTGGAGTAAGCAAAATAACAATGATAACGACGAATTTGTTGGTTTACAACTCTACGGGGTCCACATGTCATTGGGCTTCATTTATGGCTTGGTGCAGGCTGTCTTTTCCCAAGTCTCAGGTCTCATCTCCTCTGTGTTGGCTCCATCCTTAGGTGGGCCATCTCCATGTGATGACAAGATGGCGGCCAGCAACTCCAGGCTTATATTGTACTAGATCGGTAGCCCCAGAAGCAATGAGCACATCTTTTCTCCAGTAGTTCCATCAGAAGTGCCAATATTGCTCTCTGTGGCCTGAATGAAGTCATGTGTCCATCCCTGAACCAGTCACAGAAGGCAGGAAGGTGGAAGACGATGATCTGAGTCACGTCACCACCTCTGGACTGAAAGTAGGGGAAGGTGACTCTCCAAGAGGAAATCAGGGTGATTTCACTGGAGAAGGGGGAATGGATGTGGGCAGACAGCAGCAACAGATATTCACGGCAGGGAACAGAGCAAGTCAACCCCAAATGTACACACACACATGCATATGTGCACACATGTGCACGAACACACACACACACATGCATATGTGCACACATGTGCACGAACACACACACACACACTCACTCATGAGCTGCAAAGATCAGCAAATCGGGCTCCAACCAGTTCTGGACCCAGTGAGGTAGAGTAATATGAGTGCCAAGAGCCAGTCTATACAACTCACTCTCAGAAGTCCCTCTCCTGGACTTCCCAGGTGGCACAGTGGTTAAGAATCCGCCTGCCAATGCGGGGAACACAGGTTCGAGCCCTGGTCTGGGAAGATCCCACATGCCGCGGAGCAACTAAGCCCGTGCGCCACAACTACTGAGCCTGCGCTCTAGAGCTCATGTGCCACAGCTACTGAAGTCCACGTGCCTAGAGCCCGTGCTCCGCAACAAGAGAAGCCACTGCAATGAGAAGTCCGCGCAACCCAACGAAGACCCAATGCAGCCAAAAGTTAAAAAAAAAAAAAAAAAAGCCCCTTTCCTGTCCCTTCTGCAGTAGAGAAAGGGACCAACAGGCAACAGGAATGTACACCTGTTGAACACCCTGCTCACTTTCACCTTAACAGTTGGCATAAGACAGACTCTCTAGAAAACAGAACACAGCGACAGCCATTCCCTTTCCCAGCCCAAGAGCTTTCAAACTGGTGGTTTGGGCATATTCTAAACGTGCGATCATCAAGGGATAATAGAAATGTGCCTGGATGGTGATGCATTCACGCTCGATTGTGTGGCAGGAGAGGTCCCCTTAGCTCTGAATCATCTGCCATCTTGGAAATGACAGTAACAAGACTTAAGCTGCCAGATTGCTTATATAACCTGCATATTCACGTAGAAGAAACAGTGATGCTTCGCAAATCAGTCAAGTGGCATCATGGAAGGCATGTGACATATCCATGTCATATTTCCCAAATAAACAGATTTTACACGGTGACATCAAAGTACAGACACTCTGTCTTCACAGACGGTCTCTGAACTCAGGGCCCAGATGCCACTCTGCTGTAGGACGAGTCTGGGGATACCTTGTAGTTTTTGACCCTCTCTCTATGGACTCTCCAAAGATTCAATCTATGCTTCTCCCCATATTCCTGGTGCCTGGGATGCCCAGAACCAAAAAGCCAGATTTTCACACCAAGGTGGAATTTTCAGACCCCAGGTTCTTGGAAGAGGTGGACATTGACCAAACCGACAAGTTTGAATAATATCATTCATTAGGCTAAAGCAAAACAAACAGTCCATCTCTCACTTTCTTGTGTTCTTTGCTGAGCGTGGAGAGTTGAATTAGATTAAGTCAAAATGCACAGATGATTCAACTCCACAGCAAAGGGTTTGGGCTATTCAGACGTTGTATCTGTTGCTGGGACTATATTTCTTTGACCTCACTCCTCTTCAAGCTCCAAGCCTGATGGGTCCAGGCTTTATAAGGACTGTAAAAACTTCATCTTTTCACACGCTTGTTGGATAGAGAAAGGGGTGCAGATATAACCATTGAGCTGGTAACTGTGGATAAACCTAGGCACGCCCAAGAGAAACCATCCAGTGGAATGCCATCTGCGTGTCTGGCCATGGGGAAAACACAACCTGTGAAATAAATCATAAGAAGTCTTCCAGAGAGCAAACAGGCCTCACCACGCTCTATCTACCTCTTCAACCACTGCCCATGACATACTTTCTGCTCCAGAAACACCAAACCACTTTCTACATATCCACACATCTTTTTATTTCTCTTCATTTATTTTATCACACAGTCTTATCTCCCTAAAAGCAATTCACACTAATATTATGACCAAGGTGCACCTCCTCCAGGATCCTTTGGGTTAAATTGGGAAAAACTTTTTTTAATCATGGAACTTATATGCTATAAGTTCGCTATATGCTATAACCACGCTATATTACAAATATGTGCTTATGGATTGACCTGCTCTGATGTTTGAGCTATCTGAGCCCAAAGGCTGCATCTTGGTAATTCACTTCTGCATCCCTAACACAGAACGTGGTGCATGAAAAATGCTGGAACTTGGCTAATTGTCCAAACTTTCCTCCTTCTAGGATTTTAGCTAGCTGGTACTATTACCCCTAAATTGGATTTGCCTCTTGGTGGGTGTGGAGCCAAAATACACAACCAAGCCAAAGAGCAGGAGAAGGAAGGCTTATTACTTGCAGCAAGTAAGGAGAACACCAGAAATATTTCCCAAAGCAGCATCTCCCCGAACAACAAAATTAGGGAAGTTTTAATCCAAGAGTGCATGCATAGTTATGAAGGGGCTTGAGCAGACGACAATTCAGCATAGAACTGGAGCAAAGGTTGACAGAGTCCGAGCTCTAGTTGATTAAAGTCACGAGGGTCAGCAAAGGTCAGCATCATCTTTCCTTAGGTTCCGGTGAATCTGGTGGTCGAGTGCTCGAGGGGGATGGGGTCCTGCAAAACAGCTCAAGAATGTGCTTCAGGCTGATCTTTACCTTTGAAACAGGACTGGGAGGCTTTACAACTGATATATTGTCCCCATATGGTTACGTTATCTCCCTGGCCAGGTAATAGCTGTTTGTTCTTACATTCTTTTGTTCCCTTAAAATCCTATTGAGGCCTATCCTTCTGCAAGGGCAAGCACTAGGCCCAGGCTCAGACACAAAATGGCTTAGGCCTAACATGGCTTCTCTTATGTCAAGAAAGCCAGGCCTTGTTCTCTTTCTCCAGGGACCCCCTACTCTGTCTGTACCAGACACTAAGGCCAGTACCAGACACTAAGTACCAAACACTAAGGCCACATGACAATCTAAGTAGAGTATCTTCTTTATCCCTGGCTGAGCAGGGGGCTATTGACCTCAAATTCTGATTAACTGTGTTGGTGAGCGTGGCCTTAGGCTTACAGCCAAACCTGGCTTTCCTTCCATCTCTATATGTAAACCTTGAAAAGCAAGGATGAAGGAGTTGCTGAGAAAAAAGAGATGTATCACCATCATCACCAGTAGAAAAACTGATGCCAATAAATGATGAAACTGGTCAATGTTTGACTTTTTCTAGAAAGACTGTAAGTTGGTTTTCTTGTTTTTAATGACAAAACCCATAGAATCCTCCTACACTGTTAATGGGAATGTAAGTTGGTGCAGCCACTGTGGAAAACAGTATGGAGGGTCCTCAGAAACTAAAAACAGAACTACCTTATGATCTAATAATTCTGCTTCTGGGCATATATCTGAACAAAACTATAATTCAAAAAGATACATGCTGCTATGTTCATAGCAGCACTATTCACAACAGCCAAGATATGGAAACAACCTAAATGTCCATCAACAGATGAATGGATAAAGAAGATGTGGTACCTATATACAGTGGAATACTACTCAGCCATGAAAAAGAACAAAATAATGCTATTTGCAGCAACATGGATGCAACTAGAGATTATCACAGTAAGTGAAGTAAGTCAGAAAGAGAAAGACAAATACCATATGGTATCACTTACATGTGGAATCTAAAATATGACACAAATTAACCTATTTATGAAACAGAAATAGAATCACAGACACAGAGAACAGATTGGTGGTAGCCAAGGGGGAGGGGGTTGGGGGAGGGGTGAGGTGGGAGCTTGGGGTCAGCAGGTGTAAGCTTTTATGTATAGAATGGATAAACAACAAGTTTATCCTGCTGTAGAGCACAGAATATTCAATATTCGATGATAAACCATAATGGAAAAGAACACACACAAAAAAGAATGTATATATATGTATAACGGGAAAAAAAGTGACAAAACCCATAATGATAACAAAATGTACTATGAAGAAACAGGCTTCATCAAAAATGGAGTGCAGTTGTTTCCTGAGTCTGGTGGACAAGACTGCATGGGAGGGTCAGAGAGAGGCTTTGGTGCTTTATAGCATCTCCCCAGTGTTGTCCTCGCAAATACAAACCAGTTCATGGCCGGGGGAGGTCCCTCTGGCAGCTGTCCTGCTCCAGTCCACCCAAAGGCAAAGCTTCATATAAAGGGGTGGATTGCTAGGCTGAGGATGTCCCCATCCGCCTTAGGGTTTATAGGCGACATCCGAAACTGGTATAAAGAGGAGGACAGAGCAATGCCATTTAGTGGATCCATCAGACAAATTCAACAATATCTGTTAAAAATGATCTAAGTGCATCTCCTTCCAAAAGTCTACAAGGAGACATTGCTGAGAAAAAGAAATACGAAGGACTCTTACATATAAGAAAAGTGCTGACTTTCTCACGAAGGAGAAATGTCACTTAAAACTACAATGAGGGGCTTCCCTGGTGGCGCAGTGGTTGAGAGTCTGCCTGCTAATGCAGGGGACACGGGTTCGAGCCCTGGTCTGGGAAGATCCCACATGCCGCGGAGCAACTGGGCCCGTGAGCCACAATTACTGAGCCTGCACGTCTGGAGCCTGTGCTCCGCAACAAGAGAGGCCGCGATAACGTGAGGCCCGCGCACCGCGATGAAGAGTGGACCCCACTTGCCGCCAACTAGAGAAAGCCCTCGCACAGAAACGAAGACCCAACACAGCCTTAAAAATAAATAAATAAATAAATAAAAATTAAAAAAAAAAAAAACTACAATGAGATGCCATTTTCACTTTATCAGGGTGGCAAGAATTATAAAGTTTGATCATACATTGCATGAGGGAAAAAGCTCTTTCATATATTATTGATGGAAGAATAAATTGGTATAATCTCTATGATGAGAAATTTGTCAATATCTATCAAAATTACAAAAGCCCATAGCCTTTACCCAGTAAATTTGCTTCTAGAAATTTACTCTATAGATATAGCTGCATAGGAGAAAAATGTTGTATGTACATGGTTATTCATTGCAGCATTGTTAATAAAGACAAAAGAATGGAAGGGACATGCATTTATATCAAAAGGGGTCTATTTAAATAATTTATGGTGTATCTATACAGTGCACTATTATATAGCAGGGGAAAAAATTAAGTTTAATTTTATGTACTGATATGGAAGCTTTTCAGTATATATTACAGTGGTGGGGAAAAAAAGGAAATTGCAGAAGAAAATCTACATTATGATACCAGTATGTAAAAACGTATGTGTGTATTTATGCAAATACAGAGGAAAAGGTCTGGTTACCAGGAGTGTGACGGTATTTCTTGAAGGCAAGTTATTCAAATGAATATGATTATGACACGGGTGTTCCCTCTGGGTATTGATGTTAGAAAATTGCCCTTGGTAAATATTCCTACAGTCACAGACATTTTTGAAGCTGGAAGAGTTCTTAGAAATTATCAAGCCCAACCCTCTTACTCTACAGATGAGTGAACTGAGGCCCAGGTTGTTGACTGCAAAGGCTGGATAGGAACCCAGGTCTTTTCCAACACGAAAAAGGCACCCACCAAAAAGGTTCCAGTCTTCATTTAAAACTTACCTTTATTACAACTGCTACATTTTCTTGGAAGCCTTCCCACCTGCTCCAACCACACCTCAGCCCCAAGGAAACACTTCCCTGTGCTAAACAGAGGTGAGAGAAGGAAGTTGATCTCACAAAGGGGAAGGCTGCTTGGGAAATCAAGTGTGGTCTTTCTAATAGCAGAGGGTGATGCAACATCAGTTTAATTCCTATTCATTTGTGGTGCTTATTAGAGTGTCTGAAAATATAAGCTGAGTAATTGGAGCGTTAGAATTGATTAATTGAAGTAGGCTTTTGGTGTAAATACACCTGGAGAGATTTTTCCAGGTGGGATTCTCTACTAAAGATTTGGAGAAATTCAGACCTCTGAACATGGAAATAAGAATGGTGTGGTGGTTTTAAAACATGGCTGCAAATTTTTTTATGTTCCTGCCACAAGGGTTGGGGTCCGTGTCCCCTCCCCTTGAATCCGCATGAGCTCATGACTGCCTCAACTTATAAAGTATGGCAGAAGGGCTGCCATGTGACTTCCAAGACCAGGTCATCCAAAGCCATGCATCTTCCACCTGGCAGCTTCTACTTGCTCTTGGAGCCATGAGTCACTGTGAAAGAAGTCTGACCACCCTGAGGCCGCCATGTTGAAAGGAAACCCAAGCCACTGGGAAAGACCACTTACAGGTACCCCAGTTGACAGTCCCAGCCAAGCCCAAATGGTAGACCTGCGAGTGAAGAAGCCTTCAGATAATTCCAGGTCCCACCCATTCATCACCAGCTCTTCAAACCTTCCCAACTGAGGGCCCAGGCAAGGTAGCCCCAATATTTCCTGCCCAAAGTCCTGACCCTCAGAATCTGTCAATGTAATACAATAGTTGTTTTAAGCCACTAAATTTGGGGTGGTTTGTTATCGATATAGATATAGCAATAGGTAACCAGAGCAGATAGATGCCATGACAGTAAAACTGCCCAGTTCCTGTGGCCCTAAGAAACAAGCTGCTCCAGGCACTAGTTTTGACTCCCATGCGGAGATGATTTCTTACCTCCTTAACTGAGCCACACCTTACTTTGCTTGTACCTTTACTTTAGGAACAATAACCCACTGCTGTTCCTATTAGCCTGTCTGTTTCCACCTTGAGACTAGGAGATCCTCAGTCACAGAGCTCTCTCTTCTTCATCTTTAGTAACCCAGTACAGCGCCTGGACCCCAACAGGGGCTCATGACCTGTTCGTTGGATGGATTTCTGCCTTCACCCAGCAAGGACTCTCTTCTGTGGGGCCCAGAAGACAGGGCAAACTAATCATCAGAGCTGAAAATAATGGTAGAGATTAGCTAACTCACCCCTTTCACTTTACCAGGCCCAGAGAGGAGGAGTGGCTGGCCCAGGGAAACACAGCTGGTTAGTGAACTATGCCCAGTGCCCCCTGCGCCCTGCCCCAAACCACCACTGAGGCGAGTCCTCGGAGGAGGCAGGGGGCAGGGTGGTTAAAGGCACGGGCTCCAGACGCACAGCCCTTGTCCAAGATCCTGGCTGGCCACCCTCACTGCTATGTAGCGGTAGCTTCTCCAGAAGGAAGGAAAGCGACTGGACTTTTCACACCCAGCCAGCCCCACCCTCCACTGAAGAATAAATGGCTCTTCTCTGTTTCCAAGGTCTGAATCCTTCCTTTTAGATCTAAATCCCTGTTGGAGGAGGAAAGCAGTAGAATAAGCTTTTTTGCATTGAATGACTTTAAACTACATCAGGGTTTGGAGATGTGGAGAGAGAACAATAGTGAAAGGAGAAAAGGAATCTGAATCCACACGACTGGCCTTAGAGAGGCCAATAGACTAGGGCAGTTGTTCTCAGCAGGGGGCCTGTGCCCCCAGGGGACATTTGACCAAGTCTCGAGACACTTTTGGTTGTCACAACCAGGGGCTGCAACTGGCACCTCGTAGGCAGAGGCCAGGGATGCTGCCGAACACCCTACAATGCAGAGGACAGCCCCCCACAATAACGAAATATCCCATCCAAAATGTCAATAGTGCCAAGGTTGGGAAGCCCTGGGCCAGGGAAAGGACAGCTGTGAGGGGCCCCCTTTGAGTACCCAGGAGCAGAGGCCGGGGCCCGGGATGGCTCACAGGGAAGCCTACTCAAGCTTGCGGTGGGCCTTCACTCTGCCGGCGCTTCAAGACCTTCTCCACCAGCTGGCTGGTCCCCAAGTGAGGGTGTTCCCCAGCAATGCCCCCAGGGCACCAACAAGTTCCAGGAGACAGAAGTGGGGACAGGAGTCGGGACAGGAGTCGGGACAGGAGTCGGGACAGGAGTCGGGACAGGAGTCGTGGGGACAGACCAGGACATATCAGTGCACTCTGAACTGGAACACGGGCCTCTCTATTACAGCGTCTGAGCAGAGTTCTCTGAGCAAGGTCTGTGGCGAGAGAGGTGGTAGAAGATAGTGTAACCGGCTGGGACTAAGCCCATGTCTCCAAAAGCATTAAAGCAGAAGTGACTCAGACCACCCGCTAATGACTGTGATTATTTGGCTGCCTATGAGACAGTTTAAGAGATGATTTGTGAATTTAATTTTTAACTAAGGCAGAAGCCCTTGGGGGCCTCTGGAGTTCAAGCATGAAAAAGGAAAATCTACTGCTGGAAGGAGAGGGCTCGGAGGGCCCCCCTCCAGCCTGGAGGAGGTATCTTCCTACCCGTCCGGTGGCCCAGCAGCTGGCAAGGGAGCCCAAGTATGAGGTCACTAATCCACACTGGGATCAGGGGTCAGGGCTGGACAACTCAACAAAACTGTGCACTTTGGTGTTCTAGAAATTTCTTTAGATAAAACAGTAAAAATAAGGAAAGCATCCAAGTTTTCTACCTCTTTCTTAAGTTCTAATCTTAAAAGTGAGCTACACTGCTCACTTCACTAACACCGAACCCAGCACTCGAATTCCTGGGATCTAGCCTCCTCTCCCCCACTGATGTCCAAGTGATCTTGAATTCTCAATTAATCTTGCTGAGTTTGGATTCTCTATGTGGGACTAATAGTGCCACCCTTGGTTATCTCGCAGGGCCATTTGCAGCCTCCATCCCAGGGGAGGTGAAAGCATTGTACAATAAGTACTCTCTGGCAGGTCCACCCCGCTCATCTGGTTCTCCCTGAGGGCTGGCAAAAGCACCCTTTTACTTCTCAAGGGCGCTAGGGCAAAAAAAAAAAAAAACATGCCCATCCTGAGACAAAGTCACAACCCTGGCCAAAAAAAGAAATGCAGACAACATTCTCCCTCAGGGTGAACTCCACTGAGATTCCATAGATGTGGGTTCAAGTCCTAAGTCCACCACAGACAGTTTTTTTTTTTTTTAACTTATTCTGGCAAAAAAATAACATTAAATTTACCATTTTAACCATTTTTAAGTGTCCAGTTGAATAGTGTTAAGTATAGTCATATTGTTGTGCAATAGATTGCTAGAACTTTTACATCTCTTTAAATTAAATTAAATTAATTTATTTACTTGGCTGCGTCGGGTCTTAGTTGTGGCACGTGGGATCCTCATTGTGGCACGCAGGATCTTTTGTTGCAGCGTGCGGGCTCTTCACTGCGGCGCACAGGCTCTCTAGTTGTGGTTCGTGGGCTCAGTAGTTGCACCATGCCGGCTTAGTTGTCCCGAAGCATGTGGGATCTTAGTTCCCCAACCAGGGATCAAACCCACATCCCCTGCATTGGAAGGTGGATTCTTAACCCCTGGACCACCAGGGAAGTCTCTAGAACTTTTACAACTTACAAAGCTGAAACTCTGTACCCACTAAACATTAATTCCTCCTTCCCCTGCTCTTGGCACCTCCCTCTCCATTTCCTGTTCCTATAAGTCTGACTACTTTAGATACTTCATGTGAGTGGAATCATATAGTCTTTGTCCTTTTGTGGTTGGCTTATTTCACTGAGCATAATGTCCTCCAGCTTAGTCCATGTTATAGCAAGTATCAGAATTTCCTTCTTTTTTTAAGGCTGAATATTCTTTTGCATGTATGTACCACGTTTTCTTTATCTATTCATTTATTGATGGAACATCTGAGTTGGTTCCACTTCTTTGCTATTGCCACTCTTGCTGCAATGAATATGGGTATGCAAATATCTCTTCAAGATCTTGTGCTTTTTTTCATTTTGGTGTTTTATTTATGTTAAGTTTGTTTTTCATGCTATGTTATTCGTTTTATTTTTTCCAGCTTTATTGAGGTGTAATTAACAAATAAAATTGTATATATTTAGGGTGTACATGATGATTTAATATACATATACATTGTGAAATGATAACCACCATCAAGTTAATTAACACATCCTTCACCTCACATAGTTGCCATTTTTTTGTGAACACTTAAGATCTACTCTCTTAGCAAATTTAAAGTACACAATACAGTATGATTAACTATAGCCACCATGCTATACATCATTCATCTTCCAGCTGGAAGTTTGTACCCTTTGACCAACATTTCTTCATTTCCCCCACATCCAGTCCCTGGAAACCACCATCTCCTCTCTGGTTCTATGAGTTTGACTTTTTTAGATTCCAAGAAAATGTGCTAAATATATACAATGGAATAAAAAAGAAGGAAATCTTGCCATTTGTAACAACACGGATGAACTTGGAGGACATTATGTTACGTGAAATAACCCAGACACCGAGAAGCAAATACAGTATGATCTTGCTTATACATGGAAGCTAAAAAAGTCAAGATCCTGCTTTGAATTTTGGGTAGTATGTATCCAGAAGTGGGATTGCTGGATCATGTGGTAATCCTTTTTTTTTAATTTTTTGAGGCAACTCCATCCTGTTTTCTATAGTGGCTGCACTATTTTACATTCCCACCAACAGTGCACAAAGTTTCCAATTTCTCTGTGTCCTTGACCATACTTGTTATTTTCTCTTCTTTTGAAAGTGGCCATCCTATTGTGTGTGAGGTCTCTACAGACAGTTTTGAGAAATTCAGTGTCCCTCTCTGGGTCAGGACAAGGGAAACCAGCTGAATTCGTTTAGAAGATCTTTCATATTGCTCTCAGCTCTGAAAATCTCAGTTAACAAATCAGTCTTGGGGTGAGGATCAAATAACATCATGGACATGAAAAAATAATCTTTGTCAGTTGAGAAGGGCTATACAGCTCTCAAAGAGCAGATCATGTAAAAGTAAGAGAGCAGACTCGACAGTCAGACTATCCTAGGTTCCATACTGAGATATGCTGACCACAAGCCTTGTGACATTGTCAGTTTCTCTACCAGTAAGATGCAGGTGATGATCCCCCCATACCGCCCGTCAGAGGGCTGATGAGAAGACCAGACCAAATCACAGGAGACAACAGACTTGAGAAATCAGCAGGATGCTGTTCCTGGCTAAGAATGAGAACGGAAACTATTTGTTCCATTAACAAATGAGGCACATAGACTTGTACACTTTAAATGGGTTGATTATACAGCCTGGGACTTATATCTCAATAAACTATTTCTTAATGAGGAACACAGAGGCCCTCAAATAAGGTGCCGATACTTACAATTAAGGTAGACACAGAATCACAGAAATGACACAAGCTTTGGGGTCAGACAAACCTGGACACATTTGAATCTCAACTCAGCCTCCTGGTTACTATGAGATTTTAACTCTCTCTGAACTTTGTATGGTTTATTCAGCTGGAACACAAAGATTTTTTAAAAATTACTTTTCAAGATTGTTCTGTCACATATAATGTTTCTACCTGCCATGTACCAGGTGCTCAATAAATGATAACTATTATTTCTGTGTTGCTATCCCTTCCTAAGAAACCTGGCCTTCCTGAAGGTACTAGTATAGCCCAAGGGCCTCCGAACACAGGAGGAAAACGTGTGAAAAAAGGGGAGAAGACAGGGTTTTGTATTCACAAATACTCCTTTCCCAGAAACAAGCCATTTATCAAAGTACCAGCTTCTCGTTTACTGTCAAAACACAAAGGCTAATTACATTTGAAGAACAATGGCCTACAAGAGCAAAAGAGGCAGGGCCTCTTCAATTAATGGAGAGAGGAAGGGGGGGTCTCTAGCACACAATATTTTGGACATCGGATTGCAACGGTTTAATTAGCTATTGCTATGGACTTTGGATCATCTGTTGTTCTAGAAGCCATTAGTCATCTGTAGCTTTTAAGCATATCATTTAGATTCCTTCATTCAACAAATGTTTTCTGAACACCCGATACACGCCAAGCACTGGGCTCAACACTGAGGATACAGCACGGTCTAGTGGAAGATAGACGGCTTAGCCCACTAATGGGCATCTCAAACTAATTCTAACAGAGCTCCAGTTTTATCCAACCCCATGCCCCTCCCTCATCATCCACCTTTCCAGAAAAGGCCTCTGCATCTTTCCAGTTGTTCATGTCAACAACCATGGAGTCATCCGTGAGTCTCTCTTTCTACGACACCTTACATCCATGATATCAACAAGTTCTGTTGGTTCTCTTGCCAAAAGCGCTCTTGATTCCATCCACTCCTCTGCCGACGCACGGCCATTACCGCCAGCCCGAGGCTCAGCAAAGGTCTCTCTTAAAAAAGTGGGATTTTTTTTTTCTGTGTCTCTACCTGCTTCCCATTGCAGTCCACACAACATCCAGGGTGATCTTTTAAAATGGTGAATCATGTTATGCCATGGCTCTGCTTTCAACACTTCACAGTCTGCCCAAGGCTCTTAGATGGGAATCCAGAATTCCTGAGCTGACCTATAGGTTTCCACAGGCTCTGTCCCCACCCACCCCTGTAACCTCAATCCAGACTGCACTCCGGATTGCTGACTAAGCTCTAGGCCCATCAAGCCCTTTCTTGCCTCTGAGTCTTTGCCCTGCTGTTCCCCTTGCTCTGCTCTTTCCGTCTATGCACAAGCCTAGTCCCTTCCCAACTTTCAGTTGAAATAGTACTTCCTCAAAGAGGTTTTTCCGGACTTTGCTGTCTAAGTGACTTCTTCCAGTTATTCTAGCTCATCACCTTATTTGTTTCTTGCACAGCATTCGCTCCGTGATAACCATCTTGCGCATTTGTTGGTTCACTGGACATCATTTTCCCACTAGTCAATGGGTACTCTGATGGAAGGGACTTTTTTCTATCTTGTTCACAGATAGACCTGTTTTGCCCAGTGGAAGGTAAGCAGATGTGACACACATCATATCCAGGCCGGAGCTACAAGGACACTCCTGTGGTTCGGTTCTCCCCCTCTGGAGCTTCCATCACTCAGCATGAGAGCGGCACGCCCCTGATGTTGGTTGTTCCTCGAGAAGACATGTGGAACAGGGCCAGCCCAGCCCAGCCCAGGAGAGCCATGGGCCACCTGCAGCTCTGAGGGAATATAAGCTAGAAACTTACACCTCTGGGACTGGGGGTTGTTTGTTGCTGCAGGAAAAGCTATCACATTTCCAAAGTCTCAATGACCTCCAGCAAGAGACTTACTCTCTCTGGTTCCTAATTTCCTCATTGGTGAAGTTGCACTAGATAATTCCATACTCCTTCCTACTTAAAAACTGTGAATGGACTTGAGGACACGGGGAGGGGGAAGGGTAAGCTGGGACGAAGTGACGGAGTGGCATGGACATAGATACACTACCAAATGTAAGATAGATAGCTAGTGGGAAGCAGCTGCATAGCACAGGGAGATCAGCTCGGTGCTTTGTGACCACCTAGAGGGGTGGGATAGGGAGGGTGGGAGGGAGACGCAAGAGGGAGGGGATATGGGGATATATGTATATGTATAGCTGATTCACTTTGTTATAAAGTAGAAACTAACACACCGTTGTAAAGCAATTATACTCCAATAAAGATGTTAAAAAAAAAAAAAGAATAAAGCTACTACAAACATTCAAAAAAAAAAACTGTGGGGTTTTTGGTTAAGATTTTTTCACTTCTCTAAATTATAGTATTGTTTGGGGGTTCAATCATTTTTTTCCTTTCCAACTGTACAAGTTAATTAGGCAACTTCAACTTACAAAACTCCAGACAGGCAGTTAATGATGCCAAACTAGCTAGCACAAAACCAGAGTGCAAAGGCCTGTGATGGTTTAAGCTGCTGCAGCAGAACTTCTATTCTAAAGACCCTGAGATTTAAAAAAAAAAAATCTATAGAGCACAAACCTGCCACATTCAGCTGCCCCGGTTATTTATACGAGCATTTCCCAATTCAAATTGCATGCTCAAATCAAATTTCCCTAGTTTATGCCTTCTTCAGCAATTACTTAAAGGCAGTTTACCTCTCTCTGGAGGAACATAGCAGAAAGGCCTATAGACAAAATCTCGTTGACTCAGGGGGAGAGAAACGAACTCCAGACCTGGTGCCGCAGAAGTCACTTTGCCCACGGAAGTGAACACCGATGGGCCTCCGGGCTGTTTTTCAGCCTCGCTGATGAGAAAAAAATTCTCTAAGGAGGAGGGGGAGGCCCACGGAAACTGAAGGAGAGGGATAAGCCTGGGGGATGGGGAGAAAGGGACCACCTTCTCTTCACAGAGTTCCTTTTGTGCGGGTAAACAGGTTAACAGCTAAAGCTGTTCCCACTTCAATGTGATTGAGAGAAGTCAAAGCGGGACAGGGAGACCATGATCATTTCTGCACCTGTAAGTTTCTAGGTTCTTGAAAATTCACCCGAAACAAGATGAGCCCTACCAAAAAACTATGCAATGGACAAAATTTATCTTCACTGTACCGTCAACTTGTCCTTAATTCACTTTTCACCATTTGGAAGGATTTTCTCGTCCTCCATCAAAGAAGCATCATTTGTTCATTCATTTACTCCACGGAGGGCTCTCATTGGTTAGGCCTGGGCCACGTGTCCTCAAGCCAATTAGTATGGCCCGGACAATGCAGTGTTCTGATTGGTCAGGTCATGCTTCCATTAATTTATTTTCCTAGTCACTAATTCTATCTTACATTTCCTCCTTCATTCAGTTGTTCAACTTGGTGGATCTTATCTTGGTTTGCCTGCCTGACACCTACCACCTTTTTTTTTAGTAACAGCACTCTGGATTTATTTAGGGAAATAGTTTCCCACTGTTCCCATCATATAGGGTAGGGCATAAGTGCTCTACTCACACCCTCTACTCCATTTCCTCTATGCTAGAGTTAGACACATGACACAGACCTGACCAGTCAGAATATTGGAACGTCTGGGCAGATGGCAATTGGTTTGAGGATGAACATGTGGCCCAGGTTCAAGCAATGAGAATCCTCCCTGGAACTTTTGCTGGAATTATCAGGAGAAATGAAGCGAAATTCTAATAACTTACTGTGAATAAATGAATCAAGACAGGAAGCATCTCACTTTGCTGTGTAGCAGAAACTAACACAACACTGTAAATCAACTATACTCCAATAAAAATTAATTAAAAAAAATCAGGACCATCAGCAGGCAGCATCAACATAGATAAAATATCTCTAATTACAAAAAATATAGTGGAGAGAAGAGTCAGAGCTGTGATGTTAACCTGGAATCTGTCACTTACCAGCTTGGAAGACCTTGGGCAAGTCACCTCCATAAACGTCTCCTTATCTGAAAAATGGAAATGACAATGAGTATTCTCCTGCCTAATAGTCTATGAATATGCCACACCCCCTCTCCCATCCAGGTGGCTGGAAGTAAAGAACTTGCAATGGTGGCGTTGCAAGATGGAAGCGTTCCAGACCCCTGAGTCACTGTTCAAGGAAAAAAGCCAAGGAGAGCCACCAGAACCACATCCAACTGTGATGGGAAAGAGGAACACATCCTTGTTGTATTAAACCAGAAATGTGGGGTTTATTTTACTGCAGCATAGCAGAGCCCAGCCTGACTAATATAATAATCATGGGCTCAGTTATTCACAGATATGTGGCAAGTCCATGATATGAAGCCATTTTGCCAAGATGTGACTTTGAATGATGTGTCCTGATGCAGTCATGGCAACAAAGGAAAGAGATGCTCTTTCTGCTGCCCAGCATCTATTTCCAGGCCATCTCAATGGTTTGTGAGAAAGAGAATATTTGAAATTGGGACTGTTCCTATAGTCCACCCTAAGTGTGTGGGGATTATGAAATAACCTCAGTGTATCACCAGCAAAAGATAAGGACCAAGAATCCAACCACTGAAAGGGACAAATCTGGACAAGCCAGTACGTAACTGACTTACTGAAAAGGAGGCAGGCAGAGGTGAGGCAAATTATGAATCTACAAGGTTCTTAATATCTTAATTGGTAATATCCTCTGCAGTGGAGGAAATACAGGCACAGTGATTGAAATCATGAGCTTTGGAATTAGTTTAATGTAACAAGGATTAAATGCAAAGAGTTAATGGAACAGTGTTTGAATTCCATTTCTGGCCCTTGACTAGTTGAGCAAGTTGCTTTATCTCTCAGCCTGAATTTTCTCATCTGAAATATGAAGATTTAAGAGAGTCCCTACCTCATAGTGTGTTGTAAGGATGAAATTAAATGATCCATATAAAGTGCTTCGTACACAGTAAGAGCTCAATAAATTATCATAATGATATTACTGGCATTGTAAAATAAAGAGTGGACAAAGAGGGATATCTGGAGGAGATGAAGGAATTAAAGGAGAAGGATGATGATTTGGTAGTTGGGGAGGGAGCCAAGGGCTACTAGCAATAAAAAGAAGGGGCAGAAAGGAAATGGCAGGTAGAAGATGACCCTTACACAAGAAGAGGCAGGAAGCCCTCTATGAGGAGGCAAGACTCTGTCTGAAATTCACAGAGGAGGAGAGGAAGTGGGGATGAGAACCTAGAGAGAATGTAACAGAGGGAAAAAAAAGAAAATGAAAATGGGCTCTACGCCAGTGAGCCCCAGAAAGAGAAGAGAAATCCAAGAAGGGGTAAAGAATAGAGACAGAGATGAGGGGGAGAAGTAAAACACAGGACTTCAAGGGAGGAGAGCTAAGCATTCAAAGGAAGTCTTGAAAGATTAAATAAAAACACAAAAATGTAGGAGAAGCACAGCTTAAAGTAGAAATGGGTAATAGAAATATCTTATAAACACAGAACGGGAGAAATTACAATGGTTGCACAGGTCCCTAAATCCCAAAAATGCTCAGGAAGCCAAATATATTTTCATTAACCTCGGCACAAATTCATTTGGCAGCAAAACTGGACTTGAGCGGACATGAGGTTATTTATACCCTTTATCCCACATCCCATTTAGCATGAACATTTGTGTATTTCACTGCAGTCATGAGCTGATCATGAAGTGCTACCACAGGCCCCACTGGGGGCAGGACATTGTGGAATGCACGGTATATGCACCACATTATCTTTCTAGTTTCCAGAGCATTCTGAATTCCAAAACACATATGGCCTCAAGGGTTCCAGGTCAGGGTTTGTGGGCTTGTATTGGGAGACAGAGACTGCATATGAGAAACTTGTTTCTAACAATGAAGCTAATGAAAACTACCATTTCTTGAGTGTTTACAGCACCCTGAACACTGTCTATTCATTATCTCATTTAATCCCACAATATATCAGGTCCCATCTTACCCTGTATTTGTAGGCATGGCACAGGAGGCTTGCAGAAGTGAAGTAATTTGCCACCAGTTTATGCAGAGCTGGCAAAAGGCAGAATTTAGGATTGGAACCCAGCTGTGTCACTTCCGAGCTTGCACACTTAACCACTGGGCTGTGCTGCTTCTCTCATTAACTGTAGGGAAAGAATGGAATTAAGTGTTTCTTGGGCCTTCACCATAAGAACCATTCCCAGACATGATCTTGGGTAAGTTTTATAATAATTCAATAAAGTCATATCATCATTCCCCATCTAAGGAGCTAAGCAACTTGTTCAAAGTCTCACAGTTAACTGATCAGATACCGAATCCATTATTCTCTCCACTGATTGCAGCAATATGGAAAACAAGCTTGTGAGAGTCTTGTTCAACAGAACAGACAGAAGAAAGGTGGGGAACCGCTGCTTTAGAATAAATATTCTCCAGGATGATAGTGGTCATGGTGACAGGGGATGGTTTGGGAGAAGGCTTTGTTCCCCCATAACATGCATGAGCATCCCTCGATATACACAACTGAAATTTTCTCATTCTTAAGTACTACAGAAATGTACCTCTAGTCCAAACCTCCTTTCCAACTCAACTCCTAAATCCGTCCTTTATAGAAATTCTGAAACTAAATAAGAGAAATACAAACACTAAAAAGTAGATTATAAAACTGGGAGAAAAATATCCCGGGAGGGTAAAATAGATAATCAAAATGAATGAATGAATAAGACAGATGATGGTAAAATAATGAAAATTCAGCAAGGAATTGATATGCAAACTCTGTGAAAATTCTATCAACTGTGATGACAGGAGAGAATCTTTCACACTCTTCATGGTTTAACAAAACTTTGTAAGGCTCAAAATAACAACATGCGATAAAAAGTCCAAAGATCTGGCTATTTGTGTGGCCTCCATCATGTCATAGTTGGATCTTGAACAATTAATCCAACATCTCTGAATTTGATCAAATGCTCTCTGTTTCTTACAACCAAACAACTGGTGCAGGTGGGCACACGGCATGCAACATACACAGGGAAACACTGTCAACTTTGTTAATGTTTCCAGTCAGGCGATAGGTGGAGCATTTTGAACATGATTTTGAGCATGTTTGTCTGAACATTCCGAAACAGTACCTTTGCTTCATGCTCTAAATATAGCAACATCTACTTCCTTCTGGACATGTTTGCCAAGCCAAAATATTTTGTCTGTAAAGATATGCCAGTTCCAATGTTTTGATTTTTTTTTTTTTTTTTTTTGGTGTTAACAGTTTGGCAACAGTGTCTTCAGATAGCTGGATGTAGGTATCAGTCAGGATAAGCTAGTTGAGGCTGTGATAACAAATATGCCCAAATCTCACTCACTTAAAACAACAAAAGTTTGTCTCTTGCTCAAAGTTCATCCCACAGTTTGCTAGGGGAGGCTCTGCTTATCTTAATTAATTAAGGGCAAGCTGACAGAGCAGCTACCGTCTCAAATATTGCCAGCTGCCATGCCAGTGAGGAGGAAAGGTTGCCAGAGAATCATGGCCTAAAGGTTCCTTGCCAGAATCAGCGAACATTATGTCCACTCACTGGTCATTGGTCAGAATGCCTTAGCAGCTCTCACCCAACCATAAGAGGCCAGAAAAAGTGTTCCAACCATGTATGCAATAGAGAGGAGAATCAGAAATCTCCATTGATCAGAGGTAATGACTACCTCTCTCTGAACCAATGTGCCTGATGCCACAGTAACTAAGCTTTGTCCCAGGCAGATGAGCAATTCAAAAGCATGATCCAAAAAAATGAACAACAACAAAACAAAAAACAGAAACAAAAACCAAGCTACAGTGTTTCCAAAACATTTTTCTAACTTCACTGTACTTTGAGGTATAATTTTTAATCTACACCATTGCTAGGATGACGTAGTGTTCCAAGATAAATTGCATAGCATTGTTCTTCACTTTTTCCCAGCAGGAAAAAACACACATAACTTGTTTTTGCAAAATAATTTTAGGTAAACATAGAAAATATTGAATTTTTTTAAAATTTGCATCTTGATCTTGATACTGGAAAAGCTTTATCAGAAGTCCAGGCTCTTGTTCAACTGGTCCAAAAAGAATTTGGGTGACAAACACAAAGGAAAAAAAAAAACCCCAAAAAACTGAAGCTGCAGAGCAAAGGGAACAAAGAAGCAGTTTATTTAGGGCAGAAACAAAAGTTACACTCACAAAGAAGAGTGTGGGGGGCCTCACAAAAGCGGTGTTTTTTTGATCCACTCTTTATCTTATTTTTAGCCCTCTGAATGGGTGGGTCTTTTTGATTAGGGGTGGAATGTTCATTGAGGGGAAGGCTGAGGCGTGGCCTGGATTGCACCAGGTTGCATCAGCCCCTGGTCTTGTGCATTCATCTCCTGAAGCGCATGGTCTTGTACCTGCACTCTAACAGCTGTTTTCCCTTAAATTTTCCTTTACTAGTCAAGCACCACAAATGGAAGGTCGTACAGTGTCATCAGCAACCTGTGCATTTTCATTGCGCATGCTCCACATTTTCATGGTCAGAGTTTCCTGTTCAGATGCTACAAAGTGTCCGTTTTAGAGGCCGTTCCTCCATGCATCACGGCCTCATTAAGTGCAAAACAAGGAGGTGGTCTGCCTTCTGCTTAATGTCTAGACATGAAAAGACTGTCCTTGGGCCCAGCCCTGTCTTTCCTGCCTCAATATCAATTTTTTTTTTTTTTTTTTTTTTTTTAGAGCTTGCATGTAGAAAAAAAAAAAAAGTGTGGTCTGAGAAGGGAACTTACTTCCAATACCTGCAGGATTAGAGGAGGGGGGCTAGGAAAGGGGGAAAGACACAGGGAAGAGCAGAGTTAAAAGGTGTCTAAAAGGCAACTTTACCAGTAGCCAGATTCTCTCAAGTTACAGTGGGCAAGGATGAACTTGAGAATAGATTTATTTTGTATATAATTCTTAAGTCCAAACTCAGAGGTGAAGGAAACATGACTTTCTATATTTTAAAATTATAAATTGATATTATATGGTTAATATCCCTCAGGCTCTGAACCCCCATCCCTGTGAACTAGCAGGAAGTTTAGCCTCTTACTGGAGGCTGATACAGAAGAACTAGTTTCGGGCTTCCCTGGTGGCGCAGTGGTTGAGAATCTGCCTGCTAATGCAGGCGACACGGGTTCGAGCCCTGGTCTGGGAAGATCCCACATGCTGCGGAGCAACTAGGCCCGTGAGCCACAACTGCTGAGCCTGCGCGTCTGGAGCCTGTGCTCCGCAACAAGAGAGGCCGCGATAATGAGAGGCCCGCGCACCGCGATGAAGAGTGGCCCCCACTTGCCGCAACTAGAGAAAGCCCTCGCACAGAAACGAAGACCCAACACAGCCATAAATAAATAAATAAATAAATAAAATTTTAAAACCCCAAAGTTTTTTAAAAAAAAGAAGAACTAGTTTCATGTTGCCGTAGGCATTAGTGAGTGTCTACCACCAGGGTACCATCTGCTTCAGTTTCCATGGTGCCTTCAGTTCTAAAGGTTCTGTGGTTTACAGACCACACCTGGGGTCTGAGGATCCGTGGCAGGCTAAGGACACCCCGTCCCCCTAGGAGCACCACCAGTCTTCCCTGGAGGTCCTGCTACCTCCCAGGAGGACTCCTACCCTGAACCAGAGACCCCTCTCCCTCCCAGCCTCAAGGACTCTCCTCAGCAGCTCACAGCTCCTTCAATACACCCCTCCTTCTGGGACACCTGGCATCAATGGGCTCAGCTTCATTAACAATAGGAAACCCCACTGCGTTTAGACCGCTTCTGCTTATGACTGACAAAACTCCTGAATCATGAGATGAAAGAGTAAACCCTGGGTATATTGAGGGGAAATCACCTCAGAAGGAGGAAACAGAAAGAAAAAGACACCAAGGTGGGTGTAGAGGCCAGTGTGACTTGAATGGAGTGCGTGAAGGAGGGAACCAATAAATGAATGATGAGACCAAATTAGTGATAGGTCCAAATTATGCAAAAGAAGAAAAATTTCAATAATAATGACTACCATTTATACAGTGCTTACTAACTACAAGCCAGGACAGTCCTAACTCCTAACAACCCTACAAGTTGGCACTATTATTATCTCCATTTCACAGATGAGGAAACTGAGAGTCAGAAAGGAATGATCGATTCCCTGAGCAAGTGGAATATCAGAACTCAAACTCAGGCAGATGCCCCCAGAATCCGAATGCTGAGACACTACACCGTACTGCCCATCAAAGCAAAGAGTCATAAAGAAGAAGAAGAGTCAAGAGGATGAGAAGAGAAGACAAGCCACAGGCTGGGAGAAAATATTTGCAAAATACACATCTGATAAAGGACTGTTATTCAAAACATACAAAAACCCTTAAAACCCAATAGTATAAAAAAAATTATAATTTTTTAAATGGGCTAAAGACCTGAACAGACACCTCACCAGAGGAAACATACAGATGGCAAATAAGCACATGAGAAATGTTCAACATCATATGTCATCAGGGAATTGCAAATTAAAACAACAATGAGATATCACTTTGCACCTATTAGAAAGGTCAAAATCCAAAACAATGACGACATCAAATGCTGGCAAGGATGTGGACCACAGAAACTCTCCTTCATCACTGGTGGGAATGCAAAATGGTTTGGTCAGTCATTTTGGAAGACAGCTTGGCATTTTCTTTTCTTTTTTAAAAATTTTTATTGGAGTATAGTTGATTTACAACGTTTGTGTTACTTTCTGCTTTACAGCAAAGTGAATCGGTTATACATATACATATATCCACTCTTTTTTAGGTTCTTTTCCCATATAGGTCATTAGACAGTATTGAGTAGAGTTCCCTGTGCTATGCAACAGGTCCTTATTAGTTATCTATTTTATATATAGTAGTGTGTATATGTCAATCCCAATCTCCCAATTTATCCTTCCCTGCCCCCTCCCCTGGTAACCATAAGTTTGTTTTCTATACCTGTGACTCTACCTCTGTTTTGTAAATAAGTACATTTGCATCATTTTTTTAGATTCCACTTATAAGCGATATCATATGTCTTTCTCTTTCTGACTTACTTAGTATGATAATCTCTAGGTCCATCCATGTTGCTGCAAATGGCATTATTTCATTCCTTTTTATGGCTGAGTAATATTCCATTGTATATAAGTATCATATCTTCTTTACCCATTCATCTGTCAATGGATATTTAGGTTGCTTCCGTGTTTTGGGACAGCTTGGAATTTTCTTACAAAACTAAACATACTCTTACCATACAATCCGGTAATTGCATGCTTGGTGTTTACTCAAAGGACTTAAACAATTATGTCCATACAAAACCCTGCACACAGATGTTTATAGCAGCTTTATTCATAATTGCCATAACTTGGAAGCAACCAAGGTGTCCATGAGTAGGTGAACGGATAAAGAGACGGTGGTCCATCCACATAATGGAATATTATTCAACACTAAAAAGAAATGAGCTATTAAGCAATGAAAACACATGGAGGAATCTTAAATGTATATTACGAAGTGAAAGAAGCCAATATGAAAAGGCTACATTCTGTGTGATTCTGACTACATGATGTTCTGAAAAAGGCAAAACTATGGAGGCACTAAAAGGAAAGTAAGAGACAGTAAAAGTGATTTCCAGAAGTTAGGAGGGAGGAAAGGATGCATTGGTGGAGCACAGAGGACTTTTAAGGCAGTGAAACTATCCTGTATGATACTATAATGGCAATATATGTCACTATACATTTGTCAAAACCTAGGTAATGTACAGTGCCAAGAGTGAACTCTGATGCAGACTCTGGACTTTGGGTGATAATGATGTGTCAATGTAGGTTCATCAGTTGTAATAAATGTTCCATTCCAGTGCAGAATGTTGATAATAGGGGAGGCTGGGGGGTGGCGGAGGCAGGGGGTATATGGAATATTTCTGTATCTTCTGCTCAATTTTGCTGTAAACGTAAGTTGCTCTAAAAAAAATAAAGTCTATTTAAAATAATAATTAGAAGTGTGTGTGGTAGGGATGGGGGGCACCTAGCTCACTGGAGGCAGAAGAACAAGGTAAAATATAGGGAGATGGATGCAGATTCATGTTTCAAAAAAAAAATACTCCTGTGTAAGGGCCCATGCATTTGATTTATTTATCAAGTATTCACTGGGTAGCCATACCATATACTATGAGAGAGAACGGTGATAAATCAGTAAAGAGACAAGGTTCCCACTCATATGGACTTACACCCCACCCCCTCTGAGAATGTCACATATTCAAATCTTTCAGAAGGAGAATCTAATTGGGCTATTTAATCAAAATCCTATATATAGAGGCAGGATTCTCACAAAAGGCCACCTCCATAGGCTGCTTTTGGCTCAAGTGCCAATCCCTGCCCAGTTACCTGCGGTCGGGTGGAGGGTTCACATGACACTAAATATGACACGTCAACAAGAGGCTCCAAAGACAGCCGGGGATGTAGAGGCCCTTGGAGTATTAGTGACACCATTCCAGGAAAACCACAGTCTTAAAACCCAGTCTTAGTTACTGTACTCAGATTTCTATTTGACAGGAGCTCAAGGAGGAGCATTAAATTTGAGGGGAAGAAACACAGGCAAAGAAACACATAGTTATACAGAATTGGAAAAACCAACCCCATAATTAGATTCCAGTTCTTTTATATCCAAGACAAGGCTCTGTTAGCGCCGGTTACAGGAGATGCATTCTGGCCCAATCTCCAGCTTTTGGTACCACCTGCTCCCTTTGTGTGAAGGATTGTGATTTTGTACAAGTAAAAAATATAAACAGATTTCTAAAAGGTTCCATTAATAAAGGAAACTAAAAGGCAAAAGAAAAATTCATCTGATTCCCTGGGTCTGATTTATTAGGTGTCAGTGAATAAACAGGGCTCTTTGATGCCAAGTGCGATGCTTTGAAATTGCTGCCCTGCCCCCCATGCAACCAGAAGGACTATTTTGCTGGACGGTGGGATTGATTGGCTAGTGTTTCTGGCTAAAGGATAGTCTCTCTTTACTCTTTGGCTAGTGGGACTGAGTTTGGTTTGATCAGCTAGGACCCAAAACAATTTGTGTATTTCCCCAGCATAACTGGAATTCTTCCTTTCCATCTGTTGCTGCTTGATTATTTTATTATTGTCCATGATGTCATTATTTTTGCTGTGGTTCATTTGGCATGAACTGAGTCCATTCCCTCCACCACGTGTGGCTTATACAACATCACTAGAAAAACAACATGGAGAGATTGATTGATGGATGTTACTGAGTATGAATCACTAAATCTGCTTTTTAGCAGCTGTTTCGTGGCACATCTTCCCCCTCGTGTCCCCTCCGCCCTTTCTAATAGTAACGCAGCATCTTCTCATCCTTGAACACAAGGGAAAAAAATCCAGAGGTCCAATTATCCTTTTAGTAAAGTTCTCATGAGCTTTGAGAGCTGAGAAGCAATACTGTTCTATGTCCCAATGGCTTGAGCCCTGATGGGAGAAGAGAAACTGACACTTGTCTGAGCTGAGAGGCCCTGGGCACCAGCAGAACCGCTTTGGGGGCCTGATGGCCAGGTTTGATGCAAGGCTGGGCACAGGGAAACCCTCCCCATTGCAGCAGAGGGACACGACAGCAGTACACTGCAGGGACTGTGGCACATTCGTGAAAGAACCCAAGGTGCCCGTTGCACCCAGCAGAATGGCAGGGAATCAGACTTGTCCTAGAAGACCCCAGTAGCAGTACAGCAGAGAGTTGCTGCCCTCAAATGGTCTGCAGGATACATTTCAAAGAACGACTTGGGTGAAAGAACCTGAGTGGAATTTTTTCTCAAACACATGACACATCCCTGGAGGGCTTCCGGAAGCCAGTGGGGATCCAGCAGGAGGAAGAAAAAACTATGAGCCTCTCTCATATGGATGTTTATCTTAAAGTGGCTTTATTTGTACCAACAAGCTGGTGAGGCCTGGGGTATTCGTCTTACCTGAAGTAATTTGGGTTACTCATAGTAAATAATCAATGTCGGTTAAAAAGAGTAGAGTTGTAGAAAAAAGATACAGAAAAGAAACATGCCTCACATGTCACTCACTATTTTGCCAAGAGCCTGCCCTTGTAAGGTGCCTTGGGTTATTATAACCCTGTATTTAAATTTTAATTATGACAAAAACTGTCTCCTGCCCAGAAGGATGTGTGAAAAACCAATCATAAACACTTGCCAACCCAGTGTTGAAAAGTTATCTGCTCCAAGAATAGATTCTTTGGCTCAGTCTTGGAAGGAGAAGGTGGGAAAGTTTCATTCCAAGACCTCACACCAGGCTGACTGGGCAAAGCTAAGCAGACTTCGAATCACCCAAACTGCTCTGAGCGTCTATCAGCTATTCCCAGTCAGGGTCCTCTGATGCTTGAGTTCAATGGAGCAAACCTCTGGCTGCTAATCTGGGTATGGGCCACTACTGGACCCTTCCAAACGCCAACACTGTCCTGAAGTAGGTGAAAGTTCTCTCTTCAGAAGGACCGGGAACTGGATGAGTGCATATCATTTTTGACAACCCCAATGCAATGTACAGAGGCTCGACATTAATCAAACTAAATTCCTCAGGATGAGAAAATCAGCCAGATGCCAACTAGTAGGTGGGAAACATAAGTTCTCACCGCCCGAGAAGCATTATATTAAGGTTGACAGGATGAAGTTGGAAAGCCAGCCAAGGCACCATCCCAGGAGGCTGAATCTGGAAATCAATTAGGGGGAAGGAGAGGATGGGAGCCCTGGCACATCTCAGCTGCAGCAGGGAGACAGTGCAGCTTGAATGGCAGGGCTATACTGATGTCATGTAGCATATGTGTCTCCACCTCTGTTTTAACTTCATGGGGAGAAATCGAGAGGGAGGAAAAAGAGACACAGACTAAGCAGAAAAAAATAATTGTCCACAAGCAAACTTCAGAGGAATTGGGAATTATAAAGGGCAGTCTGGCTGATGGCAAAAGTACGGCTCCTGTTCAGGTGAGGCTGTGGCTCTGTAGGGACTGACCTGCCCTCTCAGGACACCTCCTCGGTGTCCAATTGCCAGGGCTTTGGGCTTGGATGACATCAAGGGGAATTGCTTCTGGGGCAGAAAGGAAATCATGCTACTTGGAGATCAGTCTCTTTCACTCTCTGCTCCTAGTAGCTGAGTCAATGTCAAGGTATAGAGACTAAATCTGCTTGCCCGAACAACTCTGAATGCCCAGCCCAGCCCCAAGCGCCCATGGGATCCGCTGAGGTCTTTGTTAATGTCACCGAACCAAACTTGGGTCCATTCACCCACACGCATTAAAGCCGATCAATTTACACTGGGCTGTGGTGAAAGAAAGTGCAGCATTTATTGTAAGGCACCAAACAAGGAGTCAGGGACATAGTGCTGAAAAAACCCAAACTCCCAGATGGGCTGCAAGAAAGCTTTTTTTTTAATTGGAGTATAGTTGATTTACAATGTTGTGTTAGTCTCTGCTGTAAAGCAGAGTGAATCAGTTATACATATACATATATCAGCTCTTTTTTAGATTCTTTCCCCATGTAGGTCATTACAGAGCATTGAGTAGAGTTCCCTGTGCTATATAGTAGGTCTTCATTAGTTATCTATTAAGAAAGCATTTTTAAAGGCCAAGTGAGGGGGGGTGGTCACAGGGTTTGTGATTAGCTTGTGCACAATTCTCTGATTGGCTGATGGTGAGGTAACAGGGCGGTGTCACAGGGGTTAACAATTTCAATCCTTAGGCTCCAGGAGGCCTGAGGGCTATATACATGTGTTCATCAAGTAGTTAACATCTTCCATTTGGTAGGGATTTTCACATCTGTAAAACAAATCAGGAAATGTGCAGCAGATCTAGGGACTTCAGAGAGGAGCTAAAGCAGAGGATATGGGGGAGGGGTCTGTCCCGTGAAGGTCCCTCATGGTCCTGCTCCGTTACTTTAAGACTGCATCACAGTTCAACTTCTCCTGTGCCCTGTCCTATTTTCTTAACTCCTCCATGGAGGAGTTTAAATCCTTAAAGCTCTCCCCCAAAATTCCTGCAGGCAAATCTCCATTTGAGAGCTTGTTTCCAGGGAACCAGACCTAAGATGCCATCCAATCTGATCTTCTTCTTAGGAAGGTTGACTTGAAAGATAGATAAATGATGATAGATAGATAGATGATAGATATAGATAGATAGATAGATAGATAGATAGATAGATAGATAGATAGATAGATAGAAGACAGAGGATAGGACAGAAGGCCAGAGGCACACAGAGAATGCAGGAAGCACAAGCAGTGAGGCAGCAGAAGACACAAGGCAATAGAAGCCATGAATATGCAGAAGCCATGAGTTGGAGGAAAAGGAAGGTTAGTGGGAGGGTGTAACAGAAGCTCCGTCATAAAAATAGCAGGACTCAAGGGTGCGTTACCCACTCCCGAGATGGTGACTATTGGAGCTTTTTATTTCCCTTTTTTTTTAAAGTTTTAATTATAGTAAGAAACACATAACATGAAGTTTACCATCTTGCCCATTTTTAAAGTGTACACAGTTCTATTGGAGCTTTTAATTTCCTTACTTTCTTCATGAAGCACAACATCTGGAAGGAGGGAGTCTCTGTTTCTGAAAGAACCCAACCCAAAGCACAGGGGGTGAGAGCAGAGGCCCGAAGATAAACAGATCTAAGTGCAATGCTCACTCTGCAGCTTTCTATTAATGGGACTTCGGGCAAGTTGTTAGACCCGATAAGCCTTGATGTCTTCATCTGTATCATGGGCTCGGGGTGGGCAGGAGGGCACAATGATGGGGAAATGCAGGCAGACAGATTGGGTCTGGTGCAGACAGAAATGGGATCCTGGGCAAGTTTCTTCTCCTCCCTGAGCCTCAGTGATCTCACCTGTCAAGTGGGAAATTATAGTGCCTTTCTCATAACATTATACAAGGATCAAATGACATAACCCTCGTTGCAAGTTCTTTTTTAACAGATTGATCAATTTTTATTTATTCTTGTATTTTTTTAATTGAGGCATAGCTGGTTTACACTAACTCTGTAAGTTCTTAATAAGTGGGAGCTACTTTGTTATTGAGCTCTTTAACTCTGGTTAAAATAGCCAGAGCTGAATTAGGAAATTTGTGTGCGTTTTAAAAAGTGTTTCTCGGGGCTTCCCTGGCGGCGCAGTGGTTAAGAATCCGCCTGCCAATGCAGGGGACACGGGTTCGAGCCCTGGTCTGGGAAGATCCCACATGCCAAGGAGCAACTGGGCCCGTGAGCCACAACTACTGAGCCTGTGCGTCTGGAGCCTATGCTCCGCAACAAGAGAGGCCACGACAGTGAGAGGCCCGCGCACCGCAATGAAGAGTGGCCCCCGCTCGCTGCAACTAGAGAAAGCCCTCGCACAGAAATGAAGACCCAACACAGCCAAAAATTTAAAAATAAATTAAAAAAAAAAAAAAAAAAAGTGTTTCTCTAGTGGGAAAGAATAAGGCCAAGAGGTAAATCTCTAGGTAGCAGGAGGAACTCTCCCTGCCACAAAAAACACCACCCTCCACGTGTTAAAAAGCCACCCTGGTACAAATCAAGGTCTCTTCTCCCACTGTGCCTCCTGTTCAGCTGCAGTGGCTGCAGGCCAAGTCTGGGATTTAGATGGAAGCTTCTGCCTGAGCTTCCCAGCAGGGACTCCTCCTGGCCCCAGATTTTGGAGCAATAAATAAGGCTCAGAGGCAATGACCTGGTAGGGAGGCCGTCTGGCAGAGCGGCAGACTGGTGGGAACGAATGGGCTGCAACGGGGGGTCCTAGTCTGCTTGTCTGCTCCCGTTGTAACAAACAGACACACAAATGCCAGGAAAAGACTCTGCTGTGTCCTAGTCCTTCTGCCTCCCCCCCCACCCCACCTCACTCCATCCCAACCGCCTTTCTCCTAATTGTCCTGTCTACTCCACTGGCCCTTTGCAGCTCAATCCATAAACATGGAAAAACATGTCACTGGCCCAATCGCCCCATCACCCCTACGTCGTGTGTGTTATGGCACCTTACAGAGTCTGTCTGTATCCACCACTCTCCCTGTCTCTCTTGGCCTCTCTTCCACTCCTTCTGCTTCTCCATCTCTGTGTCATACTTGCTCTCTCTCTTCCACCTCTACTGTTCCCCTCTCCTTCCCTCTTGAACTCTGTTTCTCTCTAGCTCTGTACCTCTCTGTGTCTCACCTCTAGCTCTGTCATTCAGTTCCCTCTGTAGCCCTCTGTGTCTCTCTTTATTTCTTGGTCTTTCTCTCTATTTGCCTCTCACCAATCTGCTGTGTGACCCGATGCAAGTCCTTTGCCCTCTCTGGCTCTTAATCTCTTGTCTGTAAAATGAGGCTCCTTAGCAAATGTTTTAAACAAGTCTCTGGGACAGTCATGCCCAGTCGAGGCCCAGCCCTACCCAGGACTGAGGATTAACCAGCGCGTCTCTATACAACCACATGAGCTGTTAAAATATTTAACTAATTATCCTACTGGTGGGAGTTCCTTGCTTGAGCTCCCAAGATCACCCCCTATCATTCTGGCTCCTCCTGCTTCTAATTCCTACAAATTAGAAACGAAAAGTATCCGAACCTGGCACAGCCAGGGGTCTCCACAACTTCTCATTCTGATTGAATGCTTTCCTGTGTTTGTCTTAACAGAAATAATCTTCTGTTGTTCAAGCCATTCAGTCTGTGGTATTTTGTTATAGCAGCCTGAGCTGACTGAGATTGAAGGGTCATGTGACTAATTCCCATCAATGGGCTTTGAGTAGAAATGTCACTTATTTCCGCATTTATCTGTTTAATTGCTGGTGTGAGGCCCTTCAAGGCCCTCTTACCCGCTTCTGGGATTCAGGCAGCCACCATGAGCCTGACTCTCACTGAAAATGTCACATGATCAAGAAATAAACCTTCATTGTTCTAAATAACTGAAATCAAGGGTTGTTTGTTCCAGAAGTATAACTCAACTTGAAAAATCAGCATTTAATGATGACAACAACTTATTAATATTTTATTTCTTGCATGATATGTGATTTGGTTTTGGGGGGATTTATTTTGTTTGGGGGGCTATTTTTTGGTGTTTTTCTTTGTGGGAGGTTACATTTACTCAGTTCTTACTACATACCAGACACTGAGGTTTTTATACACGATCTCAGTTAATCCTCTATGGGAAATCATTCCTTCATTTATTCATTCATTCAATAAGTGTTTACTGTGTGCCAACCAGGAGCGAGGCACTGAGAATATAATGAAGAAGATAGACATAGTTGGCCCTAACCTCACGAAGCTTAGCCTGGTGCAGTGTAGGGTATTGGGGCAGATGTAATCAAATAATCTAATAAAAGAGTAGCAACTCAAACTGCAACTGTGTCTCTGAGAGAATTCATGCTGTGAATGTGCATCACGAGGGAATCTAATCTAGACTGAGGATGGGAGTGTCATGTTGAGGAAAGCTTCCCCAGGACTTTCTCTCAAGTCTCAAGATGAGCCTAGGTTAATAGCATTATTATTCCATTTTACTGTTGAGAAAACTAGTGTTTCACAGGGATGGCTTGTAAATGGCAGAACTAGGATTTAAACCAAGCTCTAACTCCAAAGTTAACCTTAACCACTATAACCACTAAGTGTACTATAGACACATCTTTGTATTCAGAATAAAATGAGTAGTTCAGTATTTAAGAGAATTATTCAGATTTTCAACTTTGGTCTCAGTATTTTAAGTAAAACTGGAATTTTGTTGGGTTTGCAATGTTTCCCAAATTACCCAGCTACATGAGTATGGAGACATATTTTAAATGTTTAAGTAAATATATTTGGGGTGGAGTCAAGTATGCCATTTCCTAAGTCACTTAGAAAAGAAATAGAAGCAAAGGTAAAGAACTAAAGGTGGCATCAGCTAAACCAGCAATAAAAATAGCAATTAGAATCAATTTTTGAGCCACAATCAAAAAGCCCCACCCCATTCCCTGCCACATCTCTTCAAAACAGATGATAAGTTAATTCCCAGCTTTTTGCAATTCAATTGTCTGTTCTCCAAAGGAATTCTACAGCACAGCATATCAGTGTGGATAATTATATCATGCTTATAAAGCATCTTGTAAGTAAACATTGCTGTTGGAGAAACAGGACAGTTGCTAGCAAAAGCAAAGAGGCAAAAGTTGTAGGATGGAAGAAAACTGGAAATCAAGATTTCCCCCACCCCAACTTCAAACTTTCTAGACTCTGACTGAGTTAATATGCACTCTCATTTAATTCTCATTTGAACACACACACACACACACACACACACACACACACACACACACACGACACCTTAGGGCATAGCTGTTTATCTGTTGAGGGGTCTTTGGTTGCAAGCAACAGAAATTGACAAAAGCAGAGAAGGAATTTACTAAAAGGAGTTCATCAGTGGGAAGAATGAAGAGCTAGGATTTAAACAGAGATGCTCCTGGTAGAAGAAATTGTTCATTATTCTCACCTTAGTGCCCTCCCCCAACTGGACTGAATTGGCATCCACAGAATCTTGTGACTGCATCCCTCTGCTCAGAATTCCATATCCTAGGTCACAAGCCTCCTCCTTGTATATTCCAGACTGTTAAAAGAGAGCATCCACAGAAGGGCTTTCCAAAGTGAAAGAGCTTGTATATCACTGCCCCACAGTGACCACATCATAATAGAGAGATGATAATTCCCCAAAAGGCAGACTGGGTTTTGTTAGGAAAGGGGAATAGAAAATAGGAGGCCAGAAAGAAAGAGAAAGAAAGAAAAGAAAAGAAAGAAAGGAAGGAAGGAAGGAAGAAAGGAAGGAAGAAAGGAAGGAAGAAAGAAAGAAATGCCTACTTCCAGTTGTTACTACTTTTGCAGATGGGGGCTCAGAGAGGTTCAACCACCTGCAGAGCCAGAATTCAACTCCAGGACCACCGAGCTCTAAATACAGGGCATTTCCCACTATTCCACACTGACATTCACACAATGTGCAATCAGTAGCTCTTGACCTCTATATCTCTTTCTCCAAAAATTAAGTATAAATAAAGGACAGCTGTTTAATCAACTAAGTACCTATGTAAAGATGGCATGAGGAGGATATGAGTCTGGATAATCCATGCCCCCTCTTAACCTAACCATTTTGGTCAAGGAAGTCCATGCACAAGTCATCCCATACTAAACTAATCACTCTGGCCTCCTCCCTCTCCCACTAGTCCATGTCATGAATCCCAGAATATGCTCTCCATTGTGCAGCATCACCATTCACATACCCAGACTACAGAAGTATCTCACATGGGTAAGAGGAAGCAGACATCTCTTACGCCAAAGTGGGGGGTATGAATTTGTCCCGCCTTTCAGAAGGGCAATTGGCAAACCTGCATCAAGAGTGTTAAGCCACAGTAATCAGAGAAGAAGAGGAAACAAAAGGAGTCCAAATTGGAAAGGAAGAAGTAACACTGTCACTGTTTGCAGATGACATGATACTATATATAGAAAATCCTAAATGCACCACCAGAAAACTACTAGAGCTGGTCAATGAATTTGGTAAAGTTGTGGGATACAAAATTAATATACAGAAATCTGTTGCATTTCTATACACTAACAACAAAATCTCAGAAAGAGAAACTAAAGAAACAATGCCATTTCCCATCACATCAAAAAGAATAAAACACCTAGGAATAAACCGACCTAAGGAGGAAAGACCTGTACTCCAAAAACCATAAAACACTGATGAAAGAAACAGAAGACGACACAAACAGATGGAAAGATATACCATGTTCTTGGATTGAAAGAATCAATATTGTTAAAATGACCATACTACCCAAGGCACTCTACAGATTAAATGCAATCCTTATCAAATTACCAATGGCACTTTTCACAGAACTGGAATAAAAAATTTTTAATTTGTACTAAAACACAAAAAACCCCAAATAGCAAAAACAATCTTGAAAAAGAAAAATGGAGCTGGAGGAATCACACTCTCTGGCTTCAGATTATACTACAAAGCTACAGTAATCAAATCAGTATGGTATTGGCAACAAAAACAGACACATAGATCAATGGAACACGATAGAAAGTCCATAAATAAACCTATACACTTATGGTCAATTAATCTATGACAAAGGAGGCAAGAATATACAATGGAGAAAAGACAGTCCCTTTAACAAGTGGTGCTAGGAAAACCGGACAGCTACATGTAAAAGAATAAAATTAGAAGATTCTCTAACACCATACACAAAAATAAACTCAAAATGGATTAAAGACCTAAATGTAAGACCAGATACAATAAAACTCCTGGAGGAAAACATAGGCAGGACACTTTTTGACATAAAGCCTGCAATATCTTTTTGGATCCATCTCTTAGACTAATGAAAACAAAAGCAAAAATAAACACATGGGACCTAATTAAACTTAAAAACTTTTGCACAGCAAAGGAAACCATAAATAAAATGAAAAGAAAACCTATAGAATGGGAGAAAATATTTGCAAACAATGCAACCAACAAGCAATTAATTTCCAAAATATACAAACAGCTCATACAGTTCAATATCAAAAAAACAAACAACCCAATCAAAAAAATGGGCAAAAGACCTAATTAGATATTTCTCCAAAGACATACAGATGGCCAATAGGCACATGAAAAGATGCTCAACAATGCTAATTATTAGAGAAAATGCAAATTAAAACTACAATGAGGTATCACCTCACACCAGCCAGAATGGGCATCATCAAAAAGTCTACAGATAAATGCTGGAGAGGGTGCAGAGAAAAAGGAACCCTCCTACCCTGTTGGTGGGAATGTAAATTAGTGCAGCCACTATGTAGAATAGTATGGAGGTTCCTTAAAAAAGTAAAAATAGAGCTACCATATGATCTTGCATTCCCACTCCTGGGTGTATATCTGGAGGAGACCATAATTCAAAAAGATACGTGCACCCAAATGTTTATAGCAGCACTATTTACAGAGGCCAAGACATAGAAACAACCTAAATGTCCACTGACAGATGAATGGGTAAAGAAGATGTATATATATACGATGGAATATTGTTCAGCCATTAAAAAAATGAAATAGTGCCATTTGCAGCAACATGGATGGACCTAGAGATTGTCACACTGAGTGAAGTAAGTCAGACAGAGAAAGAGAAATATTGTATGATATCGCTTATATGAAGAATCTAAAAAGAAATGATACAAATGAACTTATTTACAAAAAAGAAACGGACTCACAGACTTAGAGAATGAACTTATGATTATCAGGGGGGAAGGATGAGGGGAAGGGATAGTTAGGGAGTTTGGGACTGACATGTACACACTGCTATAGTTTAAAAGGGTAACCAACAAGGACCTACTGTATAGCCCAGAGAACTCTGCTCAATGTTATGTGGCAGCTGGGATGGGAGGGGAGTCTGGGGGAGAATGAATACATGTATATGTATGGCTGAATTGCTTTGCTGTGCACCTGAAACTATCACAACATTGTTAATCAGCTATACTCCAATATAAAATAAAAAGTTAAAAAAAAAGTCTACAAATAATAAATGCTGGAGAGGGTGTGGAAGAAAAGGAACCCTCCTACACTGTTGGTGGGAATGTAAATTGGTGCAGCCACTATGGAGAACAGTATGGAGGTTCTTTAAAAATCTAAAAATAGAGTTACCATATGACCCAGCAATCCCACCTCTGGGCATATATCCAGAGAAAACTCTAATTCGAAAATATACATGCACCCCAATATTCATAGCAGCATAGCAGCACTATTTACAATAGCCAAGACATGGAAGCATCCTAAATGTCCATCAACAGATGAATGGATAAAGAAGATGTGGTATACATATACAATGGAATACTACTCAGCCATAAAAAAGAATGAAATAATGCCATTTGCAGCAACATGGATGGACCTAGAGATTATCATACTAAATGAAGTAAGTCAGAGAAAGACAAATATCATATATCACTTATATGTGGAATCTCAAAAAAATGATGCAAATGAACTTATTTACAAAACAGAAATAGACTTACAGACATAGAAAATAAACTTATGGTTACCAAAGGGGAAAGGGCAGAAGGGATAAATCTGGAATTTGGGATTAACAGATACATACTACTATATATAAAATAGATAACCAACAAGGACCTACCATTTAGCACAGGGAACTATATTCAATATCTTGTAATAACCTATAACGGAAAATCTAAAATATATATATATATATATATATATATATATATATATATATATTACTGAGTCATTTTGCTGTATACCTGAAACATTATAAATCAACCCTACTTCAATAAAAAAATTAAAAATTTTTCAAAAGGGAGTTAAATGTTCACACTCTTTCATCCCACCATTCCAATTCCAGGAGTCTATTCTAAGGAAACAACGAGTTACATCAATGTTCAAAGCAGAATTGCTTATGAAAGTAAAAATCAAAAACTCTAATTGTTAGGGATGTAAGGAAATGGTTAGTAACTACAGCTAACTCTTATGGACACTTTATTCCAGACATTGTGCTTATCCCATTTTTGGTGACCTGGAGAATGCACCTCACAGATCTCCAGCTAAAGGGCCCAAGCTAAATGACCAAGAACCCAAGTGCTGCCACTGGAAAGCTATCACTGTATTTGCACGAAAGCCCTGCATCCACGGGCTGCTTCCAACCAATGTCCAATGTCTGAGAGCAGCAGGATACCAAGACAGGCCATCCTGGGAGACACGAGACTCCTCTGACAGCCAACATTGCCTCAAGATCTCCCTGACAGCCTTGTGAACCTTCTTTAGACTGCATGATAGTCTAGGATGCTTCCACCCAACCTTCTGTCCCACTCTCCTTCACTCAAGGTCAGACTTGCATTGTGGCCTGGTGGCTCTTCTAGCCTTCTCTGGCTCCCTCACTTTTTCCTTTCACAAGCATGTCCCCTAATACCATCCTTGATCCTGTCTTGGTGTCTGCTTCTCAGAAAACTGGAACTAACACAAGTGAGGCCAGATGTGGACTGAGAAAACAGGCAGTAAGATGGGGATCTGAGACTTACCCACTGCCAGGCAGGTGAAGAAGACGGCTTCCTGGCTGAAAAGTGAATATGGATAGTCTCTGTCACAAGGTGGTGGCTGAATTATTAAAAATGTCACTGATGGTGACCTGGGAAAATGTCCTCATGTAAGGAAATGCTGTAGCAAGTGTAGTGATATAAGCAATTTAAAAATAGGGGGCTAGCAATGCACAGTTGGCTGGTTACCACCAAGTTGTATTGATGCCCTACAGAAGAATATGGAAAGATTAGAGGCTGTCAACAAATAGTTAACAGCAAAGTGTGAGACCCAGAGAGACTTTATCTTCTGTAAGGGAAGAGCAGACACAGCGGAGTAGCAGGCTGATGACCGAATTGCTAGAACTTACAGAGCCCCAGAGACACGTGAGTGCTCAGCCACGGTAGGTCTGTTATGCAAAGGATGGGGGCCTGGTGGGGAAAGGCTGGCATCCAGAAACATGGAATGAAGACATCTGGCTGGAGGCCAACCAGGATATGGCGAGTGTGGATTCTGCAAACCCCCCTGGAGCCTCTGGGTTTGCAGATGTGGCCCACTCTTCCCCAGCAAGAGCTCCACTGTGCTGGCAGATGCTGCAGAAGCTTCTCCCTGACAAGGCAACAGGTGTTCCCCTCAGGAGCTGTCCTCACCTCCTTTACTGGATGCCAGGCCACTAACTAGGGCTAAATCCTAGGATAAGCTGGCTGGATAAGGGAGGAGAGACTACATACCTACAGAATTGAAAGAACTATCCAGCATGTACAGCCATGTTGCTTCCCCCAGGCTACCCCAGCCAACGCCTGTGCCTGCCAGGGTTGATGAGACAGCCCTGTTTCCTGGGAGGCACTGGACGCCTATGGTCGGTAAGAATACAGAGATAGATGTGGAAATGGAGAAATAGATGTGAGTGCAACTTCCTATAAAATATAATCTACACTTACATGCACACACAAAAAGGACAGGAATGCAAGAGAAATGAGTGCCTATCCCCCAAAAGACATTTTTCAAGAATGTGTGTCCTTTACTCATAACACCTAAAAACTGGAAACAACTCAAATGTTCATCAATGGAAAAACAGACTGTGGTATAGGATACAATGGAATCACAATATAGCAATAGAATAGCAATAACAAAGAATATAGCTACATACAATAACAAGATAGATGAATCTCACAAATATAATGTTGAATAAAAGAAGCTAGACCCACAAGGGATATTCCATACGAGTCCATTTACATTAAGTTCAAAATCATGGAAAGTATTGTGAGAAGGACCAAAATAAGGGAGACAGAGAGGTGAGTACTGATTGAAAAGGGAATTGTGGGGTGTTGTTGGAAACATAATTTATCTTGATCTAGGTGGTGGATGCATCGATGTATAAGTAAAATTTCATTATAAGTTGGACACTTAAAATTTGTATGCTTTATCATATGATTGCTATGATTCAATAAAATGTTTCAAATACAATAAAAAGAAGAGGGCGTACAACAAAAATGTTCACACTGGCTATCTCTGCTTGAAGGAATTAAGAAGAATTTTTAATCCCTTCATTACAAGTTTCTGCATTTCCTCAATTTTCTCCAAAGAGTATGCTTGTCAGGAAGCAAAAACAACAAGAGTTATTCTTAAGAAAGGAAATATATCAGGCAGTGATGTGCAAACTTCACACTGATGTCAGACGTGGGGCACTTTACATGCAAAGCTGGTATAATGAACTGTCTGGGCCACAGACACATTACTCTTTGTCCTGGTTTTGCCCAGTTCATCACAATCCTAAAGCGGTAACAGCATTGACAGTATAGTTAAGTAACTCTCCCTATGGTAATGTTTTCCAGAAATTAAAACTTGAGTCTGTTATTTAGAACCCAAAAGCCATGGTACTTTAAGTATTTAGGGCCACTGCATATTGTTCCTTAAAAAGTACCAACAATACCTCAAGTCAAGCCACAATTATAGACCTGTAAAATGTACAGCCATTATTATGTCTGGGCAAATACTTCAATTCCACTTGCATTTTAATAGTTGTTTTCTAATATTGAAGTTGCTAATGCTTTCGTCGCCTCTTAATGACTACTCTTAGCAAACAAATTTTGTGCCTTACAATTAGTGATTTTCTTCCTAATTATGGCTTTTTAAAATTTTCACATGAGATGACAAAAAATTTATGTTTTGCCCAAGAACTAGCTTATTACTTAATGAAAATTTGTCTAATAGCAGCCTTTTAGATACCCTGTCAAAATCAAAAGCGGCATTCAGAGAAGAGAGAGGTTGCTTTCATATTAACATTCAAAATTAATTTCTGGGTAGGGACTGGGAGTGAGATGTAGGAGGCATAATTTCTTCCAAAAAGATTAAAATAGATATTCTTTCTTGGAGTCCGTGGAATTTAAAAGTGTTAAATATTTCCTTCCCTCCCTCCCTCTGAGTGTGTGTCTCTCTCCCTCCACCTCCCTCTTTTGTACGTTTTTCTTTGCCTGTGATATGTAGATATATATCCAGCCTTTGTGATTCAAACTGCAGAATGGGAAAGGAGTAATCTCTGGTGTTAGGATCCGGTAATTTCAATATTGCTATATGATCAACTATCACGGTACCTAATTTTCCACCTAGGATTAGATTATTTAATTTCACTTCCAGCTCCCACCCTCCACCCAGACGTATTTGGTATATGCCAAATGCTTTTGCCAGCCAGGACACACTGACCTAGGACAAATATCCTACCCGTTCTTTGGGTTTTGAACCATAAATATGGCATGCTGGGAATGAAACCGAATCTAATATTGTCCCCCAAACAAGCAGTCCTATTCTCTCTGGCAGATGCAGTCTGGTTCACTTGGCTGGGTTTGTTAATAATATGGAGGGAAAGCAAACTTTATCAAAAAGTAGTGACATTTTTCTCATCGAATAAAATCCATAAAAGATTTAGGCACGACCCAAACAATTTACATCTTAAATATTCATGTGCTAGTCCCAGCCCTGAAATGACATTTAAAATTGTGTCTGGGGAATTTGTAGTGAGCTAACTGCCATGGCCCACTTTGGAGGGCTTCAAAGACTGGGAGAGAGAAGGAAATATTGAGACTCTTTTTCCATTTCAGAGATTTACGAGGGAGCAAATGAAATTTGCTCCCGCTCTCAGACTTGGCCCCCTGGGAAAGGAAACATTGTCCAAAACAAGTAAATAAGGTCCTTTGTGTCAGCAAAGGCTGCGGTGGATGAAATTAATGTCCATGTGATCCTGGAGTTTCTCAGATGGGTTCTTTTTTTTTTTTTTTTTTAACATCTTTATTGGAGTATAATTGCTTTACATTGTTGTGATAGTTTCTGCTGTATAACAAAGTGAATCAGCTATACGTGTACATATATCCCCATATCCCCTCCCTCTTGCGTCTCCCTCCCACCCACCCTCCCTATCCCACCCCTCTAGGTGGTCACAAAGCACTGAGCTGATCTCCCTGTGCGATGAGGCTGCTTCCCACTAGCTATCTCTTTTACATTTGGTAGTGTACATATGTCAATGCTACTCTCTCACTTTGTCCCAGCTTACCCTTCCCCCTCCTTGTGTCCTCAAATCCATTCTCTATGTCTGGGTCTTTATTTCTGTCCTGTCCCTAGGTTCTTCAGAACCCTTTTTTTTTTTTAGATCCCATATATATGTGTTAGCATACGGTATTTGTTTTTCTCAGATAGGTTCTTTAAAGCGGGGTTTCTCATCCTCAGAACGGTTGATGTTTGCGGTTGGATAATTTTACTGTGGGGAGCTATTTGTGCATTGTAGGATGTTTAGCAGCGTCCCTAGAAGCCAGTAGTATCCCCCTAGATGTGACAACCAATAACGTCTCCAGACATTGCCAAAGGTTCCAGGGGCGGGAGGGGAGAGGGAGGGAGGAAGGAAGGAAGACCAGATCTCCCTTGGTTGAGAACCACTGTTTTAAAGACAAAGAAGTCATTTGTCCCTGCTTTATCCTAAACTTGAGGGGATAACTTTTTTTTTGGACTTTTTTCTCCTTCCATCATTTTTTTATTGAGCTATAATTGACACATGACATTATGTACATTTAAGCTGTATGGCATGTCGATTTGATACACTTATATATTGCAACATCATGTCTCATAGTTATTATTTCCTTTTGTAGTAAGAACAATTAAGATCTACTCTCTTAACAACTTTGACGTCTATAATACAGTATTGTTGACTATAACCGCTATGCTCTGCATTAGATCTCCAAGAATTATTTATCCACTAGTGGTAAGTTTGAACCCTTAAACAATATATCCCCAATTCCCACACACCCCAACCCCTGGTAACCACAATTCTACTGTCTGTTTCTATGAGTTTGATATTTTTAGATTCCACATATAAGCGAGATCATACAGTATTTATCTTCCTCTGTCTGACTTATCTCCCTGAGCATAATGCCCTCAAGATTCATCCATGTTGGGACAAATGGCAGGATCAATTGACTCTTTATTTGCTAACCACTTACTGATCACCTACTATGTGCCAAACACTGCTCTAGGCACTTGGGGTACATCAGTGAAGAAAACAGAAAAACAACTCTTCTTTCATAGAGTTTACATTTTTGCAGTGGATAAAACCAACACAGAAAATAAGTAAATTTATGACCTGTTAGATGACAAAAGAAAGGAAGAAAGAAAGAAAGAGAAGGTAGAACAGAGGAGGAGGACCAAGAGCGCTAAGAATGTGGAGTGGAGGCAGGTCATGATGTGGAAAGAGCAACATTTTTTAAAACTTTTTATTTTACATTGGAGTATAGCTGATTAACAATGTTGTGATAGTTTCAGGTGCACAGCAAAGGGACTCAGCCATACATATCCATGTATCCATTCTCCCCCAAACTCCTGTCCCATCCAGGCTGCCACATAACATTGAGCGGAGTTCCCTGTGCTATACAGTAGGTCTTTGTTGGTTACCCATTTTAAATATAGCAGTGTGTACATGTCAGTCCCAAACTCCCTAACTATCCCTTCCCCTCATCTTTCCCCACTGTTAACCATAAGTTCATCCTCTAAGTCTGTGAGTCTGTTTCTTTTTTGTTAGTAAGTTCATTTGTGTCATTTTTTTTTTTAGATTCCGCATATAAGGGATATCATACGATATTTCTCTTTCTCTGTCTGACTTACTTCACTCAGTATGACAATCTCTAGGTCCATCCATGTTGCTGCTGCATGGCAAAGGAAACCATAAACAAAATGAAAAGACAGCCCACAGAATGGGAGAAAATATTTGCAAATGATGTGACCGACAAGGGATTAGTCTCCAAATTTACAAACAGCTCATGAGGCTTAATATCATCCAAACAAGCAACCCAATCAAAAAATGGGCAGAAGACCTAAATGGACATTTCTCCAAAGAAGATATACAGATGGCCAAGAGGCATGAAAAGATGTTGAACATCGCTAATCATTAGAGAAACGCAAATCAAAACTACACTGGAAAGAGCAACATTTGAGCAGAGAATTGAAGGAGCTGAGTTGAGTGTAGAGAAAAAGTGAAGGGACATGTTACAGTCAGAGGGAACCATCAATGCAAACATCCTGAGATGGAAGGGGAGTGGACGAGTGTCTAGAGCTGAGTGAGTGAGGGGAGAGTAATAGAAGATAAGGTCAGGGAGGTGGTAGGGACAGATCCTGGGGGGCCTTATGGGCCATTATAAGGCTTTGGCTCTCACTGTGGTCAAAATGAGGAGGTTGTGGAGCAAATGAATGACATGACCTTACATATGAACAGCACTGCCTGCTGTGTTGGGAATAGACTGAATAGGGACAGGGTAGAAGCAAGAAAATCAGTTAGGACGTTATTGCAGTAATCCAAGTGCAAGACGGTAGTGGCCAAGGGCCATGGAGATGGAGAAGTGGTTGAACTTTAGATATATATTGAAGGAAGAGCAGAAGAGGGTTTCCTGCAGGGTGGGCATGGGATGCAAAGGAAAGAGACGTTTGATCTTATCATTTGGAAGGATGGAGTTGACATCAACTAACACGGGAAGGCTAGAGTAGGTTTGAGTGGGGAGAAAGAACAGAAATTTGGTTTTGAACATGTTGAGTTTGAGGTGTCTATTGGATATGCAAGTGAGGTTTAGAGGTGTAACTCTGCAGTTCAGGAGAGAAGTCCAAACTAGAGAATAAGTGAGAGCTGTCATCACGAAGATAATATCCAAAGTCATGAGGCTAGATGAGATCATTAAGGCAGAGAATACAAAGAACAGAAGAGGGCTAAGAACTTAGTTCACTGCCCTCCAACATTAAGAGTTTGGAAACCAGCCAAGGATACTGAGAAAGAGCAGTGAATAGAGTAAGAGGAAATCAGGGGGACATAGTAACCTGGAAGTCAGGAGAGAAGGGTTTGATCAAGTATGTCAAGTATGGCTGATGGGTCAAGCAGCCATTGGCTTTAACAACATGAAGGTCAACGTGGAGGTCATTGGTGACCTTCACAAAAGCATTTTCAGTGTAGTGCAGGAGGCTAACACCTGATTGGAGTAAGATTATTTTTAATGGAAGGGAAAGAACTGAAATTAGGCAATATATAAAGATCTTTTGAGTTTCGATGCAAAGGGAAGAAAAGAAATGAAGTGGTATCTGGTAGAGAAAGTTGGGTCAAGAAAAAAAAGGATGTTTGTGGGTTTTTTTTCATTTTAGAAGTTTTAGATTTACAGAATTATTGTGACGATAGTACAGAGTTCATAGATACCCCATACCCAGTTTCCCTATTATTAATATCTTACTCGTATCTTAGTATGATACATTGTCACAATTCATGAGCAAATATTGATACATTATTATTAACTAAAATCCATTTATTCCAATTTCCTCATTTTTTCCCTAATGCCCTTCTTCTGTTCCAGTATCCCATCCAGGACATGACATTACATTCAATAGTCATGTCCCTTAGTCTCCTCTCAGTTGGATGGTTTTCTCAGACTTCCCTTGTTTTTTATGAACTTGACAGTTTTGAGGATTATTATCATTATTATTAGTTGGGTATTTTGTAGACTGTCCCTCAATTTGAATTTTTTTAATAGATCTTTATTGAAGTATAATTGCTTCACAATACCATGTTGGTTTCTGTTGTACAACAAAGTGAATCAGCCATATGCATACATATGTCCCCATATCCCCTCCCTCTTGAGCCTCCCTCCCATCCTCCCTATCCCACCCCTCTAGGTCATCACAAAGCACCGAGCTGATCTCCCTGTGCTATGCTGCTGCTTCCCACTAGCTAACTATTTTACATTCGGTAGTGTATATATGTCAATGCTACTCTCACTTTGCCCCAGCCTCCCACCCCGTGTCCTCAAGTCCATTGTCTACATCTTTATTCCTGCCCTGCAACTAGGTTCATCAGTACCTTTTATTTTTAGATTCCATATATATGCGTTAGCATATGGTATTTGTTTTTGTCTCTGACTTATTTCACTCTATGACAGACTCTAGGTCCATCCACCTCACTACAAATAACTCAGTTTCATTTCTTTTTATGGCTGAGTAGTATTCCATTGTATATATGTGCCACATCTTCTTTATCCATTCATCTGTCAATGGACATTTAGGTTGGTTCCATGTCCTGGCTATTGTAAATAGCCTCAATTTGAATTTATCTCATGTTTTTTTCACGAGAATATATGGAGGTAATGTATTTGGGGGGAGGAAGAACACAGAGGTAAAGTGCCATTCTCATAATATCATATTAAGGGACATACTATCAATGTGTTTGTCAGATTTCTCCACTATAAAGTTACCTTTTTCATCCCTTTCCATACTGTACTCTTTTGAAGAAAACCACTATGTGCAGCCTGCATCTAGGAAATGGGGAGTTATTCTCCATCTCTTTAAGGGCAGAGTATTTACATAAATTATTTGGCATTCTTCATGGGAGGTTTGTCTATTCTCCTTCATTTATCTATAATACTTATCCAATTATTAATTTATATCAATATAGACTCATGGATATTTAATTTTTTATACATCAGGTTATAATCCAATACAGCTTTATTTTCTTGCACAAATTGTTCCAGGTTTGACCACTGGAAGCCCTTTCAGTTGGTTTCTGTATCCCTTTGACATCCTCCCATCATTATGAGATTCTTTCTTCCTTTCTTTCTTTCTTTCGTTGGTATTTTTAACTTTCTGCCACTACAAGATACTCCAGGCTTATCTTGTATATTTCCTATCCAAGCCCTAGAATCAGTATCTCTAAGGAGCCTGGTTCAAAAGGGTTTTTTTTTTTAAATGGAAGAAATAATAGTGTGTTTACATAATGATGAGAATTATCCAGAAGAGAGAAAAATAATGATGTAGGAGGAAAGGGAAGAATAGATGGAGTGATGTTCTTAAACAATCAAAGGGAGATGGGATCTAGTGCATTAGTAGAAGGAATGTCTCTAGATGGGAGCACAAATAGCTCACCTATGGGCACATGTGGGAAGTCATGGTGGGTGAGTGCCAATGCCAGGATGTGGGGAGATGAGCTTGTGGGAGTCAGTGTGAGCTCACTTGTTGATTCATTTTTCCCAATGAGATAAGAAACATGATCATCAGCTGAGAGTGAGGATGGGGAAGAGACGGAGTTTGAGAAGAGAGAAGAGGTATAAAATAGATATTTAAGAAAGTGAGAGATACTATGGCAAACAGCATGGATATTCCTCAAAAAGGTTAAAAATAGAGCTACCATATGACACAGAAATCCCACTGCTGGGTATTTGTCCAAAAGAACTGAAATCAGTATCTTGAAAGATATTAGCATTCCAATATTCCTTGCAGCACTATTCACAATAACCAAGATATGGAAACAAGCTAAACATCCATCAGTGGATGAGTGGATAAAGAAAATGTGGTATATACAGATAATGAAATATGATTCAGCCTTCAAAAAAGGACATCCTGCGACGTGCCGCAACATGGATGAACCTTGAGGACATCACGCTGAGTGAAATAAGTCAACCATAAAAGGACAAATTCTGCATGATTCCACTCATATGAGGTATCTAAACTAGTCAAACTCATGGAGTCAGAAAATAAAATGGTGGTTGCCAGGGATTGGAGGAAGGGGGGGAATGGGGAGTTGCTCAGCAACAGGCATAAAGTCTCGATTATGCAAGTCGAATAAGTTCTAGAAATCTGTACAACATTGTGCCTATAGTTAACGATACTGCCTTGCACACTTAAAAATTTGTTAAGAGGGTGTATCTCATGCTAAATGCTCTTACCACAATAAAATTAAGTTAAAAAAGAAAAGAGTGTGGGAGAGTGAATGGACAAGGAAAGTGCAATGCGGCTGCCTGGCAGTGCTAAGGGCCCACATACAACAAGAAAATATTCTGAGTCTGCTTAACTCCAAACCCTCAAATGGGAAAACATCCTCAGAGACTGGAGTGAGGGAACATGGCGGGGCAGAGTCTGGGTCTGCAGATGTAATCTCTCCTGCCAGGCAGAGGGGAGGGGGGAGGGGTGGGAGGGAGGGGCAAAGTTTTCTCCTTTGAGGAAATCAGTCACAGTCACAAGAATTTGTGATAAGGATCAAATGAGCTGGTAAGATGCTTGGAATAGTGGTTTTCTAAGTGTGGTCCCTGGACCACTGGCCTCAACATCACCCAGGAATGTTAGAAAGGCAAATCCTCAAGCCCTTCCCCAGACACCCACTCTGGGGGTGGGGCCCAGCAATCTCTGTTTTAACAAACCCTCCAACTAATTTGCTCAAATTTGAGTATCATTAGAACGATACTACTGATTTATAGTAAACAGAATGACTTATCATTTTAAGTATCATCATCATCATTTTGTTGTGAAATAGCTTTCCAATGCAGTGGAATTTTTTATTATTTTTTTCTAGTGAGATAATAATAAATAATATGTATTAATTATGAATACATTTCCAGGCAATAATCTAAGTACTTTATATGCATTATTTCAGCTAATTCTGTCAACAACCTCTGAGGTATATTTTATTATTATTCCCAATTTACAGATGATAAAACTGAGGATCATATTAAGTAGTTTGCTGAAGGTCACACAAGCAGTCAAGTGGCAAGATTTGGACTCAAACTTAGGATTCCCAGCAGCCCTGAAAATCAAAATTACTCTTTGGAAATTCACTTTTAGTCTTTCCCACCAAGGATAAAGAGAAAGTTGTTACCAACAGCATAAATGATGTAGTAACAATTGTGAGAATTTTGAAAAATATTTAAAAGGCATCATGGGTGTGATAATCAACAGTGTACTAATCAACCAGCAATACATAAAAGCATTTTCAATCAACAGATGTCAACAGAGACATCGTGTAATAATAAATTAAGCCACTAATTTTTTCAGTAAAGGAATAATTTATCCCCAAAAATATATTTTCATTTATAAATATATGTATAAAGTGAACACACTCATTCTCTACAGCATAAAAAAAGTAGTTGGCATTAAAATTTTGAAAGGGAAACGACTACAGTTGATGACATTGGTGAATTTCAATTCAGATCCTTGATCAAATAGTCATCTTGGTATGGGAATCACAAAAAGCTTCAGCTTTGTTTTATGTCTAGATTGTTTTAGTTTCCATGTATTTCAGCAGTTTTGTATGAGTTATATTTTTATTTCTTTTTGATAAGTTAGAGCTATTTTTGAAAAGGCTTTTCACCTCCATGTAGCTTCCTTCTTTTTTAACAGTGAAATCTATTTCACTGGAAAATAATAATAATAAGGCCTCCAATAAATCAGCCAAGAACTTGATGGCAAGGTAACTTTACAGTGTCTTATCTGAATCACAAAATCACAGAATTTTTTAAAGAAAAGAGCAACAATTCAAATTTAATATATATGAAAATCTGCCCAACCTCTGCAATTAATTAAAGAAATAAAATACAAACAACACACATCATTTTTTACTTAACAAAGATGAAATACCGAAATAGTCTTGGTGTGTTCATAGAAAACATTTCCTTGGTTGGCAATTAGGCAACATCTATTAAAATTCCTTGTCAGAGTAATTTCAGATCTAGACCAAAGTCATAGACTCTTAGAGCTGAAAGGGACTTTATTATAAACATCCAGACCAACTCCGTCATTTGTAAATGAAGAAACAGGCACAGAGAGCTAGCCAAGGTCACACAGACAGACATTGGTAAATTCCTTTCATCTTTCTCAAGATTTCCCCTAGAATTTGGTCTAGGAGCTTCTAGTCCTGAATTTAAAATCTCCTATCTTCAGAAGAAGTCCAAGATTTCTAATGCGTAAAGTTTTATGTAACATGTTCACCAACTTTCTTCATTATCCCAGAACCACTGAAGGAAATGTTGATCCACTGATAGAGCAAAATGTTTTGAATGACAGTATAATGACAAATTTGAACCTGTCTTATTTTAAACCCATGGCTTGTCTTTAGAACTAAAAAAAAGTCATTGAAATATATAACAAGTACTTAAAATGCACCTGCTACCATGAGATTCCCTAAAATATAAAGCTTCTGGAATACAGCAACTTTATCTTGGTTTCCATCTTCAGTACAAAGGACAGCGCTTACCACCCTGTAAATGCTCAATGAATTCAATCATTGAAGAGGTAAGAATTCAAAATATCATGAAAAAAGAAATTCTTGGAAGATACTCCATACATGAAAATTATTAGTGAAAAACAGAATGTAAGACACTATAATCCATCTTAAAGTTAATGTCAGGTTGCTCTAACCCCTGGGCTCTGGAAATTCACAGCCTGCCTCAGGACACCTGCTCAGGCCACATACTCACTCCAAGAATCCAAGCAGCTTTACCTCCCCGTGGGGTGTTCTTGTGCTCAGCCCAGCTGCCTACCAAATCCCATATCACAATTGAGGCGCCTCCGAATTTTCTTGTCCTTAAGTCAAAAAACTGACTTGTATCAAGGAAAATCCATTCTCCTCATGAGGGAAGTGCCTAGTTGTCACCTAGGTGTGAGGAGAAGAAAATGGAAATAGATGTGTTGTTTAGATATTTTAGGGAATGTTCACATTCCAGCGGTCAAATCTTTTTCTAAAGCCAGAAAAGAACCCAGTCTCTGCTTCTAAGAGATCATAAGAGCATAAATGATCACAGCTCAATATGCTATTCATAAAGGCACAACCATCACCCCTTTATTTCTTACACACTGAACCTCTCTCCTTTATGATACCCCTAGGGACGAAAAGCTATCTCAATCTCATCCAAGCCCTACAAATACCATCTAAGAGAAGTTAATTAGGCAATAGGAAGTATGGTGGCAATTCCCTCAGGTTGAGTCCCAGATCTGCTTCTTACTAGCTGTGTGACCTTTAGAAAATCACTCCACTTCTCTGAGCTTTCACTTACTCAGCAGCAAAATGAGGATAATACCAGTACCTACCTCATAGGACTGTAATGTGTACTAAGTGAGATACTATGTGCAAAGGTTCAATAAGTTGTCATTTTTATTGCTAACTAATTTAGGCAGTTAACTATGACCACTGTCCTCACTGCCACTGGCCATCTCCCTACTGACACATGTGATCACAGTTTACCTCTTACATTGAGAGCCTTCCTCCCTCTAGCCCCTCACTAACTCCACAGTTACAAGCCTTGAAAAAATCTTTCTCTAAGCACTCCAAATAATAATAATGTCAGCCAATATTTACGGAGGGCCTAGTCTGCATGTGGCATTTACTAAGCATGTTATATGCGCTATGTTAAGTCCTCACACAATCCTGCAATGTAGGTTTCATTGTGGACTCCATTTTCTAAAAGTGAAAACTGAACCTCAGAGAATGAAGCGGCTTTCCCAAGATCACTCAACAAATAAGTGATGGAGCTGTGTTCTATCTAGGTAGTCTATCTCCAGAGCCTTTTCTTTCACTCAATACTCTAAAATTTTCTCTCTCCTTTCAGAAATCCATAGATTAGCACACCGGGGTTTCACTGTTCTCTAGGTTTCCATGTGATTTAATATTAAATCTTTAACTAGACTACTTGGTCCTTGAGCAGGGTCACCCTCCTATCATTGGGTCCAGCAAAACATCTAGTCTGATGCCATATACCTAGTAAGTCCTTGCTAGTTGAATACCTCTAGCCGCTTCCTCCCTCTTTCTGGCAGTCATCATATAAAGAAACCACAATAGTTTAAGATGACCTCACTTTCTACCACTCTCCCTCTCACTCACTCTTGTTCAGACTCACTGGCCTTCTTGCTCTCCTCAATCACACTAGGCACATGTTCACCTCAAGAACTTCACGCTTGCTGGTGCTGCTTCCTGGAATGTTCTTCCCACAAATGTCCACATGGCTTACTCTCTTGCCTCTTCAAGACTTTGCTCAAAAGTCCCCTTCTCCAGGAGACCTTCTCTGACCACCCTGTTTAAAATCAAAACTTCCTCAAGAATCCATAAAAAAGAATGAAAGAATGCCATTTCAAGCAACACGCATGGACCTAGAGATTGTAATACTAAGTGAAATAAGTCAGACAGAGAAAGACAAATATCAGACGATATTGCTTATATGTGGAATCTAAAAAAAAGGGTACAAATGAACTTATCTACAAAACAGGAATAGAGTTACAGATGTAGAAAACAAACTTATGGTTACCAGGGGGTAAGGCAGGGAAGGATAAATTGGAAGATTGGGATTGACATATACACACTACTATATATAAAATAGATAACTAATAAGAACTTACTACTCAATACTCTGTAATGGCCTATATGGGAAAAGAATCTAAAAAAGAGTGGATATACATATATGTATAACTGATTCACTTTGCTGTACCCCTGCAACTAACACAACATTGTAAACCAACTCTACTCCAATAAAAAAAATTTTTTTTTTTTAAAAGACAAAAAAAAAGAAGTTAAAAACAGAACTACCGTATGATCCCGAAATCCCACTCCTGGGTATATATCCAAAGGAAATGAAGCCATTATCTTGAAGAGATATCTGTATTCCCATGTTCATTACAGTATTATTCACAATAGCCAAGGTATAGCAAAAACCTAAGTTTTCGTTGATGGATGAATGCACAAAGAAAAAGTGGTGTCTACTTACAATGGAGTATTATTCAGCCTTTAAAAAGAAGGAAATCTGGTCATTTGCGACAACATGGATGAACTTGGAGGGCATTATGATAAGTGGAATAAGTCAGACAGAGAAAGAAAATACTGCATGGTATCACTTATATGTGGAATCTAGATAAACAAGTAAGTCAAACTCATAGAAACAGAGAGCAGAAAAGTGGCTGCCAGGGGCTGGAGGTGGGGAAATAGGGAGTGGTTGGTAAAAGGGTACAAAGTTTTGGTTATAAGATGAATAAGGTCTGAGAATCTAGTGAAACAGGGTGACTGTAGTTGATAACACTGTATTTTATAATTGAAATTTGGTAAGAGTAGAACTTAAATGTTTTCACCAAAAAAAAGGGAGAAGGTAGGTATGTGAGGTGATGGATGGTGTTAATTAACTCGATGGAGGAACCCTTTCACAAAGTGTACATACATCAAATCATCATGTTTTACATTTTAAATATTTTATAATTTTATCTATCAATTGTGCTTCAATTAAAAATTTTTTAAGTTGTAACCTCCTCCACCCCATCTCTGCTTTCCTTATCTCCCTCCCTTGTTTACTTTTTCTCCATGGAACTCATCACCTTCCAATATACTATATACTTTTCTTTTTTGTTTTGCTTAACATCAATGTCTCCCCACTAAAATATAAATTAGTAAAAAATACAAACAAACAAAAAAGAAGACTGGGGCCCTGACCCCAGTGCTCTTTCTACCACACGATATTAAATGCCTATTTCTGATGCCCCCAGAACAGAGACTTTTGCCCATTTCGTTGGCTGCTCTCTCCCCAGCACACAGAATATGACTTGGAATATAGCAGGTGTTCAATACATATATATTAAGTATCCCTGCCCCCTGCTTGGCCTTGCCTCCTCCCACAGCAGAAATTCTGCAAAGAAAAAGAGTTTCTCTTACACCTTCTGTGTCTTACAAGCAGCCTAAGGAACAGCCGTTTTCTTCCACCAGCCCAGAAGTTACTGAGAAGTCCATTTCCCACTGGACAAAGGCAGGCTTTCAACTGTGCATATAGGCCAGGAATAATGTCTAATAAGGTGGTTGAGGCCAAGTGGCCTTCACTGAGGAAGATAAAAATCAGTGGGAAAGCCAGCCAATCTCAACCTGAATTACACAATTTGTTACTGCAGAGTATGAGTCTGTTTCTCCAAAGGAAAAATAGTCTGGAAAATGAGCAGACCTGTGGTCCGAGGAGGATTATCCCAACAGGAACAAGTCCCATTCAGCAATGAGCTCTCCCAGCCTTACCACCTGTTGAACAGGACAAAAGACCAAAGCCTGCAGACCACACTGGACTGGACCTTGCACTTGGGCTTTCTAAGTTGAAAGCAGCATGCTATATATTTTTTTCAGTCACCCATTAAAGTGCCTTTCATTTGCAGCATGGTGCCTATTTCACCTCGGAGTTGTCTAAGGCTTTAGAAACCTCTCCCCGCCATCAATGTCTCCAAGGTTCATGGAGGGTGAATACAGTCTAACTCAAAAGGACATCTTTATCCTCAAGAGAAAAGAGACTCTGCCATCCAGTGACCTGCTCTAATTGGAGTCTCCAGGGGCCCTCCTTCACTCTCCGTCCTGGCGGAATCAGGGTGCAGTGTCCCATACGATGGGGATGAAGAAGAGCTGAAGTGGGAGTCCCAGCACTGGCTTTTTCACTTCATCATTAGACCTCTGGTAAGTCAATTAACCACTCTGGACCTCAGTTTCACTGAGCACTTATTATTATGCTAAGAAGAGGGAAGTAATGTCAGCTGAAGGTAGAGCCAGCATTCAAACCCAGCTCTCAAAGCCTGTGATCTTAACTCCTATGTTACACTGCTTCCCTCATTCATCTTGACAGCTCAGTTCTCCGCATCTAAAATTTTAGTTTCTCTTCTCTCAAACAAGGAATCTTTTTTTTCAAGTTATGTGGATGGTTTTGACAAAACAACACATTTTCTTCTTTGATATCATCTGAAATAACCACAGCCGCTACTGTGCACCGTGCTCCTGATAAAAACAGCAAGCGTAAACGTTATGTCTTTCGAAGACTCAATTTACACAAATTACATATTACATGAAGCAGACCCAAGAAGGCACTGTGTCTGGAGAGAAGTAAGACGAAGAAAGCATCAGAAAACAGCCCAAGTACAGCCCGGAAAGCTTTAAAGATGTGATACAGCAGCAAGGGGGTGGAGAGCATAGACTGTGAAACATTCTCTTTTACAATGTCGCTGTTTTCTGGTTTAATTAGAATCAGATAGTGTGCAATATAATCATCACCTGATAACATAATTCCATCAAACATGGAAGAGTAATATTCAAGTGACTGAAGCATGAACATAATTCACCTCAAGCAAGGGAGAGAAATTGTATTAGCAAAATGCCACAAGATTCACTAATTAATTTGCTATATTATGCATGACAGGAAACAGCACAGAACAGAAAAAAAAGCCTGACTGAGGTAGCAATGGATGTGCTTCCCCATAATTTATTTCTTCAATGGGTTCATTATTTGATCAAGAATTGGCTAAGAGGGGATTCCACAGGGTAGAACATGGCAACATGGCAATGAGTCGGTGGAGTCGGTGTGCTTATCCAGTTAGCAGATGTCAGAATCACTCTGCTTCACCACTAGCTATCTTCATTTATAGATTTCTTTCTTCACTGAAGTACTCATCTGTATCCTGCTTCAATACAAACCTCAAAAATGGGCAAATTAGCAGGTGTGTCCCTTGGCCAATTCATCAGTACAAGTTGATAGTATTCAACCCTGTTGTGTTTCCTTGTCTCCTGTAAATTACTGGATTTCTAATGAAGGCAAACAAAATAATATCAAATTTTTATTGTCTCTCCTTGAAGGGATAGACACTCACAAGGATGAAAATTTTATTACATCTTTCAACATATATATTGATAACAATTTGGGTTGAGATCAATAGTGTATGCCTTCAAATTATTTATGTATAACCTTTTCACATAGTGATTAAGATTTTAAACTCTGGATTCAGATAAACCTGTGCTCAAATCTTGGCTCTGCCACTGCATAATTTTGGTCAGGTCACTTATAAGTCTTTCTAAGCTTCAGTTTTCTCATCTGTACTCTGGAGGTGTAACAATTATATCTACCACTTAGAGATAATACTCTCCAAGGGTTTTGTTGAATAACCTGCCACCTCGTCATTCTGCCATATTGCTGCTTCTGTTGCTTTCGAGGCCCAGATTAACAGTGTGATGAGCTGGGCACAGCTGGCCTCTGATGGAGACCCCACTGTCCAGAATGGAATAGGCCCTTCCCCTTTGTTCACTACAGCTCAGCAGAGACCATTCTGAGAATTTGCAGAAGATTTGACTGTAACGGAAAGAAAGCACAACACCAAGAATAACTCCCAGCCAGTAAGATGTTCTATTTTAATCCAAGCACATCAATAATGACATTAAATGTAAATGGTCTAAACATACACCTTAAGAGAAAGAAACTGACAGGTTGGATTTTAAAAAGCAAGACCCTACTATATGCTGTTTACAAGGAACTCACTTTAAATCTAAAGACATAGGTAGGTTAAAATGAAAAAATATATGCCATGCAAACACTATTCTAAACTATATATTAATTATGTGTATGTGCTTAACAGACGAGCTTCAAAACACATGAGGCAAAAACTGATGGAACTGAAAGGAGATATAGACAAACCCACAAGTGCATTTGGAGACTTTACAGTTTCTCTCTCAGTAATTGAAAGAACAAGTAGATTGATAATCAGTAAAAATATATAAGACTATCAACCAAGTTGGTCTAACTGACACAGAATATTCCACTCAGCAACAAGAGAATACCATTCTTTTCAAGTTCACATGGATCATTAAACAAGATATTCTGGGCCATAAAACAAACTTTATCAAGTTGTAATTATACAAAGTACATTCTTTGAGCATGATGGAATTTACTTAGAAATCAATAACATAAAGATACATGGGGCTTCCCTGGTGGCGCAGTGGTTGAAAATCTGCCTGCTAATGCAGGGGACACGGGTTTGAGCCCTGGTCTGGGAAGATCCCACATGCCGCGGAGCAACTAGGCCCGTGAGCCACAACTACTGAGCCTGTGCGTCTGGAGCCTGTGCTCTGCAACAAGAGAGGCCGCGAGAGTGAAGAGGCCCACGCACCGTGATGAAGAGTGGCCCCCGCTTGCCGCAACTGGAGAAAGCCCTCGTGCAGAAAGGAAGACCCAACACAGCCAAAAATAAATATAAAAATAAATAAATAAAAAGATTACTATAAAGATATGTGAAAATTTTCTAAATACTTGGAAATTAAACAGCACCATTCTAAATAACCCAGGGATCAAAAAAGAATGTATAATGAAAATTAGGAAATATATTGAATTTAATAAAAAAAGAAAAGTTGACATATCAAAATGTGTGGGACAAAGATAAAAGTATTTAGAGGGAAATCTGTACCATTAAATACTTATGTCAGAAAACAAGAAAGGTCTCAAATCATGGCCTAAGCTTGCACCTTAAGAAACTAGAAAATAAAGGAAAATAAATTAGACCCAAGATAAGCAGAGGAAGGCAATAATAAAGATAGGTGCAGATCAACAAAATTGAAAACAGAAAAGCAGTAGGGAAAAATCGATGAAACCAAAAGTTTGTTCTTCAAAAAAAATCAGTAAACTTAATAAACCCTAGCCAGACTGATCAAGAAGAAAAAAACAAAGACATAATTTATCAATATCAAGAATTAAAGAGGTGACAGCACTACAGATACTACAGATATTAAGATGATAACAAGGGAATATTATGAACAACTTTTTGAATTGGTCAACTTCCTTGAAAAACACAAGCTACCAAAGCTCACTCCAGAAGAAAAAGAATATCAGTATACAAAAATCAATTGTATTCTATATACCAGCAATGTACAATCTGAAAATGAAATTAAGGGACTTCCCTGGTGGGCCAGTGGTTAAGACTCCGTGCTCCCAGTGCAGGGGGCCCAGGTTCAATCCCTGGTCAGGGAACTAGATCCCACATGCATGCTACAACAAATACCCCGCACAGCGAAATAAATAAATAAATAAATGTTTTTAAAAAAAATGAAATTAAGACAACTCCATTCACAGTAGCACCAAAAAGAATAAAATACTTAGAGATAAATTCAACAAAAGAAGTACAAGACCTGTACACTGGAAACTATAAACACATTGCTGACAACAATTTTAAAGTATCTAAATAAACAGAGAAATTCCATGTCCAAGGATAGAAAGACCCAATGTGATTAAGATGGCAATTCTCTCCAAATTGGTCTACAGACGCAACATCATTCCTATCAAAATCCTGGGTGCTTTTTTCCGAAAGTTGATACTAAATATATATATATAAAAGCAAAGGACCTAGAATCTCCAAGTAACTTTGAAAAAGAACAAAGTTGGATGACTTGCATGTCCCAATTTCAAAACTTATGAACATTTATAATGACATCAAAAGACATGAAACACTTGGAAAAAAATATATATGTTTAAGATCTGTATGCTTAAAACTACAAACACTGATAAAATAAATCAAAGATAACCTGAATAAATGGAAACATACACTGTCTTCATGGGCTGAAAGACTCACTGTTAAGTTGCAAATTCTTCCAGGTATAAATTCAATGCAATTCCAATCAAACTCCCAGTAGGATTTTTTTGGTAGAAATCAACAACCTGATTCTAAAATTTATATAGAAAGACATAAGAACTAGAACAGCAAAAAACAGTTCTTAAAAAGATGAACAAAGTTGGAGAATTCCAACTTCAAGACTTACTATAACGCTACAATAATTCAGGAGTGTGTGGCACTGGTTATAAGATAAACATGCAGATCAATAGAACAGAATAGGGAACCCAGAGACAGACCCACACAAATATGCTTAACTTATTTTTCATAAAGGTGCAAGGTCAGTTCAATGGTACTGAAATAATTATTGGACATTCATATGGAAAATAAGAAACCTCTACCCATACGCCACATGGTCTGCAATAATTCACTCAAAATGGACCATAAACTGAAATATAAAACCTAAATAGATCATAGAAACATATAAAACCTAAAACTTCTGGAAGAAAACATGGCAGAAAATCTCTATAATCTTGAGTTTAAGCAAAGATATTTTATATGATACCAAAAGCATAATCCATGAATGAAAAAAATGACAAATTTGACATGACCAAAATTTAAAAAGTCTCTCCAATAAGCCACTGCCAAAAGAATGAAAAGGCAAGCCACAAACTGGGGTATGCAAAATGCACATCTGATATCTGGACTTATATCCAGAATATATTTTTAAAAAAAAAACACTTAAAACTCAATAATAAGAAACAAGCAACACAGCAAAACATCGGCAAAAGATTGGAACAGACACTCTACCAAAGAAAATATGTGAATGGCAAATTAGCGCCCCAAAAGAAGCTCAACATCATTAGCCATTAACTAAAACCACAATGAGATACTACTACCTACCTATTAAAGAGGTCTTTTTTTTTTTTAACTGACAATACCATACGTTGGTTGAGGATGTGAAGTAACCAGAACACTTCTATATTGCGAGTGGGAATGCAAAATAGTACAGCCACTTTGGAAAGCATTCTGGAAGTTTCTTGTACAGTTTAGCATACATTTATCATATGATTCAGCAACCCCACTCCTAGGATTTAACAAATCAAATAAAAATGCATGTTTACACAAAATCCTGTATGTAAATATTCTGGCAACTTTTTCAGTCACTCAGACGAGGCAACAATCTAAACATCCTTCAGCTGGTGAATGGAGAGAGAAAATGTGCTATGTAGCTGTACAATGGACTCAGTAATAAAAAGGAAGGAACTACTGATACATACAACAACTTTATGAATCTCAGATGCTAAGTGAAAGAAGGCCACATGTTGTATGATTCCATTTATTTTTAAAAATTTTTATTTATTTATTTATTTTTGGCTGCGTTGGGTCTTCGTTGCTGCGCGCGGGCTTTTCTCTAGTTGCGGCGAGTGGGGGCTCATTGCGGTGGCCTCTCTTGTTGCGGAGCACGGGCTCTAGGCACGTGGGCTTCAGTAGTTGTGGCACATGGGCTCAGTAGTTGTGGCTCGCGGGCTCTAGAGCACAGGCTCAGTAGCTGTGGCTCGTGGGCTCTAAAGTGCAGGCTCAGTAGTTGTGGCGCACAGGCTTAATTGCTCCGCGGCATGTGGGATCTTCCCAGACCAGGGCTCAAACCCGTGTCCCCTGCATTGGCAGGTGGATTCTTAACCACTGCGCCACCAGGGAAGCCCTGTATGATTCCATTTAAATGACATTTGGAAGAGGCAAAACTATAGAGACAGAAAACAGATCAGTGGTTGCCAGAGGCAGGGGGTAGAAGGAGGGGCTGACTACAGAGACACAGGAGACAATTTTGGGGGATGATTAAAACGTTCTATATCTTGACTGAGGCGGTTGTATGTATGTGTTTGTCAAAATTCACAAAGGAGGAAAGTCAGAGAACCAACACTTTCTGATTTCAAAACTTACTACCATTTACAATAGCACCAAAAGACATGAAATATTACATATCTTTAAAAGGTTGAGTTTTACTGTATGTGAATTACATCTCAATAAAAAAGGGTGAATTTTCCTGTATGTAAACTACATCTCAATATTTTTTAAACATGCTGTCTATTTCTCATCTTATAAAGTAGTATCTAGTACCGTGTCTGGCCCATAACAGATGCTTAATATTTACTGAATGGTTACAGCCATTGTCATTGGAACTGACTTTTCATCATTGCAGTGGCTGTTGTTTTTGTTGGCTCCGCACCTCACACCCCACCCCCTCTGGCTATAGGCCTCGCTTCCCTCGCCTGAACAATCTGGCTTGCTGTCATGAGCACGTGACAAAAATCTGGACAATCAGAGTGTTCCCTTAGGCTTTTTTTCCAACTGAAACTAGTGATAAAATTACCTTTTTCCTTTCTGGTTATAGACGGGGTGCCAGATCAGCCTGAAGCAATGCCTTCTTTCAGTGGAGAAGCTGGTCCAGAGTCTGAAACTGACATGAGGGGGAGAAGCAGAAACAACACAGCAAGAGAGAATTGACGCGAGTCATTGGACCTCCTTGTCCTGAGACCAAAGCCACTCCTGCCTTTTCCTAGGTTTGGTTACATGAGTCAGCAAATATTCCCTCTTTTTAAGTAAAAAGAGTTTCTCTCACCTGTTACCAAAGATTTTGAAAACCACGAATAACAGTAACAATAAAGCCAACATTGATTAACTGCCTACCCTCTGCCAGCCACATTTTACCTACTTACCCTCTTCAGTCCTCCCCACAACTCTATGAGTTAGGCACTCCTTTTATCCAAATTTTATAGAGGAGAAAACTGAGGAAACTCAGAGGGCAAGTCATCTGTCCAAGGTCTCACAGTAGGTGCAGGTGTATAGTGAGTATCCATATGGCATCAATACCATTGATTTTTCTATACCTTAAACCATTTAAGGGGGAACTCTGAACTCTAAAATTGCTTTACAGCCGTGGTTCTCAATTGTAGCTGCACGTTAGAATCACCTGGGACACAAACAATCCCATCAGCCAGGCCACATGCCGGGACCAACTAAATCACAATCTCTGGGTTAGGAACCCAAGTGTCAGTATTTTTTTAAAGCTCCTCAGTGATTCCAACATGTGGCCCAGGTCAAGAATCCCTGACTCAAGGTTTAGATTTGTCTTTCCCACCAAAGGCGCACCTGCATCCCCACCCTGCACCGTAACAAAGAGAAGAGAAATATGCTTGACCTCCTACAGAATGAAATTGGAATCCATAATTAAATTCGGATTTCCAGAAATTCCAGAATTAAATTGGGATCTCAGTTAAAAATACTTTCAAGGCAGAAAAATAAGACTTCTGTGCAGGGACTTTTAGAGAAAAACATATAGAGGTGTCCTATGTCGATCTTTATAGTGTTGTTTATTTGGGCCACAAAGGGGGGTAATCAGAAAAGTATAACCCTAAACTTTTTCAAGCCCCCAGTGATGCAGGGCTTTTGGCAATAGAGCCAACTATCAAAACAGGAGAGGTGCAAGAAGAATATTATCTGAGCCTCAGTGACACCATAATTACTCCATGTTTGGCTTTTAACACCTGAATCCTGGCTCTTACATAATAGCAATAATAATAATAACATATGTCACCCAGACAGTGGGGCTTTCTGCCATATTTTCATCCCATTTTCAGGGAATGTCTAAAAGGACAAAGCCTTTTTCTTTGGGGGAGACTTGCAGAAAGATAAAATTTGGGATCTGTCACTGCATTTATCCATCAGTCTCTCAGTGGATTGTAAGGAACTAATTCATCACTCCATTATTCTCCACTTTTCCTGCAAGGAGAGTTGCTACTGATGTTCTCAATCTGGCCTTTTAGACAGAAATAAAGCTGCCCCTTTCCCAGCAATGAGTTTTATTGTATTCTCTTGATGAGACTGAGCTATGTGGGATTCTAGCCCCTGGGACAGAAAACATTAGTCTGTACCTGCTGTAAGGGTTTGGATTCTTCCTGCCAAGTAGATGTGACCTTACACTCTCCTTCCAACTTTATGACTCCAGAACTCATTCTAGCCCTGGTGAGGAGACAGCTCCACCCTCAGGCCACTTTCTGTAAAGGTTCTTTTTTTCATACATTAAATTTGTGTGCAATGGTGGGGGGGGGGCATCTAGTGGTAGAAGCCAGTTGGCATGGGGGTTAAAAAGATGAGATCCGGAAGCAAGCAGGCTTGGGTTCTGTACTAGTCCCCTCTGGCTGCCATAATAAAATACCACAACCTGCGTGGCTTAAACAAGAGGAATTCATTTTTTTCTCATAGTTCTGGGAGGCGAGAAGTCCAAGATAAAGGTGCCAAAAAATTCTGTTTCTGGTGAGACTTCTCTTCCTGCCTTACAGAGAGCTGCCTTCTCGCTGTGTCCTCACATGGCAGAGAGAGACCTCCAGTGTTTCTTTTCTTATAAGGACACCAGTCCTATCAGACTAGGGCCCCACCCTTATGACCTCATTTAACCTTAATTACCTCCCTATCTCCAAATACAGTCAAGTCACATTAGGGCTTTAACATATGAATTGGGGTATGGTATGTGTGTGGGTACACAATTCTGTTCACAGCAGGTTCCATCCCAGCTCCAAATGACTATCTGCGTGACTCTGGAAAAGTGAATCAACCGCTCTGGGCCTCATTTTCCTCATCTTGTCAAATGGAGATAACAGTACTAATTTGTAACATGGCTTTGATGACTGAATGAGGTTATAGCATGTAAAGGCATAGCACAGCACCTCTCACATAGTATGCATTTTTTTAGTCACCATTTTTATTTAGTTTGGCAACTGAAGTTCAAGCAACAATGGACTCAGTGAAGCAATGAAGTGAATGTGGATATATATTTTTTAATTAATTAATTTATTTATTTATTTTTGGCTGTGTTGGGTCTTCGTTGCTGCGTGCAGGCTTTCTCTAGTTGCAGCGAGCAGGGGCTACTCTTCGTTGCAGTAGGCGGGCTTCTCATTGCAGTGGCTTCTCTTATTGCAGAGCATGGGCTCTAGGCGTGAGGGCTTCAGTAGTTGCAGCACATGGGCTCAGTAGCTGCGGCGTGTGGGCTCTAGGGCACGCGGGCTCAGTAGTTGTGGCACACGGGCTTAGTTGCTCCATGGCATGTGGGATCTTCCCGGACCACAGATTGAACCCATGTCCTGTGCATTGGCAGGTGGATTCTTAACCACTGTGCCACTAGGGAAGTCCCACTTTGGATATATTTTGAGGGCCCCATGTTTCCTCCCTGTCCCTGGTCCCACTACAGAACCTGCAAGGACCCAACCTCTCTTCTCCAGGTCGAAACTGAAGTCAGGGTCTGCTCTATCTGTTCTCCTTGTCAGAGCTCATATTTCCACTGAGACATCATGGACTTTGGAGTCAGTGAAACCTGAGTTCAAATCCGGACTCTGCCACTAACTAGCTGTATGACATGACACAAGACTCAGGCTGCCATAACAAAATACCACAGACTAGGAGGCTTAAATAACAGACATTTATTTCTTATGGTTCTGGAGGCTGGGAAGTCCAAGATAAAGGTAACGAACGGGCCATTCGGTTCCTGGGGAGACTCTTTCCTGGCTCGCAGATGGCCACTTTCTCTCTGTGTCCTCAGATAGTAAAGAGAGAGAGCGCTCTGGCCTCTTCCTCTTCTTATAAGGACACTAATCCCATCATGGGGACCCCATCCTCATGATCTCATCTAAACCTAATCACCTCCTAAAGGCCCACCTCCAAATACCACCACATGGGAGGACTGGGGCTTCAACATATAAACTTTGGCAGGGAGCATAAACATTCAGTCCATAACACTCTCTGAGTCTCTATTCATCAGTATTCTTTCCACTGCAAGTGACCAAAAACCCAGAGCAAAACCGGATTAGGCACAAAAGTGACTGTTGATTCACAAACAGAAAAGTCCAGAGATATTCTGGCTTGAGGCATGTCTGGACTCAGAGGCGCAAATGATAACAACCAGAACCATTCTCCCATTTTCCACCTTTCTTTCCTTGTGTTGGCTTTATCCTCTGGTAGATCAGGATGTTGCCATTTCCTCTAGGCTCATATTCTACAGCCTGAGCCACCTAAGACAAGAAACATGACAGCATGTTCCCTAAGCCTCCAACAAAAGTCCCACATCGGCTCTCATTGGCCTCACACATCCATCTCTGAACCAATCACACGGGCCAGAGGAGTAGGATATTCAGATGGGCCAGTTCTCAGGCACAAGGAGCCAAGAGACGGTCAATTCTACTTGAGCTTCGGGCTAAGAACAAAAGAAGTGGCAGGGGTGGGGCGGGACTTCCCGGTGGTCCAGTGGTTAAGAATCCACCTTCCAATGCAGGGGATGTGGGTTCGATCCCTGCTCAGGGAACTAAGATCACACATGTCATGGGGCAACTAAGCCCGCGCGTGCGCCACAACTAGAGAGGAGCCCGCTCACCGCAACGAAAGATCCCGCGTGCCACAACTAAGACCCAATGCAGCCAAAATAAATACATAAATAAATATTTAAAAAAAAAAAAAAAAGAAGGGGGAAATGTTGGATAAGAAAAGGCAGCAGATGACCACTACACAGCCCCAATTTCCTAGTCTACAAAATGGGAAAATGGTACCAAGTTCTCAGGATTTCTGTGAGAACAGGATTAAATATGTGTTAACGTAATACTGCATGGCACTAACAGCACGTGCGCACACACACACACACACACACCTGTATTCCAATATTCTAATTTCATAAGGCCCTGCCCTTGACCTTCATGCTTTCCCCTTCTGTGGCAATCATACATCTCCTGTAAACCACAGTAGAAATGATCAGTAGAAAGCACTGTTCATGCATCCTGAGCCTCCTGAGGCAAGATGTTAATTAACGACACCCCAGCCAGGATGATCAACTCTTCCGAACAGAGGTCTCCAGAGTCGCCCCAGAGGGAGAGACGATGCCCCCTAAGTGCTTTTCATGTGGAAGCCACCAGGGTCTCGGGAATTCCTCTCTGAAATGCAGATAGACCAGGAAGGGCTTTATCTTAAACACCAGCTAATAGCTACTGAGCTATCACTTAGCACAGCAGCAGGGATTATCTGAAATGGGGCTTGATAGGGACTCTGGAGGGAGAAGGGAAAGGAAAGCATATCAGGTGACAGCAGAGAGAGGAGAGGGTGCCTAATTTCTGCTTTCAATTTTTCCTGAGGCATGATTTTCACACAGTTCTCTTTCAAATCTGGGCTGATGAACCATTTAAAAGAATAAGAGCAGCTAGAGTTTAGAGAGCATTCCCTCTATACCAGGCTCCATGCTAGGCACTCAGGAGCATGACTTTATTTAATCCCAGCTCCCACTGTGCCTTAGTCTGTGGTCTTGGGCAAGTTACAGCAGCTCAATAGACCCCTTTTTTTTTCAGCCAAAACATCTAACAACAAGGGGATAACATGAATTGAGTATTTACCATACACCAAGCATATTTTTACATATATTAACTCATTTAAGCTTCATAATATCCCTATGAAGTACTATTATTATTTCTATTTTATGAGTGAGATTACTAAGATTCAGAGAGGTTAAGTAACTTACCCAAGGTCACACAGCCAGAAGCTGACAGAGCCTAGATTAGAACCCAGGCAAAGTCCATGCTTTTGGCCCCTCTATATTGCCTACTAACACTGAGCTCAGCAAGCCGGAAGCTTTCAAACACTTTAGCTTTTATTGCTATTTCTCTATGTTAACATGAAGATATTAATAACGGAGGTAATATTCTTATCACCATCATCATCAACGTTATTAGAAGATTCAACAAAGATATTTTCATTTTGGAAAATAAAAATTATAAAATGAACTATCTTTTGTTATTTACATCTGTATCACTTAGAGGTATTTAAAAGCAAGCAATAAAAACCTACCCAAACACATTCAAGCAGAATTAATATTTATTGAAAAGATATTTGGAAGGTCACAGAAATGAAGGGAAGATATAGATATAAAGATACAGATATAGATATAGATATAGATGTAGATGAATGTGTTAACCAGAAAAAGGACTCCTTTCACAATGTATATGTGAATCAAACCATCACGATGTACACTTTAAATATCTTACAATTTTATTTGTTAATTATATCTCAATAAAGCTGAAAAAAATTTAAAGGAATGAAGAGGAGCAGAAACTCATCAATAGCCTCAAAAGTAAATGACTTTGCTTCAATCACCTCCCACCCCTGTGTGTCTTGGCTCAAGACTCAGATTCCCAGAAGACAGAGCTTAGATTGACCAGCAAGGCTCAGGGACCCAGCCCTCTGGCTGGGAGGGGAAGTGGGGTGAGTTTCATGATTGACAGCCCCATCAGAGCCCTGCAACACACAAGGGATAATTCCCAAAGGAAAGTGACACTGAGCAAACAGAAACAACCAATGACACATAGAGCCGCTCGCATAGCACTGGTGCTCCTTCTAAAAGTGACAGAACCTCATGGGAGGGAAGGTCCTCATCTAAGCTTTAAGATCTATCATTTGAAGAGCTTCCAGACAGGCATAAAGGGCTATAACAAAGATAACGTTATACCCAGTTAAAAGTCTGAAGTGTCTCAGACCCTCCTTGAGATTCAAGGCCAGAGCTGGGTATGGACCTTCAAGGTACTTAAGCAGCTTCTCAAGGTGCAACACCCAGAAGAAAATGCTAACTGGATTTATGGGGCACGTTATTGAAAAACCCAATGACCATGTGTCATAATTTAATATGCTGAAGGAGAAGCAAATGGCGCTAAAGGCTTTGTATTCACTAGATAGACCCTGAGCCTGATTTATGTGTTGAGTGCAAATTCCTTCCAGGGGTACGCAGAATGACAGGTCTACACTACCTTTTGTGTCTTTGCTTCTTGACTCCTTCCTTTGTATCTGAAAGGATTCTCTAGGCAGTACAACTTTTGCAATATCATCACTGCTTGGTACATCTGTGCTGAGAGCTGGACATAAAGGTATACCAGAGGTGGAACCACACCCATGAAATGGGACACAGCCACTGCTGGACATTGTTAAAATACTTTGGAAGGAGATATCATTTCCCCTGTCTTTCTGTAAGGGTTGCTTTCAAGATATAACAAGCCATTTATTTATTCTTCTAACACTTATTGACAACCATTAAGAAACAGACTCTGCTAGGCATTATGGTTACAAAAACATAAGATGTAGCTCCCACCTTCAATGTTACTCACAGAGTAGTGGAGACTGAGCATATTAGAAAATGTACTAAAATAGGAGTGGAAAGACCTCGGTTCTAACCTACCTGGACCACCTATCTATTCAAACTCAAGCTTATCACTTACCCTCTTTGATCCCCAGTTTTCTCATCTGAAAGATGCAGATCATAGTAAATCTACATCTATACCAAAGGCCATTAGAAAGCTCAAACCATCTAGAGTAAGTAGAATTGCGTGCTTCACAGCACTCTATAAATTCAGTATGATTCGCACATTCACAATCATTATCATACATTTCTTGAGCATCAGTTATTTGCAGGCTCATGCCAAAGACTTAAGATTTGAATCTACTGTAGTGTTTTAGACTTCAAATAGATTCCCATTTGTTTTACTCTGCTAGGGCTGTATAACAAAATACCACAGAGTAGGTGGCTTGAACAACAGAAATTTATTTTCTCACAGTTCTGGAGGCTGGAAGTTCAAGATCAAGGTCTGGCAAGGTTGATTTCCAATGAGACCTCTCTGCTTGGCTTGTAGACGACACCTTCTTACTGTGTCCTCACATGGCCTTTTCTCTGCGTGCATGCACGCTTGGTGTCTCTTCCTCATTAAAAGGACACCAGTCTATTGGACTACACCCTCACCACCTTATGATCTCTTTCAACCTTAATTACCTCTTTAAAGGCCCTATCTCCAAAGACAATTACATTTGTGGGTTAGGGCTTTAACCTATGATCTAGGGGGAAACACAGTTCAGTTCATAACACTCTTCAAACTGACTAAATCAATAAGAGGGTTACTTATCATGACATAACAGGAAGTCGACAGGGGAAGAGAACTTCAGGGTTGGCTTAACACTGACATCAGGAACCCAGAACTTCTCTCCACACTGTGCTCCTGCCCCACTTCACAGAATGGGTTTCACCCCCAGCCTGGCTCCCCTCACTGACATGGTTGCCTGTGGAAACTGGGCAGTGGGCGTCTTTAATTCAAGTACAATGAAGGAGGAAAACGGGGTCTTCTTTCCCAGAAGCCCTCAGTAAGTCCCTCCTGGCATCTCATCGGCCCAGATTTGCATGGGCCCGCCCACCCCTGAACCAATCACTGACGAGGGGAAGAGACCTACTGGGCTTACCCTGGATAAACCACCTGGAGGGAAACGGATGTGTGGGGTGCACCCCAGGGCCCGCCGTGCTTCCTGTCCTCAAGGACTTTATATTCTAAAGATGAAAAGGCAAAGTATCTTTGAAAAGGGGATACTGGGAGGGTAGATTTTTCTTTTTAATTTTTCACTTTTCTTTGTGTACATATACTCTCTGCAACCATCTGGTTAGAAAAGACAAAGTTTGGAAGTTGATTTCAAACGAAGAAAAGAAGATTGTTTGATGGGGAAATGGTGCAGCTGTGACAAAGTTTTTACCTCTTCACTAGAGAGGGGAAGGAACCCCTTTCTGGGCTTTCATGTGCCAGTGGCTGTGTTGCTGGATTGTAATCTCATTTTATCCTCACACCCTACCTAGAATACTGGTAGGATGAACATTATTCACATTGCGGAAGAAACAGAGGCCCAGAGGTTCAAAAAATGTGTTCAAGGTCTCACAGCCCCAGTGTGTCTGACTCCACATCCATGTTATTTCCAGGATATTATGATGATTCCTAAAGACAGTTGGAGACCTTCCCTCCACAATTTCCCCCCTTTTATAATAGCTACAACAGTAACAATAAGTACAATTTATTGAGCACTCACCATGTGTCAGGCATTGTACAGAATATTTAAAACATGATAGCAACCAGAAGTATAATTTGTGAAAATTAGTAAACAGAAACCTCATTTTAAAATGGAGTCAGGAGACCAGAAGGGGGAGCTCTCACTCCCTACCACTCAACCTCAACTGCAGACCCAACAGGAAGGGACAATCCTGGCATCTCCAACAGAAAGAAGGTTACCACTTTACAACCCATTCTTCATTTCTGACAGCACCTCCCAACTCCCCCTTCTACTCTATAAAAGAATGGTTTCTTTGTTCCCTGGACTTACCTGTGGTTTGCCATACATTGCATGTATTGAATTGTACTTCTTTGCTGTTCCTGAATAAGCCAATTTAGCTGATAAAATAAATGACTGTTTTAGGTCAACACATGTATTTAACCACTCCAACCCCCAAAAAGATGCATGCACTAGGGCTTCATGGAGAAAAGTAAAATTCTTATAAAGACTATTTAAAAAGCCTGAATGATGTAAGACAAATACCATGTTTGTGAATATAATAATTTAATATTGTAAAGATATTAATTTTCTCCCAACATTAATCCATGGATTTAATGAAGTTCTAATGAAAATTCCAGCAGAATTTTTTGAGGAATTGGAAAAACTGATTCTAAAATGTATATGGAAATTTAAAAGGCATGAATATCTAAGGTAATTTTGGAAAATGGGAGTAACGATTTATTTTACTAAATATTAAGACATCTTACTAAATCATAGTAATTCTTTTAAGTGTGGTATAAATATATTGATGAAGCAGCATAGAGATTCCAGAAACACTCCTACATATATAGGAGACTTGTTGTCATAGCCCAATAAGAAAAAATGAATTATTTGGTAGATTTTCATGGGGAAATCGGTTCACTGTGTGGGAAAAATAAAATTGGATTCCTTCCTTCACATCTGAATGTGAAAGACAAATTATAAAAGTAATCAAAGAAAATGGAGGAAATATCTTTGCAACTTTAGAAGTGGGCAGGTTCCTAAGCAATTTCTAAAAAGAGTCAGCCATAAGGGGAAATCATGAAGTGTTTGATTACATTAAAATTGAGATTTCTGCTCAGAAAAGAACATCATCCACACATTTCACAACTTGTAGACTGTGAGAAGATATCTAAAACTGGGCTGACATTGATATCTAAAGAAACTCCTACTATCAAAAAAAATAAAAAATAAAAAGGCAAGAAAATTTTAGGAAACCCAATAGAAAAATGGGCAAAGTCTATGAAAAGAAAATTAATAGAAGAGGAAACACTAATGGCTCATAAGTATATGAAGAGATACTCAACCTCATTAGTAATCACAGAGAAGCAAATTAAACCAACAATGATATATCACTTTACACCCATCAGATCAGCAAAAATTACAAAGTTGGAGAACATCAAGTGCCAGGGAGAAGTGTCAACTAAGCAACTATTCCAAGTAGCAATCTCTCAGTACTCAGTGCAATTAACTATTCATCTGCCCAACAGTCCCCTGCCTGGATATGTGCCCCAGAGAAACTCTCCCACAAAACCATAAGGACGCATGCATAGGATGTTCACGGTAGCTTTCTCTCTGACAGCAAAGACTTCCATGTCCCTGTTCTTCTTCACTAGGTCTATGCACTGTGATCTATGCATACGTTGACTCATAGGCCACAGTCAGAATTTAATTAATTAGATTTACATAGAACAAATGAAGAGATGTCAAAAATATAGCGTTGAGCGGAGGAAAGTAAGGTTTAGGGCCCCAAACCATTTATGTAAACTAATCAAAAACATATGTAAACAACTCTATATATTTTATCAATTATGTACATACAACTACATTAACATATGAATGGAGAACTGGGAAATGGGAAAGCGGATATTCTGGATACTAGAAGGACTGCCTATAAGAGAGTTTAAGGAGACATGAGGATGGAGGAGAACACGTAATAAAAGGAAATAAAAATGTGAGGGGCTTGCTCTGACCAGTGAATATGAATAAATCTACTCCGTGCCCCTGCAGTACCAAGCTTGCTCACCAAAATTGTGGGGAAAATGCTTTGTGTGCATTATCTCATTTAACCCTCACCAAAAACGCTATGAGGTAAGTATCACTGTTTGTCCCATTTTGTTTAGAAAATTAAGTCTCAGGGAGGGTAAGGAGTTTGCCCAAGACCACGGAGCAAGTAAGTGGTAGGAGGTGAATCTGTAACAGGGCTCTGTGCCTCCAGATCCTGTGCTTTCAGCATCACGTTCCACCGCCTGTGCTCAAAGAAGCCCTTACTAGAGTTCAAAGTGGTGGAACATAACAAAATGCAAGTGTATTAAATTACTTCACTCACGTCTCACTCTCCTGAGAATCTAAGATGTTCCCTGATACAGGCTTATTTTTAGTGGAGTAGCAACACCTGACGAAGCAAAACAACCTGAGCTCAACAATTTCACAGCTTCGAATGAAAAACAAAGCCTCAACAAAAACTGTTCCTTGTGGCCCATCTTTTTGCATGAGGCAGCAACTTGTACCATAGACCATTATTTCCCACATAAGCTGCGTAAGATTTTCAATGCCAAGTGTACAGTTGTATGAGTCAAAATCTACATAAACTCAATACAACATTTTGCTTCAGTTTAATGAAAATCCCAAGAGTAAATTTACCTTCCAAAATTATAGTATAGCAGAAAATGCAGTCTTGGAACTCCCTGAGAACCAAGTATTGATAGCCTTAGATAATACATGGCACATTGTCTGTGCTTGATAAATGTTGAGTGGGTGGGTAAAATGAGTGGCTAGATGGGTGGAGGATGGGTGGATGAGAGAGCGAATGGGTGGATGGATGGATGGATGGATGGATGAATGGATGGGTGGATGATGCATGGATGGATGGGAGGGTGGGTGAGTGAGTGAGTAAATTATATGCATCTTGACTCCATGGCTGGAAATTTTAACTAATGACAGAACCTACATGCATTCATGAGTACATCACAGTGATTACAGTATTTTACCCTCTTCCAAAAAAAAAAAAAATGTCCTTGAAAATCTTAGTGCTATTTTAAGCTGGTATTTTCTCTTAACTTTCAGAAAACTCATTAATCTGCCGATGTCTACTCCAAAAGTACAAGCAGCCTGGAGGATGACAGCAGTGTGACTTACTTCAAAAACCATCCTAGGGACCCTGAAGACTTTGGAAATTGCTTCTTGTCTTTTCTTCCCTTGCATTTTTGCCTAGTGTTAGTGTAGGGAGGAAAGATGAAGTGAAAACTCATCATTAGCTTAACAGAATGTCAGAGCTTTCAAACAGAGAGAGCTACATCGAACCCTGGGCTCAGCTCCCATGTTCTTAAACGCCCTGGGAAATGTCTTTCCTTGAGCTGTCCTTCAGAGCTGTAGGTTTCATCTAAACAGAGTCCCAGCTTCCACTGCTACACACCTAACTCATGTCTCCCTCCACACTCTGAGCTTGTGTGCCTTTCTTTACACGCTCCTTACACAGCCAGAGTCACCGGAATTCCAGATCAAATGTGTCCATGATATAGACCAGGCTCAAGAGACCACAGACTCAGAAGTAAAAAATTACAATTCAGATTCCTAAAACAATTGTTTCCATTTCTATAAAAGATTTCCCCACTGGAGTCATTTTCACTTGAGCTTTGTCCAGCACCATTAAGCAATGTTCTGCCTGCTCACAAGTTATAAGGGGTTCAAGTACAGATTCAGTAACACAGATGCAGCTTTCTTTCACAAAAATGTCTATGCTGTTTTCTTTGTGGCAACCCAGCCGAATATAGCCTTCATTAACCTACCTATATTGAAACATATGAAAAGACTGAAGACTCCTCTCTTTAGCATATATAATATCTTTCTCAATTCTCAATTGAAGGAGGAAATTTCAGGATTATAGGATTATATTTTATGAATGCTAGCTCCTGGCCATCCTCAGCTTAAATTTTCTCCTGTGTAAATGGAAAGAAAATGCTCATCTTACTAAGTTGTTGTAAAGATTCCTTTATTCAGGAAACAGTTTTTGAGAACCTACTCCATGCAAGGCTCTGGAGTGGGGATCAGGAATCAAAGAAAACACAGAGTACATCAAGTCAGGAATTTCACAGGTGAGAGAGATGCACAGACCAACACTAACAATACAAGTGCTCGTGTAGGAAGGAAGGAAACTAGATTCAGAGTCATTCAGGCTGGGTTGAAATCTTGCTTCCACCACTTCCTCGTTGTAGGACAATGGGGAAATTACTTAACCTTTCTGAGCCTCAGCTTATCCATGGAGATAACAATGCCTTTCTCCTGATTTTATAAGGATTAAATTAGATACTACTTGATGACACTTAGCACAGTGCCCAGCCCGTAAAAATTATTAAGTAGACAATGACATTAAGTGCTATGGGGAACACAAGTTGATATGAGTACACATAAGTGAAGCACAGTGCTTGATATGCAGAAGGCTCACTGTAAACTAAATCCATACTGATTATTAGTCTGTACCCCTGTCTACCTCATCTCTTCTCCCACAAATAAGGTCATTACCTAATTTGAGCAAGGCAAGGAAAGAGCTAGAAATGGACCCAAGACCTTAGAGGTACAAAGCTTAGAGAAGATCCCAATAGCTGGCTGCCTGCAATTCTCAGGTTGAACTCTCCCTGGGGCAGAAAGAAGCACAACTGCATTCAGAAGGGACCACTGAACGACTGGGCCAAGGTAGGGGAGGACAGGGCATAGCACAGGTAAACACCATATCTCAGAGCATAGATACAGGACAACCATCACTCATTCTAGCAATGAGAATTCTTGGAAAGACAGGAGATAGGCTAAGCCAAGACCCTCTGATGAGCTATGGACTGGTGCATTTGCTCCAGCCTGAAGACAGTCCATCATCCAATGGTGACCGCTGACAAGAGAAGGAAAGAGAGCTCATTGTATTATTATTATTATTATGGACACGAGTAATGCTGCTGCTGAACACACTCTCCTATGCATGAGACTTTACTGAAAGTTGGAAAACACAAGTGTTTAGGATTCTGTTGGAGGCAAGTGACAGAAACCCGACTCAAACTGATATAAGCAAAAAAATAAAATTTATTAGCTTGCCTAATTGATGGATAAGACCTCAGGCGTAGCTAGATTCAAGCATTAGAGTGACAGCATCAACTATCTTCTGCATCAAGAATCTGTCCTGGGGACTTCCCTGGTGGCGCAGTGGTTAAGAATCCGCCTGCCAATGCAGGGGACACGGGTTCGATCCCTGCTCCAGGAAGATCTCACATGCTGCGGAGCAACTAAGCCCGTGCACCACAACTACTGAGCCTGCGCTCTAGAGCCCGTGAGCCACAACTACTGAGCCTGCGCTCTAGAGCCCATGAGCCACAACTACTGAGCCCACGTGCTGCAACTACGGAAGCCCGTGCACCTAGAGCCCATGCTCCGCACAAGAGAAGCCACTGCAATGAGAAGCCTGCACACCGCAATGAAGAGTAGCCCTGATCGCCGCAACTAGAGAAAGCCCGCACACAGCAACGAAGACCCAACACAGCCAATAAATAAATAAATAATTTTTAAAAATCTGTCTTCCTCCATTTCTTGACAGTTTTTCTGTTTTGTCTTCCTCCAAGAGTTTCTCCCCGTGGAGAGGAAAGGTAACCAAAAACAGGTTTATATCTTGTTCTTTAAAGAATTCCAATCAAAAAAGTTCTCTTTCCCAATAATTGTGGTAAAAGTCTCAGGATTCGCACTGGCTCTGATTGGTCCAACTTGAGTGACGATGCTTTGATTGGCCAGGTCTGGGTCATATGCCCACCTATAGCACTAGAAATAGATCAGGTCCATCTGAGCCACCAGCCCTCAAAGGAAAATGGGATGTTATTACTCAAAGAGGGGGCATGAATCTGTGGACAGGTTAAAAACTCCAGATGTCCACTACACCTTCCCACTGCTCTTTTTCTAGGCATCCATAGGACATCTGAAACCGTTATCAAAAGTTAACCAATCTCAGATGATGGCAGCAGGGGTAAAAAGAGAAACAGACTCAGAAATGCCATTACGGAGTTAATTGTATGAAGTGTATCACCCTAATTGATCATGCAGCATTTAACCTCGAGAACACCAAGCCTCCAAGTCTTTTTTGACAAATGGGAGGCAAGGTTTACAAAGACTAGCAGATATGACTGTGACTTACAAAATAAAAAAAGTAAACAAGGAACACAATTTGACATGATTTAATAAGAGATTTGTTCCTACCACTTCCCGTGGGAAGCTCGGCACATTTTCTTTCCACTGACAGTTATTATCTCTATCTTTATTGAACAAAGGCAGTGAAACACAGCTGCCGAGGATCAGTAAAGAAAATAATTCTTTTATTAATAAGACTGTTATTAGCAGGGAAAAAAAAATCCATGTTTGGGGGTTTGCTCTGAAGTTACAGGCCATTTCAAAGAAATACAGCTGACTAGTGCCAACATTATTTCAGGCAATTTCATGATCAAATTGTCCTATTAGGTTGTTTAAAATTTTTATAGAGATTGTAAATCAGAACTATTTTCTATTTGCCCTAAATATTTAGGTGCTACAGGGAAAGCAGATCAAATTAAAGGGTATTGTGCACATTTCTTACTGGGATCTCCCAGGGATATTAATCACTCCACTTGCACCACAGAGTTCTTCAGTAAACTTGTTTGTGAAAACATCATCTGACGCTTCTCCAGCACCCTCACTAAAGGGATGATTTGGGTTGCAACAGTAGTGCCAAGTTCTTTTCATCTTCAAATTAGGGACCACGTGCCAAAATTCAAAGAACACTCCTCAAAGTTTCCCCAGAGAGCCTATAGGAATACGTTTTGAGCTACTTTATTCCATTGCTTCAGCCCCGAATAATACCATGGGACAAGAATCAGAAGAAGATGGGAGAAACAAAGATCTGTAGCCATTCTGGAAGGAATTCTTCTTTCTTTTTAGAAGCAGAGGGTCAATATCCATCAAACTTTAACATGCATATCCCTTGATCTAGCAATTTGTTTAGAGATTTAACCTACTCATACACTCACACATGTGCATAAAGATAGATGTTCGAGGATATTTAATGCAGCCTTGGTTATAGTAGCAAAAGATTGGAAACAATCCAAATGTCTTTCAGTATGGCTCTGATTAAATAAATTATGGCACAGCCTCACAATGGAAAACAATGCAGCCATTTAACAGAATGAAATGGGTCTAGCTAAACCGAGATGGAACTACCTCTAAGACATGCTGTTAAATAGAACAAAAAAAAAAAAAAGGAAAGCACAGAGGAACAAGTATAGTAGAATGTCATTTTGTATTTTTTTAAATGTATGCAAATATTTGGTTGTACACACAGAGAATACCTCCAGATAAAAAAAAGCAAAAAAAAAGCAGTATTTGCCTCTGTAGAAGGAAATAGGGACCAGCTTTATTTTCACTGTTACATCTTCTAGTACTACTTTTTTTTAGCACTACTTTTTAAAGCTTTTACCACTTGTGCACATGTAATTTTTTAAGTAAAATTTTAAACAAAAAGAAGTATGGTGCCTTGCAAGAAATCTAACAAGAAATATAAAAGATTTCTTGGAAAAAAACAGTAAAACTATCAGACATTTTTGAAGAAGTGCACCATTTCCTTGGGTGGTGTGAAAGATTGAATTATTGTTCCCCACTCTTCGCTCCTTCTGTTAGCAGAATGAAACATCCTTGTACCTTTGCAATCTTCCCACTGTGGGTGGAGTGTTCTTCCTGATGCACTGTTAGTCTTGGCCATGTGACTTTCTCTGACCAGTAGTGTTAGTGGATGTGACGTAAGTGGAGGCTTTAAATGTGCCTCTGGGATTTAGCTTGATCTCTTGCACTTCTGCCATCTACCATGAAAAGATCAAACCCTGGGTAGCCATTGGCCCTAGAATGGGGAGATATATAGAGCAGACCTGGACCAACCCATAGCCTGGAATCAAGCCAAGCTAATCCAACAGAGCCCAGCAGAACCATATCCTACATGCAGACCTGTGAGTGAGAAAAATCATTCTTGTCTAAACAAAGATTTGGAGGGATGTATGTTATGCAGCTTTATTGCAGCTGAATCTGCCTGATACTTATGAGAAGACTAAATTACTTCCTTTGGCTCTCTCCCACCTCTTCTAGGAAATTGTTCCTGATTAACCTCACCCCACTCTAGACTGTGATCTCTTCAATGACAGCAACTGTGTGTTATTCATCCCTGTGTCCCTAGACTTCTGCACAATGCCTGGAACAGAATTTAGGAACTCAAAAAATCCTTCTCTGACCACCCTATCTAAAGTAGTCCCCTCTACCCAACAGTTAATCTCTACCACATCACACAGTTTATGTACTTCAGCCTATTAATCACAACCTGTAATTACCCTACTACCTTGTTATCTTGTCTCCCTCACCAGAATATAAACTCCCCAGAGGAAATGACTCAAGGAATGGAAAAAAGAAAGAATATATGACTTTCTCACTCTGATTTGCGTAACATTCAGACATCTGTTTTACCACACTCTCCAAATTTACTAGCCTGCCCTTCAAGACCTTTCAAAAGCTGGCCCCAAACTGTTTCCAGTCCTATCAGCCATTGTTCCCCTTAGGCAGTACCATGGAATTTTTCACTGTTTCCCACCCACTACCCACTCTTTTCCTTTTTCTGCGACATTATCCATGATGTTCCCTCTGACATAAGTGCTCTTCTCTACCATCCCTGCTTAGCTAAATCCTGACCATCTGTATTATTTTGAATTAGATTCAGCTATGAATAACTGTAAAACTCAAAACGACAGTGGCCTAAACAAGATAAAAGTTTATTTAACCCTTTTGTTTAATACATTGTAGTCAGAATAAGATTGGAAAGGTAATGTATGGCTTCACAGAAATAAGATCCTCCTAGTTTATTGCTCTGCCATGGATTTCTTCCATTCCTAATTTTACTTCATTGTCCAGTATGGCTGCTGGAGCTCCAGCTATTACATTCTCATTCCAGTCATTAGGAAGGAAGGAAGCTGGAAGAAGAGCATGCCTCCTTCCTGTAAGGAAACTCCCCAAGAATCACACACACCCTTTCACTTAGGTGTCATTCGACAAAACTTAGTTGCATGAATACATCTAGCTGCATGGGAAACTGTATCGGTTACTTTTGCTATGTCGCAAACCACCACCTCGTAACAGTAGCTTAAAATAATAAGCATTGATTTAACACGTGATTCTGTGGGTTGGCAATTTGGGCTGGTTTCAGATGGACAGTTTTTTGGTCTTCACTGGGCCTATTCATATACCTGCAGTTAGCTGTCTGGTTGGCTGGGTGCTGGCTGGTGTAGGACAACCTCAGTTAGGACAGTTTCTCTCTGCTCCAAGTGGGCTCCTATCCTCCAGAAAGCTAGCTCTGGCTTGTTCACGTGGTGGTTGGGCAGGAGTCCAAGAGGTTACATGGAAGCATGAAAGGTCACTGGAAGCCTAGGCTTGGAATTGGGACAATGTCACTTCCATCCCATTGCATTGGCCAAAGCAAGTCACAAGTGTGGCCTGGATTCAAGAGTGGGGACAGAGACTCTACCGCTAAATAGGAGGGGATACCAAGTCACATTGCAAGAGGATATGCCTACAGGAAGGGGAATTATTGTGGACGTTGCCGCAAGCAATTTTCCAAAGAACTGTAGTCTTTATTCTGTGTGTGTGGCGGGGGGTGAGGACCCAGCTAAAAATTAGATTCTATTACTATGGAAGTAGAGGGGAGTAAATATTGGGAGACAGCCTGCATTCTTTACGACACCAACTTTCAAAGCCCAGTTCCAAATGTACTTCCTCCTCCTAGAAGCCTTCCTTGAATCATCAAGCTAGAATTCTAACCACTAAAGACTTATACCTGTATGTTTTATGGCCTTTGCATAACTAACTACCTGGAGGGATGTTGGCCCATCAGTGCCTGTGCAGGGTGGTAGAATGCGAGCCCTTAGCCATCTTCTGAAGGCTCCATGAGTTTGGACACCATCTTTACTGAGATACTAACATTTCTGTTGAAACAAGTGTCTTTACTATTTGAAAGTAATAAATCTCTTGTTTAAATAGCGGGAGTATGGAACTTTTACCCTTGTTTTCAGTAAACCCACAAGAAGTACAAAGAATCCACGTGATCCAAGGATAATAGGTCAAATACTGAAATCTGGAAGGAATCCCTTAGCACCCAGAGCGTAAAGAGAAATATACACTCCTCATCAGAGAGGGTGCTGTAATTAGCCCATGGATTCGTTGGCATTTTCTTTCTTCCTTTGTAATGTTTTTTCCTCTCTGTGTGGCTGGAATATAAATCAGTAGCCTAGAGTCCTTCTGGTTAATAAGGTTCTCATTTGGGAGGTTGCAGCCCAGGAGGCTATTAAAAAGAGAAAGAAACGCTTCTTCTATAAACATTTCCTGCCAGCTGCTAAGGGCTGAAGGGGAGGGAGGGTGCCGGGGTGACAGCACAGAACAGGACCATTAAGGGAAGAAAATCTGTAAAGAGTAAGAATTCTTGGTCCGTGTCTCTGGCAGATGATCCATGAATAGAAGTCCAACGAATGAAAAGAAAACCCCTGGGGGAGGAAGAACAAGCGTTCTTGTTCAGGGAAGAAGATCCATTTGGATCAGGGAAGAGAGCCTTCCTCTGATCCAAATGGGCCACTGCTGTCCAAAGTGCAGCAGGAAATTGAAATCCCGGCAGGTGCTTCCAGAATGTTTAAGAATGAATACCTGAACTTTAAAAGCTGCAGGAGGGGTGACCTCATGCCTCAGCATCCTCCATCAACTCCTAGAAGAGGAAGAATAAGAGCTTGTGCTTGCTGGGTTATCACTGTGTGCCAGCACCACGTTAAGCATCTCACATGCAATAATTATCTCAACTGACCTTCACCACAGTGCCATCAGGCTGGAGCTATTATTATCCCCATTTTACCAATGGGCCTGGCGATGCTCCTAACTTGCCCAAGGTCATTAGGTGAACAAGCAGAAGAACTAAAGTTCAAAACCAGTTTCTCTGACTGCATAGGCCATACTCTTGGACCTCTGTACCATCCCAAAGAGGAAGTGTGCCAGATCTTATCACAGAATCATCTATCTCCAAGATTACCCAGGGGAGGAGACTGTTGGGGGAGACAGTCTTTTTCATTGAAGAGCTCCTGAACTTTGGGAGAAGACATCTGAGGATCTACAAATAAGAATTAAGCAATAACAACAACAATAATAAATGGAGTAATTATGTTGTGCCAGGCACTGGGCCGTTACATATATTATCTCACTTAATCCTCTGACATAAGAATTATCATCTCCATTTTAGAGACGAGAGAACAGAGGCACAGAGAAGTTAAGTCACATGGCCAGGCTCTCACAGCCAAGGAGCAGCAGAGCTAGAATTCCAGCGCAATTCTGAAGCCGAAGAGCAAGCTCATTGCCAGTCCCAGGTGCCTCTCTGCACAGGTGGGTGATTCAGTCAGTCACTGCTTTATTTATCCCTCAAATATAAATTCATATTCACTGTGTTTGGGAATTTCTGAGATTGGGAGGGGCTAGAAAGGAAAACTTTAAGTTTCTGTTTGACTAAAGGAGAACAGTTGCTGGGATGAAAAGGAAGTCAGGAAGGGAGAGGATCTGAGGGACAAGGTGAGAAGTATAAAAGGTTTCAACCTAGGCAGTCAGGTCTAACATCTTTGATTGGAAATCAATTTGGGCATGGCTGAACTGTGCATGGGCTGGATGGGGGGTGAGACAGGGTTGGAAAAGGGGGAATACAGGAAAAAAGAGGCAAGAATGGAACCGAGGAGAAGGGTGGAGTCATGACCATGTGGGGGGCGCAGGTCTCCGAGGCATCAGGATGGTGCAGTGGTCATGACCTGGGACACTGGGGTCAGACTGCCTGGATGCAAACCCCAGCTCCTTCCCATACTACTCTACTTCTCTTAAGGCCCTTTTCCTCTCTGATGTTTGCTTTCCTGGTCAGTAAAAGAGGGACAAGTATTGTTCCCTCTCATAGAGTTGCTGTGAGGATTCAGTGAGAAAATGAAAGTAAGTGCTTGGCAAGGTGCCTGACTCCACGCTCAGTACATGGTGATTATTCCTATAATGCATCCCCAGGGCTCTGCTAAACCTGGAATTGAAACAGTGAAGAGTAAAGTCCATGGTAGTGATAAGAATAATAATAACAACAATAACATTCTTGTATGTATTAGTTACCTATTGCTGCATAACAAATGACCCCAAAATTTAGCAACTTAAAACAATAAACAGTTATTATCTCACAGTTTATATGGATCAGGATTCTGAGTTTAGCTTATCTGGGTGCTTTCTGGCTCAAGATCTCTCACGAAATTGCAATTAAGGCACCAGATACTATGATCAGATTTGAAGGTTCAACTGGGGGATCTCCTTCCAAGTGCATTTAAGTGGTAGTTGGTGGGCCTTGATCCCTTGCCACATGGACCTCTCCACAGGACTGATTCATGGTATAGTAGCTGGCTTCCCCCGGGACAAGCAATCCAAGAAAGAGCATCCAAGACAGAAGTCATGTGACAGCGCATCACTTCTGCCATATTTAATTCATTAGCAGTAAGTGAGTAAGTCCAGCCAACCCTAAAGGGGAGGACATTACACAAGGGCATGAATACCAGGAGGTGAAGATAACTAGGGGTCACCATATGCGGGATGCCTGCCACATGGTATGTTCAATAAGGTCACAAAACCCTTCAGTCATCCTATCACCTAATCTCTTAACATATGACCTGCTTTCTCACTGAAAATGATGTTGTAAATTGAGTTCTCAATCATTCTCAAGGATATGGAATCAAGGTAAAAACGTAGTTTTCAAGCTTTTTGGTGACGTAAACACAACCCCAAATAAAATCTTCTTCAGTGGGTGCATGGATAAACATATTGCTTTGTATTTACAAAATCAAATACTACTCAGCCAAAATTTAGAACCGGAAAAGAAGCACTGATACACACAAAAACACAGATGAACAGCCAAAGCATTATTCTGAATGAAAGACTCCTAACACAGGTGTACATACTGTATGATTGCACTTACAGGAGACTCTAGGAAAGAAAAATGTAATGTATTATGATAAAAATGGATTAGTGGTTGCCTGAGACAAGGGGTGAGGGTTAAGGAATAGCTGGGAAGAAGTGTATGGGAATCTTTGGGGTGATAGAAATGTTCTATATCCTCATTGTTGAATCTTATTAAATTATACACTTAAAATGGGTACATTTTAATTATTGTAAATTGCATCTCAATAGAATTGAAAAATACTGAACTGTTCTGATCACAATAAGGATGTGTGTCCATCCTATCATAAGTAAACAAATAAGAGGGCTGTGAATAGTTCAATGCTGATGATACACATCGAACCACAGAGCATAATCCAAGTCTGGGCACCTGCTCTCCAAATAAAGTGTAGGGAAAGATTTGGAGTAGCTCTTCCACGTGATGCTGTGTAAAACCACTGTGCACACACCCCTTTTATACCTACAATAAAAATCTACCTTAGTTCTCACGGTTTCTGAAGTAAACTGTGCCTCTGTGAAGGAAAGAAATACTTTTCTTCTTTCCCTTTCTCTTTCCTTTTCTCTCTCTCTCTCTCCCCCTTCCTCCCTCCCTCCTTCTCTCTCTTCTTTCTCACTCCCGTTTCCCCTTTATTCATCTCTCTGTCCCCATCCTTCCTTCCTTTCTCTTTCCATACATCAAATCAGATCCTAGTTTCTGTTCTGCAGGTTTTCTCCCACTTTGTTTATCTCTTGTACAACAGTCTATATAGATCCACCTTATGCTTTTTAATGGCTACATTGTATTCTGTTGTGTGGATATCCTAATGAGCATTTAGCAAGTACTCTAGTGGTAAAAATTTACATTGCTTCCAGTTTGGGGATTTTTTTTCTTCTAAACTGTTTAACTGTCGGGATTATTTTGGACAAGAAGAAATGTCACCCACTGGTAAAGAGATGCCACTTCCCATTAGGAAAGGTCAGCATCTGTCCCAATCGACGTAATACCAGTATTACTCATTCTGGGCATAATCATGCTGCAGCCACCATTAAAGCTTCTTTCCCCTGGATCCATGGACGCATCCTATCTGGCCCTCCTCGGATGAACTTCTAACACCCACATAAAACCCCAAGAAGTGAGAACCCAGTGAACATCTTGAACATCCTCTGAAGGCTGTGAAAGGATATTGCACTTGAGCTGTTATTAACACCTGATAACTCATTAAAACCAGACTAATTATCAACAAGCAGCAGGTTCCTTTCACACTCAGAACGAACCAGCTCCAGTCCGAAATGATGGCTAAATTAAAACCAGAGAGTCAGCAAACGGCCTCCTCCTATAACCCTACTAATTCCTTGAGCTAATTAGTTCTCCTTTCTCCATCAACTGCTTGGGAAAATAAATGACCAGGTGATACACTTTCCTCTACTTGATGGGTAAGCCTTTCCGTAGAATATGATAATAACATTGTTGATAATAACAATGGCCATTGCATAGTGAACCACTTACTATAGGCTATGTATTTTACACAGATGATCCCATTGAACTTTATTAATATAATATGAAAATAGGCACAAAGAGTGTAAACAAAGAGTGTGCAGTTGCCCAATATCATGCAGCTAGCAGAGGTGTCCAAGATATCCCTACTCCAAAGCCCCAGGTTTAAAGTGAGATGAACTAGATCTGATCACTGGGAGATTTTAAAAAAGAACTTCACCACTGACATGCCCCAAGGTTGTCTATATATGTTTCCACTGTCTAGCACACTGCTAAGCATACAGTATGTGCTCAATAAAACTTTTTCACATGAATGAAGAAAAATGGGACCCCTTATGGATTGTTTTGAGGGTCACAGAAAATGACCTACGGACAAAGCACTGTGATTTGGTTGGAGCAAGCTGACTTGTTTTCCACTCTGCAGGTAGGTGGATGGGATGGCTCTGCAGGCCAAGCCTTACAGAGAAGGCTGAATGGGGGATCAAATGCATAGAGAAGACCTAAGGAAAGAGCATATTCCAGTGAAAAGAATCTGAAGAAAAATAGACATATGTGTGTACGACTGAATCACTTTGCTGTACACCTGAAACTAACACAACATTGTCAATCAACTATACTTCAATTAAAAAAAAAAAAGAAACTGACCCCCCCAAAAAAAGAGCATATTCCTTCCCCAGCACCACAGAGAGATGTCATAACAAATCCTTCAAACAGAACGTACCAAAAAAAAAAAAAATCCAAAATGAAATAAATGGAAAACATGACAATTCGTGAAACTATGAAACCTAAGTCATGGTTTGATTTATTCTGCAGCCATGTCAACATCACAAACTTTTCAACAAGATAGAAACAAAAATGTTCTCTCCATAATGGATAAGTTAAATCAATCGTGGCCTAACTATGAAATGGAATACTTTGAAACTATTAAATAGTGTAATCGGGACTTCCCTGGTGGCGCAGTGGTTGAGAATCCGCCTGCCAATGCAGGGGACACAGGTTCGAGCCCTGGTCTGGGAAGATCCCACATGCCGCGGAGCAACTAAGCCTGTGTGCCACAACTACTGAGCCTGCGCTCTAGAGCCCGTGAGCCACAACTACTGAACCCACGTGCCACAACTACTGAGCCTGTGTGCTGCAACTACTGAAGCCCACATGCTCGAGGGCCCGCGTACCACAACAAGAGAAGCCACCGCAATGAGAAGCCCACGCACGCAACGAAGAGTAGCCCCTGCTCGCTGCAACTAGAGAAAGCCCACATACAACAACGAAGACCCAATGCAGCCAAAAATAAATTAATTAATTTTAAAAAATAGTGTAATCCACATATATTTAAAGCCATTGAGAGATGTTTTGATAATTAAATGAATAAAGCCGGTAAGAAAAGAGATGTAGTATTATCCCAGGTTTTCATAAAGTATAAAATTTAAGAAAAAGAGTCTGGAACGACATAGAGTAAAATGTGAACAGGTTTTTATGTATGTTGAGCTTGTGAGTGATTTTATTTTACTTGGCGTATCTGTGTATTTAAATTTTTACATAATAAATACGTATTGATTGTTGGACTAAAACTACATCAAACCTGTTGAGGTGATTGTATTTATTTAAATAGACACCTAAAGAGAAGAATTCAGCACAGCACAAAGCAGGCCCAGGAAAGGGGACCTGAAACGGAATATTCAAGTAGGCTATGCCAACTGCCCAAGGATCCAGAAGAACTTGGGTGGGAATCAGAAACTGTTGAAAATGGAGGGGGAGTTTTTAAAATTCCACTCTATTGTGAGCCACAATAATTCCCCCCAAAACTCTGTTATAACTAACTTCAAATATGTCAAGGAAACACATGTCATTTCTAGATATCTAACAACATCTAGATGCCTGATGCCCAGTAGAAAAGAAAAGCCAGTGTTTGTCCACATTTTCCAGTGTAGATGTCATTTCCGCAGCCTTGCAAAGAACTTTCCTTAGTGTAGCAGTTCTTGTCTAGCTCTCTTTGGACAATTCAATCTCCCCAAAGAGTCTAGCACTAAGTTACAGAAAATGAACAGGTCCAGAAGTCAGGAGGAGTGGCCTAGCTCTATTAGTGCTGTGTGACCTTGGGCAAGTCCTTCCCCAGGTCGCAGCTGGCTGATCTACTGGACCCAAGCGCTAAGCTTTTCTCCCCCAGGAATTTGATACTTTGAAACCGAGACACATTAATGGGAGAACTCTAGAAGGTGACCATGAATTCCATCTGCTACTGAGCTCTGCAGCGCTTGGGTGCTATTTCCCTTCCTAACAAACCCTTCCTTCGTTCTGAGATTGCCCCTACCATCCTAACAATCAATGACTGATTTTCCTTGTAGTAACTAGAGTCCATTTCTGTTGCTTAGAACCAGCTAAGACTTCACTACTGTGGCTCAGATGGAATGAAGTCTTTCCCGCCCAGCGTGAAGGGAATTGGTCAGTCAGGCAAAGGAGTCTAACCCACAGGGAAAGCCTGCCACAGAGAGCAGCTGTCATCCTTGTGCTAAGAGGCAGGGACCCAGCAGGGCAAGCTGTCACATTCAATAAATATTCTCAGTCAGCCTGGCCGTGCTCTCTGAGTACCCATGCGTGAATCCCCAGAGTAAGGGAGCAGAAAGGAGTGACAATGAACATGACGTGTAGTCCATATCTCCCAGCTCCACACACCTGGCTGGCTGTGTGCCAGCCACACCCAGGGCACTGATTTCTTTCCTCTGTGACTTTGTGCAGCTACTGTTGGAATCTCCCTAACACAGTGGTTCTCAATCGGGGGCAATTTTGCTCCCCAGGGGACATTTGGCAATAATGTCTGTGGACATTTTGGGTTATCACTACTTGGGGTGGGGTATTACTGGCATCTAGTGTGTAGATATCAGAAGTATTCGTTTCCCATTGCTGCTTTAACAAGTTCCTACAAACTTAGTGGTTTAAAACAACACAAATTTATTATCTTACAGTCCCAGAGGTCAGAACATGAGTCCATGGGGCTGCTTTCCTTCTGAACTCTAGGGAAGAATCTGTTTCCTTGCCTCTTCCAGCTTCTAGAGGCCGCCTGCATTCCTTGGCTCATGGCCCCTTCCTCCATCTTCAAGGACAACAGCCATATTATCTCCTCTTCCTTCTCTGCTTCCATCATCATATCACCTCCTCTCTTATAAGGACCCTTATGATTATATCAGGCCCACTTGGATCAACCAGGATAATCTCCCCCATCTCAAGATTCTTAATTTAAATCATATCTGCAAGGGTTTGCTTTGGTTTGGTTTAGTTTGGTTTGGTTTGGTTGTTTCACCATGTAAAGGTAACATATACACAGAATCTGGGAATCAGGATACGAATATCTTTTGGGGGGCTATTATTCTATCTCCCACACCAGGTATCCTGCTAGACATCCTACAGCCCCCGCCACAAAGAATCATCCGGTTTAAGACGTCAATAGCATGTGAGAAACCTGCATGCTCTGATACTTTTACAGGTAGGTCTCCCACATGCCTTAACTTAATATCACCTTTTCATGTGAATTACAGCTGCAGACCTACTATTCCTTGATCCCATCAATCTAAAGCACTCCCTAAATTTACAATAGTTGTGAAGTTTGCCCAGTCCAAGTAAGTAAGAGAAATTCTGTTTTCCTAAAAAGTTTAAAAGCAGAAGAAGAAGATAGTCATTTCACAGCCTTGACATAATTCTTAAAACTTAGAGATCTGGGGCTTTAAATGTTTGGAAGTTACTCAGGGTAAAAGGATTGAACTCCCCTAACTTTGGGACAGAAAATGGGAAGCAAAAGCAGAAAACAGCTATTACCAACTCAGTCCCTCTTCCCTGCCAGTGTTTTATTTCTGCTTTCTAGAAGCAGAAGTCGTGGGGAAGGAGAAAGTGACCTCATGTCAGTTTTATAAGCACCAGAAGTCAAGCACTGGGCTGTGTGCCTTACATGTGTAACCCTGCTAGGCTGGTGTCGTCATTCTCATTTTAACATAAGCAGACTGAGTGTCTGGGAAATTAAAATTTGACCAGGTTACGAAGTCATTAAATGATGGGTTGAAATTCGGATCTGTATCACTTCAAAGCCTGTAGGCTTTGGGACAAGATGTTTGATGTTCCTTCCACATTCCACATCAAAAGCATCTTTTACAGCCTTAGTGAAGTGAATGAAGACACCCAAAAAAAAGTAAAATAACTTCTCTAATGAAATAAAGCAGGGGTCAGCAAACTTCTTCCGAAAAGAGTCAGTTAGTAAATATTTCAGGCTTTGCAGGCCATATGGTCCCTGTTGCAACTGCTCGTCTCTGCCTTTATAGGGGAAAAGCAGCCACAGCTGATACATAGTGGATGGGCGTGGCTGTGTTCCAAAAAAAACTTTATTTACAAAAACAAGCAGTGACCAGAATTGCCCCAGGAGCCATAGTTTGCTGCCCCCTGAAATAAAGCTTTAAAATCCCAAAATAGCCTTCATCATCTTTCCCCTTAGTGCTCCCCCATTCCCACCCTCCGTGTATGTGTGTGTGTGTGTGTCTTGTACTTTTACACTGCTCGTGAAAGTACAAATCAGTATAATCTTTCTGGAAAGCAGTTCAGCAATATAACCCAGCAATTCTATGTTCGGGACAAGAGGGCATAGATAAAGATATCAGGATGTTCTTTGCAGCATTGTTTACAATGGTGCAACAGGGAAAATGGTCTATCAATAAGGAGTTGTTCAACAAACCCCACTACAGGCAAATCACTCCCAAAGACTTTAAATGTTACAATGTAGATTTATAGTTAGAAAGAAAGAAATAGAAGGTGACATAGAAATAGAAAGAAATCCAGGATATATTTGAAAATCAGACCATAAAATATTATGCATATAATAATCTTATTGTTGTTTTTAAAATATATCTACATAAATGTGATGGTTAATTTTATGTGTCAACTTGACTGGACTACGGGATGCCCAGATTGCTGGTAAAATATTATTTCTGGGTGTGTCTGTGAGGGGGTTTCCAGAAAATATTAGCATTTGAATCAGTAGACTGAATAAAGAAGATTGCGCTCACCAGCGCAGGTGGGCATCATCCAGTATTTCAGAGCCTGAATAGAACAAAAAGGTGGAGGAAGAGAGAATTCATTCTCTCTGCCTGAGTTAGGACAAACATCTCCTGCCTTTGGACATTGGCACTCCTGGTTCTTGGGCTTTCAAACTCAGACCAGAACTTAAATTAACAGCCCTCTGATTCTCAAGTCTTTGGACTCATTACACTATCATAGTTCCTGGTTCTCCAGCTTGCTGATGGCAGATCATGGGACTCCTCAGCCTCCATAACCACATGACCCAATTCCTATAAGTCTTCTCTTGTATAATCCTAATGGTCCTGGTTCTCTGGCAAGCCTTGACTAATACAATAGACTTTTAAAAAAAGTCTTCAGGGACATCCCTGGTGGCGCAGTGGTTGGGAATCTGTCTACCAATGCAGGGGACACGGGCTCGATCCCTGGTCTGAGAAGATCCCACATGCCACGGAGCAACTAAGCCCGTGTGCCACAACTACTGAAGCCCACATGCTCTAGGGCCCACGTGCTGCAGCTACTGAGCCCGCGGGCAGCAACTACTGAGCCTGCAGGCTGCAACTACTGAAGCCTGCACACCTAGAGCCTGTACTCCGCAACAAGAGAAGCCACTGCAATGAGAAGCCCGCACACCGCAACGAAGAGTAGCCCCCGCTCGCCACAACTAGAGAAAGCTCGCGCACAGCACTGAACACCCAACGCAGCCCAAAAAAAAAGTCTTTAATGATAAACACCAAATGTTTATGGTGGTTATCTCTGGGTTGTAGACTATTAACTGTTTTTAATTGGCTTCTTTACTAATCTTTGTAGCTCCAGTGCCACTCAGTTCCATGCTAGCACATACTAAGTACTCAGAAAATATTTGTTGATGAGGTGAAAAAATATTCTAGTATGTGCTTAAGCTACAGCATCAGGGGTTTCATTTGGATATAAGGGAGGTATTTCTACCATAATGGGCGGTAAACACAGGAAAGTATAATTAAAACAGCATCTGGAATCACCTTTCCTGAAGATATTTTTTAAAGAGTGGAGTCATCTTATGATCTGCCCTTTCATTGTTAGTGTATAGGAATGTAAGAGATTTCTGTGCATTAATTTTGTATCCTGCAACTTTACCAGGTTCATCAATTAGCTCTAGTAGTTTTCTGGTGGCATCTTTAGGATTTTCTATGTGGGCATTTTTTATGGTAAAAAAAAAAAGAGTAAGAAAACATATGTACGTGTGTGTATACATACATGTATGTATGTATACCACGCACACACAATTTGGTAACATATACATATTTCTAGAATGGTTTGCCTGTTGCCCCAAGGGCAGGGGGGATGGTAAATGGAAAAGTGAGATACCTTTCACTGTTTATCCTTTTGTATGTTTTGAAGTTTGAACCATGCAAAAGTATTACCTACTCAGAAAACTATTGGAGGGGCTTCCCTGGTGGCACAGTGGTTAAGAATCCGCCTGCCAATGCAGGGGACATAGGTTCAAGCCCTGGGCCGGGAAGATCCTACATGCCACGGAGCAACTAAGCCTGTGCGCCACGACTATTAAGCCTGAGCTCTAGAGACCACAAGCCACAACTACTGAAGCCCGTGCGCCTAGAGCCCGTGGTCCACAACAAAAGAAGCCACCGCAATGAGAAGCCCGTGCACTGCAACGAAGAGTAGTCCCTGCTCACTGCAACTAGAGAAAGCCTGCGCACAGCAACGAAGACCCAACGCAGCCAAAAAAAAAACCATTGGAGCCTCCTTCGTACTTCAGAACTTTCTATACAGTGTTCTGCTGTATAGAAAGAGATGCTCTGCCTTTAACTTACACACACACGCACACACACACACACACACACACACACACACACACGAAATCTTCCTCCTGGAAATATCTTGTTTTTATTTAAGAACTCTGTTCAGATGTCACTTCCTCCAGGAAGTCTTCCCTGACCAGCCCCACCTCCTGAGCTACCTCTGTTATACCCATTCCCAGTACCCTGTGGCATTTATCACAACTGATGTCCGTTAGTAATTGTTTAATACCTGTCTCCCTCACTAGAGGTGCCACAAGGGACTAGTTCATCAGTGGGTCCCCAGCACCAAGCTGGGCATCTGCCACATGAGATGTGCATGAACCTTTGGGAGGGAGGTGTTATGAACCAAATGTTTGTGTTCCCTCAAAATTCATATGTTGAAATCCTAACCTCCCCCTGTGATAGTATAAAGAGGTGGGGCCTTTGGGAGATGATTAGGTCATGAGGGTGAAGCCCTCATGAATGGGATTAGTGCCCTTATATAAAAGAGGCCCCAGAGAGCTAGCTAGCTCTCTCTCCACCATGTGAGGCCACAGGAGAGAACGGCCATCTGCAAACTGGAAGAGGCCCTCCCCAGAACCTGACCATGCTGGCACCCTGATCTCAGACTTCCAGGCTCCAGAACTGTGAGAAATAAATGTGTGTTGTTTAGTCCACTCAGTCTGTGGTATTTTTTTTTATAGCAGTCTGACTGAGACAGGAGGGAAGAAAAAGAAGGGAATACTAACAACAAAAACAGTTATGGCACACCTACTGTCAGCCAGACAGTGGTCTAAATGCTTCACACATATTAACACATTTAATCCTCACAACAAATGGGTACCATTATTACCAGCATTTTACAGATGAGGAAACAGAGGCTCAGGGAGAGAGAAAGCCACCTCCCCATGGTCACCAGGCAGAGCCAGAATTCAAACATAGGCAGTCTGGTTCCACAGCCCATGAGCTCAGCCCCTGGAGGAAAAGATGGATAGGGAGAGAGATGAGGGCAGGAAGAGGGGAGAAGGTCCCCACAGAGCAGTGAGATGGAGCAGCTGACCACCCCTCCAGTGTGGGCCTGGTCTTTGGGATGTTACAAGAACACCATTAATGAAGATTCTATACTATATATAAAACACTTGCAAACTGACAATTTGGGACCTCAACAAAAAGACAGCAGGCCTGAAGTATGGCAGCTGTCTTGTCTAGAGGAGTAGGTAACACACATTGTAGATACATCCACTATCTGATGTGGGTTAATAGGCTTCATTGAATTAATGATGACAGAATAATTACAGCAACAAGCAAAGCAGCAGGGAGACTGAGGGTTCTAACTGAGGATAATTCCAGGGCCAGGCAAGGCTGGAAGTTTTGACTTTAGGACTATGGAGACTTCCCTGAGATTGGAGCTTTATTATTTTTATTATTTTAAATTGATAGCATCCATTATGACTTGTCTGAGTTCTCTGCAAGTCAGCAGAAAGTCATCTGCAGGATAGGAAATATTAACAAGAGAAAAAGAAATAAATGGGAAATAAGAAAAGCAGAGGAGTTCCAATTTCTCAAATAGGATTTGTCCCTAATCCTTAAGGTTCAGACTGGATCCTGAAAAGCATAAGTAAATGGGGATTACATTTGGGTAATCACAACAGCAATAAAAATAGCTATCATGTATTTAATCCCTACCTCCAGCCAGGCTCTGTAATAAGCCCTCTTTTATGCCTTAGCCCACTGATTTCCCCAGAAATTTTCTGGAGTGGGAATAAACATTTTCCCTTGTTTTATGAGTAAGACAACTGAGTCTCAAAGAGGCAGAGTGACTTGTGCAAGACCACTCAGCCAGGAAATTACAAAAAGGTGTTTTAAGTTAGAGTTAAGAAAGCAAAGCTTTAGAATAATGCCCAGAAAAGAGTCACTTCTGAGGGAGGAGGTAGATTAAAGAACATATCAGAGGGACAGACCTGGGTATAATTTATTGATGTGCATGAATTCCGTTCAGTTCAATAAGGATCTACTGGATACCCATCATGGACCCAACACAGTGGAAGTCTCCTGTTGTAGATTGTTTTTTCCAAAGATGGTCAAGACAATAGCTCCCATGCCACATGTTCTTATAAGGTGACCTTGACAGTCTTCATGTGGAATGATGGAGTCCATGATTCCTCTCCCTTGGACCTCAACTGCCTCAGTCAATAGGATATAGCAGAAAAGATGCTATTTGACTTCCAGAGATAGAGCATAAAAATTATATGTACTTCCTCCTTTCTATCTTGGGATGCTCACTCTTGGACCCCAGCCACCATGTTGTCAGGAAGGCCAACTAGCCCACATGGGGACACCACATGGAGAGGTCACATGTAGATGTTTTAGATAACTGGCTAACTGAGGTCCCAGCTAACAGTCAGCATGAAACACACATGTGACAAAAGATGCCTCCAGATGGCTCCAACTCCTGGCCATCAAGTCACTGTCATCTTTTGAATTTCCCAGCCAAGTCCCTAGACATCATGAAGCAGAAATAAGCCATCCCCTCTGCACCTAATCTGAATTCTTGACCCAGGGGATCCATGAGAATAATAAAATTGTTGTTATTGTCCCTAAATATTGGTGTGATCTGTAGCATAGAAATAGTAACTGGAAGACTCCCACAGAGTGATGTTTTTAAAGTGTATAAAACAGGATCTGCCCCTCCGTCTACTTTGAAAAACAAGACTATTATGACAGAATTTTAATCAAAAGACAATGTCCCTTATGTTAAATGAAATAAGTCAGAGAAAGAAAAATACTGTATATCACTTATACATGGAATCTGAAAAATACAACAAACTAGTGAATATAACAAAAAATAAGCTGACTCACAGATATAAAGAACAAACTAGTGGTTACCAGTCGGGGGTGGTGGGCAATACAGGTGTGGGTGGAGTAAGAAGTACAAACTATCGTGTCTAAGATAAGCTACAGGGATGTAGTGTACAACACAGGGAATATAGCCAATATTTTGTAATAACTGTAAATATTTTGTAACCTTTAAAAATTGTATTAAAAAATAAAATATTTTTTAAAAGACAATGTGCCTCATAACAGCCAAAAGGTGAACATAATCCAAATGTCCATCAACTGATGAATATTGGATAACCAAAATGTGGCCTAGCAATACAATGTTCAGCCATAAAAAGGAACAACGTACTGACACCTGCTACGACATGGATGATCCTGGAAAACATCACGTTAAAGAAAGAAGCCAGACACAAAGGTCACAAATTGTATTATTCCATTTATATGAAACATTCAGAGTGGCAAATCCATAGAGACAGAAAGTAGATTAGTGGTTGCCAGAGGATGGGGGCAGGGGTAAATGAGGAGTGACTGCTTAATGGGTAAAGGGTTTCTTTGTGGGGTGACTAAATATATTAGAATTAGATAGTGGTGAGAGTTGGAAAATCTTGTAAATATGCTAAAGTCACTGAATTGTACATGCTTTAGTAGTGAATTTTATGGGATATGAAATATATTTCAATTTTTAAAAAAAGCAATATGCCATACCAGGGACTTCTGCAAAAGTCATAGCAGTGAGGTCAAATAAATCTGGGTTGCCACCCAAGGATAACCAATTTCTAATTGTGTGGACTCGGGCAAGTTTCTTGATCCCTCAGGGGCTTGGATTACACATCTATAAAATGGGAATAAGAAGACTCACTTTGCAGGGCTGCTGTCAGGATTAATAATTGCCGAGTCAAAGACTGTAACAGAAACCCAGTCAAGCGACATCAAACAAACTAAGGATTTTGTTAAAGGAATCAAGGACATCTCACAGAAGCCCAGGTCACTAAGAAGAACTTGGCCTCATAAGAACCTTGAACCAGAAATTTTGAAGCTATCAAAAATCAAGGCTGAGATTCTTTGTACCATATGTGTAATGAGTAGGGGAATTTCTTTAAAATTGTTGATTCATAGAAAATTGAGATTTTGCATCATATTTTAAAGGTAATCCATTAGAGTCACTTAGTTATTTGCAAAATAACATTTTTGTAAAGGTGACTTAATTTGAATATCAAATAAGAAAAGACTCAGTACCCTAACTGGAAGAGTTGAAAAGTAGTTAAGGATCACAAGCTTGGAGCACAAAATCAACCTCCTGTGACAAATTTAGTTTATGACCTTAGGAGGACAAATGGACTTTTCTACAACAAACAAATAGTTTCTTATAACACAATTTCTAAAATCTCAAGGTTATCAGTTAACAGTGCTAGGAACTCTTAAAACAAACTTTTTAATCATATGGAAAAGTGCTTTACTATTTTATAAATAAAATTAAAAAGAAACTGAATGTACATGTGTATAACTGAGTCACTTTGCTGTACAGCAGAAATTAACACAACATTGTAAATCAACTATACCTCAATTTTAAAAAATTAGAAAGGAACTGAACTTTATGCTGGCAAGAGACAAAATTATATATAGACTTCACTAAATTCTTTATGGTAGCTGCCCTAATATTCGACAGTCTTTATTAACCTGAAGGGGTAGTTCTCAGCCCTGGCTATACCTTAGAATCCCTGAGTACCTTTTTTTTTTTTGCTATCTATTCACTTACACTGGATCTTTATTTTCATTCTTTTTTTTCTTTTTTTTAACATCTTTATTGGAGTATAATTGCTTCACATTGTTGTGTTAGTTGCTGCTGTAAAACAAAGTGAATCAGCTACACGTATATAAATATCCCCATCAGGACCCAACCAAGAAGTCTGATTTAATCGGTATGAAATAGGGACTGGCATGTTTGAGGGAAAGCAAGGAGACCAGCGTGGCGGGAGCAGAATGAGTGATGGCGGGAGGGATAGAAGATGAGGTCATTGAAGTAAAGTGGCCAGGACGTGTAGGTTCTTGTATGCCAATGTGAGGATGCTAGACTTTAGAAAAAATGGGGAGCCACTGTGGGGGGTTGGGGGTACTTGGCTGCAAGTGACATAAATCCAACTCAAGTCAGCCCAAGCAAAACTGGGAAATTACTGGTTCTTCTAAATCTGTGGATGGGGCCCATCCAAGTTTCAACATTATTCTCTCTCTCTCTCCACCACCACCACCGCACACCCTCCACTCACGTGCTTACTTTGATGAAACAGGCTGCCATATTGTCTGCTGCCCTCAGGAGACAGGCAGCTAGCAAGGAGCTGAGGGCCGCCTCTGGCCAACAGCCAGCTAGGAACTGAAGCCCTCAGCCTAACAACTCTCCAGGAACTGAAGCCTGCCAACAATCACGTGATCTTGGAAGTGGACCCACCCCAAGTCCTTCCTGGAGATAGCTGTAGCCCTCGCAGACACCTTGACTGCAGCCTGTGGGAGACCCTGAGCCCAAGCATCTCTCACAGGCTAAGTTGCACCTAGAATCTTGACCTACAGAAACTCTATGTTGTTTGAAGCTGCTAAATTTGGGGGTAATTTGCTATGCAGTAATAGAAAACCAATACAGTGACTTAGATCAGGATTGGGATGGTGAAGTTGAAGAGAAGTGAGTAAATCTCAAGTGTATTTTGGAGGTTGAAATGATGGGTCTTAGAGATGAATTGAATGGGGAGGAATCAGTATGAATACTAGAATTCTCTCTCCAGAAACTGTGGATGGTGGTGCCATTTGCTGAGATGGAGAGGAATGGAAGATGAACAGGTTTGAAGGAGAGAAAGTAGAATTCTCTTCTCAATACCTTAGTTTGCCTGAAAGACATCCAAGCAGAGGTGCCCATGAGACAGTCAGCTATCCAACCTGCCGTTCAGAGAAGAAGGGGTGCCTCTCCGCTCACTAAACCTGTTTCTTTTTCTGTCAGTTGAAAAGGTCTTCCCATCTCCCATGCCCTCTGTTCTCAAGAAAGCTTTCCAGAACTAATGTGAGTCCAACCCCTAGCCAGGTAGACCAAGTACGGCGGACACCTGATCTAAGCTGAGCCAATTCCCAGACACCCGTGTGGGCCCTTAAATCAGAGCAATCTGGAACCACCACTCAGTTGAGCATCTTTAACCACATGGATCCAAAAAGGTGCCAAGAGAGAATGGAGTAGGTGTGCCAAAGAGAAGCAGAGACAGTAAACACCTCACCCAGAGAAAGGGAAATACGGAGCAGCTGCCTGTCAGTCTGAGCTCCAGTGCCTGCAAGTCCCATGAGATAGCCACATTTTCTTATAAATCCCCCTTGGCTCTTAAGCTGCTTTGATGGTATCAGAGCCCTGATAAGACAGCGATAAAAATAGTTATATATTTGCACCCACAGATCAGGATTGTCATGATGACTATCAAATAAGATCAGGTATTTGGAAGTCCCCTGTAAGCTATAAAATACTATGCAAAGGGCTTCCCTGGTGGCGCAGTGGTTGAGAATCTGCCTGCCAATGCAGGGGACACGGGTTCGAGCCCTGGTCTGGGAAGATCCCACATGCTGCAGAGCAACTGGGCCCGTGAGCCACAATTATTGAGCCTGCGCGTCTGGAGCCTGTGCTCCGCAACAAGAGAGGCCGCGATGGTGAGAGGCCCGCGCACCGCGATGAAGAGTGGTCCCCACTTGCCGCAACTAGAGAAAGCCCTCGCACAGAAACGAAGACTCAACACAGTCATAAATAAATAAATAAATAAATAAATAAATAAATAAATAAATAAATAAATAAATAAATAAATAAAAGAACGTGAATTTCTTAAAAAAAAAGCAAACTGGGCTATTCATTAAAAAAAAAATACTATGCAAAAAAAACAGCTATTGTCATTACTTTTGTTATGCCTACTCCTACTCTTTTAAAAATATCTTTAGATTCACTGAGCAGCCGTAGTGTCCAAACTTCAAACATCAGAAAAGCTACAGGAGAGTAGACCAGAGATTCAGAACTGCGCTGTCCAGTACAATAGCCACTGGCCATAGGCAGCTATTTAAATTGAAACTGAAATAAAATAAAAATTTTAATTGCCAGTTGCACTAGCCACATTCAAAGTGCTCAGTAGTCACATGTGGCTGTATAGTTAACAATTAAACAGTGATTATACAGAACACTCCCATTATCACAGAATGGATGGTTTTATTGGGGCAGAACTCTCTCACAGAGGAACTAAGGACACACTGTCAAAAAGCAATTCCAGAAGATGATGTCAAAAGAACGGGATCGGGCTTCCCTGGTGGCGCAGTGGTTGAGAATCTGCCTGCCAATGCAAGGGACACGGGTTCGAGCCCTGGTCTGGGAAGATCCCACATGCCACGGAGCAACTAGGCCCGTGAGCCACAATTGCTGAGCCTGCGCATCTGGAGCCTGTGCTCCGCAACGAGAGGCCGCGATAGTGAGAGGCCCGTGCACTGCGATGAAGAGTGGCCCCCACTTGCCGCAACTAGAGAAAGCCCTCGCACAGAAACGAAGACCCAACACAGCCATAAATAAATAAATAAATAAATAGATAGATAGATAGATAAATAAATAAATAAATAAAATTAAAAAAAAAAAAAGAACGGGATCATGTCCCCACTCAAATCTCAAATTTGTACATAATTCTTTCTAAAAATATATCATTTTTAGCTTACCTAGTTTTATTTATATGTACATATTCAGCCTATACCACTGGTTTGAGTAAAAATCCCACGTATGTCCCGCCCACCATGTGAAGTTATCTCTTTCAGTTTGATCTCATTCTATTTTGTTTTCCCAACTTAAACCAACATCATCTCATTGCAGGTTTCTAGCTACACAAGACTTACCGGCTTCTGCCAGGTGGCATCTGAGATTGGGAACAGAGCCAAACTGCACCTCTTTCAGAAATCTGATTCACGTTTCTACCAAAAGTCAGCCTTCTTCCTTACTCTTTCAAAGGGGGGAAATTAAGGCTCACAATGAGAAATTCCATCACTCTAACAGAGACGAGGCAACAGCAATGACAACTTAAGAAACAGATAACCACCCACACAGAGGTGCTGGGGGCTCATCATACAGCCCCGTATCAGGGAAGAATACTCAGTTTTGACAATCATCAAACCCTTTTCTGGAGAAGATGGTATGAATGTCAGAAGCTGCCTTTTATTGAGCACTTACTCCATTGGAGCTGTTGTGCTGTGTTTTATGTGCATTATCTCAATCTTCACAGCAACTGTGGGTGGTAGTGATTGTTATTCCATTTTAGAAATGAGGAAACTGATCTCAAAAATGTTCATAACTTGTCCAAATTCACTCAGTAAATGGTACAGGCAAGAATCCCACCCAGTGTCTTTGATTCCAGAACCAGCACGAAAAATTGCTAAACCAAACTAACACAGTCCTCCCCTGTAACAATGGTAAATAAACCATAGATCATAAAATCAGAGATTCTTGTGTATACACATTTACATAATTCCTTACACTGAAGTTTCCAAGTTTAATCACCAAGCAAATTATCAACTATGGGCAGTATTTTCCCTTCACTAAAGCCTGAGCACTAGTTTCTACGATAAAAATTTACCGTTAAGACTCTTTTTATGATAGTAGATGGTCGTGATTTTTTTTCTTTCCTGTTTCCTTTTTTCCATCCTGAGGGGAATTGTCTGTAAGTGTTTGGTTTAAAGGTTCAAAAACAACAACCATGACTTTGAACAATGGGTTAAAAGAGTCGTCCACAGAGGAAATGAACAAAGGAACAAATTACAGAAAAACATTCAAACAAAAATTCCTTCCAGCAATTTTCTTGGGAAAAGTCAGTGCTGTGACTTAATCTGTCCACCTAAAGCCTTCTCTTTTAACGTTTTACTTCTGTATATATGTGTTACACCATTTTCAAATTGCTCTCATATTCAATATTTCTTGGTATTTTAATTCCTCCATTTCCTTCTTTATAAAAAGGAAGCAATAAAGTGTGTATCCCAGTATCTGGTACATAATAAGGGCTAGATATGTGGCACTTTAATGATAGGGCTGTTGTTGGATTGACCTAGAGATTGTCATACTGAGTGAAGTAAGTCAGACATTGAAAGTGAAGTATCATATGATACCACTTATGTGCAGAATCTAAAAAGAAATGATACAAATGAACGTATTTACAAAACAGAAACAGACTCACAGACTTAGAGAACGAATTTATGATTACCAGGGGGATAGAGTGTGGGGAACCAATAGTTAGGGAGTTTGGGATTGACATGTACGCACTGCTATATTTAAAATGGATAACCAACAAGGACCTACTGTATAGCGCAGGGAACTCTGCTCAATATTATGTAACAACCTAAATGGGAAAAGAATTTGAAAAAGAATAGATACATGTATATGTATAACTGAATTACTTTGCTGTACACCTGAAACTAACGCAACATTGTTAATCAACTATACCTCAATATAAAATAAAAAGTTTTTAAAAATGATAGGACTGGCTTCCCTGGTGGCTCAGTGGTTAAGAATCCGCCTGCCAGTGCAGGGGACATGGGTTCGAGCCCTGGTCCGGGAAGATCCCACATGCTGCAGAGCAACTAAGCCCGTGCACCACAACTACTGAGCCTGTGCTCTAGAGCCCCAGAGCCACAACTACTGAGCCCGCGTGCCAAAACTACTGAGCCCACGCGCCTCAACTACTGAGCCCACGTGCCTCAACCCCTGAAGCCCGCACTCCGCAACAAGAGAAGCCACCGCAATGAGAAGCCCACGCACCACAACAAAGAGTAGCCCGCACTCAACGCAACTAGAGAAAGCCTGCGCGCAGCAATGAAGACCCAATGCAGTCAAAAATAAATAAATAAAATAAACAAATTTTTTAAAAAATAATAAAGCTGTTGTTAATCATATTATCATTCATTCATTCAACAAGCACCTAAGTAGAACATAGCAAAATGAAATCCAGTATTCCATCCCTCTATGGTTCTAAAGACACAGTGAGGGAACCAGAATTTCTATATATGGGAGCAGCAACCGAGCTGGAAGTAGAAGGTGGGACTCCTGTCTAGAAACAGTTATGGGAAGGGGCAGCTGAAGGACTCTGGAGGGAACTAAAACCATCCTTTTGCTGCTGTCACTTGGTTCTTTCAGACAAGGCAAATGCTGTTATCACCATTTGGCAGACGAGAAATTTAGAGTTGGCAGAGCTTAAGTGACTTCTCAAAATTACAAGACTTTCGTATGGAAAATCAGACTCCCTAGAAGGTACTGAGTTGCACTAGAGCAGAGACCTTGCCCATCTTGTTTAACGCCTATCTCTAGGGCATAGACCCAAGTGTCTGGCACACAGTGGGTGCTTGACCTAGATCGGGTTCCCAAGAAGCAAAGCCTCACACTTGCTTCATATGCCCTGACTTATTAATGAAGTGCTCGCAAGAGAAAGGGAGTGAGGGAGGTGAGATAGGAGAGCAGAAGAGGGTGGGTGAAGATATGGATTCCTTGGAAGCCTAGCCTCATTCTGATTCCTCAGGGAGCTCTGGAGCATGAATGACATCACAGTTATCCAACCTGCCTCAGGGGCCACCCTCAGAGGGGGTGCAAGGCATAACATCCTGGGCAGTTCTGAGCACCATTAGCTGAGCACACTGACAGCAGCCGGGGGATGGGTGCCTTGGCCTCTTCAGTGGGAGCTGGGTGGGAAACCAACAGTGCCCAGAGCAATGCTCAATATTTATTGGATGAATGACTCATAACTAGAACACAATTCTACTCTCTCTCTCTGTGCTTTCTCTATACACAAGATAGAACTTTCACCCTACAAAATTTCACAATCATTGTCTCTAATTCAGGAACCTTCCCCAGCACAACTCAGTAGTATCGAGCACAACTCAGCTGGCAAGGGTCACATCTGACCGGGTTTAATTTCCACTTTGGAGGAGGAAGGACATAACTGTTGAGGTTTTAAGCTATGAAATAATACCTTCACCCATCAGCCAAGGCCGCTACAAATTAACGGTTGCATTGGGGTTTGTCTGACAGCTGGATAAAGCCAATTCACATCAAAGGACCAGAGACATAACACAGAAAGCCCACTAGAATTTTATCTCCCAAAGAGGGTATTTGCTTCTCACATTCTCATACCGCCCTGGGGCTGAGAACTCAAACTGGGGACCAATATGCCTTTCATACCAGGTCATTATTAAAGCAGGAATGTGTGCTATAATCATTCCTGGCAGGAGGAACCAAGCCAGCTCTTTCTACCTTTTTTCTTTTAATTACACACATTTTCCATTCTGCTCTCAAATGCCCTGCCATTCCAGTTAGAGCCGCTCCCACCCCCTCCTACCACCAGGCTGTTCTTCCTCTTCTCCGTCCCACAAACAAAAGTGGCCCTAAGTGGGAGGGAAGAATTTCAGAGGGGCGGGTTACAATGGAGTGCTTTCCAAAAAGGAGAGATCTAATCCATTCTCTACACTGCAGCCAGAGTGAGCTTCTGTAAAACTGTGGATGTTACTCCCCTGCTTAAAACCCTTCAACCTAGGGACAAAATGAACAATCTTTAATAGGGCCTATTAAGGTGGACCACACCTGTTCTCCCTCACTCACTACCTTCCAGCAACACTGGTTTTCTTTCAGCTCCTCAAACGTGCAGCTCTCCACCCTGCCACAAGGCCTTGTGCACACGCTGACCCCACAGCTGGGGTGCTCTCACCTTTAGCTGCTTGTTCAGATCAGAACATAAATCTTACTCCCCTGGATTCCCTGTCTAATCCGGATTTGCTCTGGGTTGTCACAGTGTTTTTTCTTCATAGCACATCATGGTTTGTTACCATAATTTTGTGTTCTCCAATGCAGGGGTACCAGAAGAAAGTTCCTCTTTTGATGACTATCAAACACCTATATCTATTTTTCAATTAGGTTCTTGGCTCCGAGGGAAAAAAAAAAAATCCATCCTCTCACTTTAGAGATGGGGAGATGGAGACTGGGGAGGAAACATTATTAACCTGAGGTCACATGGTTGATTGGTTGGTTTTTCAAAGTGGTGTTGGCTGTTTTCTCCCGAAATATGCAAGCCTTTTGCACACATCCTGTGTTACCCTCACCTCAGCTCTAGAGATTACTGTCTTCCAGATTGATTTCTGGCCAGGGAAGAGTAGAACTGAGTAAAGAACCACACGGAAACCTCATAAGGGCCTTACAGATCTTGCTGACATCATCTCCACCTCTTCTGGGAATTCCTTCTGTGAACTCCCCGAATCATCAAATTTCCCATCCTCACTCCCTCCTGACATCACCTCAAAGCATATCTTGAAAATCATATAAAATAGTTGGTCAACATAACAATGATAGCCAGCCTGTGTTCAGCACTGTAATGGGCCGAGCCCGGCGCTGAGCACGTTACACATCTTAATCCTCTTGCTCCCTTGCGACAGCCCTACAAGGCCAGCTGGGCAGAAGCTGTTGTTCTTGGGGGGATAGCGTCTTGCCCAACGCCGCACAGCTGGGGAGTGCGGGAGCCCAATTTTATACCTGCTTAGTCTGCCTCGAAAGTCCATGTGTTACTGGCCAGAGCCCGAACCAAACTCAGGTTCGGCTGCTCGTTGCTCAAAAGTCAATGTTCAAGAGGCAAGGGCTGGTGGAAAAAAAGAGATGCTTTATTCAGGAAACCAGCCACCTGGGGAGATGGTGGAAAAGCATCCCCAAAACCATCTCCGAGTTGCCAGTTAGAGGAAAGAGGGTTTCATAGGGGAAAACTGGGAAGTTTCAAGGATGCGCAGACGGGGGCTTTGTGCAGAGCAGCACAGTCGGCTCCGACGATCATCTTGAAACTGGTCATGCCGTGGTCTGGTTAGCGTCATCGTGTCGTGCAAGGAAAGCAGTTAATCTTTAGCTGTAGGGCGGAACGTCCTGAAGTCCTTTAGGCCAGTTTCTGGAATTTCTTAAGCAAGAGGGTATTCTTAAGCAACTAATTACATCATAGCTTACTCAGGCCTAGGTCATAGGTTTTCTAAAATGGAACTGGGGCTTCCAATATGGAGTCACCCTTGCTAGGGTGAGATTCAGGCTCCTCGCCTAACTCTTATTTCAGAGCCTGGTTTCAAATGGACTCTCCATCACATCACGTCACTCTGATGGGACCAGTCCAGGACTGGAACAGAGCCCTTAATCCTTTCAGTCAAAGGAGTGAGACACGGGTTCGAGCCCTGGTCCAGGAAGATCCCACATGCCACGGAGCAACTAAGCCCGTGCGCCACAACTACTGAGCCTGCGCTCTAGAGCCCGCCAGCTACAACTACGTGGCTCGCGGGCTCTAGAGCGCATGCCTAGAGTCCGTGCTCTGCAACAAGAGAAGCCACCACAATGAGAAGCCCGCGCACCGCAACGAAGAGCAGCCCCCGCTCTCCGCAACTAGAGAAAGCCCACGCGCAGCAACAAAGACCCAACGCAGCCAAAAATAAATAAATGAACATTTTTAAAAAGTGGGGGAGCAATACATTTTCAGCAACATGGATGCAACTAGAGATTATCATACTAAGTGAAGTGAGCCAGAAAGAGAAAGATAAATACCATATGGTATCACTTATATGTGGAATCTAAAATATGACACAAATGAACCTATCTATGAAACAGAAACAGAATCATGGACATAGAGAACAGACTGGTGGTTGTCAAGGGCTGGGGGGGAGATGGGCGAGAGGGTTGGACTAGGAGTTTGGGATTAGCAGATACAAACTGGTATATATAGAATGGATAAGAAACAAGGTCTTACTGTATAGCACAGGGAACTGGATTCAATCACCTGTGATAATCCGTAATGGAAAAGGATATGAAAAAGAATGTATATATATGTAAAACTGAGTCACTTTCTTGTACAGCAGTAATTAACACTGTAATTAAACTATATTTCAATAAAAAATAAATTTTAAAAAGGGGGAGCAATACAAACTCTAATGGAACTCCCATGTTTTGGTTTAAAATCACCAAATACACACAAACCCATGTAAAGAAACGGAGCTCCGTCTGTAACCAACACTCGTTGGTTTTTTCACTGCCCAGCACCCATACCAGCCTAGTCTTTCAATAGCCGCGCCCGTTTACTCTTTTGAGCCCTTTTTTTTTTTTTTTAATACATCTTTATTGAAGTATAATTGCCTTACAATGGTGTGTTAGCTTCTGCTTTACAACAAAGTGAATCAGTTATACATATACAATATGTTCCCATATCTCTTCCCTCTTGCGTCTCCCTCCCTCCCACTCTCCCTATCCCACCCCTCTAGGTGGTCACAAAGCACCGAGCTGATCTCCCTGTGCTATGCGGCTGCTTCCCACTAGCTATCTGTTTTACATTTGGTAGTGTATATATGTCCATGCCACTCTCTCACCCTGTCACATCTCACCCCACCCCCTCCCCATATCCTCAAGTCCATTCTCTAGTAGGTCTGTGTCTTTATTCCCGTCTTGCCACTAGGTTCTTCATGGCTTTTTTTTCCCTTAGATTCCGTATATATGTGTTAGCATACTGTATTTGTTTTTCTCTTTCTGACTTACTTCACTCTGTATGACAGACTCTAACTCCATCCACCTCATTACAAATACCTCCATTTCATTTCTTTTTACGGCTGAGTAATATTCCATTGTATATATGTGCCACATCTTCTTTATCCATTCATCTGTCGATGGATTGAGCCCTTTTTAAAATGTTTTAGTTTACATCCAGAAAATTCCCTCTTGGGGGTGGACAGTTCTCTGGGCATTCACCAGCATAGTCAAGGGTGGGAGAATAGGTCTCCCACCCTAAAATATTCTCTCGTGCTACCCCTTTGGATTCCCCACTTCCCTTTCTCCCCATTGGAGCCTGTTTGTTGCGTCTGTCATCAGCGAAAGGAAAGCAAAGGGAGGGACGTGTGCTCCCCCCTGGATCTGAAGCTCACGAGAGGTGAAGAGACTGGAAACCGTCGGCTTCTCTCCTTCCAGCGTTGAGATGAGGCAGGTGCTGAGCCCTCCTACCTAGAACCCCTGACCAGCCCAGCTGTGTCCTGTTCACCCTTCACGCTGTGGTTGATAGCTTCAGGATGAGGGCTGGTCCCCAGAAAGACCAAGCACCTGATTAGAGAGTCGGAACTTTCAGCCCCATCCCTGACCCTAGGAGGGAAGAGGAGCCGGAGACTGAGTTCAGTCACCAGTGGCTGATGCCTATGGTGATGCCTGTGCGACAGAATCTTGATTAAAGCCCCCAAATCACGGGGCTCAGGGGCTTCCAAGGTGGTTAACACATCCACATGCTGGGAGGGTGATGCAGTCCAATTCCACAGCGACAGAGGCCCCGACGCTGGGCCTCGCCCAGACCTCACCCTATGTACTTCTTCATCTGGCTGTTTATCCGTATCCTTTATAATAAACTGTAAGAGTAAGGATAGTGCTTTCCTGAGTTCTGGTGAGTCTCTGTAGCAAACTATTAAACCAGAAGGGGAGGGGGTGTGTCCTGGGAACCCGCGAATTTGTGATCAGCCGAGCGCAAGGGTGGGTAGCCTGGGCTGGTGTCTGAAGAGTGGGCATTAACCTGTGGAGTGCTAACCCCGGGTAGCTAGTGTCCAGTGCACACCACTCCACGCATGTGCCTGGGCTCTGAAGGAAATGCTGAGCTACAGCAGTGCTTCCAGCCCTGCTGCCCACGGGAATCACCTGGGCAGCTGCAAAGCATCCTGGTGCCTGAATCCAGCCCCAGAGAGCCTGGCTTCACTGGGCTGGGAGGACGCTCAGGGTAGAGGGGTTTTTAAAAGCTCCCCAGGCGATTCGAAGGTGCTGCCAAGGCTGAGAACGTCCATCTAGGAGGAGAGCCAGGGTCACCCCTCCAGTGTCCACCGCATCTTTAGAGCAAAGGCGCTGAACTTTAATGTGCCTGTGAAGCACCGTGTCAAATGCAAATTCTGATTCAGCAGGTCCCGGGTGGGGCCTGAGACTGCATTTCTCACAAGCTTCCGGGTGACGCAGATGCTGCTGGCCCGAGGACCAGGATTTGAGGAGCAAGGTGACGGCAGTGGGAGCTCCAGGGCACCCCCCGCACAAACACCTCGTATGGGGGACCCCCGCCCTCACCCTCACAGGGGCTGGGCCCAAATGCAGGAGCATCTGGGTCTCCTCACAACTGCAAGTCACCACTTCTGCCCACCTGGACGGCAGAAGGTATTATGAGGGGCACCGAAGAGAGCAGACTGTCACTCAGGGCTACCCATGATGCTCCCCCAGCCCCAAATCGAGTCAGTCTGAGGCCCCCAAGCCCAGTGGTTCCCACTCACCCCTTTCCGTCCAGAGCCCAGCCCCTGTGCGTGGAGCATCCTCTCAAAATAAACTCGCTGAGCCTGCCCCGCTTTCCTCTGCGCCTGAGTCAATTATCACTTATAAACAAGAGCTGCCAGCTGTGAGCAGCCTTCGGCTCGCTGTTCTTAAAATGCCTTATAATCGTTTCTCTCGGAGAAGAATTCTCCAGGCCCACGACAGTTCTGCTCAGCCAATCACACTGCAGTCCTGGGCCCGTGTTTTGATAAGGTAATCTGTCACTGTCAGTCAGAGAGATGCAAGGCTCTTGCTACAGGGAGGGGGGCGGGAGAGGGAAGTGCAGCTGATGCTCAGTCTCCCAAACGCTGGGCCCCAGAGAGGCCTGGACAAATGCTAACAGACAGAAGGAAACCTGCTCCTTCTCAAACACCTGTAGGCCCCTCCTTGGCCCAGCTTCACACACACACCCATTTCTTGTCGGTCTCTCGAAGTCCATTCAGAGAGAATGGAGACGTCTTCTTGAACTGAATTGAAGTTGAAGCCAAGAGGGAATAGTTGGAGGACATTTGGAGGAACAATGAGGGCATCAGTCATAGCCAACTTTGAAGATAGTCCCCAAGGGTCCCCACCCCCTGGTATTCACTGTCTCCCCTGTCCCCACGGTACCAGTGTTGGTCCGTGTAATAAATAGAATACGGGCACATTCCCACACTGCCTCTTGAATCACTCACTCTGGAAGAAGCCAGTTGCTACATTGTGAGGACATCAGGCTGCCAATGGCAAGACCCATGTGGGGAGGAACTGAGGCCTCCAGCAGCCACGTGAATGAACTTGGAAGCAGATTCTACCCCAGCAGAGCCTTGATAGGGCTGCAGCCCTGGCCAAAAGCTTGACTGGTACCTAGTGAGAAGCTCTGAGCCAGAGTCACCCAGCTAAGTTGCTCCCCAATTCCCGACACAAAGAAGGTGTGAGATAATCAATGCTTGTTATTTTAAGCTGCTAAATTTGGGGTGATTTGTTATGCAGCAATTAATACATCATCCACCCCCAACCAAACTGCAAATACAGTGTGGGCTCCTTCTATGGCAAGATGTGGTACCAATCACTACAAGAGACAGAGATGATGATGCTACTGGTAATAATAATAATAATAATAAATAATGGCAGCTAACATTTATATAAGCTGTACTCAGAGCCAAGCATGGTTCTAAGCACTTTGCATGTATTAACTCGCTTGATCCTATAGCCACCTATCATTATTATTATTATTATTATTATTATCTCTGCCCATGTCCACCAGCCAAAACCCACCAGGAACATGCCTGTAGTTGAACAAAGTTGGGATTAGTGATGTGTCACAACCAGGGAGACCACACAACACGGGAACTGTGGTGTGTCTCAGTTAGTGCTAGCAGGGGCTTGTAATAGAATTTGAGTTTGCTCTGGAGTGGGTGACTTAATCATTTTTATCTAGGAAGCAGGAGGAACAGAGTGGGGCTAAAGCTGTTGCAGGTAAGGAAGCAGCAGCCACTCATGTTAGTTGGAAGGACAAAATGTTGGTCATTTCTGTGGTTTGCACAGCATTCTTACTTTTGTGCTCAGATGTGATGGCAGAGTGCTCTTATTTCTGTCTTGTTTCATCATGGTCATTGTGAAGTCTTCCCACGTGGCTGTCCTGTGAAATCACTTCAGTAGAGAGTACCACAGCAGAGCTACTAGCACCAGGCCAGCTACAACTGATGCAGTCAGAACTGCATTCTCCCTTTCTCATCCCCATATTACAGATGGGAAATCTGAGCCAAAGTAAGTCAAAGAGTTAAAATGTCAAGGCTGAAAGGGACTTTACAGCAGAGCTTCTCAAACTATCTGTGGTTTAGGGCCAATCTGGGCTTTTTTCTATTGTTTTCCAATCCACTGTGGGCTAATACTTTCATTATCATACAATATAGATGAATTACTAGAATAATGATCACGCACTTGCATATTGTATCAACATTAAATTGCTAGAAAAGTTTCTAAACATTTACTCTCAACGTCTGTATTATCTGGTCACTAACAAGTAGCAAATGGTTCTCAGGTCAACACTGTCTGCATCGAACACTTTGAGCAGCTTTAGAGATCGTCTGATTGAGAATTTCTCAAACTTCATGCATTGGTGCACCTTCATTTTTGCCATATCTGTGTAGTACCTCTCCTATTAGTCACTTAATGTTATCTTTAAATATCCTCACCCTGCCTCACCTCACACCTATTAGGATGGCCACTGTCAAAAGAACAGAAAATAACAAGTGTTGGCGAGGATGCAGGAAGAAAATGGAAATCTTGTGTATTGTTCATGGGAATGTAAAATGGTACAAACATTATGGAAAACAGTATGAAGGTTCCACAAAAAGTTAAAAATGGAATTACCATATGATCCAGCAATCCCACTTCTGGGTATATACTCCAAAGAATGAAAAATGGGATCTCAGAGAGGAATTTGAACACCCATATTCATGGTAACATTATTCACAATAGCTAAGAAGTGGAACAACTCAAATGTCCATCAACAGATGAACAGATAAACAGAATGTGGTCTATACATACCATGGAATATTATGCAGCCCTAAAAAAGAAATAAATCTTGTCACACGCTACAATGTAGATGAACCTCAAGGACATTGTGCTAAATGAAATAAGCTAGTCACAAAAGGACAAATACTGTATGATTCTATTCATATGAAGTAATCAAAATCATAGTAACAGAAAGGAGAAAAGTGGTTTCCAAGGGCTGAGGGGAGGGAAAAGGGGAACTTAGTGTTTAGTGGGTGTAGAGTTTCAGTTTTGCAAGATGAAAAAGTTCTAGAGATCTACTGCACAACAATGTGAATATACTTAATAACTGAACAGTACACTTAAAAATGGTGAAGATGGTAAATTCAATGTTATGCGCTTTTACCACAATTTTTTTAAAAAGAGAAAACAATTCCTCATCCCAAACAAAAAGAACCCATATCATGTGTTGAGGTGGATAGTTGTATATACTTTCTTTTATACACATTAATATAAATTCATAATTGATCAAATAAGAAAATGTTTTTTCCATGTACCACAGGAAATTATTTTGTGTCCCACTAGTGAAGCGCACACCACACTTCGACAGACACTTCAACCTCCTGCTTCTTCCGTGCGTAGCATCTGAGGCCTACCAAAAGGATGGCTTGCTAGGTCAGAGTGAACAGTTAAAACACACAAGCACTGGGAGGTAAAAAAAAAAAAGCTTAAAAGAAATCTGTCTGTTCCTTCAAGACCATGTTGCCTGAAGCCGTCCATAGATGCAGTGCAAGGCCAGATCAGTTTTGTTCAGCACCCCACACCAAGTTGCTAGCACATGCTTGCCCGTCATGGAGTCTCAACTAATATTTGTTGGATTCCAGCAAATTAAGGTAAATAGCAACGAAGCGGCGCAAACCAATGAGGTACTAGGCCAAGGCTCCTAACCTGGGGTTTGTGGACAGACTTCAGATGGTCCATGAACTTGAATGGGAAAATATACGTCCCCATTTTTCTCTAGCTTCTAACTGAACTTGAGCATTTGCTTCCATTATAAATGGAAGGAACCAGCCACAATAGGATTCACAGTTATCTATGACTTTGTCACCAATATAAATCACAGATATTTTCATATCTCATTACAATTGCTATAAACATCTCAGTATATTTCCTACATGCATCACTAGTTGAAATTACATAGTTATCAGACCCACCACTAAATCTTGTTAGTAAAGAAGCACATATTACTATGACACAAACATGGTGGGGTTTTTTCATTTTGACGATTATATTTTAGTGTAATTGGTTTCCTTTGTAATTCTATGTTACTTACTTTCTGTGTTGTTCCAGGAAGGAATCCATAGACTTCACCAGAAGCCACAGGTGTCTGTGGCACACACACACACACACACAAAGATTGGGAACTACTGTTGGACTGACTCAGTTTCCCCAGTGTAGCCGACAACTGACTGGGCTTAAAGAGAAACAGACTGAACAAAGAGCAAGCCCATTTTTGCCACCTTGGGGAGACAAACACCAACTTACCATACAAGAGGGCAGTAAATTCACCAGTTAACAGTTGTGTACAGGAATCCCCTGATAACCACTGGGTTCAATGTTCTTAAAATGTAGGCTGCTGGTAAGATCTAGGTCTCAGAAAACGTGGTGTTGAACAAGAACAATTACAGTGACCTTACATCTGTAGGGTTCAAAACATGGACTCAAGAGCTAGACTCCCTGTGTTTGTATCCAAGCTCCAACAGTTAGGATCTGTGCGACCTTGGTTAAGCTGTTTCACCTGGATGTATTTCAGTTTCCTCATCTGTAAAACAGGAATCACAGAGCCTGATTGTGGTTGGCAGAAAAATGGCACTTCAAAGATGCCCACGTCCTAATTCCTGGACCTGTGAATATTTTAGGTTCTATGGCAACGGGGAATTAAGGTGACAGACAGAATTAAGGTTGCTGGTCAGCGGACCTTAAAACAGGGAGATTAGTCTGAATTATCCAGGTGGACTCAATATAACCACAAGGGTCCGCAAGCATGGAAGAGGGAGGAAGAAGAGCATCAGAGAGAGAGTCGAAGGTGCGATGATGCTGACTTTGAAGACGGAAGAAGGGGCCGCAAGCCAAGGAATACACATGGTCTCTAGAATTTGGAAAAGGCAAGGTTCTCCCCTAGAAGCTCCAGAAAGAAAGAAAAGGCTCCCTGCCAACACCTCAATGTTAGCCAAGTGAGACCCATTTTGGACTTCTGGCCTCCAGAACTGTACGGTAATAAATTTGTGTTGTTTTAATCCATGATGTCTGTAGCAAATTGTTACAGCAGCAATAGGAAACTTTTTTATTGGAGTATAATTGCTTTACAATGTTGTGTTAGTTTCTGCTGTACAATGAAGTGAATCAGCTATATGTATACATACACCCCCTCCCTCTTGGACCTCCCTCCCACCCCACCCCCATCCTACCCATCTAGGTCATCACAGAGCACCAAGCTGAGTTCCCTGTGCTATACTGCAGGTTCCCACTAGTTATCTATTTTACACATAGTAGTGTCAATCCTAATCTCCCATTTCATCCCACCCTCCGCTTCCCCCGCCCCCCGTGTCCACATGTCCATTCTCTACGTCTGTGACTCTATTCCTGCCCTGGGAAAAGGTTCATCTGTAAATTAATACACTATTTCAGAGGGTTTTGTGAAAATTAACAAATGTGCTAATTTGTGTAAAGCCCTTAGAACAGTGCCTAACACATGATTGGTGTTATATATTATTAGTGGTATAGAAATGGCAAAAAAAAAAGAAAAGAGAGAAATTAACCACTTCCAAAACAAACCAGGTCTGTTCAAGTTGAAGTCCTTCTCTGTTTTGTAATTCCCTAATGAATTCACAGATGCAGGCGTTATTCACACAGCAGCTAACATCACAAAACAAGAGATAACCAGAGATTACGTGTCTCCTGGTGGACAAGAACAGGACCATTTACAAAGTAGTCTTGGGACTTCCCTGGTGGCACACTAGTTAAGAATCTGCCTGCCAATGCAGGGTACACGGGTTCAAGTCCTGGTCCGGGAAGATCCCACATGCTGCGGAGCAACAAAGCCTGTGTGCCACAACTACTGAGCCTGCACTCTAGAGCCCATGAGCCACAACTACTGAGCCCACATGCCACAACTACTGAAGCCCATGCACCTAGAGCCCGTGCTCCGCAACAAGAGAAGCCACTGCAATGAGAAGCCCACACACCACAACGAAGAGTAGCCCCCGCTCGCCACAACTAGAGAAAGCCTGCATGCAGCAACGAAGACCCAACACAGCCAAAAATAAATAAATAAATTTATTTATTTTTTTAAAAAAACAAAGTAGTCTTGCCAAAAAAAAAAAAAAATCAGACCTAAACCTGATGAAGAAACTTACAGATCCAACTACCAACTACTACTATGTACAAGAAATATAGAAGATAGAGGAATGGGTCAAATCACACTACAGAGATGTAATCAGCAATATCTGACTGTGGGAAACTCTACAGCAATGCTCCTCAAACTTTAATGTGCACATAAAACACCAGGATATCTTGTTAAAATGCAGATTCTAATCCAGGAGGTCTGGGGTGGGGCCTGAGACTCTGTATTTCTAACAAGCTCCCAGGTATTGCTGATGCTCTTGACCTGTGACCATATTTTGAGAATCAAGCCTCTACAAGATAATTAACCCACTTTTCCAGTAATGAAAGAACTGAACGAGAAACCTATAGATGAAAAGATACATCAACCATTACATGGGACCTGCTCTTGCGAGAGCACAAGAATCACAACTAACTGCTGAACGGTCATCAACAGGAAGACACTGGAACTCACCAAAAAATATACCCCACATCCAAAGACAAAGGAGAAGCCACAATGAGACAGTAGGAGGGGTGCAATCACAATAAAATCAAATCCCATAACCACTGGGTGGGTGACTCACAAACTGGAGAACGCTTATACCACATAAGTCCACCCACTGGAGTGAAGGTTCTGAGCCCCACGTCAGGCTTCCCAACCTGGGGGTCCGGCAACGGGAGGAGGAATTTCTAGAGAATCAGACTTTGAAGGCTAGTGGGATTTGATTGCAGGACTTCGACAGGACTGGGAGAAACAGAGACTCCACTCTTGGAGGGCACACACAAAGTAGTGTGCATATCAGGACCCAGGGGAAGGAGCAGTGACCCCATAGAAGACTGAACCAGACCTACCTGCTAGTGTTGGAGGGTCTCCTGCAGAGGCAGGGGGTGTGGCTCACTGTGGGGACAAGGACACTGGCAGCAGAAGTTCTGGGAAGTACTCCTTGGCGTGAGCCCTCCCAGAGTCTGCCATCAGCCCTACCAAAGAGCCGGGCAGGCTCCAGTGCTGGGTTGCCTCAGGCCAAACAACCAACACGGAGGGAACCCAGCCCCACCCATCAGCAGACAAGCAGATTAAAGTTTTACTGAGCTTTACAGGGGACACGAGTTCGAGCCCTGGTCCGGGAAGATCCCACATGCCACGGAGCAACTAAGCCCGTGAGCCACAACTACTGAGCCTGCGCTCTAGAGCACGCGAGCCACAACTACTGAGGCAGCATGCCACGACAACTGAAGCCCATGCACCTAGAGCCCGTGCTCCGCAACAAGAAAAGACACCACAATGAGAAGTCTGCGCACTGCAACAAAGAGTACCCCCTGCTCGCCACAACTAGAGAAAGCCCGCGTGCAGCAACGAAGACACAATGCAGCCAAAAATAAATAAATAAAAAGAATGAAAAGGAATGAAGACAGCCTAAGAGACCTCTGGGACAACATTAAATGCACCAATATTTGCATTATAGGGGTCCCAGAAGGAGAAGAGAGACAGAAAGGACCCCAAAGAATATTTGAAGAGATTAGAGTCGAAAACTTCCCTAACATTGGAAAGGAAATAGCCACTCAAGTCCAGGAAGTGCAGAGAGTCCCATACAGGATAAACCCAAGGAGAAACACACCAAGACACATTGTAATCAAACTGACAAAAATTAAAGACAAAGAAAAATTACTGAAAGCAACAAGGGAAAAACAACAAATAACATACAAGGGAACTCCCATAAGGTTAACAGCTGATTTCTCAGCAGAAACTTTACAAGCCAGAAGGGAGTGGCACGATATATTTAAAGTGATAAAAGGGGAAAACCTACAACCAGGATTACTCTACCCGTCAAGGATCTCATTCAGATTCGATGGAGAAATCAAAAGCTTTACAGACAAGCAAAATGTATGAGAATTCAGCATCAAAAGAAACTTCTCTAAGTGGGAAACACAAGAGAAGAAAAGGACCTACAGAAACAAACCCATAACAATTAAGAAAATGGTCATAGGAACATACATATCGATAATTACCTTAAACGTGAATGTATTAAATGCTCCAACCAAAAGACACAGGCTTGCTGAACGGATACAAAAACAAGACCCATATATATGCTGTCTACAAGAGACCCACTTCAGACGTAGGGACACATACAGGCTGAAAGTGAGGGGATGGAAAAAGATATTCCATGCAAATGGAAATCAAAAGAAAGCTGGAGTAGGAATACTCATATCAGATAAAATAGATTTTAGAATAAAGAATGTTACAATAGACAAGGAAAAACACTACATAATGACCAAGGGATCAATCCAAGAAGAAGCTACCACAATTATAAATATATATGCACCCAACATAGTAGCACCTCAATATATAAGGCAACTGCTAACAGCTATAAAAGGGGAAATCAACAGTAACACAGTAATAGTGGGGGACTTTAACACCTCACTTACACCAATGGACAGATCATCCAGACAGAAAATTAATAAGGAAACACAAGCTTTAAATGACACAATAGACCAGATAGATTTAATTGATATTTATAGGACATTCCATCCAAAAACAGATTACACTTTCTTCTCAAGTGCACACGGAACATTCTCCAGGATAGATCACATCTTGGGTCACAAATCAAGCCTCAGAAAACTGAAGAAAGTTGAAATCATATCAAGTATCCTTTCCAACCACAATGTTATAAGATTAGAAATCAATTACAGGGGAAAAAAACGTAAAAAACACAAACACATGGAGGCTAAACAATATGTTACTAAATAACCAAGAGATCACTGAAGAAATCAAAGAGGAAATCAAAAAATACCTAGAGCAAATGACAACGAAAACACGACGATTCAAAACCTATGGGATGCAACAAAAGCAGTTCTCAGAGGGAAGTTTATAGCAATACAATCCTACCTCAAGAAACAAGAAAAATCTCAAATAAACAATCTAACCTTACACCTAAAGCAACTAGAGAAAGATGAACAAGCAAAACCCAAAGTTAGTAAAAGGAAAGAAATCATAAAGATCAGAGCAGAAATAAATGAAATAAAAACAAAGAAAACAAGAGCAAAGATCAATAAAACTAAAAGCTGGTTCTTTGAGAAGATAAACAAAATTGATAAACCTTTAGCCAGACTCATCAAGAAAAAGAGGGAGAGGACTCAAATCAATAAAATTAGAAATGAAAAAGGAGAAGTTACAACAGACACTGCAGAAATACAAAGCATCCTAAGAGATTACTACAAGCAACTCTATGCCAATAAAATGGACAACCTGGAAGAAATGGACAAATTCTTAGAAAGGTATAACCTTCCAAGACTGAACCAGGAAGAAATAGAAAATATGAACAGACCAATCACAAGTAATGAAATTGAAACTGTGATTAAAAATCTTCCAACAAACAAAAGTCCAGGACCAGATAGCTTCACAGGTGAATTCCATCAAACATTTAGAGAAGAGCTAACATCTATCCTTCTCAAACTCTTCCAAAAAATTGCAGAGGAAGGAACACTCCCAAACGCATTCTACGAAGCCACCATCACCCTGATACCAAAACCAGACAGAGATACTACCAAAAAAAGAAAATTACAGACCAATATCACTGATGAGTATAGACACAAAAATCCCCAACAAAATACTAGCAAACAGAATCCAACAACACACTGAAAGGACCATACACCATAATCAAGTGGGATTTATCCCAGGGATGCAAGGATTCTTCAATATATGCAAATCAATCAATGTGATACACCATACTAACAAACTGAAGAATAAAAACCGTATGGTCATCTCAACAGATGCAGAAAAAGCTTTTGACAAAATTCAACACCCATTTATGATAAAAACTCTCCAGAAAGTGGGCATAGAGGGAACCTACCTCAACATAATAAAGGCCATATACGACAAACCCACAGCAAACATCATTCTCAATGGTGAAAAACTGAAAGCATTTCCTCCAAGATCAGGAACAAGACAAGGATGTCAACTCTCGCCACTATTATTCAACATAGTTTTGGAAGTCCTAGCCACAGCAGTCAGAGAAGAAAAAGAAAGAAAAGGAATACAAATTGGAAAAGAAGAAGTAAAACTGTCATCTGTTTGCAGATGACATGACACTATACATAGAGAATCCTAAAGATGCCACCAGAAACTATTAGAGTTAATTAATGAATTTGGTAAAGTTGCAGGATACAAAATTAATGCACAGAAATCTCTTGCATTCCTATACACTAACAATGAAAGATCAGAAAGAGAAATTAAGGAAACAATCCCATGTAACAAAAAAAATAAAATGCCTAGGAATAAACCTACCTAAGGAGGTAAAAGACCTGTACTCAGAAAACTATAAGACACTGATGAAAGAAATCAAAGATGACACAAACAGATGGAGAGATATACCATGTTCTTGGATTGGAAGAATCAATATTGTGAAAATGACTATACTACCCAAAGCAATCTACAGATTCAATGCAATCCCCATCAAATTACCAGTGGCATTTTTTACAGAACTAGAACAAAAAATCTTAAAATTTGTATGGAGACACAAAAGACCCTGAATAGCCAAAGCAGTCTTGAGAAAGAAAAATGGACCTGGAGGAATAAGACTCCCTGACTTCAGACTATATTACAAAGCTACAGTAATAAAGACAATATGGTACTGGCACAAAAACAGAAATATAGATTAATGTAACAGGATAGAAAGCCCAGAGATAAACCCACACACCTATGGTCAACTAATCTATGACAAAGGAGGCAAGGATATACAATGGAGAAAAGACAGTCTCTTCAATAAGTGGTGCTGGGAAAACTGGACAGCTACATGTAAAAGAATGAAATTAGAACACTCCCTAACACCATACACAAAAATAAACTCAAAATGGATTAGAGACCTAAATGTAAGACCAGACACTATAAAACTCTTAGAGGAAAACATAGGAAGAACACTCTTTGACATAAATTACAGCAAGATCTTTTTTGATCCACCTCCTAGATTAATGGAAATAAAAACAAAAATAAACAAATGGGACCTAATGAAACTTAAAAGCTTTTGCACAGCAAAGGAATCTACAAACAAGACGAAAAGACAACCCTGAGAATGGAAGAACATATTTGCAAACGTATCAACAAAGCATTAATCTGCAAAATATACAAACAGTTTGTGCAGCTCAATATTAAAAAAAGCAAACAACCCAATCAAAACATGGGCAGAAGACCTAAATAGACATCTCTCCAAAGAAGACATACAGATGGCCAAGAGGCACATGAAAAGCTGCTCAACAGCACTAATTATTGGAGAAATGCAAATCAAAACTACAATGAGGTATCACCTCACCCTGGTTAGAATGGGCATCATCAGAAAATCTACAAACAACAAATGCTGGAGAGGGTGTGGAGAAAAGGGAACCCTCTTGCACTGTTGGTGGGAATGTAAATTGGTGCAGCCACTATGGAGAACAGTATGATGGTTCCTTAAAAAACTAAAAATAGAATTACCATATGACCCAGCAATCCCACTACTGGGCATATACCCAGAGAAAACCATAATTCAAAAAGACACATGCACCCCAATGTTCCTTGCAGCCCTATTTACAATAGCCAGGTCATGGAAGCAACCTAAATGCCCATCGACAGACGAATGTATAAAGATGTGGTACATATATACAATGGAATATTACTCAGCCATAAAAAGGAACGAAGTTGGGTCATTTGTAGAGACGTGGATGGACCTAGAGACTGTCATACAGGGTGAAGTAAGTCAGAAAGAGAAAAACAAATATCGTATATTAACACATATACGTGGAATCAAGAAAATGTTACAGATGAACCAGTTTGCAAGGCAGAAATAGAGACACAGATATAGAGAACTAATGTATGGACACCAAGGGGGGAAAGCGGGGGTGGGGGGTGGTCGTGGGATGAATTGGGAGACTGGGATTGACATATATACACTAATATGTATAAAATTGATAACTAGTAAGAACCTGCTGTATAAAAAATAAAGTAAAATTCAAAAATTTTAAAAAAAAGTTACACGGGTTCACATTCGGACACATTCGTAGAGGGATGGAGTCATTATCAGAGATAGGAAATGCAACAGAGGAACAAGTTTGAAGGAAGTTAATTATTTTAGTTTCGAACAGGTTGCAATTAAAATGTCTGTAGTATGGGGGAAGAAACAAAATTCTAGAGCTACCTAAAGCTTCCTTTATTTGAAAAATGAAATCAAATTTATGACTTTACAAATCTGTACTCTTTGTAAGTAAGGGAACATTGTGCTGTGATATAGTTCCATTAAATGTACTCTACCTTTAAAAGAGAAAAGATACACCAAGCAGTCTCCACATGTAGAACTTTAGTTGGATTCGGATTCCAAGAAACTAAAACAATTTTATTGGTAGGAAATTTGAACAGTGACTGGGTATCTGATGCACTAAGGATTTATTGTTAATGTTCTAGCTGTACTGATGGTATTGTGATTATGTTTTTTTTTTTTTTTAAAGATTTATTTATTGATTGATTGATCGCTATGTTGGGTCTTCGTTTCTGTGCTAGGGCTTTCTCTAGTTGCGGCAAGCGGGGGCCACTCTTCATTGCGGTGCGCGGGCCTCTCACTATCGTGGCCTCTCTTGTTGCAGAGCACAGGCTCCAGACGCGCAGGCTCAGTAGTTGTGGCTCACGGGCCCAGTTGCTCCGCGGCATGTGGGATCTTCCCAGACCAGGGCGCGACCCCGTGTCCCCTGCATTGGCAGGCAGATTCTCAACCACTGCGCCACCAGGGAAGCCCTGTGATTATGTTTTTAAGATTCATTATCTTTTAGAAACACATATTGTAATATTTATAGATGAAATTTCAGTGGCTCGAATTGGTTTCAAGATAATGTGGATGGGGGGGAGGGTATAAGTGGAACAAAACTGGCCATGAGTTAATCATTGATGAAGCTAGGTGATGGGTACCCGGGGACTCATTACACTGTTCTTTGTTCATATATATTTGGAATTTCCTTTAATAAAATTATGTTTAAGGTACTTAAAATTTTTTTAATTTTTAAGTTTTTTTTTAAGCTTTCGAAAGGCTTTTTTATTTTTTTAATTTTTTTTAAAATTAATTAATTAATTTATTTATTTATTTATGGCTGTGTTGGGTCTTCATTTCTGTGCGAGGGCTTTCTCTAGTTGCGGCAAGTGAGGGCCACTCTTCATTGCAGTGCGCGGGCCTCTCACTATCGCGGCCTCTCTCGTTGAGGAGCACAGGCTCCAGACGCGCAGGCTCAGCAATTGTGGCTCACGGGGCTAGCTGCTCTGCGGCATGTGGGATCTTCCCAGACCAGGGCTCGAACCCGTGTCCCCTGCATTGGCAGGCAGATTCTCAACCACTGCGCCACCAGGGAAGCCCTAAGTATTTTTTAAATGTTTCAAATCTTTAAAATTTTTAAAAATCCTCTCTGTTAACTAAACTTTCTTTTGGACCATACTTTTCAAATGCCCTAGAAAAGACTGATGGGGCAGGCTCTAGGACAGTGTCTGGCACATAGTAAACTCTCAACAAAAGTAGGTTGTTATTATCATTATTGTTATTATTATTATTGATATTAACTTCTAAGTTATAAAGAGCCGACCACTTTAAGTGCTAACAGACTTGAAATTTCATGGGTTTTTTTTTTCATGCTTGCATTCTCACTTGCTTCATTTTTGCAAGTCTCAACAAAATACTTGTGTAACCACCTAATTATCACCATTCGTAAGGCCATGCATGTACCTCCAGGTCCAGTCTTCTGTCCATTACTGAGATATTCCCTCCCCCTGAAACACTTTTCTACAGAACATCCCACATATCCTCACCAGCAGTCTGTTCACCTGGCCTCTGCTCCGTGGGGCTTCAACTCACCACCCAGTATAAGGAGACATCCCAGCCTCTCCATCACATTTCCCTGCTGCAATCCTCATGGCACTCTCACTGTCTGAGATTGTCTTGTTCCTCCACTCATTCACTTCATTTTGTCCTTCTTCACCTCACCCCATCCTCCCCTCTGGAATGAATTCTCCATGAAGACCATTGCCAGGCACTGTGATGAATGAATGAATGAACGAACTAATGTTATAAGTACACTGTCTGAATAGCTCTGTAGAGCCTATAATTTAGAAGATCAGCTGCATTCTTACTAAGAGGGTTATACATTCATATACCTGACCTGTATCATATGTTTGTAGTTGTTCTCACCAAATCAGAGGATCAGCTGTGAAGCTGGGATTAAATGTTTTTTTCAAGCCAATGGAGGTGCACAGCCCATTCCTTTCAAAGAGAGATTTAGGTCCCCATCTACTTTTATTGGACACCCAAGCTCTTGGCACACAATGCTCAGTCGCAGGGAGGTCTCTGTGCAAATCAGAGATGATGGGACATGTGATGCCTGTGGTCACAAACCCCCCCAGAGTCTAGGAAGCCCTCAATATCCATCTAACCAGCCCCATGCCAGGGGTTAATCAAAGGGCCAAGCTCTCCTCTGAAAGGAGTAGCACCAGCCTATTGGAAATGAGGGGTTTTCAGATGGAGACTTCACTCCAAATTCCAGCTTCACCAGCTATGGGTTAGGAAGGGGTATAGGGTCCTGGAGACCAGGGGGGTCGAATCTCAGCTTCTCACTTATTAGCTATGTGCCCTTGGCTGAGTTACATAACCTCTCTAATCCTCAGTATCACCCATAAAATAGGGATACTAATAATGATATCTACCTTGTAGGTTTTTTGCGAGGATTAAATGAGATGACATAAATAAAATGTTTAATCCAGTGTCTGACATGGAGTAAGCACTTACTAGATTTCATCTATTACTGCAGCTGCTACAGCTGCCACTGTCTTCTGATCTCGGGAGAGCCACTAATTCCCTCAACCCTCAGCAGCCTCTTCTCTAAGAAGTAATAACAATGTTCTATATCCACAGAAAGTTTGGTGCCTCTCTCCCTCATTTCCTTCTGTTTCCTTCTCAAATCCCCCCTTTTCAAAGAAACCTTCCCTGACCAGCCCCCTTTCAGATATAAAATAGCCCACACTCTCTCTCCATCCTGTTAATCAACTTTATTTTTCATCCTAGGACCGCTCTACCCAATGTGTATTTATTTGTTTAATGTCTGTCTTCCTTGCCAGAAGGTCGGTTCCATGGGAATTAAGGACTTTGTCTATTGTGTTCACTGCCTATCTCCAGGGCCCAGATCACATAAAAGTACTCAATGAATATTTCTCGGAAAATGAATAAATGAATGAATTACTGAAATTCAGTAACTCCTGACAATAACTAGCCAGCCTTAAGTTGCTACTCAATAGATGTTAGTTTCCTTCCTTCCTTCCAAGGCCAGAAAAATGAATGGCTCTAGATATCCTTTTGCGGGAAGGGGAGGGAGTGAGAGAGGAACAGATCCAGCTCTTAGTGGTCAGCACCAGTCCTAGATTGGAAGATTTTGGCCTGCTGGTGAGTTTGCCTGGATGGGGGTGAGGAGCGGTGTGCCAAGGCTGGTGCTGGATCCACAGATCAGCCCTCCACCCCCTTCTCCTCCAAATATCATTCAAACAATCAAAACAAGAATGGGCTGTAGGTGCTCAGAAGTCCAGTGCCTCTCTCATCCCCAGTAAGGCCTTGATAGTTCTGAAATGTTCAAAGAAGCAAGAAGTCCCTGGGGCTCACTGCTTGCAGAAAACAATTTGGGCAGAATTTAGACAGCTGCTCCATCACCCATAACCCCAGTAAATGGTATCTTGCCAACCTAATATGGGGCCTCTGAGGGTTAGATTTGTACTGCTTTTGGGGTCTCAGAAGTAGAAAGTCAATGTATTTGATATATGGCCCCATTTATGGCACGTGAAACAGAACATCTGTTACCAGGTTGGCTGCTGTCAAATTCGCCTTCATATAACAATGCAAGCCATCGCTGAGTCTTGAAAACCACTTTACAAAACCAATGGTCAGCTAGCAGACCCGTCCTTTCCAATAGCAACCAGCTGAGATGACCATGTCCCTCCTCTGCTGAAAACCCTCCACTGGCTTCCCATCACTCCAGGAATAAAGTCCAAACTCCTCCCCCAGGACAGCACCAGATCCAGCATGGTCTGGCTGCACCTGTCTCTCCGACATCATCTGGGGCCATCCTCCTCCCCACTCACTCCACTCCAGCCTTGCTCACCTTCTCTGTGTTCCTGCAAGAGGACAAACATGTTGTCCACAGGATCTTCACACTTTGCATCCTTGTTGCTTATCTATTTTATGTATAACAGTTTGTTTGGGCAGCATCCCTTATATTAGTGGACACTATGATTCTGGGATAATGGAAACTAAGAAGGATGGTTGGCCTGGAAAGTCTTAGGCACTGTTATGAAATTCTCCCTATTCCATGGGGTTTAGGCAATGTCCTATCTCAAAAGCTTTTCCCAAATATTTTAGAACCTCTAAAATCACAATAACCTACAGAGGCTCCTTGCCCTTTCCCCTTTCATGACCCAGAACTGTAACTACATGTGCCATGAGAGAATGTAAAGTATTTTATCCTAAAGCATGAGATAAGCTAGATTGTTGATCCACTGCACCATTTTTTCTAGGAGTTTCCTGAGACTCATGTCATAAGATCTAATATTTATGCCAGGACCGTTTTAAGCCAAGAGTATTTTCTTCTTTTAATCCTCACTACATCCTACAAGAAGAGGAATGTTATAATCTCTACTTAATAGATGAGAAAACAGAAGCCCAGAGAGGTTAAGTGACTTATCCCATGGAAGTCTGACTCCAGAGTCTGCTGTTACCCAGTATATTTTAAGTCTTTTTAAATATCTTTTTTTCCAGCTTTATTGAGATATAATTGACATATAACGTTGTGTATGTTTAAGGTGTACAACATAATGATTTGGTATATTTACATATTGAAAATGATCACCACCACAGCTTTAGCTAATGCCTCCTTCATATTACATAATTATCATTTCTTTTTTGTGGTGAGAACATTTAAGATCTACTCTCTTAGCAACTTTCAAGTATATAATATTGTTAACTATAGTCACCATGCTGTATGTTAGATCCCCAGAACCCATTCATCTTGCAACTGGAAATTTGTATCCTTTGACCATCTTCACCTATTTCCCCCACCACCCAGCCCCTGGCAACCACCATTATTCTCTTTCTGTGAGTTTGGCTTTTTTAGATTCTACATGCGATATTATACAGTGTTTGTCATTCTCTGACTTATTTCACTTGGCGTAATGCCCTCAAGTTTTATCCAGGTTGCTGCAAATGACAGGATTTCCCTCTTTTTATGGCTGAATAATATACTACTGCATATACATACCACTTTTTACCATACCATCCATTCATCCATAGATTAGGTTGATTACATATCTTGGCTATTGTGAATAATGCTGCAATGAACATGGAAGTGCAGATATCTCTTTAAGATCCTGATTTCATTTACTTTAGATATATACCCAGAGGTGGGATTGCTGGATCATATGGTAGTTCTATTTTTTATTTTCTGAGAAACCTCCATACTGTTCTCCATAGTGGCTGCACCATTTTACATTCCCACCAACAAAGCACAAGGGTTCCACCCCTTTTCCCCACATCATCACCAACACTTGATTTCTCTTGTCATTTTGATAACATTCTAAGAGTTGTGAGGTGATATCCTATTGTGGTTTTGATTTGCTTTTACTTGATAATTAGTCATGTTTAGCAACTTTTCCTGTACCTCTTGGCCATTTGTTTATCTTCCAGGTCTGTTCACATCCTCTGCCCATTTTTTAATCAGATTGTTTTTGGTTTTGTTTTGCTTGAGTTGTATGAGTTCTATATACATTTTTTAAACCTTTATCAGATAGATGGTTTGCAAAAATTTTCCCCCATTTTATAGACTGCCTTTTCATTTTGTATTCAGAGTATTCTGAATTTGACTATATACTTACCTTTACCACTGCGTTGTATATTTTTATGTTTTCACATTACTATGTCCTCTCATTTCAGCTTGAACTCCTTTCAGCATTTCTTTTTTAAAAATCTTTCTAAAATATTTAATTATATTTAATTTAATCTTAACAATTACATCAAATTCAACTTCACATAAATAATTTTATTTAAATTTTTATTTTCTCAATTACAATTACCATATTGCTTATTAAATTTAATAAAATTTTTGAATATTTTAGAAGAAAATATTTTAAACATTAAGAATAATTTTAATTTTTAAGTTTTTAATTAACTATACTATTCTTTTTTGATTAAGATATATTCAAATTTTTACAAGTGCAATCTTGCACTTGTACCTCAATGAGCTACAAGAAAACACAGAAAGACAATTTTTAAAAATCAGGAATACAATACACAAACAAAATGAAAAGTTTAACAAAGAGATAGAAATCATTAAAAAGAACCAAACAGAAACTCTGGAGCTGAAGAATACAATAAGTGAATTGAAAAATGCAACATACAGCATCACCAGCAGAACAAATGAAGCAGAAGAAAGAATCTGTGCATTAGAAGACAGGAACTTTGAAATTATTCAGTCAAGGAAAGCCAAGAAAATGAGAATGAAAAAGAGTGAAGAAAGCCTACTGACCTATGGATACCATCAAAAGAAGCAATATGTGAATTACTGGAGTCCCAGAAGAAGAGCAGGAGAAGGGGGCAGAAAGTTTATCTAAAGAAATAAAGGCCGAGAATTTACCAAATCTGCAGACACATTTTGAATTTATTTATTTACTTATTTATTTTTGGCTGCATTGGGTTTTTGCTGCCGTGCATGGGCTTCTCACTGCTGTGGCTTCTCTTACTGCAGAGCACAGTCTCTAGGCACGTGGGCTTCAGTAGTTTTGGCACACGGGCTTGGTCACTCCACAGCATGTGGGATCTTCCCAGACCAGGGCTTGAACCTGCGTCCCCTGCATTGGCAGGTGGATTCTTAACCACTGCGCCACCAGGAAAGCCCTTGGGAGACATTTTGATATCGAAGTTCGTAGAGCTCAGAGGTCACCAAACACACTAAACTGAATTCTTTGCTGGGTAAATCACAGATCTCCACGTCTTTGAGGTCAGTTGCTGGAAGACTACTGTGACCCTTCAATGTTGTCATGCTTCCTCTGATTTGTCATGTTCCTTGGAGTCTTACGTTGCTGTCTTCACATTTGCAGCAGCAGTCACCCCCTCCACTCTTTACTAACTGATGTCAAGAGAGAAATACCTTCCATCAGCCCTGCTAGGGATTCTGAGGCTCTCTCAGATTTTCTATGGATACACCTGCTCCATGCTTCTTGCCCCCTCCTGTGGCAGAATTCTTAAGCTTGAATGCCTTCTCTCAATCCTATAAAGCACCAGGCTGGGGGCTGACAGCCTCTCTTTTGCTTTCCCAAGTGTGGAGTGGAAGCTCAAGTTTTTGGACTTCCAGGTCTGCAGATTCTGGCTGCCTTTCTGTGCGTGTTCACTAGCCATCTGCTGAAGCTTGCTCTTGCTATCATCAGGAGCACACACAGAGAGCCTGCCACAGGATGTCGGGGGACGGTGTGGGTGAGGCATGCAGAGCCCTGGTGGTACCCATAGGCCCGTTGGGGAGATCTGTGGGCAAGACATTCCCAGCAGCTCATGGGTAGGCTTCTTGATGGAGTCCACAACACAGTTAGTAGAATCTGCATCCTTCTAATGTCCTCCAAGAGGCCCATCTGCTGCTCTCCCACCCTCTTCCCACCCCAAGTCATGCAGCGCACAACTCAGTACTTTGGATGCAGCAAGAGAGAACTGGGTCTCTTTGGCAATGTCCCACACAGCTGATGTTCACTCACACACTCCCCTTTTACCCCACAGGAGAAATCACAGGCCAAGAAGGTCTCGCTTGACACTGAGCTGTGCTGTCTTGGGAGAAGGGTGATGCAGCTAAAGTCACGCTCTTCCTCTTACCCTTTCCAATATGCCTAAACTCGTATTTTTTTTGCTCCAACAATATGCTGGAACTTCTTCACTGAAAACCTGGACTTCCACAAAGGCTCTCTCATCCATGAGTGATTGTCTATGTCATTATTCTCCAGGAGCTCCTGGACCCTGGCTGAGAGAGGCTGGAGCCAGTTCACAGGCCACTTTAGAGTCCACAGTCAACTGAGGTCTGTATTCAGGTATTCAAATAAAAACTTGCACACAAATGTTCATAGCAGCCCTATTCACCATGGCTAAAAGATGGAAATAATCCCAATATCAATCAGCTGAGGAATGGATAAACAAAATGTAGTATATCTCTACGATGGAATAGTATTCAGCCATAAAAAGGAATAAAGTATTGGATCATGCTACAATGTGAATGAACCTCAAAAGCATTATGCTAAGTGGAACAAGCAACAAAAGGTTGCATATTGTATGATTCCACTAATATGAAATGTCCAGGATAGAAAAATTCACAGAGAAAGAAGTTGATTGGTGGCTGACAGTAGCTGAGGATAATGGAATGGGGAGTGTCTGCTTCACTCTTGTGGGGTTTCCTTTTGGGTTGATAAAATGTTTGGAACTAGATAGAAGTGGTAGTTGTACAACACTGTGAATGTACTAAATGGCACTGAATCTTACACTTTAAAATGGTTAACTTTATGTGAATTTCCTCTCAATTAAAAAATATAAATATATAAATACAGGTCATAGTTTGTGGTGGCTTTTTGTTTGTTTTTTATTTGAAGTATAGTTGATTTACAGTGCTGTGTTAGTTTCAGGTGTACAGTAAAGTGATTCAGTTATCATACATATATATCTATTTTTTCAGATTCTTTTCCCTTATAGGTTATTACAAAATATTGAGTATAGTTCCCTGTGCTATATAGGTCCTTGTTGGTTATCTGTTTTATATACAGCAATGTGTTTATATTAATCCCAAACTCCTCATTTATCCCTCCCTCCCCTTTCCCCTTTGGTAACCCTAAGTTTGTTTTCTATGTCTGTAGGTCTGTTTCTGTTTTGTAACTAAGTTCATTTGTATCATTTTTTTTAGGTCCACATATAAGTGATATCATATGATATTTGTCTTTCTCTGTCTGGCTTACTTCACTTAGTATAATAATCTCTAGGTCCAACCATGTTGCTGCAAATGGCACTATTTCATTCTTTTTATGGCTGAACAATATTCCACTGTAGATATATACCACATCTTCTTTACCCATTCATCTGCCAATGGACATTTAGGTTGTTTCCATGTCTTGGCCTCTGTAAATAGTGCTGCTATGAACATTTGGGTGCATGTATCTTTTTGAATTATGAGCTTCCCCAGATATATGTCCAGGAGTGGGATTGCAGGATCATATGGTAGCTCTATTTTAGTTTTTTAAGGAACCTCCATACTATTCTCCATAGTGGCTGCACCAATTTACATTCCCACCAACAGTGTATGAGGGTTCCCTTTTCTCCACACCCTCTCCAGCATTTATTATTTGTAGACTTCTTGATGATGGCCATTCTACTTCTCTGTAGTTTTGATTTGCATTTCTCTAATAATTAGTGATGTTGAGTGTCTTTTCATGTGCTTCAATGGCCATCTTGGCCATTGTATGCTTTGGAGAAATGTCTATTTAGATCTTCTGCCCATTTTTTTATTGGGTTTTTTTTTGATATTGAGCTATACGAGTTGTTAGTATTTTTTGGAGACTAATCCCTTGTCGGTCACATCATTTGCAAACATTTTCTCCCATTCTGTGGGTTGTCTTTTCACTTTGTTTATGGTTTCCTTTGCCATGCAAAAGGTTCTAAGTTTAATTAGGTCCTATTTTTGTTTTTCATTTTCATTTCTATTACTCTAGAAGACAGATCCAGAAAGATATTGCTGCAATGTATGCCAAAGAGTGTTCTGCCTACGTTTTCCTCTAGGAGTTTTATAGTATCTGGTTTTACATTTACGTCTTTAATCCATTTTGAGTTTACTTTTGTGTATGGTGTTAGGGAGTGTTCTAATTTCATTCTTTTACATGTAGCTGTCCAGTTTTCCCAGCACCACTTATTGAAGAGACTGTCTTTTCTCCATTGTATATTCTTGCCTCCTCTGTCATAGATTAATTGACCACAGGTGCATGGGTTTATTTCTGGGCTTTCTATCCTGTTCCATTGATTTGTATTTTTGTTTTTGTGCCAGTACCATACTGTTTTGATGACTGTAGCTTTGTAGTATAGTCTGAAGTCAGGGAGCCTCATTCCTCCAGCTCTGTTTTTCTTTCTCAAGATGGCTTTGGCTATTCGGGGTCTTTTGTGTTTCCATACAAATTTAAAAATTTTTTGTTCCAGTTCTGTGAAAAGTGCCATAGGTAATTTGATAGGGATTGCATTGAATCTGTATATTGCCTTGGGTAGTATAATCAGTTCGACGTAGTTTGTTGACCCTTGTTCTAAACCAACAAGCCAAGAGTTGAGGTACTGAAGCACACCACTGCCCATGTGTAGAGCATTCAAAGCCATCCAGCAGTGCTGGAGGAGGGAAGCAGTGTGCAGTCTTACACCTCCCTAAAATTGACATCAGGCACCACACATGACCTGTGAAGGCAGGAAAGCTTCTAAGAAGACTTGGTGTCTAAGTTGAGTCTTAAATTAGGGAGGGAAGGGTATTCCACTCACAGCACATGGTAAGGCCAGAGGTGAGATGGCTTAGTCTCTCCACAAAACCAAAAGATATTTAATATTGGACTAAAGAAGGAGATGGAATGAGGAGGTATATGACTAGGCAGGGAAATAAGAGTCACAACATTAGGGCATGGTAGAAAATTTGGATTTTATCCTGAGGGCAGAGGAAAGCTTATCTAGGTATTTCAGCAAAGGAGGTGGAAAACCAGAGTTGTTTTTTTGGAAGCATGACTCTCAGTGTGTCCAGATGATGGGCTGGGAGAGAGAGATTCTAGAAACCAGGAGAAACTTGGCAAAAAAAAATTTTTTTTTGAATGACTTACAGCACACAAATAGAGCTTCAAGGCAAATTCTCATAGAAAAGAAAAGTTGGCCTATTGGAGGTTTTCCACATCAGGCAGACTCCTCTTTCAAATAGGAACAAGAAATTTTTTATTTTTCCCAAAAGTTCAATAAAGACCATCATAAGGATTTAGTGGCCAGGCCCAGAATGAGTTGAGCAAAGCAAAAATGATAGGGAAGTAAAATATAAAATGAGAATCTATTTTCCACTTTTACTGAGGCCAATATAGATGGAAAGGAGCTTGCAGTTTTCCATGAATAACAACTGAAGCAGAAAACAATGCTAATTATTATTATTATTGTCATTATTATTATTACTATTATAATTTATGTTAATAACAACATTCAATGGGACTATTTAAATAGAGGATGCCTTGGGAGGCAAAGACAGTCTAAGGAATTTCGTATCAAAATTTCATTTGCAGCTCACAATCTCCTTAGCATCGCTAATTAATATTCGCTCCCTAAACAAATAAGAATTGAGGAGGTTGGCAAACTACTGAAATAGTGCTTATCACCGGAAACGATGGAGGTAAAACTGAATGAAAGTACTGGGGTCACACTTGTGATTATTATCACAACACAATGCTTCTGAGGAACAGCCTGGCAAAATGCACCTGCACCATAATGCCTGGCAGATAAATGGCTTCAGGACAATTGAAAATTAAAACAAATCTCAGGTTCAGTCACTGAATTTAAACATTGGGAAAATGCACATTTTGCTCCAGCCATCAATTCTTGGCAGGTTTTTTGGATTCGGTTTTGTTTTGTTTTTTCACTCCAGCATTGGATTCTATAAGGGGTTTCCTCACAATCTATTTCAAATACACACCTAAGGGCACTCGATTCCTGGTGCTGCCGAGGCAGTGACTCATTAGAACATAGGCTTTGGAGTCTGAGAGATGTGAGTTCAAATCCTCATTCTGCCATTAGCTACATGTGATTAACAGCCACTCTGTGTCTCAGTTTCCTTATCTGTAAACTGGGGATGACAATGCTGTCTAACTTTACAGAATTTTAAAGGGTGATGGCTCTGAGGGGATGCCCAGCACCTGACATACGTTTCAGTAAGTGGCAGTTGTTGTGGAATAATGGTTATGCTGCAGCCCTTCCCCTGCTCACGGGCGATAAAAGAAACAGCCCACGCTGAGTCCGATCCTGCACGGAGCCCACTGACTTTCAAGAAATACGTGTTGTTTGAATGAGAATGAATGCATGATCCTGGTAACTGTCTGGTCACTCTGAATTCCCGTCCAGTTTCTAGAACCATCTTGCTTTCACTTGCTTAAGTGGCAAGTGGATCTTCTTGTGTATCAATTATAACAAGCCCTGACCAACAGAGAGATGAAGTCCCTGAAAGGGCATAGAGATGGCACAGAGCCCCAGCCCATTAACCTTGAGAGCAGGGGTCAGAGAGAGGGGAAGTTCCATCTGTTGGGTAGGTGTGGTCCAAGGAGCAATTTTTAAACTCTACGTAGTAAAGGTCTCTTTTGGAGTCAATAAATATTGCCAATTACTACCAATAATAATACCACTCACCAAGTGCTTACTATGTGCCAGGTATTTGGCTTAGCACTTTAAAATACATTATCTCATTTAATCCTCGTGATAGTACTGTAAGGTCTGAATCTCTATTATTCCCCATTTTATTCGGAGGAAACTGGAAACCTAGAGATAATAAGTAATTTTCCCAGATTACGCAGCTGGAATTCAGACTCAAGGTATCTGGTTCTAAAAATCCAAATACTTAACCACTATACTATTATACATCACCTCCCAAGCAAATACAGACCCTTAGACAAATATAAATGTATCACCTGCTTTGGTTTCCAGTGGCTGCCATAACAAAAGACCACGAATTGGGTGGCTTAAACAACAGAAATTTATTGTCTCACAGTTCTGGAGCCTGGAAATCTGAGATCAAAGTACTGGCAGGGTTGATTCCTTCTGAGGGCTGTGAGGAAAATCTGTTCCTTGCCTCCCTCCTAGCATCTGATGGCTTGCTGGCAATCTTTGCCATTCCTTGACTTATATCTCTGCCTTCATCTTCACATGGTGTTCTCCCTGTGCATGTGTTTATCTCCAAAGGTCCCCTCTTTATAGGGACACCAGTTATATTGGATTAGGAGCCCACCCTACTCCAGGATGACCTCATCTGAACTAATTACATTTGCAGTAGCCCTGTTTCCAAATAAAATCACATTCTGAAGTCCTGGAGGTTAGGACCTCAACAATGAATGGTGAGGGGAGGGGAGGGGAGGAGGGTTACACAATTCAACCCATCACATCACCCAAATCCATTTGTCTTTACTGGTTATCCCCTCATCTTCTGACCCAGGGATATGGGGGAGGGGAGCAGGATTTCTAGACACTCATACTGCAATACACAACTCTTATTCCAAATCCCACAAAGCCATTTATCCTATGTTAGAAAGGAGGATTGAAAAGGGATACAGTGCAAAAGATGTCAAACCAAAGATAAATGTTTCCTCAGGGGCAATGACTTTGAGTAGTAAGTTTTTGAAAAATGGACACATGAGGAACAAAGGTTGAGCTTTGTGAAATCATTGATAACCCCCAAGACAACACCCAGCTTTCCCCCATGATTATAAATGGGGGGATTTGAGGTGAAACTTCTATCGTGTGGCTTTCAAAGCCCTCGGTGGCCCAGGAGTAGTGAATCATTTCTAAGGTAAAGTGCTTCCTTCAAACCCAGGGGAAACAGAAGTAGGCAGATAAAAAATGATAACACAGGAAGCAGATTTATGAGGAACCTGAAATCTGAACATGGCTTCTTTATATTCCTTAAGAGGGACCTGTTCTGTGGCCTATGTAGGAATAAGAACCTAAAATTGAACACCAAAAATAAGATCTCTCAGCATTTCCCAAACTCATACAGGAAATCTCACACAAGTCCCTCCCCAACAAATAATAGACATGACATAAAATGCAGATTCCTTTGTCTAGCAATGGCCATAGGTAGATGAACATTTGCTCATTCTTTCAAAAGGTACTTTCTGAGTGAGTGCCGTTTGCTGAGCCCTGTCCCAGGTTCTGAAAATAAATACATCAAGGAGAGTTTACAGATTAGGTGGATCCCAAACTCTGAGTAATTAAAGCATAGATCTACAAGGGATTTCAGGAGTCAGTTATACAGACAGAAGGAGGGCAAACGAGACAGAGAAAGGCATGTGTCTTGTATTTCTGTTGTGTGTCTGCTAACGAATTCATCACAGCAAACTTTCAAGATGGTGTCTTTCCTGCAAGCCAGGATTTTAGTCTCATTCCTACCATTTTGTAGGAACCACAATGACTGAATTCCTCTCCTTTGGTCCCGCATAATTTGTAGATACACCACTAGGAGCCATCATTTTGCTTCTGAGCTCTTCCTATCTAGTGGAGGCCAAAGTTATTCAAGGAAGAAGATATTTTCCCTATTTGGGGAACACTAACAGTCCTGAGGAATCTGCATATATATAAAAAGGTTGTTTCCATAACAAAGGTAATGAGACCAAAAAAATATTTTATTAGGGAAGAGGTTAGAAACTGTCAACCCCTCTAGGTCACCTCCTGCCTGCAGATATTTTTCTTGGGCTGATGCTTTCCCACTCCACACCCCACATAAATTCTTATTTTGAAAATTCTCAAATCTAAAGAAAAGTTCAAATAATAGCATAATTATATTCAGAGATCCCTAACACACACACACACACACACACACACACACACATACATCCTTTTTTCTGAACTATTTGAAAATAAGTTGCAGACAACAGAGTATTTCACTCTGGAATACTTCCATGGAAGTTTCTTAATAATAAGGATATTCTCCATTTCCAGTATATCCACAATACCATTACCACACCTCAGAAAATGAACAATAATGCCGTAATATCGTGTAACATATAGTTCATATTCCAATTTCCCCAGTTGACAAAAATAATGTCTTATATATGTTGGCTAGTTTATTTTTTAAATTTGGAGACTTCACATAAGAATCCAGACTTTCAGTTTTCCTTGAAAAATCTGAAGATCTAACAACACTAAGCCTGGCTCCTCATATGGGAAAAATTAGCCTATCTGAGTCTCCTTTAGCCAGGAGCTATGTTCTTCATTTTGCCACCATCTTCATCCCTTATTATTTTCACCAGGCATAACTGGCTCCTGAAGAAATCACTCTGTGACCCCTGATAAAAGACTTTCCCTGAAATCACAGTGGAGCAAGCTACTACCTCTATCTGTATTATATGATTCTATGTTGCTTCCATGCTAAATTCCAGCCATTCCAACCCCTCTCTCTCAGCTCTGTCCTCCAATACAAGCTCCAAAGACTAAAGTTTAATAGACGTCTAGTGTTGATGAAGCATCTCAAACACAACATGTCCAAAACTGATTGATCTTCTCCCCGCAAACCCCATTCCATCCACTGCTTGTCCCATACTGGATGATGGCAATTCCTTCCTTCCAGTCGCTGATGTCAGACACTTCGGAGTTATCCTGGACTCACACACAATCGTCATCCAATTCATAAAGAAATTCCATTGGTGCTACCTTCAAACTATATCCAGAATCTGACCATTTCTCTTCACCTCCACCACTCCAACTCTGGTATGATCCACCATCATGTCTCACCTGGATTATTGCAATGCCTCCTTTTTAAACATTAGTCCTATGCTCAAAACCCTCCCATGGCTTTCCATGTCACTCGGTTCAAAAGCAAAGTTTTTTCAATAGCTGTTAAGGCTCCACATGATCTTACCTTTCTGATCTCTTCCCTTACCCTGCTCCCCAGCCCCTGCTCACTCTGCTCCAGCCACATTGGCCTCCTTGTTGATCCTCAAACAAGCCAGGTACCCTAGGGCCTTTGCACTTATTGTTCCCTCTGCCTGTGACACCCCTGCTTTACTTTTTCTTTTTTGCCTAGGACAGATCACTCTCTACACTGTACATATTTATTTATTATGTTTATATTTTATTGTCTACCTCCCTCTGCTAGAATGTAAGGGTCAATTTTGTTCATGATGTGTCCATCATGAACAAAATTGAGCATCATGAAATGCTCTTCTGTAGAAGAGCATTTGATATGGGAATGTAAAATGGTGCAGCCCCGGAGAAAGCACTTTGGCAGTTCCTCAACAAGCTAAACATAGAATTACCCTATGACCCAACAATTCTACTCCCCAAAGAATCAAAACAGATATTCAAACAAATCGTACATGAATGTACAGCACCCCTTTCACAATAGCCCAAAACATGGAAACAATTCAAATGTCCGTCAACAGATGAGTGGGTAAACAAATTATGGTATATCCATAAAATAGAATATTATTCAGCCATAAAAAGAATGACGTATTGATGCACATTACAATGCGGATGAACCTTGAAAACAGTATACAAAGTGTAAGAAACCAGACACAAAAGGTCTCACATTACATGATTTCATTTATATAAAATATCAAGAATAGGTATATCAAAAGAGACAGAAAGCATACTGGTAGATACCAGAGGCTAGGGGAAGTAACTGTTTAATGGGTATGTGTTTTTATTTTGGGTGATAAAGTATCTTGGAAACTTTGCAAACCACTTCTGACACGTTTGATCAGTCACAGCACCTTCTCCATACACTGCACAAATCTTTTTTTGCGTTTCAGTTGTGTTTTTACCTTTCTTGAAATCATAAAGCATAATATGCCAAAAATGTTGCTTTTTTTCTTCCATCTTCAGTATTAAAATGGCTACACAAAAATTCACCAATTTTGATAAGTTTTTTTTAAATACACACTGATACGACACAATACAATCTAATAAAATTGTTTTGAATGAAGTTAAAGACAACTAAGTGCTACTATATTTACAGAGTCACTGTACAAAAGAAACTGAATGAACTTTTTGGCCAACCCAATACTAAATGCCACAGACTTGCTCACTTTAAATTGATTCATTTTGTGTTAAATTCATTCAATTTAACCTTGATAAAAAAGAACACCTCAAAAAAATAGGTCTTCAACAAATATTTGTTGAATGAATGAATGAACAACAAATAAATGAATATGTATGGCCCTGAAAACAGCTTGCACTGAAAGGTAATCTATGGAAGAGCATTTTGGGAAAATCTGTGGTCCTTTACCAACCACATTTAAATTACCCTGTTTGGGGGGAAAGTAAGCATTGGAGTGGAAGATGTCCTGGGGGGTCTGCGACCTTGCTTGGTGGCCTTGGCTGAGTTTTATTACTCTGCTCATGGAGAACAGGAGACAACGCCCGTGGTCCTATCAGGGAAAAAAATCTTCCTGTCTTGGAATTTTCAGAACCTACTGTCTTCCTACATAGCAAGACACATCTCTGACTGCCAGGAGGGAGTAAAGCCGGTGAGAGTTAGTCTCATCTGCTTGCAGAGAGGCAGGAACATTATCTGTCTAATACTGCTGCATCAGAAAATCTTATGGCTGGGGGCCTTTCCCGGCTCTCACTGTGACCTCAGCCTTAGGACCACATTGAAGAGCATTATTATGCCGTGGAGAGGGGGCAGGAGGGAGGAGACGGGCTGCCAGACTGGAACTAAATTAAAAATAAAGCTCCCCTTATTAAATTCATAATTATTGTGAAGCTGTGAAATCTTATTTTAAACCTCCGGCTCCTTTCTTTTATCCAGGGTACAGGCTGCTTGCTTCCGAATCCCTACTTTGCTTTATGGACAATTTCTTTTTAGCATTCTGAGCATTTAACCTTGAAAAATAGTGTTGTTTTGCTGTTGTATTTTCTGATTGTTAGTCTCCAGGCATCTCTGTGGCATCTTTATAAATCTGCAGGAGCTGGTAAATATTTCTTGCCGACCAGCAGCTAAAATCTGAAAATAGCAGCTCACTTTTTAGCTGTCAGGCAATTAATGTAATTCAAAGGAAATGAAAGGTATGGGCAACTGGGACTGCTTTTAATAACAGGAGGGTTCCTGGCTCAGGCTTAGAAAGGGAGGAGAGAAGAATCAATAAAAGGCAAACAGAAAAGGTAGAAGAGGGCATGGAGTTCTCTAGAAACATTTTGTCAGCATCCTGGCAACACCACTAATCTGTGCCAAGAGAAGCTGATAAATGCAGCCATTGGTGGTGAACTTAGAGATGGGTCAACCTTCAAGGCCTAGACCAGGGCATCCTCTAGCCTATAAAATACCTTTGTGTAAAATGGGAAAAGGTGCCTCACCTCGGCAGGTGAATCAGGAGAAGGTGCCCCCTGTGCATGGATGCAGCCCCACACCAGGTCCATTCCTAGTCCTACAGGTGGAGGAGGTGACTCATGTTCTTAACAGTGTCCCAATTTAGTGTCACATGACCTAAATTGATCTAATCAGATGCAGTCTAACTCAGGATTTAGGATTTTTGTGGAGAATACTGGGCCAAAGATGCTTGTCTTTCACTACACATAAAGCTGAATAATGGGGTTCCAGGAGCACCTGTCAGCCATCCTGAGACCATGAAAAAAAGCTTACCTGAAAATGCAGCCATCTCTGAGGACACATAGCCTTGTTCAAAGGGACAAGATAGAGAGCCCAGAAAGAAACCAATACTGAGTCAATTGTGTTTTACAAGTGTGTGAAGGCAATTTGAGAAAGGATAGTCTCTTTTAAAAAATTGTGCTGAAATAATTGGGTAGCCATTTGCAAATAAATGAGTAAATTTTGACACATACTTTATACAAAAACTAACTCAAAATGGATCATAGACTTAAATGTAAGACCTAAGACTATAAAACTTCTAGAAGAAAATTTTTTGCTCATGAGTTAAGCAAAGATTTCTTAGACATGACACCAAAAGCATGATCCATAGAAGAAAGAACTGATAAATTGGGCCTCACTGACTTTTTAAAACTTCAAGAGACTGTTAAGATAATGAAGATGAAAGCCACAGACTGGGATAAAGTATTTGCAAAATACATTTCTGGTAAAGGATTTGCATTCAGAATATATAAAGAACTCTGAAAACTCAATAATAAAACAGCAATATAATTTTATATGCTGTTTTGTTATTTTATTGCCCCTGGAGTTCTATGTTCTTTTGCATATTTTATGTTTTTACAATAGGCCCCTTTCTATAGTTATTGTAGTTGCTTCTATTCACTCAAACTTGACCTATGAGAATTCTACCTAAGAATTGTGTTTATCCTCAAAATAGGTAAGAATAAAACTTTTTAATGGGCAAAAGATATGCACAGTCACTTCACCAAAGAGGTTATATAGATAGCAAATAAACACATAAAAAGATAATCAGCATCATTAGTTATTAGGAAAATGCAAATTAAAACCACCTTGAGATACCACTGCACACCTATTAGAATGGCTAAAATTGGTGATACCAAGTATTGGTGAGGATAGGGAGCAATTGGGACTCTCATTCACTGCTGATGAAATGCAAAATGGTATAGCCATTTTGGAAAATAATTTGGCAGTTTCTTATAAAGTTAAACATAGATTTACTATATGACCCACTGATTCCACTAGTAGGTATTAAATTCATTTTTACCAGAAAAATGAAAACTTATATTCACAAAAAAAGCCTATGCACAAATGTTTACAGTAGTTTGATTTGAAGTTGCAAAAAATGGTAACAAGACAAATTTCCTTCAATTAATGGATAAAAAAAATTGTACTTCTATAGAATCAGCTACCACTCAGTAATAAAAAAAGAATCAACTACTGATTCATGCAATGACATGGTGCATCTCAAAGGCATTATGCTGAATGAAAGAAACCAGGCTCAAAAGGCAACACACGGACTTCCCTGGTGGTGCAGTGGTTAAGAATCCACCTGCCAATGAAGGGGACACAGGTTCAAGCCCTGGTCCAGGAAGATCCCACATGCCGCGGAGCAACTAAGCCTGCGAGCCACAACTACTGAGCCTGCGTGCCACAACTACTGAAGCCCGCACGCCTAGAGCCCATGCTCCGCACCAAGAGAAGCCACAACAATGAGAAGCCCTCGCACCACAACGAAGAGTAGCCCCCACTCGCCACAACTAGAGAAAGCCTGTGCACAGAAACGAAGACCCAATGTAGCCAGGGAAAAAAAAGGCAACATGCTGTATGATTCCATTTAAAAGATATTCTGATTAGCAGTTGCTGGGGGCTGAGAGTAGCAGGAAAAGTTGACTACAAAGGGATAGAAGGGATTTTTTTTGGGGGGGGGGATGGAAATGGAAATGTTCTATATCCTGATTGTGGTGGTGGTTACATGACTGGATGTGTTTGTCAAAACCCACTGAATTGTACACTGAAAAGGGTGGATTTTGCCATACATAATTATACCTCAATAAGACTAATCCAAAAAATAAAAATTATAAACAAACAAATAAAATATAGCACTTCAAACCCTGAACTGAGATTTACTCTTGGATGTTCCAGTTATGTAAGCCAGTAATTCTCTCTTTTCTTATACCAGCTGGGTTAGATTTTCTCTTGCTTGCCATAAAGAGTCCCTAAACTGTTACATGGGCCCTGTCTTATCCAGCACTTAGATTTATGGGGTTGAATGGTCTCCCCTCAGTTCAGATTTCCCAGAAGCAAAACAGAGCTTTGAGTTAGAGATGGAAAATGTGCAGCATGAGCACATAACCCCCTTTTCTGCCCATGACAGTCATCAACAATCACCCATCCTTCAGAGTAAATATGGCTTCAGAGACCTTCCCAACACGTCACTCGTTATAGGTTGACATCACTGCTACTCCTTCCCTGGAGCAAGTAGACTCTGAGACGTCTCCCAATCATCCCCACCTCCTGGTACTCATGTCCTGTGTAAACCTCTCCATTTTGGACAGGCAACACCTGTGACTTACTTCTAATCAACAGAAAATTGTAAAGGTCACTTCCATAATTAGTTTACAGGAGATTGTGAGTTCCATCTTGCTAGGAGACTCTATTGCGTTCTTGGTTTACATGCTCTGATGAAGCAAGCTGCCATACTGGAGATGTCTCACAGCAAGACACTGAGGGTGCCAACAGCCAGCTAAGAACTGAAGCCCTCAGTTCAATGACCTTTAAAGAACTGAATTCTGCCAACAACCATAGGACCTTAGAAGTGGGTCTTTCCTCAGCTGAGTCTTCAGATGAAACCCCAGCCTGGCTGACACCTTGGTTGCAGCTTGTCAAAGACCCTGAAGCAGGGAAGGCAGATAAGCTGTACCTGGATTCCTGATCACGGAAACTGTGAGATGATAAGTATGTCTTGTTTTAAGCTGTTAAATTTGAGTGTGATTATCATGCAGCAATAGATAATTAATACATAATTATCGTAAACCATTTCAAAAGATGCAGGTAACTATGCAACTCACAGAAAGAATGTTTCCTGGCATTTTCTTAACTGCACACTTACTTGATAAAGATTAAACTTCACTCTGCTAACCCGCCTGTGGCCTCTTCTGTGGACTGATTTCCTCAGACTAAAGCAAAGCATCTCTAAACACATATCCTCTTCTTTCCACTTATTTTTTTATTTCCTAAGAAAGCAAGCTAATCTCTGGGAACTAAGTGGATAATTCTCATGCGATAGATTAAAATTACTTCGTGGGCCCTGCAGCCAGATCCCAGGACCCAGCTCTGCCTGCCAGTGGGCCAGCAATAGCCCCAGGACTTGGGAAGGCACAAGCTCTGGGATCTCCTAGACCCCACCTCCACATACCAGTGAGCCAGCAGTAGCCCTGGGGCCCCCCAGGGTTCCACAATCAGCTGCCTCATGACCCAGCCCTGCCAAGTAGCAGCCAGAAGCCTCTGCACAAGGCGGGGTCTGGCAACCCACTGGACTGGGAGCCAGCTATGCCTATCAGACTCCCCACAGTAGTCATCCCACCACAGCAGAAGGACCCATGCAGCCCACAAAGGGGGCACCCCTAGAGCAATATAGCCCTGGTGACCAGACGGGAGCGTGCTGCTGGGACACATAGAATGTCTCCTACAAAAGGCCACTTCTCCAAGTTCAGGAAACATAACCAACCTACCAAATATACAGAAATAAAAACAGGAAGCTAGACAAAATGATATGACAGAGGAACATGTTCCAAAAGAAAGAACAAGATAAAACCCCAGAACAAGAACTAAGTGAAGTGGAGACAGCCAATCAACCCAATAAAGAGTTCAAGGTAATGATTGTAAAGATGATCAAAGAGCTCAGGAGAGTGGACAAATAGAGTGAGAAGTTAGAAGTTTTAAAGAGAGTTAGAAAATATAAAGAACAACCAAACAGAGATGAAAAATACAATAACTGAAATGAAAGATACACTAGAAGGAATCAACAGACTAAATGATACAGAGGGATGGATCAGTGAGCTGGAAGACAGAGTAGTGGAAAACTCTTTGACACTTCACAGAAAAAAGAAAAAAGAATGAAAAGAGATGAGTACAGCTTAAGAGACTTCTAGGACAAGAAGAAGCACACTAATATTTGCACTATAGGGGTCCCAGAAGGAGAAGAGAGAGAAAAGAGGGCTGAGAACATATTTGAATATATAACAGCTGAACGCTTTCCTAACTTGGAAGGAAAAAAGACATCCAAGTCCAGGAAGCACAGAGAGTTGCAAACAGGATCAACTCAAAGAGGATCACACCAAGACACATTGCAATTAAAACGGCAATAATTAAAGATAAAGAGAGAATATTAAAAGCAGCAAGGGAAAAGCAACAAGTTACATACATGGGACTCCCATAAGGCTATCAGCTGACTTTGCAGGAGAAACTCTGTGAGCCAGAAGGGAGTGACATAATATATTTAGAGTGAAGAAAGGGGAAAACCTACAACCAAGAATACTCTACCTGACAAGGCTCTCATTCAGATTTGATGGAGGGATCAAAACTTTTACAGACAAGCAAAAGCTAAAAGAGTTCAGCACCAACAAACCAGCTTTACAAGCAATGTTAAAGGGACTTCTCTAAGTGAAAAAGAAAAGGCCACAACTAGAAACATGAAAATTACAAAAGGAAAAATCTCTTTAGTAAAGGCAAATATATAGTAAAAGTAGTAAATCAACCACAAACAAAGCTAATAGGAAAGTTAAAGGACAAAAGTAGTAAAATCATATATATCCACAATAAGCCATTAAAGGATACACAAAACAAGTAAATGTAAAATACGTTGTCAAACACAGTAATCATAGCGCTTCCCTGGTGGCGCAGTGGTTAAGAATCCGCCTACCAATGCAGGGGACACAGGTTTGAGCCCTGGTCCAGGAAGATCCCACATGCCGCGGAGCAACTAAGCCCGTGCGCCACAACTACTGAGCCTGTGCTCTAGAGCCCGCGAGCCACAACTACTGAAGCCTGTGCACCTAGAGCCCATGCTTCGCAACAAGAGAAGCCACCACAATGAGAAGCTGGTTTTGTGGTGCTGAATTCTCTTAGCTTTTGCTTGTCTGTAAAGTTTTTGATTTCTCCATCGAATCTGAATGAGATCCTTGCCAGGTAGAGTAATCTTGGTTGTAGGTTCTTCCCTTTCATCACTTTAAGTATTTCATGCCACTCCCTTCTGGCTTGTAGAGTTTCTGCTGAGAAATCAGCTGTTAACCTTATGGGAGTTTCCTTGTATGTTATTTGTCTTTTTTCCCTTGTGGCTTTCAATAATTTTTCTTTGTCTTTGATTTTTTCCAATTTGATTACTATGTGTCTCGGTGTGTTTCTCCTTGGGTTTATCCTGTATGGGACTCTCTGCGCTTACCGGACTTGGGTGGCTATTTCCTTTCCCATGTTAGGGAAGTTTTCGACTATAATCTCTTCAAATATTTTCTCGGGTCCTTTCTCTCTCTCCTCTCCTTCTGGGACCCCTATAATGTGAATGTTGTTGCGTTTAATGTTGTCCCAGAGGTCTCTTAGGCTGTCTTCATTTCTTTTCATTCTTTTTTCTTTTTTCTGTTCCGCAGCAGTGAATTCCACCATTCTGTCTTCCAGGTCACTTATCCGTTCTTCTGCCTCAGTTATTCTGCTATTGATTCCTTCTAGTGTAGTTTTCATTTCAGTTATTGTATTGTTCATCTCTGTTTGTTCTTTAATTCTTCTAAGTCTTTGTTAAACATTTCTTGCATGTTCTCGATCTTTGCCTCCATTCTTTTTCCAAGGTCCTGGATCATCTTCACTATCATTATTCTGAATTCTTTTTCTGGAAGGTTGCCTATCTCCACTTCATTTAGTTGTTTTTCTGGGGTTTTATCTTGTTCCTTCATCTGGTACATAGCCCTCTGTCTTTTCATCTTGTCTATCTTTCTGTGAATGTGGTTTCCATTCCACAGGCTGCAGGATTGTAGTTCTTCTTGCTTCTGCTGTCTGCCCTCTGGTGGATGAGGCTATCTAAGAGGCTTGTGCAAGTTTCCTGATGGGAGAGCCCATCATCTTTTTTTATAAATGAAGTTTTACTGGACTCCCCTGGTGGTGCAGTGGTTAAGAATCTGCCTGCCAATGCAGGGGACACGGGGTGGAGCCCTGGTCCGGGAAGATTTCACCTGCCATGGAGCAACTAAGCCCATGCACCACAACTACTGAAGCCCGCGCTCTAGAGCCCGCGAGCCACAACTACTGAGCCCAAGTGCTACAACTACTGAAGCCCGTGAGCCTAGAGCCCATGCTCCATAACAAAGACAAGACACCGCAATGAGAAGCACTGGCACTGCAACGAAGAGTAGCCCCCGGTCACCGCAACTAGAGAAAGCCCGCGTGCAGCAACCAAGACCCAACGCAGCCAAAAATAAATAAATTAAATAAACAAATTTTTAAAATAATAAATAAATAAATAAAGTTTTACTGAAACACAGCCACATCCACTCATTTGCATAGTGTCTACAGCTGCATTGGCAGAGTTGAGTAGCTGTGACAGAGACAAATGGCCCACAAAGCAGAAGACATTTTACTATCAGGCTCTTCACACAAAAAAAATATTCATTGACCACTGTCATAGAAAAAATTAGAGAAGCTTCCAAAAAATGGCTGTATTTCTTCCCTGTATTTCTTCCCTTGGTTGTGGGGCAATGCAGGGAACATGAAAAGGGATCAGGAGACAAGGGTTCAAGTTCCAGCCCCATGTCTGTGGTCCATGCATTAGTCAGTTCCTTTCTCTGAGTCTCAGTTTACCCATCATAATTTTAGTACATGGACTAGATTAGGTTTCTTCCAGTTCTGAGTAACATATCAACTCAAACAACTTTGGATATAACATTTATGTGAGCAGGTGTACTATTTTAATGTGAAATGTAATAGTTTCCTTTTTCTTCCCTTTGTTTATTGCTCTAGACAATAAGAAAGTCTAAGCTCGCCTTGTCTTAGAGGAAAAGAAGAACTATTTCCATTTAGGTAGGGCCGTGGGCCATTAACTTTTAGTGTACAAAAGAACCGGAAGAGAAGAAGTGGTTTGTGTAATTTTAATCATTATCACTGTCGTCGTCATCATCATCTTCATCATCATCATCATCATCATCACCACATACATTGTACCAACAATGTGCCAGACACTGCCCTATCCTAATGCTTTAATTCCTTTACATTTTCTTGTAAAATCCTATGAAATGGGTATTGTTACTAACCCCATTTTACCAGTGGGAAAATTGAGGTATGAAAACTAACATATTCCCCCAAATCACAAAGCTGGTAAGAAGCAGAGCCAGGTTGTGAACCCCTAGCAGTCTGGCTCCAGAGTCCTTGGTATTAACTTCCATGCTATAAAAGAAAGAAGATTCCTGTCCTTGACAAAGCAGTTTGAGCAAAAGCAAGAGGAAGAGGAGAGAGTCTCCATCTCCCTCACCCCCGTTTAGACTAGAACGATATTCCCCAAGGCTATGGAGAGGAGAGATGGGAAGGAGATGATGAGAAGGAAGAGTTAGGAAGTATGGCCAGACCACAAGCAGACTCCCTAAGATTCATGTTTCCTGAGTGTGGTCCCCATCATTAAGGGGCAGTTTTCGAGTACCCCAGAGTTGTGTGGCCTATAGATGGCCTCAGTCAAGGGACCCTACCAGCTGTCCACCCAGCAGTTGCCCATCTATGCTCAAAGCTTTGCTCAGTCTGACTAATCTGCGTGTGGGTGCATGCTGTCTGGACATGGAAAGGGTGGAGGTAGAGGAAGAAGCCTCTGTACTGTATCTTTGAGGGGTTGAATGAAAACAATCTGGGGACATGCTCTCCCCAGATGGGACAGTGGTCCTTGCATCCCCAGGACCTCAGCAAAAATGAAAACTTATTGAAAGAATCCTGCGGAATGTCATGATTTTGAACCCAGAGTTGAACTACCAGTCCTGGGGACTTAAGCAACAGAAATGCATTCTTACAACAAATATTTAATAAGCACCTACTATGCGGCACACTCTGTGCAAATATTGGGCATGAGGCATTGACCAAGATTCTTGCACAACCTGCTCCCTCCACCTGGAATTCCTTTCTGGCTCTCCTTCACCTGGCCAAATCCTTCTCAGGGTCACGATTTTGCTGGGCATTGCTTCCTCCAGGGGGTCTCCTGACCCTCCCCCAACACCAACCTGCAACCACTTGCAGCCAACTATGTTCTTTGGCAACTTCTATTTCCTATCTGACTTGAGCTTTTCAACAGTAAAATGAGAACAATAACAGGTGCCTCTAGGGTCATTTACGGGATGGAATGAGGGAATTGTGTCATGTTAAGCTCAGTGCCTGGGTCTTTAATTGCTCCCACACTGTGTTGCAATCTTCCCTCCAGACCTGTCACAGGGCCTGACAATACATGTTTGACAAACTTGGAAGGAAGAAAGGGAAGGAGGGACACAATCTTTGACAAAGATTTCCCAGAGTAAAGGGAGAGATAGATGTGCACACAAAGAACTAGAGCCTAATATAAAAGATGCTATAAAGGAAACATTGACAGTGTCCCATGGAATCAAAGAAGAAAGAGCCATTGATGGCTGGTGGCATTGAACATTTCACAAAGAAGGTGATGGCTGACTGAGGAGTAGGAGCTTGCAAAACAGAGCAGACAGATTAGGGCTTTCCAGGCAAGGAGAGTGCACAGTTGATGAATCCCAAGCACAAGGATTTAATTCTTACAAAGAGTAGTGGGTTAAAAAAAATAAGTAGAAGCAGTAGATGTGTTTAAGGAACATATGGCCTTAACAAGAAAATGAGATAAAGAGATAAAGATAGTATGAAAAAGTATGACTATTTTACCTTTAGTAAATAACATAAAAAAGCAGAGAACGCTGAGAGATTATCAGTGATTTTCATGTCTTAAATTAGCAGCAATCAGTACCATACAACTCATTTTCCATTTGCTGTCTCAAGCCTGCAGGAAATTTTTTCAGGATCTCCCTCCCCTGCATCTGCAATAAGATGCTTACAAATTCGTTTTGCTTTGTAACAAATAACATGCATGCTAAGGGGCATTTTTTCCTCTCTCTAAATGTACATCCATCCAAATGGGCCTTTTCTGATTTCATGACTTGAATCTGTTAATGTGCACCCCCTCAGGGTCTCTCTTCTGCCACAGAGACACAGAGCTTGTAAAGCCCTATTCATTTGATGCCCTTAATAGTTGCTGATATTTATGTGTGCCAGGCATGATGATCCGTGCCTTAGAACTATTACATCATGTAATCCTCACAGCCTCCCTGTGAACATACAAGCAGCCTGGAAGTGCTTCTACGATGGCATTTATCCTCAGATGATAGACGAAGAGCATGAGGGTCAGAAATGTGAATGTACCCAAGGTCGCCCCACTAGCAAGTGACAGAGCCGGGATTTGAACCCAGGGCTGTCTGACTCCAGAGAAAGAGCTTTCAACCATAAAGCTATGCTGCCAACTCCACTTGGAGATGGGGTTTGGTGCCAAAGCACTCTGAAGCACAGATCTGCTTTCCCTCTGCAAGGCTCACTGCAGAATCTCTGCTCCTGCCCCACTGCCTCATCACCTCCCTCTTCCACTCCCAGCCTCCAGTTTCCTCCAACCACACCCAACAGAGGGGCTCACATTTGCTTACCTAGAACCAAGATTCCTCTTCCTCCAAGATGTTCAGCACCTTTGTAGCTTTATGACATAGATGTTAACACACCATCTCCTAACAGAGGCAGAGATGGAACAATCTCTAAGTGGCATTATTTATTTGACCCACGTAATAACTGACAGCATTTTTTAAGCGCTTACTACGTCTGAACTGAGCTCAGTGCTTTGTGTGCATTAGTTCATGGGACTTTCCCAGCTACCAGAGGCTATGGGTACTCTTAAAGCCCCGTTTCACAGATGAGGAAACTAAGGTGCAAGCGCTATTCTCTCCTAAAAGTTGGTGCTGAGTGGGATAGTCTCCACTCGAACTGTTCTTCCTGGGGAAGCAGACATTCGCATTCATTGCTACCGGGAGCACAAATGGCTACTGTCCCCATGGAGGGAAATTTGGCAATATCTATCAGAATCATAAATGCATATACAATTTGACCCAGCAATTCCACATCTGGAAATTTATCCTAAATATACGTAACATCATGCATGTACAAGGTTATTCACTGCAGTGTGTATAGCTTAAGAAATAATTGGAAGCAACCCACTGTCCATCTAGAGTAGACTGGTTAAATAGTATAGTGCAAAGCATAATAGGGTACTCCGTGGCTAGAAATAAAGAATGAGGAAGCTCTCTATGTGCTGATATGGAATGATCTCCAGGGTATATTAATAAATAAGAAACAAAAGCAAAAAATTCAAGGTGCAAAACTGTGTGAGATAAGAGGTGAAATTGGTATTGCTGATATATAGAAAGGAACTCTGTATAATACATAAAAATGATGGCAGTGATTTATTGTCAAGGGGAATGGGGGGCAGGTAGATAGAGACAGGAATGGGAGGAAGAGTTTTCACTGTTTTGTTTTTTTTTTAGTTTTTAGTTTTTTAACCATGCGAATGTATTGTCTATACTCCAAAAAATAAGTAAAAGAAAATGTGTTCACAAAAAGAAGTTGTCCTAAGTTGGGCCAATAAAGAAAATTATCTGCATCCTATATTAAAGGTAAATTTTGGCTCTGCAAGAGCCCTAAGCCTTCAGAATATTGCTTGTGCTGACATCTTGATCAGATATTTCTACATCAGACTGGATTTTACACCTCTCTTTCCCTGTCACAACACCCACTCCTAAATGGAAAATTTAGAGCTAAATCCTCCAAAAAATTTTTTTGCAAAGGGACCATGGTTATATTCTTATTTTGCACATCAGATGATTCTAACCAGCTTTACATCCCCCCTCCAAATGCCGGTGTTACTGAAATGTAAAGGATTACATTAATAGCAGCTGCATTTCAATAATTGATGGTCTGTTTGCTTAACATTCAGTTATTACTTGATATAAGCCTCTAGTGCAAAATATTCTCTGCTAATAGCTCAAATAAAATTGCTCAAGTAAGTTTGGGTGGTTCGTTGTTGACTTTTTTATCCAACACCATAGCATTTACCTAGTTATTTATCTGTGGATAAGAATATTTGAGAATAGGTGTTTGTAGCAATGCTTTTGGTCCACAAAACCCAAACCAACCATTATTAGGAAAATAATACTTGCATCCTTAAATAAAATGGAAAAGCCTACCACTCTGACTCATAAGAGTCTTAGCTCTTAGTACTATTCACAGAACAGTCAAATCAGAAGTGAGAAAATACTGCCCAGATCAGAAATATGGAGAAAAGTTCCCACAAGCATCAAAAGAAGATGGGTTATGCACTTCAAGATGCCGTCCAGGTGTTAAAGCCCAGAAGCTCTTCCTCAAATCCCTCTTCCCCCACACACACCTGTAGGACAACCCTCAGACCTGAACAACAGGGGGCACCTCTATCACTTGGGATCTGTACCTAGCACCATCAAAGCATGACCCATTACCCAAAACAGCCACTCTGAAGAGCAATACCATTCAAGCCCCAGAGAAACACCTCTCCAAGATCTTGACCTCTGTCCTCAAAACGGAAGGCAACTGGGTCAAACGGCTTGAACACTGGGGTGTGGTGCCAATGCCAAAGCAGAGATGGGCACTGCAGGGGGGGTGCCGGGGTGGTCTGAGTGGCAGGAGCGCTTAGGTGAGAGAGAGGACAAATGAACTAACTTGTCAGGAACTCTCTCTCGGATAGAGTCACTGCGATAGATTCTTGCACAACATAGCACCATTTCCCCATGGTGATGACAGCTTATTTCTAGCTTCCCTTTGTGTTCCAATTTGTGGCTCTGGACCTTTGCAGGAATCAGTATGGCATTTGCAATCGCTGCACGTGGTGGCTGAGAAAAATGCTAGAGTACTAAATAATTCATATTACTCTTAATTTTGTATATGTAGAAGTCTGGGTATAACATAGGACCATAATACTGATTCTTGGCATTGATGACTGAATGGACATGGAAAATTAGAATTATGAATAGTTTTTAAATAAAAACATGGAATAAGATCTAATTAAAATGCTAAAAATTAAATTTTGAATATTTCAATATTCGACTATTAAATATTAAAGTATTCAAATACTGACTTTCAATATTTAAATTATTCACATTTATTTATAATTTGTATTTTACCTTTTAATTTTAATAAATTATTTTGACTACCGCAGGAAGAAATAACTTTTTTTAAAACACATCAGTAATAATTTTAATTTTTAAATTTTTACCTTTAATATATTTTCTTGGTGAAACTATATCCAAATATTGAATATTTTTAATCCAATTATATTTCATTTATAATCACAAAATCATTACTGTCAATAAACACAAATTAGTGAAAATCTTGATTATAAAAACACTATTAGTGATTTTGCTAAAATTAAGGCAAGAAAAAGAAATTTTAAGGAAAATATAATTTATGAATTATAGGTGTCTTTTCTTACTCATCCAAACATTGCCAGCCAGCCCACTTACAGACTATCCAGAAAGCATCCAATAATTTAATTGAATAGTCTTAAATACTGTGCCAACTTTTGGTCATATAAAAATCTTCGCTTTGGGGGAGTTCCCTGGTGGCCTAGTGGTTAGGATTCAGTGCTTTCACTGTGGAGGCCTGGGTTCAATCCCTGGTCAGGAAACAATCCCACATGCTGCACAGCATGGCCAAAATACCAAAAAAAAAAACAAAACAAAACAAAAACCTTAGCTTTATTTGAATTTTTTAATTTTGTCATTATGAAAGTTTATTTACCAAGGTAGGAGGATAAAACAGATATTGATTTACATTTAAATATGTAAACATACAGTATGTGAGCCTCCGTTTGTACTCTTAACTCAAACCCTACAAATAGCAGGTGGTGACCTGCACATCTGGACCTGTGGTCTAGCTGTGAGAGATACAGTAACAATTGCATCCTTGAGCACATTTTCCAAAAAAATGCTCCTTCTAAGTAATATAGGGTTGGCCAAAAAGTTAGTTCGGGTTTTTCCATAAGAGGTATTGGAAAAACCCAAACGAGCTTTTTGGCCAACCCAGCATACTGATGGAAAGGTCATTAAGACTATGATTAAACAATATGATGGAAACTATGAGGATGGCTATAATCAAAAAAAGAGATAATAACAAGTATTGGTGAAGATATAGAGAACACAGTGCTGTTGGGAATGTAATGTGGTACAGCCACTTTGAAAAACAGTCTGGTAGTTCCTCAAAAGGTTAAACATAGAGATACCACATGACCCTGCAATTCCATTCCTAGGTATATATCCAAGAGAAATGAAAACATACGTCCACACAAAACCTTGTGACAAATGATTATTATAGCCAAAAATTGGAAACAATCCAAATGTCTATCAACAGATGAATGGATGAATAAAATGTGGTATGTCCATACAATGGAATATTATTCAGCCATAAAAAGGAACAAAGCACTGATGCATGCTCCAGCATGGTAAACCTTGAAAACATGATGCTAAGTGAAATAAACCAGTTGCAAAGACCATATATTGTATGATTTCAATTACATGTAATGTCCGGAATAGGCGAATCTATGGAAACAGAAAGTACATTAGTGGTTGCCCAGGGCTGGGAGGTTGGTGAGAAATGGGGAGTGACTGCTAATGGGTATGGGGATTCTTCTTTGGCATGAAACTGTTCTAAAATTGATTGTGGTATGGTTGCACAACACTGTGAATATACTAAAAACCACTGGACTGTACACCTTAAATCGGTAATGAATTATATCACAAAACTGTAAAAAAAAAAAAAAAATCAGTAGGAGAAAACAGGGCAATCAAAAAGCTTTGTCTTTGCTCTAGCCTGGTGCCCTGCACCTTTGTCCTTGGCCTGCCCTGTGGGCTGGCTCCCTGCCCCCATGTCAGCATCCCACCACCTTTTGAAGGGTGGTGAAATTCCCCTCTAATCCCCACCACAATTTAACACAGAATTAACCTGAAACATGTGCGTGAGCATTAAACTTAGCCCGGCACATCATCTCCCACAGACTAGAAAGAGCCAGTGAAAATGAAATATTGTTCTCTAAGCTAATATGTAATCTTCACAGACACCATCTTATTAAAGTCTGAGAAGCCATGCCTTAGGACAAGCCCAGCTGTCGATTTAGAGGCCTGATTGCAGTTCCTTGTATTAGTGGTCTCAGTTATTTTGCCTCAGGTCTCAATGCCAACGCCGCCACCCTCTGCCTCCCCTTCCCCCTTCCCCCCCAACCCGCCCCAGAGCTGGTCCCCTCTAATTCCCTAGACTCTCCCTGCGGGGATGGGGGTGGGGATTGCTTTTCTCGCCAGCCCTAGGCCTGTGTGTATTAAGGGGACCACGTGCTTGGATTTGATGGAAGTGGCAGCTTAGACACGTAAGCTCCTCACATACGGATGAATAATCACAGATAAAAACTACTTTCAAATATGATTAGGCTCTAACGGAGACAGACAGAGGCCATAGGGAGCACAGCTCGCAAAGAGCGAGGAACTAAGCTTCTGCCGCCTAGAATAGGCGATTAAGGCCTCCGCAAGGACCCCTGGGACCTTCCTAGGGAAAATATTACAATGATTCAGTAACATTCTGCTGCGCCTCTCTTTCCAGCTCTCCCGCCCTAAGCCTTGTGCTGCTTCTTTCTGCAGACTGTTGTGTTCCTCTGGGAACAAGGCGGCTCTTCCCACTGTGACTTCTCAGGTCTTTAATCAAGGCCGCCTGTCACTGACACCCATGTGGAAATCCAGTAGGGTTTCTATTTGCCATGCTTTCTTCTAGCTGATAGTAACGTGTGTTTCATTACTGATGAATGCGCTTCTTGCCTTTGTCCCCACCGTATGAAAGCCCCAAAATAATAGCTAAAACCCAAGCGAGATTATGTACCAGCCACTTTAAACACTTCACATATATTAGCTTATGGAACGTTCATAATAATCATATGAGCTAGGAACTATTACTATTTCCCTTTTTACAGATGGGGAAACCCAGTCAACCATCTGGCCCAGCAAGCTGAAAATATTTACTACCTGGTCCTTTCCAGAAAAAGGTTGTCAACCCTTAGTCTAGAAACTTCCCAGTACCGGGACTTCCCTGGTGGTCCAGTGGTTAAGACTCTGTGCTCTCAATGCAGGGAGCCCAGATTCTATACCCGGTCAGGGAACTAGATCCTGCATGCCGCAACTAAGACTGGGTGTAGTCAAATAAATAAATATTTAAAAAAAAGAAAGAAAGAAAGAAAGAAAAGAAACTTCCCAGTACCAAATAGGACCAGGATCCTTTAGGAAGACCTTATCACAGAGTCTCACTGAAGCCATTCAACTAGTGACCATTCATTCATTCATTCATTCAACAAATGCTTCTTGAGTACCTACTATGTACAAGGCACTGTGCTAGGCGTTTGGGGTTTACAAGGATGTACAAAACTAGGCAGGTGCCCCGGCCCTGTGGAGCTTAGCTTCTGAGGGGAAGACAGAAATGAGTACGATAATCACCTAAATAAAACGGAAAATTCCAAGTGGGATGAGCACCACACAGGAAACTTATGTGGCACCTTGGGAACATTCAACAGTGGGATTTTACCCAGACTGGGGTGCATGGTCCAGGAAGACATTCCTCAGGAAAGGACCCTAGTTTAACCCTAAAGGATGAGAAGGGGATAACTGGGTGAGGAGGAGAGCCGTGTGTTCCAGGCAAGTCTTTGACGGAAGGGGGCACGTCACCCTCCAGGCACTGAAAGGTGGACAGCGTGGCTGGGCTGCAACAGGGAAGGGAGGTTTGTTCAAGATGAGCCCAGGAGCCAGCCGAGGCCAGAGCACACAGGGCCTGCAGGCAACCTGACAGCAGGTGCCTAACGCCCAACGAGAGAAGGTGACACTCCAGTAGAGGCCAGAATGATAAGAACAGGTCAAGCACAGGGAGGCCATGGGAGAAGTACTGCAGATAAAGGGAACAGCCCATATACTGTGTACCGATTCCAGAGGGGGAAATGTACCTTTGCAATGGAGAGGTCTGGTGTTACCTCTTTAACGCAGGGCTCAAGATTGGCATCACCAAGGGGGGGAACAAAAAGACATTTATGTACCTCCTGGCATGATGCATGTGAAATACATGGTATCACCTTGAAGCATGCTTGCCAGAATGTTTCACTTCAATCTAATCAAGGCTCTGAAGGAAACTTCCAGTTTACAGGAAATGCAGGGGATAGAGGAACAAGTTAAACAACACCAAGAGGAAACCTTAGACAAATCCTGATGTGGGACATTCTCCAAGACATCCAGCCAAGATTTTTCAAAGAGTCAATGCCTTACACTTCAGTTTAAGAAGAAGAATTTTAAGCCAATGTCATTTACAAAGGGGATCTCTGTGAGACTCTCTATATAAAGACATCACAGATCAGAAAAGAAACACTTTGTCAGACCACATTCCTCCATTTTTCTTTCAAAAAATATGATCTCTGCGTGTGTAGATGATCAACACTTGCCCTCTGCTCCTCAGGCAGCCAAGATTCCAGCGGGAAAGAGAAGTACGATGCTGAATTCCAGATCAGGCTCTGCCCAGAAAAAAATGGAGATGGCTGGGAATGGGGCCACGGCTGATGAATTCCACTTCCTTCTGGCCCTCGGCTTGGGGCTGGGAGACCAAGATTGCTACCAACTCAGTCTTTTTAAATTTAGTTCCTTCTATATATTTTTTAAAATATTTATTTATTTATTTGGCTGCACCGGATCTTAGTTGCGGCACGTGGGATCTTCGTTGCCACGTGCGGGATCTTTGTTGCCGCATGCGGGATCTAGTTCCTGACCAGGGATACAACCTGGGCGCCCTGCATTGGGAGCGTGGAGTCTTAGACACTGGACCACCAGGGAAGTCCCACTTCTTCCATATTTTTAACTAATGCAAACTTTTGAAGAAGATATTGCTTTGGGGACATTTATAACAGCTGTAAAGATCTCTATTAACCACCCTTTATCAGTGAGATAAAGACCAGCTGTTTCACTAATTGCCCTTAACTGCTTGGGCTTGATTATTAATGAATGCCCTTGCCTTGAGTTCAAACAGCTTAATTAGCTAAAGTTAAGTGTTCCCAATAAATTTACTAACCTATGATAAGCTTTTCTTTAATAGGAAGGGAGCAGTTCTTAATTAAATAGAATAATTTACAACTCCACATCTACTATAAGTAATGGTTGCCTCGCTACCATGTTACCTAATTAGATGATATTGAAACTCTTCCAGAGAGGAACTGACGGTACAGTTGAACATGCCCTTGGACAAACCAATTTGTTAGCCGCCCACCAGCATGTGCATGTGGAGTCGTGGACAGATCATGGCATTGGCTTCTGGGTCAGAATCTCCTTTCTGCCACTCACAAGGCGCCTGCTGCCTCACCTATAAAATGGGAACCTAACTGTCTGCAGAGCCTGTGGGGGGTAGATTGGATAGCATTTGCAATCACTCAAAGAATGAAGAAAAAGACAAGTTAATGCCCTCTTTAAACCCCTAAGGGGGCCATATTTTTATAGGCAAAATTATTCCCAGCGGAGATCTGTCTGGATAACATGCACAAAAAACAAATCCCTCCAGTGTAATCATGAAAAAAGCATCCAGCAAACCCAGACTGGGGAACTTTCTACAGGATACCTGGCCGGTAGACTCAAGACTGTCAGGTCATAAAAATAAAGGAAGAGTGAAAAAGTGTCACAGACCATTGGTGACTGGGGAATCATGACAATTAAATGCAATGTGGTATCCTGGATTGGATCCTGGACAGAAAGAGGGCATTAATGGAAAAACTGGCAAAATCCAAATAAAGTCTGGAGTTTAGTTAATAGCAAAGTGCCAGTGTCTGTTTCTGAGTTTTAACAAATGTACTCTGGTGATGTCAGATGTTAACAATGAAGGAAACTGGAGGTGGGGGGGTGTGTATAATATGGGAACTCTCTGTACTGCCTTTATAAATTTCTGTAAATCTAAAATTATTCAAAAATAAAAAGTTGTTAAACATTGCTTACCTATTGGATAAAAAAAGCTTAAAAATAGGCTTATCCAACTGATGAAGGGATAAATAAAATGTATTATATCCATACGATGGAATATTGTTCAGTCATAGAAAGGAATGAAGCACTTGCTCCAACATGAATGAACCTTGAAAACATGATGCTCAGTGAAAGAAGCCAGACACAAAGGTAGCATATTCCATTTATATGAAATATCCAGAATAAACAAATCCATAGAGGCAGAGAGCAGATTAGTAGTTGCCAGGAACTGGAAAGAGAGGGAGATAGGGAGTGACTGCTTAATGGACACTGGATTTTCTTTTGGGGTGATGAAAATAGTCTGGAACTAGGTAGAGGTGATGGTTGCATGATATTGTGAATGTACTGAATGGGACCGAATTATACGCTTTAAAATGGCTTAAATGGTAAATTTTATGTCATGTGTATTTGACCACAATAGAAAAATTAATAAATAAAAAGTAGATTTGTCCTGATTACTGACATGACCGGCACAATTTTTAAAACCTTTCCTTGAGGTTTTCATTGTGCACCCTCACTTTTTGTTGCAGGAGAGTCTTGAGTGCACCTCAGCAGGCCCCATGGGTAAGTCTCCTTTTTGTCTGGTGGGAAGGAAGCAAGACTAACAGACACTGGCTCCAGGCAGGACCACCGTGGCATTCAAGCTCCTTCCACTGAACTAGCAGCTGCTCTGTGGCAGGGATTGGACACTGCCTGGAGGTCCTTGGCTGAAAATTTGAATTTGTTTAATGACTATGCTGTGCCGAAAGGTTCTTTGTTCCCTAAGTGTCTCTTAGTTTTAGAATTCATGCCTGTTTGTTTTTCACGTTTCTGCAAAAATGAAGGAAAAACCTGCGCATCAGAGTACCAAAGAAGGTCAAGAAAGATGGTGGCTGGGTGCTGCCAGAGGTCCATTATTCCCACCCAAAGGCAACAGTAAAAGTGCCCCGAGCTTTCCACCACACCCCACACCCCTCCTCACCATGGTGGCTTGGTCATGCTTGAAGGGGCTCAGCTACAAATCTCTAGTAAAACCCACTGAAATTCATCTCAGATTGGGTGATGGCAATTCTGGGTTTCCATGAGAAGCCCACCTTCAGGCAGAAGACAGAAAGCAGGGAATAGGGTGTGACACCCTCTCTTGTGTCTGTACTGGGTTGAGTAGTGTCCCCCCAAATTCATGTCTACCCAGAACCTCAGCATGTGACCCTATTTGGAACTAGCATCTTTGCAGATGTAATCAGTTAAGATGAGGTCATACCGGAGGAGGGCTGGCATCCTTTTAAGAGAGAAATTTGGACACAGAGATGCAGGGGAAAAGGCCACGTGAAGACGGAGCCAGAAATCCAAGTGATGGGAACAAGGCAAGGAACTCCAGGGACTGCCAGCCACCACCAGAAGCTAAGAGGGAGGGTCCTCCCGTAAAACCTTCAGAGGGAACGTGGCCCTGTTGACACCTCAAGTTTGGGCTTCTGGCCTCCAGAACTGGGAGAGAAAAAATGTCTATTGTTCTAGGCCACCAGTTTGTGGTCATTTGTTACAGCAGCCCTAACAAATGAATCCACTGTGTATATCCCATATGGCCTGGCGACCTTCATTTCATCGTGATCCAAAGAACCCAAGGTGGTGTGGCCCTGAGAAAGTAAACATCTCCAGTTTTGGCGAACTCAGCAAGATTGTTTTGAAAGTGGTCTGGGTGAAACGCCCAAAGCGGGGAATGATTCAGCAATCAGGCCAAATGGGTCATACTTTGAACGTTACCGTGGTCGAGGACAGGAATATACAGACCGATGGGCATCCCAGGCACTGTGATTTTACTAGTTCACCTGGAAGGACACTGGCCATCATTCGGGTTAGATCTCATTATCCCTGTCTAATAGACGAAACCATGTTAGGCCTAGAATAATAAAATTATTGTCTCAATACCACATCACTATTATAATTACCAATTGCACGTAGGATAATAAATCCTACAGTCACACATTTGGGCAGAGCCTTGAACATTTTCAAAAAAGCTTTTGCATCATTTGTGAAATCCTCACATAGGCCCTAGGACAAAAAAAGACAGGAATTTTTATCCCTGTTTCTCTGATGAAGCAACTGAGACCCACATAAGCTTTTCTCCTTCCCTTTTTGCTCGCCTGTCCAATCCTCCCTCCCTTCCCATCTCACCCTCTTCCCCCACTCTGGTAATCCCTTCTGACAACCTAGAGTATAGTCTTCCAAATTTGTCTCCATATTCATATAGTCACACGCAATTATATGTTTTTACACACTCTATGCAATACATGGGCATTTGTCATTTTCCTCACACTCCTTGTTCCTGTTTTCTCATTCTACAACATGCCATGGAAAGCCCTCCAAGGCATCTGGTATTACTCTAATTCATCGCTTTTAATGGCTGCACAAAATTCCATGGTGTGGATGTCCTGTAATTTATTCAGTCATTAACAAGCATGCAGTTGTGTCCCCTTTTTTCCAAATAACGACAATGCTGCAATAAATCTTTTCCTCAAATGTCCTTATGTACTATGGCTATTTATTTCTATGAGATGGAGTCCCAGGGGAGAGATTGCAGGATCAAAGAGTATATGTACTTCTTTTTAACTATTTTTAATAGAACAAAGCAAGAAAATAGGATTGTGGTTATCTGGAGAGGAGCTTGCCAGGGGATTTAACAGTATTGGTGATGATCCAATTCTCAGGCTGGAAGTGGGCTCATGAATGCTTATTTTATCATTATTCTTTAAAATTTGCATGTATTTTATTGCCTATATTATTTAATAATTTCAAGTAATCTGCACGTTTTAATTTGAATAAATGTGGCCAAAACAGCTGAAGGAATTCTTTTCTTCATCAATATAAAAGAATAATCCTTTCCCTGCTACCCACCGCCCCCCCCCCCCCCCCGGTAGGAGATGCAATTAGTCTTTTCCATTTTTTTCCCAGCCTGAGAGATATATCTCATTGTTACTTTAAGTTACAATTCTCTGACACTGGTGCGTTTGAGCATCTTTTTAGATGTGTGTCATCCATTTGAATGGGCATCCATTTGTATGGATAAAATGACATTTTAACTGCTCTATAAACCCTTTCTAATTAAGTAAAAAGGGGAAGGCTGATACTCAGCCCTTTTAATCTCACCCCTCTAAAAGATAAACCTCAGAATTTTCAAACACCACAAACAAAAAAATTAATCAACATGAATTGCTTCTCTCTCATCTAAATTCCAGATGCCATGATGACATGAGCAACCTACAGAGAAATCCCCAAACAACATCCAAGACCTCTGAAGCACTAGACACAAATGTTATCTTCATATGGGAGTCAATAAGACTAACAGATCATGGCCACTGCCAAGGTGCAATGGACTGAATGATTATGTCCCCCACAAATTCATATATTGAAATCATAACCCTCAAGGTCATGGTATTTTAAGTGGGGCCTTTGGGAGGTGATTAAGTCATGAAGGTGGAGCCCTCATGAATGGGATTAGTGCCCTTATAAAAGAGACCCCAGAGAGCTTCCCCTTCTCTTCCACCATATGAGGACACAGCGAGAGGACAACCACCTGTGAACCAGAAAGTTCTTACCAGACGCTGAATCTGCCAGCGCCTTGATCTTGGGCTTCCCAGCCTCCAGAACTGTGGGCAATAAATTTCTGCTCTTTATAAGCCACCCAGTCCACAGTGTTCTCTTACAGCAGCCAGAATGGACTAAGAGAGTGAGCGTGTCCTTTTCTGAGTGAGAGGCTCCCTGGTCACCCTGTGGGAGAGGTATAACCTCTGCCCCCACCCATCTGGCTGGTCTCTTCCCACGCCTTTCTCCTTGTCAGCACTGACTTCCAGGGGGTTGGTGTTTTTGCAAGAGCTCTCTACTCATCACTCCATCCCTTCCTTTCCTCACTTTACAGCACACCATGGACATCACTCCCGGAAAATAGCTAGAGATCTCATTTGCTTTTAATAGCTACACAACATCCCATAGTTTAGATGTACCAAATTGTACCTGATCATTTGCTAGTGATGGACATTCAGGTGTTTCTAATTTGTTTTACTTTACTATATTTTTTTGTTTTTATATTTTTGTTTTATTACTTTACTATATTTTTTTCACCATATATATATTTCTGTTGTTACAAACAACACTAATAAATTTTCTTGTATGTATATCTTTTGTAATTCTAGGCCAGATTCCTCTCCAATAGATATATATACACATGTATATATTTAACTTTTTCACCATACCCCCTTCAGTGCCAGATGTTATTATGTATTGCTGTTTTTGTTGTTTGAAAAAATCTGAATGGTTAAGAATGAGAAGGGAACTTCACTGTAGTCTCAGATTCTTTAGCTCTCTTCTACACAGAAATCACCTGTAATTTTATCACTAGAATTTAATTTTTATAGTTTCCCATTCCTTTTGATCGGCTGGTTTATTTGCTTTTTTTTTCCTCCTGGAATTTAGCTATCACTACATACTAATGATAGGTAATACAGATTAAAAGTTACATTAATTTTTTAAATGTCCAATTACTTTTTAACAGTTGATTCCTCGTTATTATTTGGAGGCAAGAAGTTGAATCTGACATAGATCCTGCCTGTGATTAACTTACAGTCTTATAGGAGCATTATAACATATACAAATAAGTACAATTAATAAAATGTAAATACCACTGTGTAGGTACACAAACACTGAACTCACAGGATTCAGAGATGAGACAGGAAGATAGAAAGGCAACGTGAAGGAAATGACATTGGAGTCAGGCCTTGAGGAACTGATCCAATTTTGATATTTGGAAATGGGTGGAAGGAAACGAACTGGAGGAGAATGAGGAACAACGCATCTTTCCTTTGCAAGCCGCTGGCCAGGAATACAAACAAGTAACAGTGAATTGCAAATACGCATTGATTACGGATGCCTGCTGGTGAAAGCCATGCATGGCAGTACGTACGCGATGAATGCACATATACATGCCTTCATTACATGAGACCTCGGTCAGTTCATAATGACAGGAAGCCAAGACACTGCACACTTTCTTGATCTAGCTATATGACAGCATTACATGGAAGTAAATTTAGTGGCAATGTTGAAAGAAAAAAGGAAAAAGCTAAAATGTGTTCCAATAAACTTCATTCATTCAACAAATAACTAATATTTTAGTTATAGGGATAAAATGGGGAGAAAGACAGCAAGCCCGAGGTGAGGCTTATGCCTAATGGGGAATAGGGGAAAGTTTAAAGAGCAATAAAAATAGAGTTTGTCACCCACTTGCCAGGCTTGGTGTCTCAATACCATTCTCCTATGAAAGGAACCAGGGCTCCCAGGAGAAATGGCTGATTCTAGGGCTGGAAAATACAAAATGAGCTTGGAGCATCTCATAGAGACAAAAAGTAAGGAAATGCTCAAAAAAAAGGAGGGGGCACACAGGAGCAAATCTGAAAGAGCCTCCAGTGGCCAAAGCTGGAACAATTCGAGCAAAAAATAAACAGCCCAGCATTGGATTCTAACCCAAAGTATAAAATAAATATATATGAGTTCATACTTATTTAAGTAAATGGTTGAATAAATAAATACATTGGGGGAAAGGAACAATTCTTCTGTATAGAAAAACTCCAGATAATATCTATAGATCCCCATTACCACCAATTCCACTCCCTTTGGGTGTGGGCAGGACTTAGTAGCTGGCTTCTAACAAATATAGAAAACAGCTCGAGTGTGGAAAGGAAAATAATAACCTTACAGTAGAGAGGCCTGGCAGACACGACCTTAACTTCGTGATCAAATTCAGCATCACTATCGATAAGTCATGTTGGTAGCATGTACCTCTGGGCTATTCTTCCCCCAAAATTCCCCAGTCTGCATTGTGAGAAAAAAAGCTTCAGACAAATCCAAATTGAGGGACATTTGACAAAACTCCTGACCAGTCCTCCTCAAAACTATCGAGTTCATAAAAACCAAGGAAAGAATGAGAAATTGTCACAGGTCAGAGAAAACTAAGGAGACGCAAAGACTACATACCACGTGGTGGAAACAGCCCAAGTGTCCATGGACGGATGAATGGATAAAGAAAATGATCCCTGGTCAGGGAACTAGATCCCACATGCCGCAACTAAGACCCGGCACAGCCAAATAAATAAATATATTTTTTAAAAAATAAGAAAAAAAAGAGCACTATGTTATAAAATTATAGTACAATTATCAAACTCTGGAGAATTACTATCAGTAAAATACAATTAACTAACAGTCAGTCCATATCCAAATTTTCCCATTGTCTCTATAATGTTCTTTGAAGCTGGATTATTTTCTTTTTGGTCCAGGACCCTATGATCAAAGATCATATATCACATTTAATTGTCCTTTCCTTTTATTCTTCTTTCATCTAAAACAGTTCCCAAACATGTTTGTTTGTTCTTATGGCATTGATTTTTTTTTCTATCTTTATTGGAGTATAATTGCTTTACAATGTTGTGTTAGTTTCTGCTGTACAACAAAGTGAATCAGCTGTATGTATACATATATCCCCATATCCCCTCCCTCTTGCGTCTCCCTCCCACCCTCCCTATCCCACCCCTCTAGGTGGTCACAAAGCATCAAGCTGATCTCCCTGTGCTATGCGGCTGCTTCCCACTAGTCATTTGGTAGTGTCAATGCTACTCTCTCACTTCGTCCCCGTTTCCCCTTCCCCCCACTGTGTCCTCAATTTTTTAAAAGTCCAGGCCAGTTGTTCTGCACAATGCCTCTCAATTTGGATTTATCGCATTTTCTCCTCCTGGTTATATTTTTGGCAAGAATATTGCGTAAGTATTGCTGTGATATGCTCAGTGCTCTTACCTCAGGAGGCGAATGATGATAAGTTTGATTACTCAGCTAAGGCGGTGCCTGCACATTTCTACATTCTAAAGGTACCTTTATCGTAAATTAATAAATGATCTGTAGGTAGATATTTTGAGGCTCATGCCACACTTTTCCCAGTAATATTTCATCTAATGGTTTCAGCCTAGGCTGTTGATTCTTTCATGAACTGAGTATTTTATTGATGGTTACAAAAATGTGAGTTTCTAAGTCTAACATTCCTTCTACGTTTATTAGTTGACATTCTTCAGCACTTTCTCTTCTCCCTCTCTTGTCTTTTTTTCTATCTTAATGTCAGTATGGACTCATGGACTCTCCTTTAATTCTATCTATTGTTATAATCCACTACTATCATTTTTAATTTAGATGTTCAGATTATCCCAGATTTAGCCAGTGGGAGCCCCTTCAGGCTAACTTCTGTTTCATTGTGATATGCCTCCATTTTTTTTTAGCACTCCATATTTTGCGATTAAAAAAAAAAAGGATGTTTCAGGTATACCTTGTACTTTTCCTGTCCCAGCCCTGGAATCACCCATTTCTCCAAGGAGCCCTGGTAACTTTTAATAGACAATGCTATTTAGAAACCAAGATCTGACTATTAAGAGTGCTCATTGCAGGACTTCCCTGGTGGTCCAGTGGTTAAGACCCTGCGCTCCCAATGCAGGGGACCCGGGTTTGATCCCTGGTCAGGAAACTAGATCCTGCAGACTGAAACAAAGATCCCACGTGCCGCAACTAAGACCCAGTGCAGACAAATAAATAAATATTTTAAAAAAAAAAAAAAAGAGTGCTCATTGCTCCTGGGATGTCATGCTTCAGTAGAGCAAATGCACTTTTAACAAACATGGCATAGAATGTCAGACCAAAATTCATCAGACAACTGTGACATCAACAGAAGCTGAATTCAATGTTGGAATCAAGTATCATCCTCCAAGAACAGGAGGTATTTTTTTCAGGTGACCAGCATCCACTCCTCATTCTTCTGATAACAGCACCCTTTTTCCTTTTGGGGAATTACCTCTCCCCTCTGTGAACAGTCACAGCGGGACTGTAAATCAAGGTATCCTGAACCCCTCCTCATATCCAAGAGGTAGGCACTCAATCCCTGAATCAGACAGGAGCCCCTGGACCCAGGAAGGATGCTGAGGGATACTGAGACATGTTTGAGCATAAGAGCATTTGACCACACATCCAGAGTTGACAAAGTCACATGCCCTACAAGGTGAAATTAGACGCCCCTTCTTCCCAAGGTCTGTTGGTTTCTCACTTAGTGAGAGCCTTTATCCCACACAGATGAAAGCTTCTCTGTCTTTGTAGAAAAATTCTGACACAGTAGAGCCCATTTTGAACCTCTTTCCCTGGTATTGGTTCTTTCGTTCACCTGTTCCACTTCATAGAATTCAGCTGTTTTGACAAATGTCTAGATGGCTAGTGATACATTTTCATCTCCTTCCAAATCCACACAACAGATAACCCTGCTTGTAAATCAGTACTTTTTTTTTCCTGAGGAAAAGCTTCTAAAACTTTGCTCATTTTGTGCCAGTCCCTGCAGGGTTTCTTTATTTGCCAGCTTGCTTTGTGGGGAGTAAAATAAAAGCCTGAAATCTTGACACTTACAACTTCAAAAATTATAAAATTTATTTACCTTCCATTTTCCTTTTTTTGAATCCTTTTCCCCCTCCTCTAATTAGAAAATTAGATATTTTCTAATCTCCAACATATGGGTTTTACACAAAATGGTAGATATGGGTGAAAAGAAGGAAGGAAGGAAAGAAGGAAGGAAAAGGAAAGAAGGAAGGAAGGAAGGGAGGGAGGAAGAAAGGAAGAGAGGAAGGGAAGAAGGGAGGGAGGGAAGGAGGGAGGAAGGGAGGGAGGGAGGAAGGAAGGGAGGGAGGGAGGGAGGGAGGGAGGAAGGGAGGGAGGGAGGGAGGGAGGAAGGAAACTGAGGGGAGCATCAAAGGAAGGACGATTCTTATACTCCCCAGTGCTTCATAATATAAAAATACAAAATGTTTTCTATCTTTTGATGCATGAGTTTTTTGAGTCACCCAACACTTTGCCACTGAACTTGTTCATGTCAAAAGGATCTGGTCATCATGAAGCACCATTGCTCTGGGGTGGATGGGGAGAAAGAGAGCAGCGCGGGTGCCAATCTGATGAGGACCACGTATCCCCTCTAAATGAACAATAGATTTGGATTTCAATATGAGCCTTGAGACTAAAAGTTATCATCATGGTTATTTCAGGAGATACCAACCAGCAGAGCCTGAGGCTCCTCTCCCTGCTCTGCCCTTGTAAATCTCAACTTACAGGACAAGATGGGTGGAGATTCAGCGCTGGGTGACAAGTTCAGCTGTATGTGGAAAGAAATAAAACAGTGTAAAGGAGGAGAGTTTCTATAGAAGATATCATCTGTTTTTCTGAAATTTGGAGTAATAAACAGCCAACGGGGGACGGGGGATTGCTTACTTTCCTACTCACTGAAGACACAGCCCATCAAACGTTTATTGGGGGTCAGTGTCACCTGGAAAGGCAAAAATGAGCAAGCTCTAGCGGTTTTGCTCATGAAGGGAAAATGGCCACACCTCTGGCCTGAGCAGTGTGACAGCTTCCACTCCTGTTGTACCACGTTGACACCAGTGGTGTGCTACGAGCCCTTCACAGTGCGCTGCCAGGTTCTGGTCCTTGTGCAAACTTCATCTGTTTTTTTCCTACAGTTGGGCTACGTACTAATACAGTGATTTGTCTGATTTCTGTAGAGCTGAATGAGCCACACAAAATTTTAGAAGGTGGAGTTAAACTTGAAACAAGTAAATACAAGCGGAGCATAACATCAAGAGTACGCCAAGAAAAGATACCATATTTCCCAGATTCTCGCTACTCGAAGTGTGATCGTCGCACCAGCAGCATGGATACGACCTGGGGGTTTGTGGAAAATGAAGAATCCCCAGCCCCACCTCAGACCTACTGAATCAGAATCTGCATATTATCAACATCCTCAGGGATTCATGTGCACATATAAGTTTGAGAAGCCATAGCTTAGAACATAGAAGACCTTTCTCGTATAAATGTACAAGAGACCTTGGTCAGCACATTCAGCAGTCCAGGTGCCATCCAAGGGTCGACCAGTTGATTAAGAGATAAAATTGAATAGTGGTAGATAAAATATAACCTGTTCTGTGTGCTGCCACAGTTTTGGATGTGCAAGAGAACAGGCACAAACTCAGACAGCTGAGAATTACTGTTTGCCCAACACTTACATTATATCATTCTCTTTGACGGTCTCCACAACCCTGCCAGGTACGTAGCACAGGCTCTAGTGCCACCCCCATTTTACAGGTGGAGAGACTGAGGTTCTCAGAGGTGAAGTGACTTGCCCAAAGGCACATGACTACAGTGAGTCTAACTGGGCTTGCACACTGACTGCCTGGGTTCTAGGAAAGGGGTCCTTCTACAGCTTCTTCAAACCAGTGTGATAAGGACCAGGCGGGTTGTGTGACTGAAATGAAATCAGTGTGACAGGTGTGTAAAGAAATAAGATTTCTCTAGTGGGGAGTTGGAGAAAGTGGATAAGCTGACACGACGCTAGAAGCTTCAGATATCAGATCCTGGGAGTCCGGCTCCATGAAGGATCCACCTTCACATTCATACCCTTCCTAGGTACACAGGGGTGAGGTCAACAGGCCATCCCACTGAGACCCAGAAACCATCCAGGACAACGTGTGTCCCTCAAATCTAGGACAGGTACCTTCTTTGAGCAATAATGGCTTATTTTTCTCCTCAGCAGGGTGACCAAACTTTTCCCTCTCTCCAAGTGAAGCTGAAAAAATCAGATTTAGGGCTTCTTGCTGATCTGAACTAACTTGAACAGAAAACCCATTGTTCGGCCTTGTTTCCCTGACCACCTGCCTAACCTGATTGTAGTCACTTGGAGAGAAGTGCCCCACAGAGAAACTGAAGAGCTTTGCTTAAAGTAATCAACAAAGACCTGGGGCTGATGCAGACCTCAGGAGACGTTTTCACAACTGTGCCAGAGTGCCTTTTTCTCACTCCTCCTGACATCGTCTATAAAGCTCTGGATCCTGATGGGCTTTAATAAAAGGGACCTCGTGGATTCTGAAAAACAGGTAAGCTGGGGCAAGCCTGGAAGGCAAGGGCACTGGGGAGGAAGGCCGCCATTCTGTGGGTGGCGCAGCTTAGCACCTGGCTTGCCTAGAAGGCCAGGGCGGGAGAGAAAGAAGCAGAACCCCTGGACTGATGCTCAGTTTAACTAGCTCAGTATATCACTGGTTCGTTTCAGGTTATCTTCAGGATAAACGAGAAATCAGAAGGCCCAAGAAAAGTCTCAGCATCAATTACCTGGCATCCAATCATTGACTAGCTATGTTCAATGTGGCATGATCCCCAAAAAAGGAGAACTAATAATATGATTTGGAAGCCCTCCTGGGCCTTTAGGATTAGGGTTCGCCAATGCTCTCCTCATGCACAGAAGCAGACAATTCCTCATCATTCCCTGCCTCCCACCCACCCCAAGATCAATGGTTTCCTATGTTCATGCTTCAGAGAGCAATAGTGTCAGCAAAGCAGATACCACTCTACGTATTTCAAGCAAATGAACTGATTATAAGGCTTTGGATATAAGTGTAAGATCAACTGGAAAAGAGGGTCTGATAAGCAAAAAGAAGGGATGATAACAGATATCAGAAGCCGCCCCTAGGTTGGATCTGTGAGCCTGCACCTAATGCCGTACTACCAGAGATGCCACTGCAGTCACTTCTGCATTTACCAAAGAGGGGCCACCTCCACCAGGGCTAGCACCACACAAAAGGTGCTGCCTCCACCTGGGATACTGGAGTCTGGAATCACTCCACTCCTGTTGCTGCTACAGCTACAGAAATCTCCCTCCTTTCCCACCTTCTGATCTCCATCCAATGCACCCTAAGAGGAAGCCGTATGGCAGAGGGGCGTAGGAAATGCAGTTTGCAAATTCCGGGCCCCAGAACTGCAGAGCTGATTATAGAAGGGCAGGTGTTTACACCAGCAACCAAGCTGTCCCAGGTTGACAGTGCCACCCGGTGGCCAGCAGTGGAAACAACACGATCCACCACCTTTTTTCTTTCTCTTCAGTAACAGCAGAGACAGGGAAACCGCACATAGCTTTAGGCTGTGAGTTGGATTCAGATCCACTCCACTCCATGCTTGTTCTAAGCCTCAGGCTGAAGGAGCAGCAGCTAACCAGGATACGCTTTTCTATAATGGATCACAAGAGTGCAAAGAGGTGAGCCAAAGCACACAAACACCCCGGAGGCATCAGTGTGCATCATACCTGCTAATGTCCCATTGGCCACAGCATGTTTCACCATTCTCTGGGTGTCAGGCTGTGCGGCAGGATAAACTGTATAACACGAGGGCAGCCAAAGTTAAAAGGCGGACAAGGGTCACCCAAGAAAGAGACCATGCATGATTCGATGTCACTGAAAACAGACCGCAATCACACCAGGCTCAAGTGGTCCAGCGTTTACTTGCAGCAAGAGAGGAGACGGAGTGTGCACAAGAGGCAGCCCTGTGCAATGCGCCAGTTCCCTATGGCCAGAGGATCCACAGCTGATGCAACACATACCCCGTGTCATGCTGCAGCACATGGACCCCAATCCTTCCTCCCGGGGTCTGAAATACAGGAAGCTGCGGCATGCATGAGGGCCACTATGCATGCGCTTAGCAGAACACAGGAGTACACATCAAGCTGGGAACAGAGAAAGATAGTCCTTCCCAAGGCCATAAGCTCAGCACAGGCTGTGCGAGCTCTTTGTCTCCCAGTAAGGAAATATTCCAGGCTCAAGCCTATTCTTATATGGCCAAGCAGGGGTCAAAAGACTGTACACAGAGACGGCCCTTCCCAACACCCAACATCCTGGGTGGGGAATTCACTCCACTCATCTACTACACTGCAAGGTCATGTGGCAGAAGAATTGTGATGAATTATCCAACTGACCACAGAAAGCAGAAAACAAACTATATCTCTTTCATCTCTCTATTCCTATCATCTAGGACGAGGACCAGCACAGACAGACATCAAGCAACGATTGTTGAAATTAATTGATTAGTAATGGCATGGAGCAATGTGAGACATAATACATAATCCAGTGGTCAAGAACATGGGCTTTAGACTCACAAGGACCTGAGCGCAATGCAAAATGAAAGAGCCACTTTAAAAACAGTTTGGTAGTTTTTTATAAAGATAGACATAAACTTACCATTAAACCCAGCAATTCCACTCCTAGGAATCTACCCAAAAGAAATAAAAACATACCTCCACACAAAGACACATGAATGTTCATAGCAGAATTATTCATAACATCCAGGAAATGGAAAAAATCCAAATGCCTATCAATTGGTAAATGGATAAACAAAATGCAGTACACACATACAACGGAATACTCTTCCATAATAAAGATGAATGAACTACTAATACACACAACAACATGGATGTACCTCTGGCCAAATAAAAGAAGCCGGATGAAAAGACCATATATTGTATGATTCCATTTACATGAAATGTCTAGAAAAAAGTAAATTTACAGACATACAGTAGGTTAGTGGGTTGCCTGGAGCTAAAGATGGGAATGGAGATTGAATACAAACGAGCACAAGGGATTTGGTGGTGGTGGTGGGGGTGATGGATTATAGTGATGGTTGCACAACTTTTTAAAGTTACTAAAAATCACTGAAATATACATTCAAATGAGTGAATTATGATAAAATTAAAGAGGATCTAGATTCAAATCCTGGCCTTACTTACTATCCATGTGACCTAGACTGAATTATAGGTTCTGTGAGCCTCAACTTCACCACCTGTAAAATGGGGATGAAAGAGAGGACTGTTGAGGGATTGATGAGATAATGCATGTTGTGCCCCCAGCACAGGGCCTGACAGGTGTCTGAGGAGCTCTTCTGAATTCTCCAGCACCCCAGGCTTTTAGAGGAATCACTTCCACCCAAGTCCATCCCAAGACCAGGGTCCAATCCCCATTTGTATTTAAGTTGCTGGTTCCCAGATAACCTTGGGAATATGTCAGTCTCTGTCTTGTCCCCAAATCCCTGGTTCAGGAATTAGAATATTTCTGGGCCAGAAATTAAAATATGTCAACTTCATCTACTTCACAGCAGAAACTAAGGATTTTCCAAAATGCTGTACTAAGATGAAAGAGCCTCTGACCAAATACAAGCATTTCCTCTCCACTTTTTCTTTTACAGTATTTTAATGAAAAAAAAAAAATCTTGACTTAGCGGGTCTGGGCTGCCTAGAGCTGACAGATTCTATAAGCAAGTTGCAGGAAACATCCCAGCCTTTGCGATGAACCTTGGGGGAGAGAGCAGCAGCTGAGAAGGTGATTCACTTCGATGACAGTTTCCTGATGAGGGCTCGAACCAGCTGGAGGGTTGGTCAATTTATGACTTCACAAAAGACTCAGTAAAAGTCATAAATTAAAGGGCATGTGGGTGTGAGTGCACCACAAGGAGTCGGAAGGTCCCAGACGACAGAATCAAGGCTGGTAACTCCGATTTGGCTCAAGGTTTATCACTGACTTGGTGAAAGTACAGACCCTGGAGGCCAGGGATGCTTGTCGTCCAGTGCAAGCAGATTGCACCGAAGGATTAGGGGAGCCATTTCTCAAATTCCTTGGCCGTGGATCTGTAGGCAGTGGAGGTGAGGAAAGGCTGCCTTCCCTAATAAATAAATCTTGGTGCCTCCAAGGTCAACCCTGGATAAGGAGGACTCTTCTGGGAGAAACTAGATGTCTCCCCTTCCAAACTGCCTGACTTTTCACCATTCAATGCGCTCTTGGAGCTGAATGCTTTGTCTTCTGATGCAACGCAAAACAGCTTCAGAACAGGCCACATGTACTTTCATTCAATCATTTAATAACTCTTACTACTGTTATTACCAATATTAATAAAATTGATTCTGAGCTCACATCCCCTCCTGAAATAATACAAATTTCAAGGTATTGCTGTGATAGTAAGGGTTAAATGAGATGGAGTTAAAAATAAATAAATGAACCTCAGCACATGCGTGGTACACAGTAATCCTCCTTAAACTGTAGCTATATAATTTCTCACTGTCTAAAACCTTTAAAAGCTCACACAGTGGGAATTCCCTGGCAGTCCAGTGGTTAGGACTTTGCCCTCTCACTGCCAAGGGCCTGGGCCTAATCCCTGGTCGGGGAACTAAGATCCCACAAGCAAGCCTTGCAACACAGCCAAAAAGAAAAAGAAAAAGGAGAGGTGGTATATGTATACAATGGAATGCTAGTCAGCCATAAAAAAAAGCTCACACAGCAGTGTTATAATAAGAAAATTAGGGACTTCCCTGGTGGCGCAGTGGTTAAGAATCCGCCTGCCGATGCAGGGAACATGGATTCGAGCCCTGGTCCAGGAAGATCCCACATGCCATGGAGCAACTAAGCCCGTGTGTCACAATTACTGAGCCTGCACTCTAGAGCCTGGAAGCCACAACTACTGAGCCCGCGTGCCACAACTACGGAAGCTCGCGCGCCTAGAGCCCGTGCTCTGCAACAAGAGAAGCCCACACTCGCCGCAACTAGAGAAAGCCCGTGCACAGCAATGAAGACCCAATGCAGCCAAAAATTTTAAAAATTAATAAATAAATTTAAAAGAAATTAATAGTAATAATTATGACCATTATTAATCACAGCCATTAACCACACACTGTTCTAGAAGCTCTGGGTCCTTTCTCTCATTTGCAGAAGGTAGGACGTAGGTTATATACAGTAGATGATATATGTATATATACAGATTTTATATATAGTATGAGATATATAGTCAGATAGCACATGGTAGGAGGGCAGATGTAATATGCTATAGGGTGGTCAGGAAAGTCCTCCCTGATAAAGTGACATCTGAGCAGAGTCCTGAATGAAGTGAGGGAGAGGGCCATGTAGGTACGTGGGGGGAGGGCATTCCAGGTAATGGGAACAGCAAGTGCAAAGGCCCTGAGGTGGGATCAAGCACAGTATACCTGAGAGTTGAATGGTCCCCAGTGTGCAGGAGTAGAGTGAGCAAAGCAGGTCAGCGGAGTAACACCAGACAAAGTCAAATGTCAGGAGTCAGCTCCTACAGGGTCTCCTAGGCCAAAGCAAAGAGTTTGGATTTTATCCTAAATATGATAGAAAAGCCAGTGAAGGTTTTCAGCTGAGGAGTAATGTGACCTGATTTACTCCCTGAAGGATCACTCAGGTTACTGTGTGAAGGGTGGGTTATGAAGAGGCGAGGGAGGGAGCAGGGAGAGCAGCTAGGAAGATACTGTAGCCATCCAGGCAGGCAGTGATGGGGGCCTGGACTAGGTCGGTGATGGGAGAGGCAGAGAACTGGATGTATCTGGGCTGTGCTTTGGAGGCAGAACCAACAGAACCAAAGGATGGGACGGCGAGGGTGTAGGAGTGGGAGGAAGGGAAAGAGGAACAACTGTGACTCCTGGCTCTTTGTCAAGCGCCCTGGGGAAGGATGGTGCCATTCAATGAGCAGTAAAGACAGAGAAATATTTCAAGGGAGAATGGTAAAATGTAAAATATTATGAGTCTGGGTCACATTTTAAACCTTACCAATCATTTACATCTCTGTGTGAATAACGGCATCTCCTAATACTCACGACTTTTCCATTTACAGAAACTTTCATCTCTACATTATTATATACTGATATATGGCATATTGCATAGTATATAGTATTTACATATAGTGGATATAATATATAACATATTATATATTGTATAACATAGATGAAAGATGGTTATATACATATATTACATAGTATATAATACTGGCATATTAGCATAGTATCTGTATTATATAGATATATAAGAGCAGCATGTTATATATTACACTAGCACAATATATTACACTCAATACAGTATATAGCATCTATATTACAGTGTGTATTGTATGGTGTATATATATCATATTCATTACATAATATAATATAATATATATAGTATATATTATATACTATAGAATATAAACACTATATAGTATATTTGATATACGTCTATTCATATGTTATATAGTATATGTGATAAATAGAGCATGTTGCATGTATTACGTAGTGTTTATATGCTATATAATTATACACTATACAATTTATAATACCTAGTATACTATAGTATATTACATGTTATATAATAAATTCTAGTCTATATATTTTAATATATATTATAGTATATATAAATATATAGTATGTATAATATATACTATATATTATAGTATATATAAGTATAGTATGTATATATAGTATGAATATACTATATAATGTGCTACATGTAGTATAGTAGTTTCTTGTATATTAGTCTGTTACATAGTGCATATAAAATATATAAAATAGTATATATTACATAGTGTGTATATATAGCATATTACATGTAAGTTATTATTTACTATCTCTTTGGGCTTTAAAAATTCTTCAGCCTTCCCTCTAGTTGTCTCTCTCCTGCCAAATTTGGAGGAAACAGTCTCAGAGAGGGAAATAACTTTCCCATAGTCTCAGAGATGGCAGGACAAGGAGCTGGAGCCAGGGCTAGAGAATTCCACTTCCCCTACACTGCTGTGTGAGCTTCAGACGCTTTCACAAGAAAGTTTTGATAGTAAGAATTTTTTGCTCTTGTTTATAAAATGTAAATATGCTCCAGATAACATGCTAAGAATTTCTAAGTTGTATCTCATTTAATCCTCCCCACTAAAACTACCCCAGAGAATATATATATTTTCCACAGATAAGAAAATTGAGGCTCTGATAGATCAGGGACTTTGCCCGGGTCACAAGGTTGATGAGGAACAAAAACAGACAACTTAATCCACCACAGGGGGTATCTGGATGGAAATGCCAAAAGCCAGTTACATCTGTTTGGCTACTGGAATCCAGGTGTTGCTTCTGCTAAGTCTATGGAAAGACATGTACAATTTTCCTGTGACATTTCCCTTCTGAACTGTCTTGTCTGTCATGAGAAATCCCCAATTTGTCTTAAGTGCATGGATTATGTTGCAGAGTTAAACCCTCTTCCTAGGAAAAAATAAATAAATAAATAAATAAATAAATAAACGAAATCATTAAAACTGAGCCCGAAAAAGAAAAGACTAGCACACAGGCAGCAAAGGTGGAGTCAAAGCCGTCGGAGATGGGAATTACATAAATAGCAGCCTAGATTCCTAAAATGTAGATTTCTCCTACCCAAGTTCTTCAAAAGCTCCAGATGCTTGAAGGAAAACACCCCTACATAGACATTTGTTGCTTACTTTTGCTGTGCAAACCCATCCTCCTAAGCTACGTGTTTCTCTCATCTTCTTTATTCTCCATCACATCAGTTGCCTGGAGCCCATATTTCTCCATTTTTCAACTCTCAGAATTGCACAGACAGTTTCCAAAGCATTGCCCACTACCTTTGGTCTATCGGGACTCATGTGTAGTCTGAGATACTGGCTAGAATGGGGAGGGAGATGGGAGAGTGAAGAGGCAGAAGGGAGCAAGAACTTGAGTCTTGCCCAGAGAGACAGGAAAATGAGCATCTGCTCAGGTGGGTCAATAGGGCATGGGCTGCATGAATTTTAAGGACAGTGCAATGCCTCATTCTAGGAGAACATAGTCTCCAACAGTTCTCCCCTACATATGTGACTAGAAAACTACCAGGTCTTGGGGGAAAAGGAGATCAGGAGCCAACATTTATTGAGCACCTACTAGGTACCAGGCACGCATTCCCCTAATCCCTACAGCAGCTCTGAGAGAGGGACAGCATCATCTCATTTTATAGACTAGAATAATAGGATACTGTAAACACCATAATATCAGGGAGTTTGTCTTGTGTGCCCACATCGTCAGCACAGTGCCTAGCACCTAGTAGATGCTCAGTAAATATTTGGTGAATGAATGAATGAGGAAACTGAGAAGCACAAAAATATAGTGTATAGGAGTAGAAAAAACAAGACATTGGAGGTGGAGAGAGCTGAGTGTGAGCCTAGCTCTGCCATTACTGGCTGTGTAATCTCTAAGCTTCACCTACAAATTGGATCTAATAGTGGACCCCATTTCCTGGATTAGGGGGAGGATTAGATGAGCAAGTGCTGACAAAAGTACTTGTAATCGACCCCTCAATAAACGGTAGCTATGTTTATTATGGTATCCTGACCGTCAAGCCTACACTTGAATTAATGTTTGATGATGATGATGAAAGACGAGGAAGAGGAAGAAGAGGAGGAGGAGGAGGAGCAAGAGAAGGAGGGGAGAGAGAAGATCAGGATGGTCTCAGGAGTATTCAGTGGAAAAAAAGATCCTGGCTTGAAATCTTGTGCAAGATTCTTGGGTAGATGAAAACTTCCCAGTATATTCTTACTGAATTATATCAGTCTCTGCATGGGCCACCATCTGTCTTGAACATTCTAGGGACCCAGAATTCAAGCTTGTCCTTTCCCTACTCCAGCCAAGTGGAGTTGGATGTGACATTTTTTCTTTCCACTGTCCACTTTGGGAATGACTTCAAGTTTTGCATTTAGTCCCTTTAAGTATATTCCACACAGAACATATCCAAAATGTCTGGATTGAATGTTTCTCAACTACAGTGGTTCTCAAAGTGTGCTTCCCAGACCAGCAGTATCAGTAATGCCTAGGAACTTGTTAGAAATGTGAATTCTTGGACCCACCCTAGATCTCTTGAGTGAGAAACTCTGGGGGTGGAGCCCAGTGATCAGAGTTTTAAGTCCTCCAGGTGATTCTGATGCATGGGTAAGTTTTGAGAACTGCTGCTGTAATGAAACCAAATAGGGCAGCCGAAAAGTGTTCTCTCCATTCAGTCCCTGAGAGGTTTCTGATTTTCAAGTGAGAAGCATGAGGCAGAAGTAAGACTCCCTGGAGAACGGGCATCTTCTCCAGCAAGCTGCAAAGGGATTTTACATGCAGAAAACTGTGTTGCTCAGTGAACCAAAAAATATTGAGTATCCACTATGTTCCAGGAGCTGGGCTAAGCGCCAGGGAAACCATGGCAAACGCAACACATGATCCCAGCTCTCTCGGACTTAACAATGGGTGTGAAAGACCTGTATTTCATACACATCAAATTGGTAAAGATGGAGAGTCTGATAAAGCCAAATGTTGGAGAAACAGGAACTCTCACGTACTGCTGGGAAGAGTGGAAATTGGTACAACAGCTCTGCAGAGCAACTGGGTGAAATCTAGTAAAGTTGAAGATGTATAGCCCCTAGCAATTCCATTCCTAGGTTTATACCCTAAGCCTGGAGAAGCTCCATCGGTTTTTCACAGAGAAATGTACAGGAATGTTTACTGCAGCACTGTTTGTAACAGCAGAAAAATAGAAACAACCCAAATGTCCGTTTACAGGAGAATGGACAAATAAAGCATGGTAGAGTTGTACAGTGAAATGCTATCAGTAACAAATTAACACTAAAGAAAATGAGTGAAACACAACTTTGATAAATTGCAAAATCATAATAATTAACAAAAAAGCAAGTCATGGAATGATATGTACAGCGGGATTCTATTTAAAGTTTTAAAATATGCAACATAATACTATATATTGATAACAGATACTACATATGCAATGAAAGTATAAAAATATGCATGGAATAAAAATACAACTGGAGGATTGAGGTCACCACTGGGAAAGGAGGGAGAGAGGAAGGACACAAGATTGAGATGGGTCCACGGTGGGATTAGATTGTATTTGTTATGCTACATTTCTCAAGCTGAGTGATGGGTAAATGGTTGTTCACTATATTAGACTTTATAGGTTTTTTGTTCCTGAAACGTTTCATAATAAAATAAATTTACATAAGAAATTGCAAATAATTAAATAATAATTATAAATATGTAAAGCAGTGCAAAGAAGGACTATAGGCTGTCATAAGAGGAGACCTAACAAATGCCTTTATTTCAACCCTATCTTTAACTTGCCTTCTTAAAAGTCTTACTGTCAGCTCCATCCAGTAATAAATTATATTTCATTTTTGCTTATCTGTATTCTTTAATTTTCCTACCAAGGAAATAGACGACTTGGGTTTTGAGATATCTAATTGATATTTTTGAATGAAGCAGTCAAAATCACAAAACCTTTCTGACACAGCTGAAAAAGTCCTGACTTTTATATTTCTATTTTGTTCCCCTCTATATTCTACATTTTCCACAATGAGCATGTATCACATGTAGAGCATGTTTCAGATTCAAAAAAAAAAAAAAAAAAGAAAGAAAGAAGGAAAGGAAACAGCAGATGAGCGTTTGTCTGCAGAGGGCTGGCTCTTGGACACTCTTGCTCTAAGGCATAGGCTGAGCCTGCCTGATCTGGGGGAGGCCATGGTTTGCCTCTGGCTCCATGATTCTGCTGGTTCCTCTGAGGTCTTCAGGCCAGACTCACTGCTTCCAGACTAAAGACTTTACTCCCACAAATCAAGAGCACTGCCAAATCCACTTTTCCCGGCACCCCCCAACTGGTCCCTGCTTTAAAGTGATAATTAGTAAAAAGTTGGGTATCTTTTTCCCTTTGGGAGAGAGAGGAACGCTTCACGCTTTAACGGCATGAAGTGGAGCAGAGTGTGGGTGGATTTAACAAGGAGGTAAGGAAGCTTATGTAAGTGGCATTATTATATATGATTATATCACCAGAATAAAAGAAACTCGTTCCTACTTGGGTGTTACACCGATCATTAAATTTTAGGCTTACATGAAACAAAGGGATGAAGAAAAGCCATGTTCTCTCTCCCTCACCCAACCCCAGAATAACATCAATATTTATTCAGCCTTACCATGTTTCCGGCACTGTTCTGAGCTCTTTCCATGTATTAAATCCTCGTAGCAACCCCATGAGGGACGTATCATTATAATCCCCATTTTACAGAACAGGAGACTGAGTTACAGAGAGATCACATAACTTGCCCAAGATCCCAGAGCTGGAAAGTGGGAGGACCTCATTCCCAACCCATGCTGTTCAGCTCCCCACATCCACATTCTAAACCTCTCAGACAAGCCAACATCAAAGCTGTGTACAAAACCAAAAATCAACACATCAGATCTCTCTGTTTGGTCAAACACACCATAAATTAGTCAACGAGGGGGAAAAAAATCAACCGAACTATTTTTGTTTTCTTTTATTTTAATTAAATTGACCTCCTGGCTTGTGCAAAACCACAATATCAGGAATTACTCTAGACAATGTGCATAGCAGGCAGAGGTTTCAAACTGGAGGGCCACAGACCAGATTCAGCTCACACATGTGTTTGCTTTGGCTGGATCAGGTTCTTTTTCAAAATGTTTTAAATGGGACATGTGCTCTCTAGTTTACCATAGACCCCGCCACTCCCTAATGTCTTACACCAGGCCCACTCATTTACAGGGAATCTGAACTAGCAGCCTCTGATGTAAGGAATGCTTGGTAACAAAAGGAAAAGGAAACTCTTTTTGTTGACTTCAAAACAGGATTTGGGTAATAATAAGATGTGTTGAGGGCTTACTCTATGCCAGATCTCATGTGCTTTACACACTTTGTATCATCTGATCATAGAAACAGTCCTGTGAGAGGTTAAGTGGTGTGGTGACCATGAGAATACACCTGCTGGATTTGAAATCCATCGCACCCCATCAATGTCGGGTACAACAGGGAAACTAAGGCAGGCTCATTCCTAGAAAACATGGGCTCCTCTGACAGCCGCTTGGATGCCCCAAACTTCCTCGGGCTGCACAATGTGGACACTTCCAGGCACTTCTCTCTCTCCTTCTCTCCGTCACTCACGGGCAGACTCACATCACAGTCTGACTTCTTTCACACAAGCACTTCCCCTAATAAAGTTCTTGCACACTGCTTCTCAGAGCAATGTCGGTTTCTTGGAGGACCCATACCGACACAGGGTCACACAACTAGCAAGTGACAGAGCCAGGATTTGAACCTGTCCTGATTCAACCAGCGTCCACCCAACTCCACAAGCCAGAGCTCTGAACCACTACCTCAGACCCTTTTTTGCCTTGGCCTCTTATTTTCTCAACCCACTTCGTCCAGAGCAACCAAAAATCACCATCTGAACCCAAGAATGAACCAGGGGCAGGAGGGAGAGTTTCAGACCCCAAAGCCAGGCATGATGCCCACACCTGGATGCCTAACAGTCGCCATGGTGACCAGGAAAGTACGTGGAGCCCAAGGAAGGAAACACAGGTGACTGGAGAGGGGACGTATGTCTATAGTGCTCTTTTCTCAAAGCGCTGAGGGACAGCCAGCCTCTCTCCCAGGGCTACAGGGAAGCAAAAGCCACGCAATACGAGAGTGAGCACTGGACTGAGAATTTGGGGGTGCACCCGGCCTACCCCACAGAGATGCATCAGCAAACAGGATGAGTAACCCAGGGCTCTGTGGCCCATGAGGTATTTTCATGTCTACCGTCATCACATTTGATCCTTAGATATAATCATTATAAGTGTAAGGACTTTTAACTGTGTTAAAACATGTTTAATTTCCCACTTGTGAATTTCACCTTGTTAATCATCACTAAATAAATCCCTGCAGCAACTCCCCACAGCACAGGCTGTGTAGAGTTGCCCTTGTGAGAAGTAGCCCGATTTTACATCAATCTGGTGGGAGTGTCCTTATAACTTTTCTTGTGGAGTCATATTTAACACCCTTCCTTGACTTCCCTGGCCAGAGTAGATCTCCCTTTACCAGCACTCACACGTCCTCTCCTTGCTGCTCAAGTGTCAGCATCTTGGAAGAGCGACTGCCTCTCTCCTCAAGTGCCCCCAAGGTCCTCCATATCACTGCCGTGTCTGCCCCAGCGTCTGCGTCCTAGGTCAGACCATTCTCAGAGATGCGCTCCACATTTGGTAAAAATCCATCCACCTATGTTCCTGTGATTTGGTGTCACTTTATCTTAGGAATTCTTGTATGTTACAAGAGAAAATATTATCTATCTTCTTGAACCAATAGAGATATTTAGGCCCAATAAGCTTATGCAACTTGAGCAAAGAGACGTCCTAAATGTTCTAACACCCAAACCCAATCTTAAAATCTTCTGTTTAAAATCCTCCAATGATGTCCCATAACTTACACTAGCTCCTGACCTTTGTTTTCCCCAACTGGACACATATGACAGGTCACATTCACATAAGCAATACCCTCTTTGGAGATATGGTGGGGGAGGGAGGGGTGTCATTCCCAGCATTCCAATCCCATCTCTTTCTTTCTCTCCCACTCAGAGAAGCACATTCATACACAAGTAGAAGAAAGGGACACTATTGTAGACCTATGTCTGCATTTATTCTGTTTTTACTAAGTAAATTGTTGAGAAGCTTCTTTCCAGGAAACATTATCACTTGTATAATGCTTCCCAATGGGATGCTGTGAACTAAGGTTGAGACTTCGGCCCAGAACCTAGTAGGTGCTCAGTAAATGGAGGTTGAATAAATACAGGCATGAACAGCAGGAAAAGGGAGAGGATGAAGTACAGTGGGCTACTAGAGTTGGTGGGAACTTCCTGGGTTTATGAAGGGCCTAATGATGTCAGGTGCTGGGCTTGCAGAACCACAGGGAATCCAAACTTAGGACAGCATTTCCCAAACTGCAGTCACTCAGAACCACCAACTTTAGTTTTGTGTGTGTATATATATAGTTTCACCTATACTATTATTTACTTCATAGATTTATATTAAAGCAACTCTCACTTCTAAAAAATTAAATACATTTATTGAAAAGAGAAGCTTTGTAACACTCCCATAAATGGAAAACCAGTATCATTTGTCAGAAGTTGCAGGCAATCATAAAAAATAAATACAACGAAGACCTCCCCCAAAAATCGAATTTTAACTAGAATTCTCTGCTGAAAGCTCTATGCTATGAGGCCAGCTCTCTCTTTATTAAAATAAAAGGGAGGGGGCAGAAAAGTATTAGAGCCATGCTGGTATCAAATTGAGATACTCTCCTTGGTGTAATCAGGTTAAAAGAGAACCAAAACAGGATTGATAGTTTTACTTCAAAACATATCCCAGTCAAGACTCCTTAACTTCAGCATTGATACACCTTTGTGCAAGTCACCATCATCTCTCTCCTAGCTCTTTGCTTCTCAAAGTGTCACCGAACTGGTCGACTGTACCCTCTCTGGGGCCTTAGCCTGGGCTGAGACCCCTTGTCTCGGCCAGGGAGGGAGGTTCTTTTTCCGCTCTAATTTGCAGAGCCAATAAGGAAACCAATGCTGAGACTGGAAGAGCACAAGCTTTATTCAACGGCCAAAGATAGGAGAAGCAGGAATTTAGTTTGCAAATCAACTCCTCAACCCAATTGGGTGGAGACACTATATATCTAAGAAGGTCGAGGTAAAAGGGAGGGGATTGGAAAGAGGGAGGAATATTCAAGAGTTATCTAAGAACAGGGGTGTGGTTTGGACCCAGAACTGATGCGGCATTCCTTTTCAGTCCTGGTATGGGCTTTTCCAGTTGTTGTCATGGCAATTGTCAACTGTCACGGTGCTGGTGGGTGTGTCATTTAGCTAATGTATTACAATGAGCATATAATGAGGCTCAAGGTCTACTGGACGTCAAGTCTTCCGCCACCTTGGGCCTAGTTGGTTTCAACCAGTTCTTGTTTTTCTCTTTGCAGCTTCCTCCTGAAACTTGGATGGGAGCAATTTGTTTCCATTCCAGGAAGGGGCAGGGGTATGATTCTGGGGCAACAGCCTCGGTAACAAAATTTGTCCTGGACCTGCAGCCTCCCATCCCCTGGGAGCTTGTGTTTAACAAGCCCTGCTGGTGATTCTGATGCAGGCTTGAGTTTGAGAACACAGCCTCCAATCAGGTCTAGCCAGATTCCATTCTGCCACCAACGGTCCCTTCTCCTCGCAGCAGCCAAAGTGATCTTTCTAAATTCATAAATCATGTCACTTCATTCCCCTGTTCTAAACTTCCAAAGACTTCCCCTGGGCTTAGAATAAAATCCAAACATTCTCCTTTTCCTGCAAGGGTCAGAGGCTAGACCCTACCTCCCCCTCTGAAACCTAATTCCTACTACTCTCCTCCCTGCTATGCTTCAGACACCCTGACCTTTTGTAAGTCCTTCAAAGGTCCCCTGCCTCAGGGCCTTTACACATTTTGTTCTCTCTGCCTGGAAAGCTACTCTGCCAACATGCCCGTAGTTCAGTCTCTTGCTTCATTCAGTCCTTACTCAAATGCTACCTCCTTAGAGAGGCCCTGACCACCTCACCAAAAGGCCGCCCTTCTTAGGGTGACCAGCTCATCCCAGTTTGCCCAGTTTTTTTTTGTTTTTTTTTTGTTTTTTTTTTTTTTTTGCCCAGTTTTAAAACTGAAAATCCCCTGTGCTGGGAACCCCCTTCAGTCCCCATCACTCCCTCCCACAGAACCCTGCTTTGTTCTTCTTATCTCATCACACGTTCATATCTTTGCTTTTTTGTTTTCTTTCTCTTTCACTAGACTGTGAGTCCCATGAGGACATGGAGTTTGGGGTATTTTGTTCACAGCTGTATTCCTGGCACCTAGAACAGTGCTTGGCACACAACTGGTGTTTAACTAAGATTATTTGACAAAAATATCAAAGGAATGACCCTCATGGTTTATTTAATCTATTGCTTACAGTTTAGTTGCCTCTCCTGTTTGGCTACAATAAACAAAGCTTTCTCCAGATTTAGAATAATGTCCTTGGGCTAGGTTACCAGGAGTGGATTTATTGAGCCGAGGAGAATGCCATGCTTAAGTTTTTGATACCCAGTGTCAAAAATTGTTTTCCAAAAGGTCAGACACACGCTGCCCCCCACTTCCCACTGCACCCAGGATCCCCCATCTACCTCACTCCACCCTGGCCAAAGCCAGCATTATCATTGTTAAAATCCTTCCTTGGTGCAAATGTAGCTGTTTGTTGTTTTAATTTTCATTTCTTTGATTACTATGTAGGCTGATCATTTCCCCATGTGCTTCGCTCATTGCATTTCATCTTTTTTGAGTTGTCTGTTCACACTCCTTTGCTTGTTTTTCTACCCAGTTTCAGGACATGGATTATTGATTTGCTTGAGTTCTTTGAAAAAGAAAGATATTAGCCCTTTCCCCTCATACATTAAAGGCTTGATTCTTTGCATTTTCTGACCCCTGCATTCAATCGTGTCCCTTTCATATTTCCTTATTCCTCTTTTACATGTTCACGCCCCAGCTTGCATTTCTCTTTCCACTGGGTTTTAGGGGGTTTTTTCATAGTTAATTATTGAATATACACTTAGAGAAAGCCTCTAAAGGCTTCCCATCTCATTCAGAGTAGAAGATACATTTTTCAGAATCATCTGCAAGGCCCTCCGTGATCTGTCTCCACCCCCCGCCCCCATACTACCTTTCTGACCTTAGTTCCTACTCTTCTGCCCTTGGATCTCTCTGCTCCAGACTTTCTGGCTTCTCTGCTGAACTGCAAACACCCCAGCCACACCCCCGCCTCAGGACCTTTACACAAGCTTTTTCCTCTGCCTGGAAGGCTCTTTCCCCAGGTATCTGCATGACTCCCTCCCTCCCTGCCTGCAGGCCTTTACTCAAATGTCATCGCGATGAGTCCTTCCCTGGCCACCTTACCTAAAATTTCAGTCCCTGTGGTAGACCCCCTGCGAAGATGTCCACATCCCAATCCCTGGGACCTGCAAATATGTTACCTTATCTGGCAAGAGGGAGGCTGCAGATGCTGCAGGTGTTTTTCAGTTATGGATTTTGAGATGAGGAGGTGGGCCTAATCGAATGCCAAGGGCCCTTGTAAGAGGAAGGCAGAAGGGTCAGAGTCAGAGAAGGAGATATGACAACACAGCAGACGCTGAAGTGATGCAGGGCCAGGAGCCGAGGAACTCGGGCAGCTTTTAGAAGCTGGACGAGGCAAGGAAATGAATTCTCCCCTAGAGCCTCCAGAAGGAATGCAGCCCTACAGACCTGCTTAGACTTGTGACATCCAAAACTGTAAGATAATAAACATGGATTGTTTTAAGCCACTACAGTTATAGTACCTGTTACAACAGCCATAAGAAACCAATACGCCCCAACACCTTCCACCCACCTCCTGCTTCCTCTGTTTCTTCTTGCCGTTCATCACTGTCCAAGTTGCTATAATTGTATAGATTCCTCTTTTTTATTTTTGCCTCCCCTAAGAGAATATAAACACCATGGGGACCGGCATTGTCTGTTTTGCTCACTGGTGCATCCCCAGCACCAGGAACAGTGCCTGGCAGGCAGCAATAAACCTTTGCTGAATGAATGGATGCAGGAATGGGAAGGAAGGAAGCTTTCTTCGCAGGTCAAACAGAAACTCTCGTTCAGCTGAAGTTGCTGGAAGGTCATTACATCCAAAGGGCCATTCTGGGTAGAACAAGGTCTTGAAGAAGCTACCAGGCACTGGAAGAACATGAGTCTGATATTCTAGAGAACTCCCGAGGTCACTCCATCCTCCACCCAGCAAACAGGGGCACACCTGCGCACTCAAGCGGAGGACAAAAGCCTGCACTCCAGACTCAGACTGGGTTCATAGTCCACCTCAGTGCTGCCCAGTAGAATTACATTTCAAACCTGTTATGTCATTTTGAATTTTCTAGTAGACACCGTTTAAAAGTTTTGTTAAGGGAACTCCCTGGCAGTCCAGTGGTTAGGACTCTGCACTTTCACTGCTGAGGGTATGGGAACCAAGATCCTGCAAGCCGCTGGCACAGCCAAAAAAAAAAAAAAAAAAAAAAGAATTTAAAAGGTGAAATTGGGGCGGAGGGGAGGGATAAATTAGGAGTTTGGGATTAACAGACACACACTACTATATATAAAATAGATCAACAACAAGGACCTACTATATAGCACAGGGAACTATATATTCAGTATCTTATAATAACCTATAAGAGAAAAGAATCTGAAAAAGAATATATATATATATATATACATATATATAAAACTGAATCACTTTGCTGTACACCTGAAACTAACACAACATTGTAAATCAACTATACTTCAATTTTTTTTAAAGGTGAAATTTTAATAATATGTTTTATTTGGCTTAATATATCCAAGACATTATAATTTTCAGCCTGTAATCAATTTTTAAAAAATATTAATGAGATATTACACTTTTTTTTCTATATACTAAGTCTTTAAACCCCTGTGCATATTTTACGGCAGTTTCAGTTCGGACATTAAATTTTTAACAGTTAAAGTGAAACAGAATCCCACTGAAACAATCAAATTGTTTTCACAGAAAAATACACTGCTTCAGTTTTTTAATTAAATGTCAATTAGTAAAAGTTAAATAAAATCTAGAATTCACTCCCTTCTGGGCTCCGGGCACATTTGCAGAGCTCAGCAGCCACATGTGGCCAGGGGCCCCCGTTTTGGACAGTGTGACCCCACAGCGCAAACCCCCGTAGGCGATGTGATCTCGCCCACATTGTTGAAGCTCTCTGAACCTCCTTCCATCACGTACAGAACAGGCGATGATAAGAGTAGCTATTTTGTGGGCTAAATGAAGTCACGGGTGAAAAGTAACTGGTCCACAGTAAACGCTTTATAAATTGTAGCTATTGTTACTCCAGGGCAATTTCTTGTCTTTCCTGGGGAGGAGCTCCTGGTTAGAAAGAAGTAGACTGAACTGACATTTAGGGAACACCTACTGTGTGCCAGCCCTAAGCTGCAGATGATCCATCCCAAACTTCCCAGCAAATCTTCACGATGGGAGTTCTCGCCTCCACCCCGCCCATCCCCAATCTGCTCTCCCAGTCGGCTGGATGAAGCCGGCCTCCCTGCTGTCTGGTGGGGCGGCTGCCTAACAGAAACGGGGGCGGGGGCGGGGGCGGGGGAGGGGGAAATAGAGCCGAGCATTTCAGTTACCTTCAAAGACAGCTGCCTGGAAGGCTGTCTGCTGGCCTTCCTGCCCTTTTTCCCTCTGCCCCTCCCTCCCCCCCTTCCTCTCTCTCTCCCTCTCTCCCTCCCCCTTTGCCCAGAGATCCTGGAGCTGCTTCCCCAATCTGTTTAGACCGCCCCTTGTCTCAGCGATTTTTCAACACGTTTTTCTCCCCACAGGGAACGGGGGATGGCAGATCGTGACTCAAACCCACTCTTAAAGGGGGAGGGCCCCCCAGCCCCTCCCCGTCTAGACTCAAGCTTCCTGAGACATGAATAATTAGAGATACCAAGGAGAGCCATGGAACTCCCAGAAAAATCCAGCTGGTTTCTTCAGCCCCCAAGGTGTTCTTGCAGAAGGTGATGGCAGAGCTCCTGCCTCACCCAAAAAACGTGGCGGAAAGAGCTTGGATGTTGGAGTCTGAAAGACTGGGTTCCCCCCTCTTAACCTCGTGGCCTTGGTCAAGTTGTCTGATTGCTCTGAGTCCAGTTTCTTCCTCTGTAGAATACAGCAATCCCCTCCTGAGAGGTCACTGTAAGAATTAATGGACGCATCCTCGACCCCATGCCTGGCATATAGGACGCACTCAATCAGTGGTGACTATTATCACTCGGCTGTCAGCTCCTTAAGGGCAAAAACCGTGGCTGGGAATATCTCATTCACAGCTCCATCCCCAATACCAAAGCAGCACATTATGTGGTGTACAAGTATTGTATATATAAAAATATGTATTTTAATATAATGACATTGAACCCTCTCCAGACCAGTGAAAACGTGCATGTTACTTCCTGAGTACCAGGGCCGGGATGAAGGTGAGGCAAGTGAGGTACTCTCCTTGGGTGCAAAATTTAAGGGGGCACCAGAAAAACCAGGCATCTAGATAAATAATACTTTGCTGCAATATCCTAAAAAATCAAAAGGAATGCAAAAATATCCGTGAAGAACAAACACTCTAAGTTTTAAAAAAAGACAAGGCCAGTATTACCAGTTTTTCCCTTTGTCTCCAGCTTCTGGCACTGCCAGGCATGGTTTAAGAGTTTTTCAAATATTAACCCATTCCATCCTTATAATAACCCTGTGAAGTATACAACTTCAAATACTTATCATTCAATCCTTATGATAACCCCATGAGGTAACTACTATAGTTCAGATGAGGAAAAGGGGGCCCAGAGAAGTGATGAATTTGCCCCAGGTGGTTCAGCTCCTAAGTGACAGAGCTGGGACTTGAACCCAAGCACTCTGAACTGAGAGACCCAGTTCCCACCCCATCCCGTTCCTGTCTATGACACAGCTCTGCCCACTGGGTCTTATATCATGAGATCAGGTGCTCTGGACACAGCTTTGGTGGTTGAGCAGGGCCCTTGTCCTGTCATTCGAATCACAGACATGTACCATGTCTGCAGGCTGGGTTCTACAGACACAGAAATAACTGTACAAAACAGTGCTGTCCTTAGAAGGGCGGGTCCCTTGCACCACGAGTGCAGGGCTCATGCCGAATGCTCTTCAGGGCCTGAACAAGGGCTCCATGAGGCTAGAAGAGGGCATGACTAACTCGACTTTAGCCAGGAGGTCACTTGAAATGCAGAGGTGTTTCCTGCCTCCCATCCTGTGACAACTGATGCACCTTTGAGAGAAGAGTAAGCGCTTGTCAGCTGGACAATACAAAGCAGCCATGTCCCCCTTCGGCACACACACAGAAACTCGGCTCAAAGTGATTTTTACCAAAGGCATGTAACTCAAGGAATAAAGGCCGCTCGGTGTTCACTTTTGGTTCTTCGTGGGTTAGCAGACGGCCCTAAACTCTCCCCTCAAGATCCCTCATGAGCAGCATGAGATGATGGTGACGAGCATGTCAGACACTCAGCACTTTCTAAGCCAGGTGACCTTGGGCAAGGCACATAGTCCCCAGCCTCAGTTTCTTCATCAATAAATGGGGATAGTGATGCCGATCCCACAGTTGTGGGGATTAAACATAATAAATGGATATAAAGTACCCAGTACAGCGCCAGGCATGTAGAAAGCACTCAGTAAGTGGTAACTACTGTCATTATTTTCAAAAATGGGTTGCAATGTCCACTGCCAAATGTAACCTACGTTTACAAAACAATGCAGCACCTCAGTCCTTGATGAGAAACAATCCGTTAAATGGCCTGTTTGAGGCAATGAAGCGTAAGTTCTTTGAAAAACTAAAGCGCGAAGACATCGTGGGACTTCCCTGGCCGTCCAGTAGTTAGGACTCCGCGCTTCCATCACAGGGGGAATGGGTTTGATCCCTGGTGGAGGAACTAAGATCCCACATGCCACGACGAGGCCAAAAAAAAAAAAAAATTAAATCGCAGAGACATCGTTACCTGAAAAGTCAGAAAAGCTCATTAATTCCACCCCCAGGGATTCTGTTTACATTGGTCTGGAGGGTCTCAGCATCATTACTTTGTAAAGTCTTCCCAGGTGACTCCATGGGCAGCCAGGAGTGAGAACCACCAAGAAAGCGGGAGGGAAGGGGTTCTGGTGGGAGGGGTCGTGGCTGGCAATGATCTGGTAGTAGATCCAAGGATGTTCACTGGACTCATTATTCATTCACAATATCCTCACTTTTTATGTGCTTTCTATATAAATGCTATATTTCATAGTCTTGACTTTTTATTATGGAGAATTAAAAACATACACTAAGCAAACAAATGCATATAATGCATCTTCCTGTGCCACCACTCAGGTCCCCAAATCAGTGACCATGGCCAGTCCTGCCCCATCCCATTCCCAGGCTCTGCCTCAGCCAGTATTTTGAAACAAATACCAGACATGAAATCATTTTATCTGTAAGTATTTCCCTGTGTAACTCTAAAAGATAAGAGCTCTTTCTTAATACAATCACACTACCATTATCACAGCTAACAAATTCATAATTCCTTATTGTCCTCAAATATCCAATAAGTATACAAATTGTCTCATGAATGTCATACTTTTTTTTTAACTTTTTTTCAGGATTTAAAGAAGGTCTGCACCTAGGTTATGGGCTGGTTCATCTTCCAGGCCTCATATCTCAGTGCTTCTCACACTTTAACATGCACATGAATTTCCTGGGGATCTTGTTAAAATGCAGAGTCTAACCAAGTAGGTTTGGGGCAGGGCCTGAGATTCTCCATTTCTGACATAGTCCCAGCAGGTGATACTGATGCTGCTGGTCTGTGGACCACTCCTTAAGTAGCAAAGTTCTATTTCGTAATAAAAGGAAATATTTTTTAAAGTCATGTTGACATCTTTGGGCTGACTCAGTGATTTGGCAGGCAAATCACCACTGGCTGGGAAGGGCCGTCACCTTCCCTTGAAGTATAACTGATAATCACACCTGCTGTGGGTGTTTAAATGCCAAAGGCAGCACCTGAGCTCCTAGAATTGGTACCTGACACACTGACCATCCAGAGGTTCATCCTGGCAGGGTCTGGCTCTCCTGAAACCAGAGGCCACCTTGTTACAATCCTCGGAAGCTCTGGAAGTACATTGATTTGCTCAGTTTCTGGCAGGCAGAAACGCAAGCTGCAGAAATAAGGCAGTTACCTTTTCTCGCAGTTATAGGTTTAATTAAAAAGCCCTGTGCTGCCAGATTCCAAGCACCCTCCACTGATCTGCGAGACCTATTGATTGCTTAGCTCTCCCCGCAAGACATAGTGGCGAGAAGACTTTATCTTCCTTTAATCAGACCTGCTTCCCTCAGATCCAGTTCTGACAGGGCTGCTGACTTCTCCTCACCTGCTTGCATCACCCAGTGCTCAGCCAGCCCTGAGTACAGTGGGCGGCACCAGCATCAGCCACAGCAACAAGCTGGGAGGTCTGTGCCCCAGGGAACTGGCGGCATCATCAGCGTCACCATGGCCAACGCGTATCAAGCCTGCACCACGTGCCAGGCACTATGTCAAGTACTACTTCAAATGCATTCTCTCCTCTGATACATTAATGTAATTAATCGTTCTCTGTTATGACTCCTTGATTATGTAATCATGTCGCCTGCACCGGGCATTTGTTCTCTGTCATATCGCCTGTTCGGTTTTCGTCACCGCCCTTATTATTACCTGAAACCATATATATTTCTTTGCCTACCTGATCACTGTCTCTGCCCCTGGATAAGGGCAGGGATTTTGCCTCTCTCGTTCAGTATAGAGTCCCCAGCACCTAAAACAGTCTGAGCACATAAAAAGTTCTCAATAAATGTTGAGAAGGTTCATCCACGTTGTCACATATTGCAAATTTTCCTTTTTTATAAGGCTGAATAGTAGCCCCATTGTATGCACTGCATACCGCATTTTCTTTATCCACTCATGTTGATAGACACTTAGGTTGTTTATCTTGGCTATTGAGGATAATGCTACAATGATCATAAGAGTGCAAATCTCTCTTCAAAATCTTGATTTTTGATTCTTTTGGATAGATACCCAAAGATAGGATTGCTGGATCATACAGTGGTTCTATTTTTAATTTTTTGAAGAACCTCCACACTGCTGTTTTCCACATCAGCTGTACTGTTCTGCATTCCTACCAATAATGTGCAAGGTTCCAATTTCTGCACGTCCTTTTCAAGATTTCTTATCTTCTTGTCAAGAGGGTAGATTTCCTGTTAAATGTTCTTACCACAATAAAGTAACATTTTAAATAAATAAATGTGTGTTGAATTTGGTTTATCATGTTTATTCCTCCTGGCAGCCCTATGAGCGCACTAGTCTTATACCCATTTTACAGGTGAGAAAACCGAGGTGCAGGTAGGAAAAGCAATTCACACAAATGTCCTGCACAGGAAGGTATAGAGCAGGGGTTGAAACCCAAGTCTATCTAACTCCAGCAAGGGCTCTTAACCTGGGGTCCATGAGCATGTAACCTGGAGTCAGTGAACTTGGATGGGAAAAAAACATTACCTCTTATTAATTTTCCGGACATCTAACTGAAATGTTACATTTCCTTCCGTTATGAATGTCGGCAACAAAACTGCAGTAGTGTCTGCAGCCCCCATGACTTTGTCACCAATTGCAATCAAAGATATTTTCATGTCTCATTATGTTTGTTGCAAATATCTTAGAACATCATTTACACTCATTACCTGCTTAAAATTACAATCATAATGCAGCCAACCCACCACCAGATCTCATGTGGCGTGTTAAAGAAGCACAATTTGGCTTTGTAATAGTTTGTTAACTGTATTTCAATATAATTGTTTGCCTGAAATAAGCCAGATAAATACTGCATGTCCACCTATACACTTATAGCTTATACGCTGAATCTTAAAAAAAAAAAAAAAAAATGTCAAACTCATAGAAACAGGGAGTAGAAAAGTGACTTCCAGGGGCTGGGGGTGGGGGAAACAGGGAGAGGTTGCGGAGAGGGTATACACTTTCAGTTATAGGATGACTAAGTTCTGAGGATCTAATGTATAACATGGTAACTATGGTTGATAACATGGTATTATAAAATTGAAATGTGCTAAGAAGTAGAACTTAAATGTTCTCACCAAAAAAAAAAAAAGGTAAATATGTAAGGTGATGGTTAATTAACTTGATGGTAGGAATCCTTTCACAATATATATGTATATTGTATATCAAATCATCACATTGTACGTGTAAAATTTTACAATCTGTCAAGCCTCAATAAAGTTGAATATATATACTATATATGTATATATACTATATATACATATATAGCATATATATATATGGTTGCCTTTGTAATCCTATGGATTCTATATTAAAAGCTTTACTCTGAGCTGGAGCCCAGGCACAAAAAAGATAAGAACCTGGCTCTGGAGCCTGTGCTCTGACCACCTGGGTGAGCGTTGGAAGGAACCCTGCCCAGTACTCCAGTTCTCCCCCTTCAAGGATGGGGACACCAAGGCCCAGAGTGGGAAAGTGACCAGGCAGACACGCAGGGAGGTACAGTCTGGGTCTCAGTTAGAATCCAGGTTTTCCCATTCCCAGTCCAGCACCTCTGCGGCGATCCCACACTGCCACCTAAGGACGCAAAGCATTTCAAACCTGCGGCAGCCCGGCATGCTGTGAGCTGGAGCCAAGGGATGAGCCACCCAGAGGCCGTTGAACAGTGGATGAGGACTCCGGTTCACAGTGCTGCAGTGACTTGTATTCACTCATTCATGCAAAACAGTCATTATTCACTTGCACATTGCCCTGCCAGTGAGGATGCAAATGAGGTCAGTCACCTTGAAAAGCAACCGGGCAGTGCCTAGTAAAAACGGGGCTGTGCATCCCATTTGACAGTGATTCCACCACCTCCACCCACAGTGTATACCCCAGAACAGTGGGTCTCAACCCTGGATGCACACTCAAACCACCTGGAAGCTTCTAAAACCACTGTTGCTTACCTCCAGATCAGTCAATTGAAATCTTTTTAAGATTTCAGAAAATCTTAAAATCTTGAGAAATGAATTAAGAATCTTTGGGGGTGAGGCATTGGAGTGATTGTAAAAACTTCCAGGTGATTTTATCTGCAGCCAAGTTGAGAACCGCTGGCCTCAGGAATCTCTGAATGTAGGTATGACAAGGCCCATATGGTAAGTTCACTGGCATGCCCTTTGCAGTAGCAAGGAAGTAGACACAACGCAAATGTCCATCAACACAGGAATAGCTTGACAAACGAAATGATGAAACATTGTACAGAAGCTAAGAGAAATTAACTCAATCCACATGTATTAGCAAGGGTTGATCAGAAACACATTGTCAGGTGAAAAAAAATCAAGCTGCAAAATATACAATATAGCATGGTATACCTTTGGTTTTTTTAAACAATACTAAAGATGCATACAGATGTATGTGAAAGTATTTTAAGGTCCTTAAGGATACATACTCTGCTCCTATCAGTGAGAGGTGGGAATTAAGGATGGGTGCTAAAGGGACTTTAGTTTTGTATTCTTCTTTGAGGAGAACGTACTTATATTTTACCCAAGCAATTTTAATTGATTCTAAAAATTAGTATATTTTAAAATATTCCAGTGTCTTCTAGGTATTGTACTAGATGTGGGAGAAATGAACCTGAATAGGAGACTTCACAGCAGATAGTCCAGAGAAGAAAGACCAAGCAGCTAGAAGACAGGGGTTTCATCCTGCTATAGGTGAAGGGCTGTGGAGGATGGGAGGAGGTGCTCCTAAATGTCCTGGTTAGCACTTGCTGCATAACAAATCATCCCAACAGTCGGTAGCATAAAATAGCCATTTTATTATGCTCATGGGCTCTTTGGGTCAGGAATTCAGACAGGGTAACAGTGAGGATGTTCCATGATGTCTGGAGTTCCAGCTGAGAAATCTAAAGGGTTGGGGGGTGACTAGGTGGCCATCTGGAATCATCCGGAGGCAGCCTCACTCACATGTGGTGATTGATGCTGGCTAGCTGCCAGAACCTCCACTGGGCTATTGTCCAGAACACCTACAGGGGGGCCTCTCCATGAAGTCTCTCCATATGGGCTAATCTGGGCTTCCTCACAGGGTGGGACTGGGCTCCAGGAAAGGTGGAAGTGTGTGGTGATTTTATGCTCTAGCCTCAGGAATCACATAGCACCACTTCTGCTGCACTCTTTGGATGGAAGCAGTCACAAACGTATGCCCAAATTCAAGCGGATAGGACGTAAGTCCCAGCCCTCAATAGGAAGAGTGTCAAGGTCACATTGTAAGAAGAGCACGTGGGATGAGAGACATTGTTGCCACCATCTTTGGAAGATGCAATCTGATACACTAACCTATCCCTTGGAGCGAAGGGACGGTGGTGTCAGACAGGGCTTCCTGGACAAAATGATACCCAAGCTGATGCTTAAAGGACAACTAGGAGTTGGCCTTCAAAAGGGCAAGAACATTCCATGCCAAGGAAACAACAAGGTCAAAGTCCTAGTGTAAAAAATTAGGGCATGGGCACATAGCATACTTAGGAAGCTAGCCATGAGTTGGGCTGGAGGAAGTGGTGAAAGATGAGTCTGGGAAGCGGGCAGGGGCCAGACAGTGGGGGATCTCTTAGGCTACATTAAGGATTTTGGTCTTGATGCTTAAGGCAATGGGGGCCGCCTCTTGGGTGGGTGATGAAGGAGGGGAATAAGAGAGGAAGCAGTGAGGCCAGTGAGGCAGCCATTGTGGTCACCAGGGGAGAGGTGACAGTGGCGGTGGAGGTGGAGAGAAGTGGACAGAGCCAACAGATGCTTTGGAGGCAAAATTGATGGATTTGGTGATGGATTCTATGTGAGGAGTAAAGAGTTCAAGAATATGTGCCTTCCATGAGGCAGCTTCTAGCTCTGTGGGACCCATGCCTGGTGGACTAATCCCAGGTCTGCATCCCTCCACATTTTCCCTGGTCCAGCACCTTTTGGATCAAGATAACTCTGGCTAAAGAAGGAGCCTTCCATTAAGAAGATCCTGAGGTTCAGCATATATCAGATCAAAGACCAAAATTATCCTCTTGGGGGAATTCCCTGGTGGTCCTGTGGTTAGGACTCAGCACTTTCAAGGACTCAGCACTTTCACTGCTGTGGCCCCGGGTTCAATCCCTGGTCAGGAACTAAGATGTCATGTGGTGCAGCCAAAAAAAAAAAAAAAAGACTAAAATGATCCTCTTGGCTCACCACATCCGAGTCCCTTGTGTCCCAAAACTCATTATCCTACCATGGCACCCAGGGACAATTAGTGGGAAATTGTAGAGACAGCTCCTGATTGGATGTAATTTCCTTGACCCGGAGTATCATGAATCAATTACTCTGAGTATCTCAACTTTAATGCCCTGACACTCCGCCCTCTATGAAGGCACCTCCTCCTTTGCACACATTCTCCTTTCTTCCTAATGAATAAATTGCAAGCTGCTTGTTTATAGGGACCAGGATGTTTTCATTAGTGATTAAAGAGGCAGGTCTGCTTGCCCCCTTAGCAGTGAGTCACAGGTGACTGTGGACAGGGATGGGATGGGGTTGAGACTAAGGGTCCCAGCCCCCACCCCAGGTATGGGTCCCAGACTCTGCCCAAAGAGTGGAGTGTCCTGCCCTGGGTCCTGTGGACCCGCAAAGCCAGATGCCCTCAGAACATCAGCCATACTAGAAACACTGCTTCAGCCCACAGCTCCAAGGCATGAACCCTCAGCCACGATTCCCTCATTCAAGAACAAACGCTGAGGGCCTGCTCCATGCCAGGCACCGTTCCAGAATCCCTCACCCTCAGGGAGCTTAATTCATGTGGAAAGAGATATGCAAGAAACAAAAATACATCGTATGGGGGAATTCCCTGGCGGTCTGGTGGTTAGGACTCGGTGCTTTCACTGCCGGGGCCTGGGTTCAATCCCTGGTCAGGCAACTAAGATCCTGCAAGCCATGCAGCGCAGCAAGAAAAAACAACAACAACAACATAGTGTGAAGATGGCGAGATGACGTCCTGTGGGGAAAATTTTAGACGAAGGAGAGGACAGGGATTCCCAGGAGGCAGGGAGGAGAAGGAGCGCTGCAAATTTAAACAGTGTCTTCAGGGACTGTGTTGTTGAGAAGGTGACTTTCAGGAAAACCTGAAGAAGCAAGGGAGGAAGCCATGAAGATGGGGGTGGGGGGCAGCGATCCAGGCAGAGGAGAGGGCACAGCATGTGTAAGTGTCCTCGGGCAGGAGGGGCCTGGTGTGTTGGAGCAGCACCGTGGGCCAGGGCAGCTGGGGAAGAAGGAGGGAGGGGATAGTAATAGTTGGTGAGGGCGGAGAGGAGCTGGGGAGCCAGCGGACAGGGGGCCTTTCAGGCCACTGGGAAGATACGGCTTTGACTCTGACGGAGATGGAAAGTCATTGGTGGTTTAAAAGATCACTCTAGTTGCTGCTGCTGCAGCTGATGGTGATGGTGATGGTGACGACGACAATAATGATGACGGTTGTGATGGATCTTCCTGTTGTCGTGCTGGAGTTTTGGTTTTCTTTTCTTTTTCATGTTTCGTCCAGCATCTAATCTCTTCCTCTTATACACTAGTGGCTCCCATGCGAGGGCCCCATGTTGAATAGCTTTGGGCTCTGACCTGCTTCAACTAAATTTCAAGACCTTTTTCTGGAGAATATCACACTTACATGGTGACTTCCAGCCCCACTCTGCAGATCGCTGCTTCCTTTGCAAATTCTGCATTTGTCTCTATTTTTACTTTATTTTTTTTTAAGTTGAAAGATTGTATCTTGTTGATGTTTTGATCTCCATGTTTTTATTTTATTTATTTTTTTAATAAATTTATTTTATTTATTTATTTTCGGCTGCATTGGGTCTTCTTTGCTGCGCGCGGGCTTTCTCTAGTTGCAGCGAGCGGGGGCTGCTCTTCATTGCGGTGCATGGGCTTCTCATTGCGGTGGCTTCTCTTGCTGCGGAGCATGGGCTCTAGGCACACAGGCTTCAGTAGTTGTGGCACGTGGGCTCAGTAGTTGTGGCTCACGGGCTCTAGAACACAGGCTCAGTAGTTGTGGCACATGGGCTTAGTTGCTCTGCAGCATGTGGGATCTTCCCGGACCAGGGATTGAACCCCTGTCCCCTGCATTGGCAGGCGGATTCTTAACCACTGCGCCTCCAGGGAAGTCCCTCATCTCTATTTTTAAAAGAAAAACCTTATCACCTTCTGGTTTCCCATGGTAACAGGAATTTGCTGGTACTTTCCAACTTCAAACCAAAATCTGGAACTTCCTGTGGTCCCAGCTGGGCGCCACTTCCCTTCTGCCACCTACCCCTTCGCCCCTTAGCCAGTGGGTGCCCTGACCTGGGCCCTCTCGTTGTCAGCTCCTCCCTCCTCCAGTCTTAGGCTTGCATCCCAATTTAGGGGTGTCCCCTGCCACTTCCCAACCCTAAAGTCCAAGGCCTGCATCCTAAATTAGGGGTGTCCCCTGCCACTTCCCGACCCCAAAACCCCGTGGGATCCAGCACCACATGCAGCCCCACCGAACAAGCTCCTCTCCCTATGCCCGTCCCCCCCACACACACCTTCTTCTAGAATAGGTGTGTGGGCCTGGATGACTCACGTACTGAAAAGAACCCAGAACCAGGTCAGACACACGGAGGTTCAAATCTCAGCTCTGATCCAATTAGCTGTGTGGCCTCAGGCTAGTCGCCTCACCTCTCTGGCCCTGCCTTTTCAAACCACTACTCTGCATTCACAGCTGGGTCTCGTATTTGGTATTCCATTAGGCCATGAAAGACCTCCTCAGTGCCCCAAGTCAGACCACAAAATTCCTGGATCTCCTAGATTTCAGGTAGGGAGAAACAGAAAGATACCTGTTTCACTCTGCCTTGTTGACAGAGGGTTCCTAACAGGCTCCGATGCCTACAGGCAGGGTCCCTTAACACAAGATCTCGGTCAATTAACTGAGAAAGAGTGAAGAAAAGCGATATTGTCACTGGGATGCTTTGTCCACAAGCCAGCCTGCCTCAGAGGCCTCTGAAGAAGAAAGTACCTTTGCCTGAGGCCTTAGACCTCCACAAAGGCACCTAATCCAGTCCAGGTGGAGACAGGAGGCCATCCACAGGAGGCCAGGAGCTGGCCAAGCACAGGGAGAAGGGGCACGCAGGCAAGCCAGTGCCAGGGCCTGGAGGTCAGAGGGCACTCGCCTCCTAAGAGACGGACCCATTCCCAAGGCTGCAGATAACTGCTAATCAGGATGACGGACTCCTGAATCTGTACCCCACCCTGGCCTCTCCCCTGGATGCCGGACCCCGGTCCGTGGATGTTTAACTTGGCATCACAAACTTAAAGCAGTAAAGCCAACTCTTGTTTTTCTCCCCCATGCTGTTCTTTCTCCCCCATTTTCCCACTTTCTCAGGCCAAACATCTGACCTTCAGAGCCCGTGCATTTAATCGCCCCATGTGCGTTCCCAGGGGGCTTGCTGCCAGCTGGCACCCCAGCTTCAGAGAATCCCCAGTCCTCCAGGGATGAGGCTGGGATAGTGGATGGAGAAGGGTGTGGTACACCTGGGGCCAACCACCCAAGGGAGGAGGACAGAGGGGGTGGGCAAAGCGTGAGCAAAAGGAGGACTGAGGGAGCTGGGCGTCTGAAATGTGATCCCTCCTAGGACGCCTCCCAGAAGCCTCCTTAGAGTCAGCTAAACTCACAGAGGCCTAGTGTGAATCGTGCCAATGAATTTTTGTGATTGTTAGTGTTGTTAAAAAAAATTATTTTTTTAAACAGAGGAGTGACGTGCTACAGGTCAGAGGCATCCCAGAAACAGAGCCTTCGAGGCAGGAAAGCCAGGGGTCAGCAGAAATCCTAGAGAGGCCTTGGGATCCCTCAGAAATGGGATAGAGGTGGAAGCAGAAGAAGAGACATTTGGGGAAATTTTATCACAATCACAAACAGATAACATCTCAGCTAACACCTAGTTTACATTAAGAAGTGAAGGGGCAGGACATTATAACAATAGAAACAGGGTAGTTAATATGAGAAATGCTAGTAATAGGGGTACTACAGACAGGCCCAAGTGCTTTTCAATCAACACAAAGATAAAAGCAACCTTGACACTAAATAAAAGGTAATACCAGTTATTCTCGTGTGTGTGTGTGTGTGTGTGTGTGTGTGTGTGTGTGTGTGTATGATATATATTAGTATGTATATACATGTAAATACATGTATATGTATATATGTATGTGAATATCAGCATATTATGTACCTCTGCATGTATGATATGTATCAGTGTGTGTACATATATCGGCATATATACATATATATCAACATATGTGATATATATTAGTAGAGAAACATCTCCAACTTTTTTCCATAGAAACTTTTTTTTTTTGGCTGCACCATGAGGCTTGCGGGATCTTAGTTCCCCAACCAGGGATCAAGCCGAGTCCTAACCATTGGACCGCCAGGGAATTCCCAGAAACATTTTTTTTTTAATTGAAATATAGTTGATTTACAATGTTGTGTTAACTTCTGCTGTACAGCAAAGTGATTCAGTTATACATATATATTCTTTTTTTATATTCTTTTCTATTATGGTTCCCTGTGCTGTACAGTAGGACCTTGCTGTTTATCCACTCTATATATAATAGTTTACATCTGCTAACCCCAAACTCCCACTCCATCCCTCCGCCACCTCCCCTCCCCCACCTCCCCTCCCCCTTGGCAACCACAAGGCTGTTCTCTATGTCTGTGAGTCTGTCCTTAGAAACGTTTTTTCACTGAAACCTGGAATAGATACAAATCATCAAATTCAAACTTCTGAGATTCATGAGGTTTCCTCACCAGTCTAGGGGATTCCTTCAAGTTCAAGGCTTTTTTTTTTTTTTTTACTTGCTTTATTGCAACATTTGCTTTATTCCTGTGGTCTGGAACAGAACCCACAATATCTCCAAGTATGCCCATACTTTTTTTTTTTTAATATTTGAATTTTATTTTATTTATTTTTTTATACAGCAGGTTCTTATTAGTTATCTATTTTATACATATTAGTGTATATATGTCAATCTCTATCTCCCAATTCATCACACCACCCAAGTTCAAGGCTTAACCAGACTTTGCAGAAGGGGTGGACTAGCCAGTGCTTTCCCCTGATACAGAGAGGACACTGAATCCGCACTTGGATGACCACGGGGTTCAGCAATGTTTTCAGTTCCTGTGAAGGGGGGTGGAGCAGAGGGAAAGGGAAGAAGCACAGACTGGGTGCCAGCACTTAAACCTTACCAGTTTATTATCCCATTTTGCAGATGAGGAAACAAGCCCAGAAGGGTGTGCTACATAATGGCTGTTGAAAAAAAAAAAAAGATGGCTCTAAGATAGGTGCAAGCTCAATGAGGACAGGGACTGCCCATGTCTATCTTGTTCACTGCAGCATCTCCAGAGCCTAGCACAGGTGGTCAAAAACATTTGTTGGATGGATGGACGGATTGGGTGCACCTGTCTTCCAAACCTCAAACCAACTCTCTGTTGCCTCGAAGCCAGTGGGTGCCACTTTCCTTCCTCCCCTCTCCTGCAACCTCCTTTCCCCCATGGCTAGTACACTCTCTACCCCAGGCTCTCACTCACCCCCTCTCCAGGCTGGTCTTGGGCTGTTTCAGGACATTTGTGGTCATGTGCTGCCACCTACAGGGAGTCTTGTGGTACTGCAGAGAGGAGCCCTGTTTGACTCAGGTCTCACATTATGCAGAAAGAGAAACAAGCATGAAAACGCATTTGGCAAGGACTTGGTAAAGGCCACGGTAAACTGGGGGATGGTTTAGGTTTAGAATCTTCTTTCAAAAGAGGAAAGCATTGTGCTCATTCAGGTACACTAAGCCCAGGGATGTTAGGTCAGGTAGAGCAGGAGAGGGCAGGGGGAGGGAACAATGAGGTGCAGGAAGGAGCTTCTGTCTAGGAGTCGCTTATTCCACTTCAAAACAGCCCTGCGACGTGTGTGTCCAGTTAGCGTTACTACTTTAAAAAAGAAAAGGGGATCTGTAAAGGCAATTTGGAAAGTCCCAGAACAAAAGAGCCCAATAAACAGGCCTTAGAAAACAGGAACGAGGACTGCTCAGAAGATCCCAGCCAGAGGGACCCAGGAGCTCTCTCAAGGGTTCCGACCCCTGACGCGGAGGTGTCTCTACATAAGAGGCAAATCCCTGCAATGCAGTCTGTCCGGGCAGCCTGATTATGTGGCCACCTCGGAGCTGGCGTCCAGGACTGGCAGGCCCAGAACTGCAAAGTGTCAGATAAAAGTCATCACCCCAAGGAAGGGATGCTGAACTTGAAAGCAACAGCTGTCCCCATTTCACAGGTGAGGAAACTCAGTCTCAGCTTTGATATCTGGTGTTGTTGGTTGGGTCTTTGTACGTGGCAAGGAAGAGCAACATTCTCAGGTTTCATTACAAGATTGAGAAAACCAAAGTCTTAGCCACCCAATAAGCCTCCCAGAGGCTGGAACAGCTTTGGGTTAGAGCAGTAGCTCTAGTCAGCTGTCAGCAGCTCTCTAACTCAGGGGCACCCCAACCCCAGCTCGGCACTCTGCGCTCCACCGTCATGGTGACTCAGCACCTCTGGGTCTTGGCCTGTCCCTCTGCTGCCCCACTCTCCTCTCTGTCTCATTTCTGCTGACTCACAGTTCCTGTTCATTCATGGCTCCTACTCACCCATCACGTAGGTTGACTCAAGGCCTTCTACTTAGAACTTTCCTTCTGCGTGTCTCTCTGCTTCTGCCCCTGATGCTGACACTAATCCTTTCTCCATGTCTCACATTCAGATCCTGCAGAAGAAAGAATCTGAATTGTTCAGTTGGTCCCCATTATCCCTCTGAGTTGGATTTCTCACATTGGGCCACATCACAATCCTCTGACCAGCCTAGATGTTGCCTGTCCGTAGCGGGGTTCCACTCCTGTCCACACAGCTGTGTCCTGGGTCCTCAGGGCAAAGTGGGTAACTCAGAGCAAAGAACCGCTCTGAAGTGGCTGTGGATGTGTAGGGTACGCAGATGTAACATGCCCCTCTGCAAGCAGCTTGTGCATCACAGGACCAGGGTTTGAGCCCAGGTTTTCTGGTTCCACGTCCTTCCCAACTAAGTACACAGGCTGTCCTGCCCACTGGGATCAAGAAATAATAATAAGGGAATTCCCTGGTGGCCTAGTGGTTAGGACTCTGTGCTTTCACTGTCGTGGTCTGGGTTCGATCCTGCAAGCCATGAAGCATGGCCAAAAAAAAAAAAGAAATGATAATAACTAACACTGACTAAGCACCGTAGGCCAAGCACCATTCTAGCTTTCCACTGAATATCTCAATCCTGACTGCAATCCCTCTTTAATTGTGTCCATTTCACAGAAAGGAAAACTCATCTATAAAGACTAAATAACAGGCTCAAAGTTATACTCCCAGTAAGTGGCAAAAAGTGATCTGAACCCAGGCCTGTTTCCGTTTATAAAGGAGAAGGAAAAGGAATACAAAGAGAGACCTTTGCTGGTAGAAACCTATAATTGCCGAGATTTGCCCCTTCTGATATGGAACCACTAACCAAATGTGCTGTTGAGCACTCGATATGTGCCTAATCCAAAGTGATGTGCTGTGACTGTAAAACAAACAGCAGATTTCAAGGATTTGTTAACAGAAAAAGAATTACAATATCTCATTAATAATGTCTTACATTGAATGAGAATAATGTTTACCTTTTGGGAGAGTTAATAACTGCTAGTGGACATCAACTCCATTAGCAATAATACCAGCTTCAGGGGTGGTAGTAATGCCTACATAATAACACTGTGTAATATATACTTATCAAGCTCTATACTTAATTCCTGTCTGTTTTATTTCAATAAATACTCTCACAAAAAAATAATGTTTTACATTGACTGCAGTTTAAATGATACTATTTTGGATATTCTGAGTTAAATAAAATACATTAGTAAAATTAACTTTACCTATTTCTTCTTACTTTTTAAAAGCAGCTTTGTTGACAAGTAATTCACATGCCACACAACTCATTTAAAGTCTGCAACTCACTGGTTTTTAGTATATTCACAAAGCTCTGCAACCATCACCACAATCAACTGTAGAACATTTTCACCACTCCAAAAAGAAACCTTGGACCCATTAGCAGTCACCCCCTCCACCCCATTTCCTTTTTCCCTCAGCCCTTGGCAACCACTAGTCTACTTTCTCTCTGTATGGATTTGCCTATTCTGGACATTTCAGAGAAGTGGAATCATACAGTGTAAGGTCTTTTGTGTCTGGCTCCCTCCACTCAGCATGTTTTCAAGGTTTATCCATTTTATAGCATGTGTCAGTACTTCATTTAATTTTATTGCCAAATAATATTCCATTGTATGGATATGCCACATTTTGTTTACCCATTCATCAGTTAGTGAACACTTGAACTGTTGCCACATTTTGGCAGTTATGAGTAAAGCTGCTATGAACATTCATGTGCAAGATTTTATGGAGACAAATGTTTCCATTTCTCTTGATCCTTTTACTTTTCTAAATGGGTTTATCAGATAATTTTAAACTACACATGGCTGACATTACATGTCTGTTGGAAAGCACAGGCCTAGATCTTTCACCCTGGTTCAGATAAATTGTTAAAATACACAGCCACCACAGGAGACCCTGTTGGCTAACTCTGACATCAGTCCCTTCTCCATCAAAGCTAGGTGGTCCCCAGTTTGACAATGGGCCAGCAAACTGTGGAGGCAGTTTCCATCAGTCTGGAGCCTGCCACACAATCCCAACAATTCCAGAGACCCAACAATAACTCGGTCAATTCTGCAAGCTCAACATGACCAACAAGGCACTTGAGGTGGCAGATAATGGGCATCCTTCCATTACAGAATGCTGGTTGTCTAACAAATAAAATACATCCCGAGGGACTTCACCTATGAAAACTAATCAGGCTCTCTGTTTCATCTGCACCAATTTCCCCATGAAACACCAAGAGTGGCTTGCCTGAATTTCTGGGTGGCCTGGATTCCTTGGTGCCGAGTTAAAAATAACTACAGCTACAACAATTTGTTAATGGACACACAATACAAAAAGAGGTAAACTGTGACATCAAAAACATAAAAGGGAAAGAGTAAAAGGGTAGTTCTGTTTTCCATCAAAGTTATTATCAGCTTTAGGGACTTCCCTGGCAGTCCAGTGGTTAAGACTCCATGCCCCCACTGCAGCGGGCGCAGGTTCGATCCCTGTTCAGGAAACTAAAATCCCGTATGCCTTGCGGCACGGCCAAAGAAAAAAGTTATTATCAGGTTTAAAAGTTATTATCAGGTTTAAATAGACAGCTGTAAGTATAAGATGGTTATGCAAGCCTTATGGTTATCACAAAAAAGAAAAACCTATAGTAGATACACAAAAGAAAAAGAGAAAGGAATCAAAGCATACCACTATGCTAAAATCATCAATTCACAAAGGAAGACAGCAGGAGAGGAAGAAAGAAACAACAGAACTACAAAACAACTAGAAAACAATTAACAAGATGGTAAAAGTAAGTCCTTACCTATCAATAATTACTTTAAATGTAAATGGATTAGGTTATCCAATCAAAAGGAATAGAGTGGCTAAATGGATAATTTTTTTTTTTTTTAAATAAACAAGATCCAACGTACGCGGCCTACAAGAGATCTACTTCAGCCTTAAGGACACACAAAGCTGAAAGTAAAGAGATGGAGAAAGATATTCTATATGAATAGAAACTAAAAGAGAGCAGGGGTAGCTATACTTATATCAGACAAAATAGATTTTAAGTAAAAACTGTAACAAGAGACAAAGAAGGTCACTGTATAATGATAAAGGGGTCAATTCATCAAGAGGATGTAACATTGTAAATATATATGCACCAACACTGAAGCACCTAAATATACTTTTTTTCTTTTTTTTTTCCTTTCTGGCTGTGTTGGGTCTTCGTTGCTGCACGCAGGCTTCTCATTGCAGTGCCTTCTCTTGTTGTGGAGCACAGACTCTAGGCGTGCAGGCTTCAGTAGTTGCAGCACGCAGGCTCAACAGTTGTGGCGCGCGGGCCCTAGCGCACAGACTCAGTAGTCGTGGCATATAGGCTTAGTTGCTCCGCGGCATGTGGGATGTTCCTGGACCAGGGTCGAACCCGTGTCCCCCGCATTGGCAGGCAGATTCTTAACCACTGCGCCACCAGGGAAGTCCCAAAGCACCTAAATATATTAAGCAAATATTAACATATCTGAAGGTAGAAATAGACAGTAATGCAATAATAGTAGGGGACTTCAATACTCCACTTTCAACAATGGATAGATCATCCAGACAGAAAATGAAAAGGAAATATTGGACTTGAACTACACTTTACACACCAAATGGACCTAGCAGACATCTATAAAACATTCCATCCAACAGCAGCAGAATACACATTATTCTCTAGCGCACGTAAAACATTCTCCAGGATAGATCAAATGTTAGGTCACAAAACAAGTCTTAACAAATTTAAGTTGCTGAAATCAAATCAAGTATCTTTTCCAACCACACATGGAATGAAACTGGAAATCAGTAAAGTGGGAAAGCTGGAAAATTCACAAATATTGGAGTTGGAAATTGGAAATTAAACAATACTCCTAAACAATCAATGGGCCAAATAAACCAAAAGGAAAATGACAAAAACCTCGAAACAAATGAAAATGAAAACACAACATATCAAAATTTATGGGATGCAGCAAAAGCAATTCTAATTAAATGCCTACATTAAGAAAAAAGAATAACCTTAAATAAACAATCTAACTTTACACCTCAAGAAACTAGGAAAGGAAGAACAAACTAAGCCCACAGTTAGCAGAAAGAAGGAAATAAAAAGATCAGAGCAGAGGTAAATGATATAGAGATTATAAAAACAATAGAAAAGACCAATGAAACTAAGAGTTGGTTTTCTGAAAAGATAAACAAATTTAACAATCCTTTACCTAAAAGAGGAGTGGGGGAGAAAAGACTCAAATAATAAAATCAGGAATGAAAGAAAAGACATTACAACTGATACCACAGAAATATAAAGGATCAAAGTAGTCTTATGAACATTTATGTGCCAAAAAACTACATAACCTGGAAGAAATGGATAAATTCCAAAAAACATACAACCTACCAAGACTGAATCATGAAGAAATAGAAAATCTGATCATATCTGTAACTATTAAGGAGATTGATCAGTAATCAAAAATATCCCAAGAAAGAAAAGACAAGGAACTGGCCTCAATAGTGAATTCTTATCATATGATCCAACAGTCCCACTCCTGGGCACATATCCAGACAAAACTATAATTCAAAAAGATACATGCACCTCTATGTTCACAGCAGCACTATTCACAATAGGCAAGACATGGAAAAACCTAAATGTCCATCAACAGATGAATGGATAAAGAAGATGTGGTACATATATACAATGGCATACTACTCAGCCATAAAAATAATGAAATAATGCCATTTTCAGCAACGTGCATGCAACTAGAGATTATCAAAGTAAGTAACGTACTTAGTAAGAGAAAGACAAATACCATATGATATCATTTATATGTGTAATCTAAAATATTACACAAATGAACATATCTATGAAAAAGAAACAGACTCATGAACATAGAGAACAGACTAGTGGTTGCCAAGGGGGAGGGAGTTGGGGGAGGGATGGAGTGGGAGGTTGGGGTTAGGAGATGTAAGCTTTTATATATAGAAAGGATAAACAGCACAGGGAACTATATTCAAAAATTCTATGATAAACCATAATAGAAAAGAATATTTTAAAAAAGGAATGTGTGTGTGTGTGTGTGTATGTATATATATATATATATATATATATATATATATATATATATATATAACTGAATCACTTGGCTGTACAGCAGTAATTAACACATTATAAATCAACTATACTTCAATTTAAAAAAAAAAACAGTGAATTCTACCAAACATTTAAAGAATAATTAACACCAATCCTCCTCAAACTCTTCCAAAAAATTGAAGAGGAGAGAACACTTCCAAACTCATTTCACAAGGCCAGCATTACCCTGATAAGAAAGCCAGACAAGGACACTACAAGAAAAGAAAATTACACAGCAATATCCCTGATGAGCATAGATTCAAAAATCCTCAGTAAAATACAAGCAAACCAAATTCAACAACACATTATAAGGATCACATGCCATGATCAAGTGGGATTTATCCCTGGCTTATAAGGATGGTTCAACATAAGCAAGCCAATCAATGAGACACACCACATTAACAGAATGAAGGATAAATATTATATGATCATCTCAATAGATGCAGAAAAAGCATCTGACAACATTCAACATCCTTTCATGATTAAAAACTCTCAGCAGATTGGGTTTAGAAGGAATATATGTCAACATAGTAAAGGCCATATATGCCAAGCCCACAGCTAACATTATACTCAATGGTGGAAACCTAACAGCTTTTCCTTTAAGATGAGGAACAAGACAAGGATGCCTATTCTCACCACTCCTATTCAACACAGTACTGGAAGTTGCAGTCAGAGCAATTAGACAAGAAAAAGAAATAGTCACCCAAATCAGAAGAAAGAAGTTAAATTGTCTCTGTTTGCAGATAACATAATATTATGTATAGAAAACCCTAAAGATGCCCCCCAAAAATTGTTAGAACTAATAAACAAATGCAGTTAAGTTGCAGGATACAAAATCAACATACAAAAATTAGTTACATTCTATACATTAACAACAAACTATCTGAAAGAGAAATTAAGAAAGTAATCCCATTGACAAGAACATCAAAAATAAAATGCTTAGGAATAAATTTAACCAAGGAGGTTAAAGACGGGTTTTCTGGTTTGTTTTTTTTGGGGGTGGGGGGTTGTTTTTTGTGTGTTTTGTTTGTTTGTTGTTCTTTTGGCCACACCGAGTAGCTTGTGGGATCTTAGTTCCCTGACCAGGGATTGAACCTGGGTGAAAGAACCAAGTGTTAACCACTGAATCACCAGGGAATTCTCGTGAAAGACTGGTTGGCCGAAAACTAGAAGACACTGATGAAAGAAACTGAAGAAGATACAAATAAATGAAAAGGTATTCCATGTTCATGGACTGGAAGAATTAACATTGTTAAAATGTCCAAACTACCCAAAGTAATCTACAGATTCAACATAATCTGTATCAAAATTCCAAAGACATTTTTCACAGAAATAGTAAATAAGAATCATAAAATTTGTGTGGAAACACAAAAGATCCTGAATAGCCAAAGCAATCTTGAGACAGAAGATCAAAGCTGGAGGTATCACACTTCTTAATTTCAAACTCTATTACAATGCTATAGTAATCAAAACAGTATGGTACTGGCACAAAAACAAACATATAGACCAATGGAACAGAACAGAGAGTCCACATATATGGTCAACTAATCTTTGACAACAGCACCAAGAACACAAAATGGGAAAAAACAGTCTCTGCAATAAATGGTTTTGGGAAAACTGGATAGCCACATGCAGAAGAATACAATTAAGTCCCTATTTTACACCACTCACAAAAATTAATTTGAAATGGATTAAAGACTTAAATGTATGACCTGAAACGGTAAAACTCCTAGAAGAAAACATACGTGAAAAACTCCTTGACATTGGTCTTGGCAATGATTTTTTTGGATATGACATCAAAGCTCAGGCAACAAAAGCAAAAAGAAACAAGTGGAACTACATCAAACTAAAACGCTTCTGCACAGCAAAAGAAACAATCAACAAAATGAAAAGGCAATCTACAGAATGGGAGAAAATCTTTGAAAACCACCCATATGATATATTCCTAAGATATATAAGGAATTCATACAACTCAAGAGCAATAAAAAAAAAAAATCTGGTAAAAGAAGAACACTCCCTAACACCATACACAAAAATAAACTCAAAATGGATTAAAGACCTAAATGTAAGGTCACACACTATAAAACTCTTAGAGGAAAACATAGGAAGAACACTCTTTGACATAAATCTCAGCAAGATCCTTTTTGACCCACCTCCTAGAGAAAGGGAAAAAAAACCAAAAATAAACGAATGGGACCTAATGAAACTTAAAAGCTTTTTGTACAGCAAAGAAAACCATAAACAAGACCAAAAGACAACCCTCAGAATGGGAGAAAATATTTGCAAATGAAGCAACTGACAAAGGATTAATCTCCAAAATACACAAGCAGCTCATGCAGCTCAATATCCGAAAAACAAACAACCCAATCCAAAAATGAGCAGAAGACCTAAACAGACATTTCTCCAAAGAAGATATACAGATGGCCAACAAACACATGAAAGGATGCTCAACATCACTGATCATTAGAGAAATGCAAATCAAAACTACCATGAGGTATCACCTCACACCAGTGAGAATGGCCATCCTCAAAAAATCTACAAACAATAAATGCTGGAAAGGGTGTGGAGAAAAGGGAACCCTCTTGCACTGTTGGTGGGAATGTAAATTGATACAGCCACTATGGAGAACAGTATGGAGGTTCCTTAAAAAACTACAAATAGAACTACCATACGACCCAGCAATCCCACTACTGGGCATATACCCTGAGAAAACCATAATTCAAAAAGAGTCATGTACCACAGTGTTCACTGCAGCACTATTTACAACAGCCAGGACATGGAAGCAACCTAAGTGTCCATCGACAGATGAATGGATAAAGAAGATGTGGCACATATATACAATGGAATATTACTCAACCATAAAAAGAAACGAAATTGAGTTATTTGTAGTGAGGTGGATGGACCTAGAGTCTGTCATACAGAGTGAAGTAAGTCAGAAAGAGAAAAACAAATACCATATGCTAACACATATATATGGAACCTAAAAAAAAAAAAAAATGGTTCTGAAGAACCTAGGGGCAGGACAGGGATAAAGACGCAGACGTAGAGAATGGACTTGAGGACGCAGGGAGGGAGAAGGGTAAGCTGGGACGAAGTGAGAGAATGGCATGGACATATATACACGACCAAATGTAAAACAGATAGCTAGTGGGAAGCAGCTGCATAGCACAGGGAGGTCAGCTCGGTGCTCTGTGACCACCTAGAGGGGTGGGATAGGGAGGGTGGGAGGGAGACGCAAGAAGGAGGGGATATGGGGATATATGTATATGTATAGCTGATTCACTTTGTTACACAGTAGAAACTAACACACCATTGTAAAGCAATTATACTCCAATAAAGATGTTAAAAAAAAGTCTGATTAAAAAATGGGCAAAGGATCTAAACAGACATTTTTCCAAAGATATACAAATGGCCAACAGGTACATGAAAAAGTGCTCAACATTACCAATCATCAGGGAATTGAAATACATATATATAGACACACATATACAATGGAATAGTACTCAGCCATTAAAAAAAAATGAAATAATGCCATTTGCAGCAATATGGATGGACCTAGAGATTATCATACTAAGTGAAGTAAGTCAGAAAGAGAAAGACAAATACCATATGATATCACTTATATGTGGAATCTAAAATACAACACAAATGAACTTATCTACGAAACAAAAACAGACTCACACATATAGAGAACAGACTGGTGGTTGCCAAGGGGAAGGGGGGGTGGGGGAGGGATGGATTGGGAGTTTGGGACTAGCAGATGCAAACTAGTATATACAGGATGGATAAACAACAAGGTCCCTACTGCACAGGGAACTGTATTCAATATCCTGTGATAAACCATAATGGAAAAGGATATGAAAAAGAATATATATATTATAACTGAGTCACTTTGCTGTACAGCAGAAATAAAACACAATACTGTAAATCAACTATACTTCAACAAATTTTTGTAAAAAATCATTGTGCTGTACACATGATGGCACAGGAGGAGAAAGGAAGGGAAAGAGGAATCGTGGCTGAGTTGCCCTCAAGAAGCCTACAGTCTGATGGGACAAATGGGACCAACTGGAAAGAAACTTAATTGAAACTAATCTGTGGGCTTCCCAGACATGGCCCAGCTACAAGCCTGGTTTAAGCTCACCTCAAGGGCAGCAGAGTTTTTTGGTTTTTTTTCCCAGATCAGCCGAGGGCAGAGCACACTGGACCCTACACATTGTTCTGTTCCCTTCATATTTTGTCTCCAATGACTCCAGCCCAAGGGATGTGGCCTGTGTGAGCATGTCCAAAGCTGATGGATTGAAGAACAAAGAGGAGACACAAACTCTTACCCCACAACTGGTGAATATTAAGAATTCACTCCCAGCTTCCAAGGTCAAAGTCTCCCAAACTGCCTCTTAGAAGCTCCTAATCCATGAATGAGGTTGTTTAACTTCTTGCACAGACGAGGATAGTGGAAATGGAGGACATGAGAGGGATCAACTACTCAGACACCCTCCACCAAGGAATATCCCACTTGTAAAACTAAGAGGATTATTTGGCTGTGAAACTTGCTTAATAATTGAATAGGAAACTTATTCTGGTTCCCCAGAAAAAAGTCAGACATTAAGTAATGCAAATTCCCATTCAGCCAGGAGCCAAATAAGCAGAAAATATGAATCACTAGATTCTTCCCCATACACCAGATCCACATTCTATTTCACGGGAAAGAAACAAAGAAAATCAAATTCTCTGACATCTGGATTTTGCTCTATCAAACAGACCACCAGAATGGACTGGGGATGGGGCTGCCCACATTTTCTCAGGGCCTACACTGGGGCCCCTCAGAATCACCCAGAGGACCAGCCACATCCTGAGTGTTCTCCTGTGAACCTCTCAGATCCTTTGAGGTCTAACGGGAGAGACTGGCTCATGACCAGCAAGTTAGACAAATGCGAGGTCAGTGCCTGGTAGGGAAGAAGCACAGGGGCTGAGGGACAGATGGTGGGGTCAGCTCACCCAGCCGAGTGGGCCCAAGCTGGGGTAAAACCAGGGAAGGCTTGAGCAAATTTTACCTTCCAGGCAGCACAAAGGTGTTTGTAATTTGTTCTAAGTAAAGATCCACCAGTTTAATAGGTAGTTGCAAAACGATGTTCCCCACTCCCCTTTTAAACGTGGCTGTTTACACACATAAGCACATCTGACATGAGAGAGTTGGAGAAAGCCCCCACTTGTATGTTTGGATTCTGATACTGATAACAACAGCTGTTACGATTCTCTGAACACTTATCCTGTGCCAGGCACCAGACTAAGCTCTTAATGTGTTCACCCATTTAATCCTCATGATAAGCCCATGAAGCCAGGGCAGTGCTTAAGACAGAGGCCAGATCTGAATCTGCTTTCTCCAAATACTAGCTGTACGACCAAGTGACCTAACTTCCCTACACCTCAGCTTCCTCATCTGTAAAATGCACCACCTTGTAATATTAATATGAAAACTAAATGAGTTCTTATATGAAGTGTCTGGAACACAGAATGCACAGTCCAAGTATGGCCGTCATCATTATCATCATCATCATGTTTTCACAAATGAGATAAATGAAGCTCAAAGGTAAGAAGGCTAAGCTATATCCCCACAGTCCATTCTACCGTCAAGTTCATTGTCAAGGCCCCATCCTCCCCTACATTCCCATTCACACAGCATCTGGGTTACACTCTACAAAGCCCCTGTCCTTTGGACGCCTCGGGAAGCAGGGACTTTACATCTTCTCTCTGGTTTGGGAGCAATCACGCTGGAAACACAGCTGGGTGTGGACCGCCTCTCCCTGGGCACCTACGCACCCACCCACACCACCATCTCTTTGGCTGGAACCACGTGCTCCTGGGAGCTCTCCCCCTTTCTCCCTTGGCACACTGTGTACTTTTCTAAGAGGATACAGACACGCAACCCCATCCAAACAGCAAGAGAACACATCACGCAGTGGTTCCTCAGTGTCACCACACATGTATACATTTATTCTAAACACATCCCATCCTCACGGCCCCAAAACAGGGCTTTATTTTTAGTGAGGAAATACGGCTGCCTCATGGACAGTTTCTATTAATTAATTTTTTCCTGTGAATGGCCATTAATTTCTTGTTACTTGCATGGCTTGTGATTTTTGGTTGTTGAATACTGGATATTTTGAATATGTGGCAACTCCGGAAGTCAGATTTTCCTTCCTCTGCCTATTGTAGGTTGCTGTTGTTTGCTTACTTAGTGACTTCTTTATTTTTGTAAGGTCTGTAGTCTTTGCCACTGAATTCTGTGTTCCTTTAGCTTATCGGACAACTGCTATTTTGGCAGAGTTACCTTAAATGTCTGGAGCCAACAAAAGAAATAAAGAATTCTTCTTTTAGAGGAAAGAAAAAATACCCTCTTAGTCTTTGCCAACTGGATCTGTGTCAGGGCACGCCTTGAACACTTAGTAGAGGCTACTTGCAACTCTGCCTTAGCTTCACTTCCTGCTTGCACAGAGCCTGAAGGCCAGCAAGAGATGAAAGCCCAGAGTCTTCTCAGGCCTTCTCTGACTGTGTGTCTCACTCTAAGCCTGCACATGGCTTTCTCGAGTCCCAGGCACACATGGAAGCTTTGAAAAGCCCTATTCCCACACATGTCTCTTTCCCAGCCTCTCCTTTCTCAGGCTTCTTGATCTATTACCTGTCCCAAGTATTGTTGCAGGGTGCTGAGGCCAGTACCTGTCTGTGCCTTTAAATGCTTTCAGCAAAAGCCACCTGTCACCCCAGCCCCAGGAATGCCCTGAGTGAGGAAACAGGAAGCCTTTCCACCTGTCCTGAGGGAGCCACCAGGCAGGCTGACCCCACCACCACAGTTATTCGAGAATAGTTTCCCTTCTGGCACTCGCAACCAGCACGAGAAGTCTGGGTCACCATCCTCATGGCCGTGGAGCGTGGGGGACGGTGGGTGGGCAATCTGAAATGCCACTGCACCCTCTCACCATAAAGAAGCAGTTTCTCTCTTCACCAGGTTTTCCCTTGGTTGTTGTTAGTTTTTGACTAGATTTCAGAGTTCTTCAAAAGCTGACTCTGACAGTCTTCACCAGCTCATTAGTTGTTTTGGGGAAAGAATGGAGCCCTGGACTTCCCTATTCCACCAATTTTGGTTGCCCAGCACCTTTTGAGCACTCTTTCTACGTTTGGGGAAATTCCTATATTGTGAGTCTAAAGATCCCCAAGGTGGAGGCTCAGGACTTGTTTTCCCTGTCTCCCTTGCAGCCAGTAGTGCACTTACATCCTAGCAAGATTGGCCCTGTAACTCAGAAATACATAAAAAAATAAATGTATTAAGGAACACAGGGTGCTTTTGTCATTCAGGATCATATGCTTAGCACTGGCTCAGCATGAACTGAAATCCTAAACATCCCATTTCATAACACCGTTCAGGCCCCCAAGAATGCTCTCCTCACCTCTTACCCTAAAATCTCTAAACAAAGGGCAACTGTATCTAAATATCAGAAAGGTTTGTGGGGAGTGGCCTCTGCCAGTGTTGCAGACAGGCACTGTGTCAGAGTATACGAAGAACTTTAGAATTGAAAATAATTAAGTGAAAGGACAAATTAATTAACTTCTTAATAACTTCTCCTTCTCAAGCAGCATGTGTGCAATAGATTCTAGCGTAACAAGCATCACTTGCCATCAGTGCTAAGCGTCCATTTTTCTGTTTCTCTTCACGTTCCTGCTTGTCATTTCCAAAGAACATTTTGCAATTTAAGTAGTTAATATCACTCTAATTTGTGTATGTGAGATAGAGAATTTCTATTTGGATAGAAATTTCCATTCTTCTATCCAAAGACAGAAATATAAAGTAATACCAATTCTTTATATTAGCAACTAGATTGACACTGAATACTAGAACTGCAAAAAGTCATGTAAGAGAAATAGTATATAATAAAACTATTAATAAAATTGTTTTCAAAATATTAAATTAAAATTTTCTAGCTTTAAACAACTTTGACTTAAACCTTTGATATTCAATACTTATATAATCTGTATTTTGCCCTGTAATTTTAATACTTTTGACTACTTTAGAAGAGCAACTTCACTGAGGCTTTTGAGCTTTAAAATTTTTTAATTTTTACATTAACTTTCATTTATATCTTCTATGAAAACATATTCAAATTTTTATATTTTGAAACTAATTACACTTTTTTTTGTCTTTTGGATCATTACTGCCTGTAGAACATAAACTATGCAAAAACCTTTATTATAACAACATATTTAGTGATTTTATGAAAAATGAAGGCAAGAGAAATAAATTTTATGGAATATATAATAGTTTATAAATTATGAATGTCTTTCTCATTCAAATATTGCTGTCCCATCAACTTGCTCAGAATATATGCAATAATTCAGTTTAGACATTCTGCCAACTTCATCATATAAAACCAAATTTGTTTGGGGTTTCATTGTTGTTATGAAGCTGTCAAGATAGGAGATGAGAACAAACATTTTACTAAACATCTTGTTAGCTTGATTTATTACTTTTAAATACATAGACATATGACACACAGGCCTCTTTTTGAACTCTTGCCCTGGCACAGTCTGCTTGCAGTCGAGTGTGAAGCTTTGATCCAATAGAATGGTGTTTCTCAACCTGGGGTGATTTTGTCCTGCAGGGGAATTTAGCAGTGTCAGAAGACATTTTTGGTTGTCTCAACTGGCATGTAATGTGGGGAGGCCAACCATGCTGCTAACATCCTATAATGTACAGGACAGCCACCCCCCACCCCCCACCCCCACACACAGAATCATCCTGCCCAAAATGTCAATTGTGCCAAGGTTGAGAAACGCTGCATCAGAGGATAACATGAAGTCAGTGTGGAACTAATACTAGTAAGGGTGATAGAAACCTCAAGCTTCCAGAAACAGCAGGGGCAAAGAACTCAGGAGCTGAGTTTTTGAACGGAATGGGCCAAAGGTGTAACGGAGATACCAGCCTTGGCTGAAAGCCTCCAAACTAATTCTCTGGCCCTTCCAGAGACTGAGTTACCTTATATCCTGTAATAAATTAAAACTAGCTAGAGTGGTTTCTGTTTTTTGCAATGAAAAATGATGAGTAATAAAGCAGGTAGTACTGTATACCAGAAACTAACACAACATTGTAAATCAACTATACTTCAATTTTTTAAAAAAGCAGGTAGGACTAATATCCCAGCCCCCATTTGACAGATGGCAAGATTGATTCCCAAGAAGCTCCAGAGCAGATTGGCGAAAGAGCTGGAAGTAGGGCTGTGTTAGTTTGCAAGTAACTAGAATTTAGTTCAAATCAGTAAATTTAATTTTAGCTTTATTAATTTATTTTAAATACACTAAATTTAAATTTAGTTCAAACTAGTACTTTTGAAAAAAAATAGTGGAGAATGTTATTCCTTGCTCACAGAATACGAACACGGGAAGGGTAGGGTGCAGCTGCATCTCAGGAACAACCGGAAGCCAGTCAAACACCGTGAGGACCTGATGCATCTGTCTGCTCAGGGACATTCCTCTGTTGTTGCTCCAAGCGTCTTCTTCCACATGGCCGATATCATGACAATCAGCAGCACTGGAGGTTTTTATCTTACCATTTCCATCATTTTAAAGACACAAACCTCGTATCTCCCAGGTTCAAAAATCCTCATGTATCTTCTACCTGGTTTGAGGCAGGTGCCCCACCTAAGGATGGACTGTCTGTCAGAGGGCTGCTGGTTGGGGGTAGGTAAGAGCCACGTGCACGCATGGAGGGGGTTGCGGTGGGTAACGGAAAAAGCCACATTGAGAACAGAGGGTCCTATAGTCTCCTGACATCCACTCAAAGAACGATAAACCCTATTACTCTATAGCCCACCCATTTCCTTTTTGTAACTTAATAAGCCCTTACTAAATTTCAGAGATTGCTCTAAGCACTTGTATCAGGAGGCTAGTAACAAAGCAGAATCATCAACGGGTGATTTCTTGCTCTTCCTACACTGCCACTGCTGAATAGCTGGATCTCTGCACTGTCACCCACACTCCCAGGCCTGGGCTAATGCAGCCCACTGCCCATCACCATGGCAGAAAGAAACAGGGCGCACGGGAGTTCTCCCACCAGCCACTAGATGCTCCAGCCTGGAAGTAACACACATCACTTCTGCTCACAGCTCATTCATTGACCAGAATTAATCACATGGAAAGTACATGTGCCTGGCAGGTGGAGAACCTGAATATTTTGCCAACAGCTCTAATTACCATTCCAGCACTTTACAAGCATTATATTTAATCTTCATGACCACCAAAGAGAGTAGTACCATTATCCCTACATTAAAGATGAAGAAACTGATGCACATAAAGGAAAGGCAACTGGCCCAAGATCACAAAGCATGTGATCCATTCTATTAACTGTATCTTTCTTTACTGCCTCCCTTACCTTATTTTCTGTGTGGTCTGCAGCACTTTCATTGCCCATTAGATTACTTAAAACATAAAACTGGGAACCTGGGTGCCAGGACAGTGACCTTGAACTGAATCCTGCCCATATCCCACTCTACTCCCATGCTTCCCTGAGACTGATTTTTGGGACCATGGAATTCTGTGGACTCAACACTATAACACAGGCACTGGATGGGATTACACTTTGAAAAACAATCCCATGGCCCAGAGGGTCAGAGATGACTTTTTTAAACATGCTGACATCTTTGATAGGCTAGATGCTGGGGACAGAGATAACAGGGTTCCTGCTGTGGAACATGGACTATATGTTGGCACTCCCTGGGTACCCCAAGTGCCTGGATATAGTAAACATATAATAAATTTAGTTACACACTGAAGATAAGGAGAATGTATGACAGAACATAAGGGCCTGGAAAGTTAGACTGGTAAAGCATTGAAATCCTGACTTTGCTACTCCCTAGCATCTTCAATAAATGGTGTCACAGCTCTGTGCTTCATTTTTTTCACCTGAAAAACTGGAGCCAGCAACAGTAGCCATCATGCAGAATTAAGATGAAATGAGATGATACACGTAAAGCTCTTAGTTCCATGCCTGGCATATAGTAGTAGACATTTAACAAACACTAAAAACTACTATTAGCCTTATTAAGGCACTTATATCTTTAGGAGAGAAAAGATAAGAGTATAACAACACATGTTCCTTTTGGAGGAAGATTTACGATGGAAGTGACCTTTAAGCTGGATCTTGGGAACACCTCTGGGGAAGAGGAGAAGGCATTCCAGGTGGGGTGAGCCATAAGCCAGGGCTCAGAGGTGGGGCACATATGTGGGGGTGATTTAGAGTTTAGGATTAGATTATATCTGTATTAAAGATGAAACAACTGGCATTGTCAGCTGTTTTGGGAAGCAATGAATTAGACTGGAAAGCCAAGTAAGAATCAGACTTCCGGTCTCCCAGAGCTTGCTTTCTTCGGGGTCAGTAGTGGAAAGTAAACTTCCTAGCCTGGGGAGAAGGAAAAAGTAATCTCAGATGCTGACCTGACCAAGGAAGACTGTAATAACTCTGGCTTGCCCAGAGAACTGAGTACTCAGAATTCTATCTACCCAAGTTACCCAGAGGCAAGGCACAACAGCTTCTAAATGAGGACACGGCACACACTGGCGTGGACACAGACGAGCTGCTAAAACATGGAGGATGTTCCTGGCAGCGGTCTTGACTTCCAGGGTCTGGGTAGGTGCTGGGGCCCCCTTTAACACTGACTCAGTGCATCTGGTGGGCTGTCCCACTCCAAACCCCAGATCTCTGCCTGCTGGCAACAGTAGCACGTTAGGAGGAAAAGCTGAGTTCACACCACAGCAAAGTACAACTCTGAGCCAAGTCATTATGCCAGCAGGAACCTAAACTATCTCCAGAGCCTCAAACCCAGGGGTCTAGCCCCAGCCAACCAGCCCCCGGTCATGTTACAACTCTTACTGGGTCTCAGAAACAAGGACTAAGGCCACCTGCTTCCTCACTCATGTGCTGTTACATTCATCAACAGGTCACCCAATTTTCCTTATCCAGATTTTTCCCACCCTTGTTCATTTTAAAGGACAAAGGATCCCTACTAATGGCAAATAGGGCCACTTTCTTGTCCTCACTTTAGCATTTGAAGTCAATGCCCAGTATGATATTCAATCAACGTGTACTTACTGAGGCATCCCCTATGTGCCAGGTATCAGGCTACAGACCAGACAACAGTAAACAAAACATGGCCTCCATCCACCTAGAGCTTACAACCTTGGCATTAAGAGAACCAATCAACCATCAGCTCTTCGGTCTTCTAGACACACTTCACTTCAGTGTCTGACAAATACAGCTGTAAAATGACTGTCAAGTGCTATTTTATATAACCTCATCTTTCCCTCAACTGAGGTAGGTTTCTTCCATTATCCCCAATATACAGATGAGGGAATCAAGGTTATTAGGTGGAAAAGCAGACCTCAATCCTGGTGTACTGAGCCCCCCAAACCCATGTTACTTACTCATGGCCCTCCAAACATCAGAGGCCCCAAACCCAGACATGCCTCTCAACTTTTCCTCTCACATCTTAGCAAGTGACGCCTACCACATGTGGTTACCAGCCACACCTCTAGGGCCTGTCTAGGTACTCCTGTTTCCCACATCTTACAGTAGGCCCTCCTTTCAGGAAGTTACTAAGTTACTGAATACAAGCCATGCACCAGTCCGTTAGCAACTCCATGAGGTTAAGTTGTCCCTGTTTACCCAACAGGAAGCTCAAAGAAGTTGTCACTTGCCAGAATTCACCTTACGCCAGGTCGGCGAGGATTTTTACCGAGAACTGCTTGACCCACAAGAAAGTCAAAAAACAGCCCTATAGGAAAGTTATCAAAACAATCCCAACGGAGAACTGTGAAACTTATCCTTTTCTGAAAAGAAAAAAAGCAAACCTATACATCAAACAGGTTTAGGCATCTAACACCTTTTAGGTCTATTGGACATCTTGTAATAAGGCCTACAACCTGACAGCCTTTTTAACTTTGGCCCACTTGACCAGCAGACAATTGAGGAAAAGTAGCTGCTGTCCTTTTTTGTAAGGCTGAGCTGCCCCATTCATCCTACTCCTATGCAGGAAAATACAGCTGGCTAGGTGCTCAATAACATAACATACCCAGGATCTCTTCCAAGTGTCCTTTCTCCTTGGCCAGACCCACCAAGAATCAAAAGTCTAGACTGTGCTGTCCAATACGGAACACCAGCCACATGTGGCTATTAAAAGAGGCTAGTCCCAGTTAAGATGTGCTTTAGGTGTAAAAAAATGTACAGTGTTCATCATTTCAAAGACATCAGGAAGAGTAAAATCCCATTCATTTTTCACATCAATTATGTGCTGAAATTTTAACTTTAGAACACAAAATGTTATTAAAAAAAAAATCAATCCCAGCTGTTTCTCTTACTTGTCTTAACACGGCTACTCTACGGTTTAACTACACATGTGGCTCTTGTTACATCTGTACTGGACAGCACTACTCTTAGAAAGGGAGAATGGAACCGTGGTCTGTTTCACAGAAGCCACCCCTGCCCTCTCTTTGGTGTCTGAGCTCTTTACAAGCATTTCCCAGGTCAAGTGGTCCAGTAAACTAATTCTCCCCAATTCCAGAATATACTTGGTGACAGGTTTACAGTACAACTAGTTTCTAAAAGATGTTCCATTTTTTGGAAAAATGACATTTTATAATCACATATTGCTAAAATGTCCCTGAAATGCCATCCAAATTTACTTTGAGATGAGTCTTAGTGAGCTGTGGGGCTCTAGTTATCAGTTTCCTTATGAGCACTTACATCATCAACTACAACCATACCATATTTTTAGGGCTTGAAATGTGTATTCTGTCAAGCTAAAAATAGGAAAGGCACCACTCCTTCCAGGGCTAATGTAAGACTCCAGAAAGGGACAGCTTCACCACCTGGACCCCAACCCACAGTCAACCATCCAGGGCCAGACACACCCTCCTCTGGTGAGCCACAAGGGTGATGGCCAAAGTTATCCCAAGTCAAAACTTTCTTCTACGTCAAGGAAACAGCATTCACCAATTAACACAAAGGCTGTACACTCCCGCAGACGCTCTTGCTACTCTGCTGTACAAAGTTCAAAACGACTGAGGGAAGCACCAGAGTCCTCTGAGGCATTTTATTTGCACGTTATGTATTACATCCCTAGAAAAAGAATCCAAGGATTTTCCCTCCTGTGTGTTTTCGTCTTGCTTCTTCATGGTCCATGATGCCAGCTGAGGTTGTCAGTACAATGAAACTATGGAAAGTTTAAAAAAAAAAAAAAAAAGCTGGTAAGTTTTTCCTAAGAATGTTCAACACAGAGCTACTTTCTGGTACAGAAAAACTCCAACATTTATCAATGCTTAAGATGCCTTCCCATAATGGACACACAGACTAATGCTGCCTCCACAGGCTGGCAGTACACAGGCACGGTTCCTAGAACCAAAGACCCAAACCCAGAGATATCAGCTATACACATACAGCCCTGGCCTCAGCTAACAACGAGAAGCAATGTTACCTAAAAGCAAAGACTGGAACTCCTTTAACTTCAAAATGTCACTTTCTGCTCTCAAGGAGACGTGCAGTCTAAAGCATTAAAGTACTGACTGAATTGTTTCTGCCACTTACTGTGTGTACGATCACAGGCAAGCTACTGTACACAGAGTTATTTGGACAAAGGGCGCCCCACCTGGCCTGGCTACCTCATGGGTTACTATGGGGATCAACGTAAGACACAGAAGGTATGCCAACTGGGAGGCATGAAAATTAGTATCATAACTACAATCAGAAATGACTAGCTCATAACACTATACCTGTTATACGGCAACCACAAAGTGGGAGTAAATTCAGCATCACCAAACATGACTGTGGGTTTAAGTTCTTAACCACAAACAGATAAGCACTTACTGTGTCAGATCTTAAAGTGCTTTACCAGAACTAAATCAGGTGATACTATAACTTGCAAGAGAACTACTACCATTTTTAAGATGAAGAAATCAAGGCTATGACTTGCCCAAGGCCTCACAGATTTAAAGCAGAAAAACCAGGATGTGAACTCAGTCTCTTACCGAGGAGGAAGATTTTCAAATCGAGTTTCCCCAGAGGCCAATGGTTGAGAAGTCATTCTGGCCATAGGAGGGGATTCACAGTGAACATATATGAACTATATGCACTGAGCCAAAAGAGCAGACATTACAGGGCACACAATTCTGTTGTCTCTCAGCCAGCCTCAGCTCTCCCACGCCTCTCAGAAACTAGAGCCTAACACATGACGTATGGCAACACAGGAGCTAATCCTTGAGTCAAGGATGGAAACGGAGACAACTGCTACTGCTATTAAGTTAAAAAAAAAAAAGCTCAAGTCAAACTGCATCACAGGGATCCACAGCATTAACTTTTAAATACGGAAAATCGACTCACCCAAACTGACGGGACGGGAGCAGGTTATTCTGCCATTTTTCTAGATCTTTGAGTTGCACGTCAAACCTGGGGCTGATCACTCCACACTGTAAAAACATAAGAGAAAACGCTGTTCACACTTCACCAATAACAGAAAGAGTAACACTAAAATGCATTTATAACTGAATAGTCATATAAACCAACCAACTCAACATTTAATGGGTAACTATTTTGTACAATCTTTGATATAAATGCCATTTGAAAAACACACTTAATTAAGACTATGCCTACATAGGAAGAAAAAGCAAACTATTGAAAAAGTCAACAGAAGAGGCAGAACACAAGACAACACCAGTGGGCATTCCTATGGCCCGCAGAGCTGTCTCAGCACAAATGACCAGATTTTAAGGAACTCAAGTCTTCGACAAATAAATTATAGTCAAGCCCTACTAATCTAGCAAAATATATAGAAGGCAGAAAGAGGTAAAGAGTTATCCCACCTGCATGCTACGACAGCCAGCGTTGGGTGGGGAGAGATGACACAGCAACAACTATCCTCCACAGTGAGAGCTAAGAGCCAAGGCACTACGATCAATCATACCTAAACCATAAAACAATAAAATTTCAAATATCCACCAACAGGCTACATGAATCTATCCGTGGGTTCACACAAGGTCTATGACTAGATCCAACTGGGTGGAAAATGAGGGGACTAAAAGGCTCTTTAGTTAATTAGAGCTAAATGTGACCCCGCCCCCTGCTCATACCACCAACTCTACAAATCACTAGCGCACTTTAAAAAAAAAAAAAAAAAATCAAAGCAGGAAGCCTCCTGCTGTTTACACACAAGAAATGATCATGTGAGAACACTCAGGATTAGTACCTTCAGAGGGCTAAGAGAGCAGACAGAAAGTTGTGAGTGCACATCCACATAAGAATCATTCAAGATTCCAAGATGCTTAACTGTAAACTAAAAGAGGCTATGAGATTAGAACTTAGTGAAGTCTTTGGAGCTGGTACACTTCCCTAGACAGATCTGAACCCACAGAAACTGAAAATGGACCCGTCATGCCCAACTGCCCCACGGCAGGAAGCCCACTCAGGTTCTCCTTTTTATAACATCACCTTATCAGCTACAAATGTCACTTGACTGTCAAGGGCAATCCCACACTGGATGGAAGCAATACAGGGATAGGAATAGGGAAAACCCAAGCAAGCTACAGTGAAAGACCTTTCTAAGGCCTCTACACTACCACACCCAGGCTTGCTTTATTCCAGCAGCAAAAATCCCTTCCATTCAGCTAGCAGAACTCCAGCACATCCGCTCCCAAAGCAGATGAATCTTAAGAGGATACAATCAAGGCAAGAATTTTCTTAATCTATAATCTTTAAACACTACCTTACTTCCCAGCTGCATTACATTTCCACAATAAGGTACATCCATCTCTTGCATGAAGGAAACTGAGGCAAGAATGTCTTATAAAGTAAGAAAACTGCAACTGAGAGAAACCAAAAACTAATTCAAACAGTTAAGTGTGGCAGGGCCTAGATTTCAACTACCTGTTAGCCAGGATTTTCTAAACTAGTAAACCACAGAACAAGGATGCCACAAATGAGTTCCATTTGGGAAATACTCTGTTCAAACTTATTTCTCAAGCTATTATGTGTAGTTCAAGAGAAATGTGGTACAGGGCACTTCTCCAACTAAGTTTTTTTGGTTTTGCTTTTTTAACACCAACGAAAGCTGCTGCAGGACAGCTTTAAACTATATACTGGAACCAGCTCTTCCAGTTTACTGAGACCTTGAGCAGGACTCAGCTCTCAGCTTCCTAACTCCTAAAAATAGGGGGAAAAAAGACACGTCCTCTTCTACTTCAAGAACATTGTGAGGGTCAGAGTGAAAAAGAAGTGAATCCAAATCCTTCCGTGGGATTGGAGTCTAATGGCTACAATAGAACAAAACAAGACATAGGCCCAAAATTCCCTTCAAAAATTCTTCAAAGGCTTCAAATCCAGTAGTTTTCATCTGACACTAAGTATCCACACAAGAAGCAAATTCACTATATAAGGAACCACCTTTGTAAAATAGGAACTGTTGGTCCAGGAAATAACCTTATCAATAAATCTGGCCCCTGTCACTAACCACTCACTTTCTTGGCCCGTGTGCCCCACTCTGTTGGACCCCTTGCAAATATGAAAGCTACAAACCTGAACACAGAAAGCACGGTAGCAGCTTAGAGACCCCCAACTTGCTTACAGACAGATACCTGTCCCCAAAATACATGGAATCAGTTAAACCACAAGTCAAAAGAATCAAATAGATTCAGTAGATTATGCCTACAGGGAGAAGAGACCTCAAAGACATACATTCAGCCTATGTCAGCAAAAACAGAAATATTAATAGTTAGAGAATCCCATACTCTCTGTTCAAAATACCCAACAATCACCAAGCGAGACGAAGGACCAAAAGTTATTTACACTGTCAGGACTAGTGGCCTTGAGCCACCCAAGATTCAAACACCAGTATCATCAGTTGTTCATTTTCACCCAACCCTCCAGCATCTCCCTTCAGATACCTTCTACTCCACAAACACTAGGTTAACTCACAATTCTACCTGGAGAACAAATGAAGTAAAAGGTCATATATAAAAATTAACGATTTTAATCAATCCCTAATCTTTTTAACCTAAAGCAAGCACATTATCTGATTCTACAAGAGCAATTATAACATGGACCACCTTGTCAGACCATTCTGAAGGTTCTTAAACGTGGAAGATAACCAATTCTTACCTTATTTAGCCTGCCTGTGAGGTTCACAACAATTTTCCCAGCCCTGTGATCATCGATGATTTCAAATTCGCCAATGTAACCTATAGAACACAAGTGACTGTATTAAAAATAATTTTTAAAATTTAGGGGGCAACACCCCAAACAATCCACCCTGAAATTTTAAAAAGGCGATTATTTCCTCCTTGCCTTTTCACGGCTTCCCACTCCCAAAGGCTACCTCGTGCCCAAGACAAAACAATCCTCCTTTCCATCCCAAGGAGCTTTTAGGTTCAGGGCCCTTTCAGTGACATGTTGCAGCTGCAATATTACACAAAGAAAGGCCATTTTAGCTGCCAAACTTCCTCCTCCTTTCAACAGTTCTACGCTACTCAGTATTTCTTGAACAGCATCATTTGTCCAGAACTACCCTGTCCACTACCCGTTAGCCCCTATCAATTGCATTAGTTCCCATGTATGACTGCCACCTTGTTCCCCCATCTTCCCACATCACTCCAACAGTTCACTTCTACAGGACCCATTCTGTAACACGTTTACTTCAAAACATAATAAACAGCAAGACACTTACCATGCTTCATCATCACAGTGAGAAACCTGACGATGACTTTGGAGCACGGCCTAATAAGAACCTGGCGTTTGCCTCTCTTTTCGGCATTGTTGATACTCTTGAGAGCATCAGCCAGGACATTCATGCGCACCATTATGGCTGTTCAGGGAAAACAAAACAGGGGTTTTATTGGCATTATCATTAAAAGGCACCCAATCATTCCACTGCGAACACACCCTTTCCTTTCTGCCTCTATCATGAGGAAGTTTCCCCATTTCTAAGCAGGCTAGTTCCCCAGGATACCTAGAGGAATATGTCGACTACTAATCAAATGAAAATACCAGCCATGGTAGGTCAGTTATTCAGAACCGGAGCTGATAATCACCAGCAATATTTTCCAAACTTCTGGAATCCAGCAGCATCTGTACTATTTATTAACATTGTCCTTCAAACCAACTGACTCAGTGTCAGCCTTGTTCTAACACCCAAAAGATACTACTCAACTCTCACCTAATACCTATTAAAATGAAACGTCCGTCCTCGTGCCATCTAAAATTATGCCCAACAGCAATCGTAGCACACCGGTAAGCAGAAACATTTTACACGCACCAGAATGGACTCTATCACAATGGGCACGAACTTTAATCGTTTTGAAAGCTAAGGATAGGGGCATGCCTCAAACGACAACAGTAGGGATCCAACCTGCTTCCGCAAGCTCAACAAAGTGTCTGAGGGGAAACCCTGGAGCCCAGACGACCCAAGTTCGTTCCCAGCAAACCGCCACCCCAGGCAGGATCCAGTTTTCCCTCCTGAGGGTCCTCTGTCTCCCAAGCTCCCGGCGCGGCCTAAGTAATGGGAAGCTGCACGGCCCACCAAGGCTACGGCTCCCCGATGCTTCTCGGAGCCAAGGAGCTGCCTCGACCACTAATGGGAGGTCCTAGCGCCGCCGAAAGAGTCGGGACTGCTCCCTGACGGTCGAAAGCTCCGGGTCCCGCCAGGGCTGCGGCCTGCGCCCCAGAGGCCGGGCTCCCCAGACTGTAGAGCATGGGGCGGCCGGGCAGGACTCCGCCTCCGCCTGCCCAGAACACCGCAAGGATAGTATCCCCGGCCCAGGAGGTCTCCGGCATCCTCGCAGGGCACCGAAGCCGAGTCCTAGACCACCGGATGGCACCGATAGCCGACGGATGATACTAGGTCGTTCAAAGAGAGATACTCACCGGCACGGAAAGATGGCGGAAAGAAGTTGGGAGGGGCGAGTGCACGGAATTATGGGAAGCGGTCGGGCTATCGCGAGACTTTCAAAGGACCGCCAAAAACAAAAAAAAATTAAAAAATGGATTGCCTAGTGGAAGGAGGCGGGTGAGGGGCGGAGCCTCCTCAGGGGTGGGCAGTAGAGAGTCGATGGAGTCGAACACCCAGGCGAGGCCCTGGGGAGCTAGCTGGTGGAGATGCGGTGTTAGCATAGGTTCGACTCCCTTCTAGCATCTAATCCGTAAAAGTCAAAAACTGACAAGTGCCTAGATATTTGCAAATTTTTATTGCAGTAACTGTTCACCATTTAGAATGAATTTTGATACTTGCGTATTTACAGTATCTCTAGAAGGACCCACAAGAAATCGGTAAATACCTCTGCGAAGGGCGTTAGGAACTGGGATGGAAGACTTGCTTTTCTCCCAATACAATTTAGTTTTGTTTTTTGAAACATGTGTAGATTACTTTTTCATACAGTCAAAAATATATTTTTTAATCGGTGCTTCCTTTTTGACTCTCCCTAAATATTAGAAATTATTTACTGGAGTTCCAGACTTTGCTTTCGAGTTCTGAGATACACAGTTTGGAAGAAAGCCACAAATGTTTCAAAATAAACGCTCAGCCTCTTAAAGGTTATTGCAAGGATCAGATGAGATAATGGTGACAAAGGGCTCGCAAAATGTCTGGTACTTAGTAAGTAAATGCTCAGTAGGTACGGCTTGAAGCCCGGGGTCTGGCGGCCTGGGAGAGGGTGAATTCTGGCTCCGCCCTCTCCAGAGCTGAGTAACCTCAGGCTAGATACCCAACATCTGAAACTTCTGCCATAGACTTCTTTCCTCGCAGCTGTCACCCTTACCCTCCCTTCTTACCCTTCCTTGTGTTTCCCACTTGGCCGCCAGAATGATCGTTTCAAAACTCAAGTCAGACCTTGCACTCTCCAAGGGTTCTTAGCACCCTCAGTAAAATCCAAATTCCTTACCAAAACTTACAAAGTCCTCCCTGACGTGCACACCTGTTTCCTTGCCTAGGAACATCATCCCCCCAACTTCCGCCCCTGGCTTGCTTTTCTTCAGATACCCCAAGCATACTCTGCCTCAAGGCCTTTGCATTTGCTTTTCCCTTTAACTTGAGTATTCCTCCCCCCAGTTTATCCCGAGACTTGCTCCCCGCTCCCTTTCCTCAGGTCTCTATTCGATCACACACTCATACAACCTTCTCCCCATTCCCCCAACCCCATTGCCCTGCTTAATTTTTCTCCATAGCACTTACCACCTGAAATATTGGAAGTGTATTTATCGTCTGTCTCCATTAAGTAAGCAGGGATTTGGTTGGTTTGTTCACCGCTGTACCCACAGCTTCTAGAAAAGTCATCTGGTACACAGTGGGCGGTTGATACGTATTTGATGAATAAATGAATGGGCAAATCAGTTCCCCCGTTTGCAAAATGGGGATGATACACCAATCAGTTGAAGTTGCTATGAGGGTAAATGAAATAATCCAGATAAAAGAGACACATAAAATCCGGCAGCGTGCGTGCTCAGTCAGCGTCTGTGATTAGCATCACAGCCCACCTCCGCCGCCCCCAATGCTTCTCAAATCCCAGGTGAACATTGAGGAGAGCCAAGCTCCCAGTTTGAACATCTCCGGGATATAGAAATCTCTGGTTGTAACTTACATTTACAAAAGGACATTTGCTTTTCTAATGAACATTTCCTTTAAGAACTGGTTCCCCGTACCCTTAACAACACATTCTGTTGACTAAAAATGTGGTGCTCACCTTAACTGAGGGCCTTAGCAACAGTGGGAAGTTAAGTGAATAAATCCACTTTCCTTCAAGAGCCTTACCATAAATAGAAAATTAGTACCAGCCACTATCTCTTTATACACTTCATTCATTCATTCATCCCTTCATTCAGGAAATATCTAATGAGTGCCTACCATGTGCCTGCCAGGTGTTGTACCAGCTGAGAGGACAAAAATATCAGTTCTTGCCCTTAAGAGGTACAGATCCTAGCAGAGACAGATCTCTAAATAACAGCACAATACTGGGCAGTGTGCCATATAGGATGCCAATATGAAGTGCTGTGAGAACGGAGAGGTGGCCTGGAAAGTTGCTAAAGCTTTCACAGAGGAAGTGCCATTTGACCTGTGTCGTGAAGGGTACTAACAACTACTAATTCCTAACTGCCACTAAGTGCCTCCTGTAGATTAACTGAATCCTCAAAACAACACATGCAATTACATAATGCCCCTGTGAGATCTGTACTATTATCTCCACTTCACAAATGAGGGAGCAAACTAAATTCAATCTTGACTCAGTCTTCAAATTTTGCTGTAGGTTAAAAAAATCAAAACAAAAAAGTGGTCACTTACAACTTGTCTAAGCTACTGAATTACTTATGGGGTTTTGGGATCCTGAAACATTAGGAAGGGTGTGTGGCCTATAGATATTAAGAGCTAGGAGGGCACATAAAGATGGACAGAAATCTCAGAATGGTTGGGTTGGAACTGCGATAAGGGCAGAAGGGTGGAAATGGGCGGGAGGGCCATGTATAAATTGCCTCTTGTCATCCTGTGAATTCTGGAATGATAGGACCTCTGCCAGAGGTGGTGCAAAGGCAAGTTGAAAGGGGACCTGTGCTGTGGCCAGAGCTGGCACAGGAGTAGCCAAGTTGGCCTGGGGAGTAATCATAGCTGCATGTGGAAGACCAGCATTTCAGAGCATCCAATGACCAGGAGACCTATGGTGACTGGGTTGAGACTTCCCTGTTCTGGACATCATCAAGCCCCCAGGAGGCTCCAAGGAAGGATCCATACATTTTGGGGAGAGGGGGAGCAAGAGATTTGACATTGAATGTTCCCAGGATCCACCACATATAGATAGTAAGGCCTAATGATAAAATGTCCAACTGGGGCTCTATTTTTTAAAAAATTCTAAGTGCAGACAAAAGTCACCCACCAATTATTTACTGGGCATCTCAGGTACCGAATTCTGAGCTAGGCCCTAGGGTACAGAGGTGCCTTGGCAGGCACTCTCCTGCATTGCTCCCTGCCTATTCTTCCAACCAGGCCCTCTCACACATCACCTCTGGCCATCATTTATTCATTGTATCTCCTTTTCCATCTAGGGTGGTGCCTGGATGTTTACTGAATGAATAAATTTAAACCTTTTATTTTATTTTGTTCTTAAAGAGCACCTTATAGCCATGTAATGATCACACAGGGTAGTTCATTAATTGGGTACATAAATCCGATCATGTAAACATTGTACTGGCTAAGCTATAAAGAAAGGACACAAGGAGGGCTTCCAGCTTTTTTATTTTTCCCCTTTTACACAAAACAAAGTAGAAGAAATAATACAGGATTAAAACCGCAAAAGCAGTTAATTGGTAGAACACACACACACACACACACAAAAATCTAGGAAGACAAGCTTATTTACAATGAGGAAACACATGTAAATTATGGTAGTCTGTATACGAAACATTAAAAAAGAAAAGTCAAACATATGCTACATGGGTGCCACTGTTTACAGCAATATTGAATGGGAGAAAACAAAACTTATTTAGGAACAGATATACCACAAGGTCCAGGTTTTACAGCATCAGTGCAATAAATTCACAAAACTATATTACAGCTAGTTAATCAGTTTAAGAATTGTTCCCAAATATGTCACATTTCCAGCCCTCAGAGGTTCATTCCTACAGATTTCAACTACTCCATCTATGGGGACCAAAAGCAGCCAGTGTTACCATAAAATGAGAATCTTGAGGCTTACCTTTAAAGGCTTATTCTGGTCTTGAAAAACTAGTAGGATTTTCTACTGAAATGAATCTTGACTAAACACAGGATGAGTTTTGTTCTTTATTGGCTGGTCTTGGAGTGAAGGTCACAGACATGACTCTTAACCTATTATGTACTTTAGTTTCAGTTAGCTGAAAATCTGAAATTAAAAGTATGCTAAAAATCCTAAATACCATCTTGCGTAAGCCTGCTACTAAAAAGCCCTTAAGGATGTACTAACTTCACGTTTAAGTGCACGGGAACAAGAGTTCTAAGCCTGTCAGATTCCCCATCTGGGAGGAAGGATCAATGTTTCCAACAAATTGCTAAATTCTGCACTAGGGAGACGCCAACACATACTAGGCCATGGAATTACTTTCATTTTATTCCATGAGGATTCTTCTCCCACAGTATCGAAACAGAATGAGGAATGAATCTTAACTGGTCTCTTCATCAGAAGTGGTAACCTTGGTTTCTGTACTCACGAAGCCAGGCAGTTGTTTAAGCAGAGTGTGGAAGCAGACAGTGGAACCAGCTTCCTGTAGTCACAGACCACGATCTTGTATCCAGCTAAAGCGAAGATCAACTTGCACAGTTCTCCCAAGCCACTGTTAACTGTACTAAAGGATGAAGTTCACCACTATATTATTTTAAAAGTAAGAGTTCAATTAACCCTGGGTGAGAAAAACCAAGACAAATGGTAATGATGAATGAGTTGTCCATATAAGGCCAGCTGATGACAACATACCCTTGAAGACACTGGGCATAAAGCCTTACTTGGCAAGTCGGAATTTCTACTAACTAAGGGCAGAATGAGGGACAGCAAAGAGCTACATCTGTAACATTTTAGTATCCAGACAGCATAACAGACACTGTCCCCAAGGACAATGTATACGCCATTAATCACACTGAGTAAAGCAGATGCATTATTCATGTTTCTTTTCTTTTTGTTTGAGAAGCTTGTTTATCTCTCTTTTGGCCATTCCAATGTACTTCGAAATGATTCCATGTTGGTTTAGTCCAGGAAGCAAGAGTAAGAAAGTCACTTAAAATTAAAAACAAAAACAAAACAAAATAAAATTACAAAGGCAGCAATTAACTTCCCAAAGATTCTAACATTTACTATAGAAGGTAGTTCTTCAGACTACTACACACTCTAATGGGAGGAAGTAACATGAAATCCATTATTTCCATTGGTATTTATCCCCAGAAGCTTCTGCTTCATACCTCCCAACCTCAGATAAGACACACTGCTTATTTTTACCTCTTGCACATTACTTTCTACCTTGGTTATTAGTTCTTTGTCTTAACTTCCGATAAGACCACAAACTCACTGAAAACAAGGACCTGGGATTTAGTCATCTTTCCATACTCACACAGGTCCTTAATCACTGCCTGGAACTCAGTGAGCAGGAACATACTGCTTACTAAATTCCAGTTAGACTTTACTGGCCAGGATGTGCCTGCAGTTTTTCCTCAAAGACTTACCTATCAGGTAGGTGAGAAGGAGGTTGTGGACTTGCTGTCCCACCCAAGCAACCGCAGCAAGAGAAATGATCATGGTCATGAAGTACTAATAATGAAAATAACAAGAATTTATCAACTCCTAGAAACAGACTAAGAAGAGAAACTTTAGGAGGTTGTTTCAAAGATTGGAAAATAACTTTTTATTCCCACTTTTCTCTAAAAATATTTAGTATCTATGTATTATATAAAACCCATAGAAAACTCCCTAGGTCGACTTTATACAATTTAGATACATTCTCTCCTAGAATAACTATAATTCTGTATGTAAATTAAGTAGTTTGTAAGTTAACTACTTTTGCAATTAATAACTTCACATAGTAACCTCAAGTGAAGCTAAGAGAAAAGAGAACAAATGCTTCCTAAGTATATGTCTTTTACATTTATTTCAGTAAATAAAAGAGAAACAGAAAAAATTCACCTCTACAAGAATAAAAAATTGAATGCAAAATGTAATTTTAACTTTTAGTCTAATACAGATAAATATTTATGAATGTACTCAGAGGAGTTAAACCAACAGATAATGATAAACATCAAACTACAACTAAAGTAAAGCAAAAAGGCTTTACACTACAATGAAGCAAAAATTGACTCAATCTTAAAATGTTGCTTTACTTAAATAAGTCAAAACCAACAAAGTACCATTTTAGGCTTTTCTTCCTTTAGCGTAAAGAGGCGTTTCCACCAGCCCACAGCTCTGCGTCGAGTTTTTACTAGATTACTGCAAATTTCATGGAATCTCTGCTGTTGCTCAGTGGTCCTAGGAAAAGAATCTTCCCTTTTACTACAGGCAAATCTTAACAGTAAACAGAAATACACCGTCCTCTCAAATTTCAGAAACTATCTTCTAAAGAAAATCTAAATAAAAACAACAATGATTCACCATTATCTTATAGAAAAAGTTCTTAAACCATTAAGACTCCTTTTGGGAATTCCCTGGTGGTCCAGTGGTTAGGACTCTGTGCTCTCACTGCAGAGGGCCTGGGTTCAAAACCTGGTCGGAGAACTGTATCCCACACACAAGCTGCTCAGCATGGCAAGAAAGACTCCTTTCATGGCACAGGAATAAGTTTTAACATAAAGACACATGTGTGTGTACAAAGTAATGGCTATCTATGGTTCTAAAGCCAAATTTGGTCAATGATAGTAACAAAAGCCTCATGACTACTATGAGCCATGCAGAAATCAGTATGAATTAATTTCTCTATTCCTATATTATTTTGCAGATCCCAATGAATCCTGGGTGGTGACCCATCAGAGTCCCACTATTTTGAGGAAGATGTGAAGTTTCAACCAAACAGTTATATTTAAGCACTTGTCAGTAAGGTAATAACTACTAGCATTCAAAGCACAATACCCTCCACTGGGCTTCACACATTTGATGCCTAGGCAGCCACAAAGAGCTCAAATCCAAATTCCTTATAAATTTGGTCCCATTGAGGGAAAATATAATCACGAACAAAACAGCAGTAAGAATACAAAAAGATCCACCAAAAAGCCCTTTGTAGTTTATAATGTATTTTGGGTTCTGATTTTTTAAAGAAATTTTGCCTTTGTACTGTCTTTGCTATACAGACATAATGGCTGCTATAAAAAGTAAGCCCTATGCTGGAGATGTGTTGCTTTCTCTCCTCTAGCCCTTGTCCCTATAAATCTGCAGTGACAGATACAGTAGAAGGGCTTCTACTGAGCCCTGGAACTTCTTATAAATTATCAGACCTCGTATGCTGCCCATAGTCAAGGCTGGACTGTGGCTAGGCAACAGTGTTCTTCCTTCCTCATAAAGGTCAAAAAACAAAATCGCTCTGTAGATAAGACTGAGCCACATACTGATTACCACGAAACTTCAAGAGCTTACTTCTGAAAATTTTTCTCCAGGAGTTATGAATTAGCAGATTAGAATGTTATCTGGCTAATAAAGTCAGGGTCTGAGGTTGATTCTGTTAAATTGTTACATTGCATAGTTACAAACTTGCCCCCCAAACTGCAGCACAATGAAAAACAATTCAAAACACATTTCCTAACACTAACCACTGTGCTATGCCAGAACATCTTTATTTCAATACAAAAATGCTTAATTATCCCATAACTTAAGCAAACCCTACATTTAAAATTCTTATTTTTATAGAATTATTTTATAATTTGCTATTATCAGGAGAACGAAAAACTACAGGCACAAGTAGACTACCAATCAAATTAAAATAAACAACCAAGGGAGAATAGCAGCTAGGAGAAAAAAATCCATTCCTATATTTAGTTTTGCTCACTATTTGGATCAAAAGAGAAATGCAACATTCCAGAAGGAAGTTAAAAAATACTTTAACAGGATCCACAGCCACTTATCTTGGGAGCTCATAAGTAACCCATTCATAGAGTCGTATAAATGCAATCAACAACCCACTTATATATACAGCTTGAACGTATTCTAAAGCACTTTTGCTAACCTCCACTGCACTACCTCAAGGTCTCAACGTGAAACACAAGATCAATCTTTTTCTTTTTTTTTTAAAGTCTTTATTGAATTTGTCACAATCTTGCTTCTGTTTTATGTTTTGGTTTTTTGCCCGGGAGGCATTAGCTCCCGACCAGGGATCGATCCTGCACCCCCTGCATTGGAAGGCGAAGTCTTAACCACTGGACCACCAGGGAAGTCCCAAGATGAATCTTAAAAGTCAAAATATTTCACAGCACCCAGAAGAGTCTGCCTAATAGAAAAGTAGACATTCAATAAATAGTTGCTAAATGAACAGGCAAAGAAAATCTACGTTACTGTTTTCATATTCATTCAAAAGTAATTGGTGAAATTAATATTATATTATTTTAAATATCAATGGAAAAAATGTAAAAGTAGACGTACTACTTTTATGGAAAGCCCATTATGAGGTCTGCAATCCTTGATAAAACATTACCTTAAAAAGCCTCACTTCAATAAAAAGGTCTAGGAAGAAAAAAAAGTCAAAATAAACGCTAGAGTGTAAAAGAACTATGGAGATATAAGTACTGGAAGTTTGTGATTTATATCTGAATCAGCTAAGAAATTCTTTACATCAAACGATAAATCTAACCCCTAGCTATCTGATGGTTAAGACAATTCTCTGTGCTTAATTACAACACACTAGTCACAGCTACCAGGTGCAGTAACTTCTCAGAAATTAGACTGCCACATCATTATGCCACCTACCATTTATTGGAGCCAAAAATTCTAGGCGCTAGAATGGGAACAAGGTAGTCAGCCAAGCACAAAAACATAACAAAACAGGAAACACCTGACAGAACGGATGGATCTAGATAGTAGATAGTCCTGTTTAAAAAAAAAAATTAATAAAGGTTAGAAAAACACAGTCCTTATTAGTCCTAGCTGAAGATGTTTATTCTCCTACTCCTCTGGTTCTCAAAGATGTTATTCTCCTTTTTTATTCTAATTTTCTCACAAGTAGTTTTCCGGAAGCTTCATGACATCATAGCTGTAACGGTTCATGTAAACATGAGGAAGCAAAGGCTCTTTGGAGTCCTGAACATTTTTTAGGAGTGTAAAGGGTCCTAAGGCCAAAAAGTGTGAGCCACAGATTTATTCAACTGCCTTGGTTACTGAGTTTACAAAGTACTACAAATACTGAGAACTAGGCAAACGGCTCTAAGCAAAGGCATTCTTTACAGATTCAGGCACTTCCATAAATGGAACCTGAGCCCTTATGAGCAACAAGGACAATCTACAGAAATTTAATAGCTCACTTACAGAAACACCAAAGAAACCACACCCACGATGGCAGGTGGAAACCAGGCTCTTTCCCATCGGAGGACTTTATCTGCCATCAGCATCACTTCTCCCCATCCTTGCAGCTGCTCTTCCAGACTTGCAGTCTCTGCAGCCTACATATGAGTAACATTTAAAGCGATCATTCTACTAATCTCAACATTTCTGTGGCTCCTAGAGAGTTAAATTCTTCTAAGGCACCAGGTATGTAAAACAGCTGTTACAAATCACTATCTTAAACAAACTAGTTTCTTAGAAAAACGCAATTTTGAAACCAAAGACAGAAATCAATGGGGAAAAAAATTATCATTTAATGGTCACTTTCCAAGTCCAAGCACTGGGCTACTCTTTTACATGCATTATGTAACATAATCCTTATAGACCCCTTAAGATAGGGATAATCAGAGCCATTTTACAATTAAAGAAAGCGAGCTCAGAATGGACTTTCCCAAAACCATGCACTACTAAGTGGCAGCGCCCTGAGTATAAAATTGGATCACTTAAAGTTTCTCATTTCAGGTAGTTACAATTGGTCTGTTGTTTTGTCATTTCATTGATTTAACCCCCTACTTCTGAATCCATTAGGAAAGCCTCTTCCTGAACAGCATCCAATTTCCAAAATAGCTCTTTGTGCAATGGAATCATTTAGATGTTGGCATCATCTGCATGATTAAGGAAAACTACTGTGCTTTTACAAAATTATAAAAGGCATATTAAGCCCAATATATCTCAATAAAATGCTTCTTACACTCATCAGGACATTTTGGTTAGACTTCAAATTTCTCTGCAAATTTGACCATCAGCTGCAAGTAGATTTCTCAGATGAGCTAATGTGGCAAAAAGCCCTTAAGCTGATTTTGGTAGAGAAAAAAAAACTTGGAACAGGAAACCCATGTGTCCTTACAACTGTTATCACAGGGAAATATGCAAATGACAGGAGACAGGGCAGCTTAATCTTGATAAAGATGTTATCTGTGCCACACTGACACTTAGGTGACCTCAATGTTTCTGACTTTTATATACCATGCTTAATATAGTTAAATAATACCATGTGGCAGAAACTCCGCTAAATGTATTATATGCTTATACTTTAATTATTCCTCCCAACAAGCTGAAATGAAGGTGTCATTACTATCCTCATTTTACAAATGTGGAAACTGAGATACACAGAGGTTTACAGATCCGAATCCAGCAAATCCAAGGCCAAAGGCCTTTGTTCTCCTTAAATTAAGTCACACTGCTCTGTGGAAAGAGCAGCCGAGCTCCAGGCCAGGATCTGTTGTTTCAATAGCTGTGTGAACTTGGGCAACGATCAACTCTTAAAACGAACCTGGCTGGGGCTCACTAGGCTAACCATAGAAAAGGGGGGTGTGTGTGTGCATGTAAGGGGGCAGAGGTCATGCATATCTAAAAACCAATGCAAAATGAAAATCACGCACAATCAAAACTGCCCTGCAAAGTCACTTAATTCGTTAGCACCTGAGCTCTTGGAAAATCAAAAGTCAAAATTAAATTATTTGGTTTCTCTATTCACTGTTGTTCTAGTGGTGAGTAGCATGCCTTTTCCTGGGGAAAGGCAACTGAGAAGATGGACGGATTTCTCTCGTTCTTACCTAGATTCTGAGGGGGGTTTTCGTGCTGAGGTTAAAACTGTCTGCCTGTGATACAACCTTACTGCAGTTCCCTCCGACCCCTGCTTACTCTAAAATTGTCCTGGGACACCCCCCACCCCCGCCCAGACTTACACGTTCCAGACAAACGCCAGAACCTCCCACTGTCCCTCCAGCTGGATCCTACCTCCAGTTCCCAGCTGCGAGCTCGTAGCCTCCCTGCCGTTTTAAAGCTGTGCCAACTCTAAAAGAAATTCTCGGCAGCAGCCTTTTGACCCTCCACCCCTGCGCAAGTATTAGGGGAAAAGGGCGAACGGACATCCTGGTTAAGATCAAAGACGGGGAAACCCAGATACGGCTCGACGAGCCCCTCGCGGCCCTCTGCCAAGGACTGCACCCCAGGCTGGTCACAGCCCCCCTTCTCCCGCTTCCTCCTCAACCCCTATTCGCGGTGAATGATCACGCGCCCTCCTCGCCCCGTCGTGCACCTTCCCCAGGGGATGGTAGGAGTCGACACGACTAGTGACCGCCAAGCAGAGGTTACCCAGGAAGCCCAAAGGGCAGGCGTCGTCGCCTGCACCTGGGAACGGAGAGGAGGGCCGGGCCCGCGACGGGTGATAGGAACGAGGCCGCAGCGCACCTAAGTCCGGAGGCACCGCTCGGTTCCCTCGCGACGAGGAGCTGGGACTCACCAGCAGGTTGGTGCTGCGATTATCTCCTTCCGCCATTGTTCCCGAGGTGCCCCCTCAGCGAGCGCAAGACGCCCCCAACACCCTACCTTCCTCAGAGGCACTCACAACAACCCCAACGCAGGGCACGCCCAGCAGGCCGCTTATATAGGCCAGCTGCCTTTCCCGACAGACCCCGCGAAGTTCGCTCCTCATTGGGCAAATCGAGATCACGCGTAAGCGGGCCGGACCAACCGCTGCTCAGCGCTTGTCTTGAAACCCAGATCAAAGGAGAGTGAGACCACGCCGGGGCCGAGGGGGCGGGGACACAGAATGACCAATCAGCACCCAGGAGATGTGCTACGCCCCGCCCAGGCTTTTCGGAATCGGTTCAACCGCCCCTGGCCGGGGCCTGCTATGGCCTCAGTATCCCCAGGGCGGGCCGCTATGGTGGCTCTCGGACTCTTCCGGGGGACCTCAAAGCAGCTAAGGAGCCTCTCTGGAATTTAGTCCTCAAGGAAATATGCCACCCGATATCAGGCGGAGGGCAGAGATGGGCATGTGACGCTAACCGCATTGTGATTAAGGAGGCTGGCTGGGATCTTCTTCCCGATCCAGATGGTGGCCCTGACCCTGGCTGTGCCCCTAGTCAGCCCGCCTTTCTTCTAATACCTGCTCTGGCAGCACTGGCCAGGCCGCTGAGCAGCTTAGACCCAGATATGTGACTCGCGGACTCGTGCCCATCTGAGGAGGTTTTGAGTACAAGTGAAAGGGGCCATTTATGTAGCTTTTCTGCAATTTTTCCTTCCCTACCCATTAGGAGTAAGGCCTTAGTTTGATGGAGGGGCGGGGGCGGCGGAGAGGGTGTGGAAATCTGGGCATAGTTTAAGAACTTGTGAAAAATGCACCGACTTATAAAATTGGCTTATTTTCATGGGTTTTTTGGAGAAATTCTTTGTGGGGCACTTCACTTAAACTACGAGTTCCCCCTCCAAAAAGGGACTGGTTTTGACAGATCCTTTCTTACTAAGGTCATGCTAAGGAAAGATGTAAACCCTCTCATACGAGTGGAATTTATTGCAATTTAAGAATTAGATGAACTATGTGAGACAATTCCACATATTTCTCTCCAGGATTTCAAAATGCGTTAACATTTTCATTACTCAATACAAACAAAATAATGCCAAATGTTAACCTGGTTAGATGTCTCTTTCAGGAAACTTACCGTAGCTTTTAACTTCCAGCCTTTTACCCTTTTATAGTCATCTATATTATGCCATCGAGTTTATTTTAAAAGCATTCCTTAAATTACTACCAGGTTCATAAGATTTCAGGGAGGACATAAAGAAATGTGAGCCAACACAGCTACAGACCACATGCTGCCCCTAAGAAAACCAGGGGGACCGGAGCACTGTGAAATTCATAAAAAGGTGTGAAATTTGCCATGGAACTTTGAAAAGAAATAAAAGCATCTGATCAGGTATAAACAATTCAGGGGGGTAAAAAAAAAAAGCCTTTGCAAGGAAAGGGGACTCTTCAATAAACTGCCACTTCTGGGAATGTTGGGGAAAAACAGGTTATGTAGGTAAAATGCAGCCAGTTGGACAGCCCATTTTGGGAGATTTGAAAGTTATGAACTCTGAGGAGCAGGCCCTCCGCTACCTGTTCCAAAGGAAATCAAAAGGTCCCAGTCGGCAGCCACAGTGAGTGAATGTACGGAGAGCGCTGAGCGCGAGATCTCGACACAGGCTCAGCAACGCCCTCTTCCAAAGGACAGGGTGTGGGGTTATTAGACTTTAAAAACCGCCACGTGTACTTCGGGAATCAGTTTTTGCTACAGAATGTGCCTGGTTTTCGCCCAAGTTCCCTATGTACAACTTCAGAAGAAAGACTTTTCAACACCAGCTTGTGAAATTGAGGTAGGTGAAAAAAACCTGAAGAAACGGCTTCCAAGTAGCATGGGTTCTCCATAGAGTATTTGTTACTCAAGGAACATTTGCCCAGAATGATTTGCAACTTAACAGCCTAGGAGCACTTCTATAAGTTCCTTAACTAAGCTTCCAATTGCCCTAATTATTTAAAACAAAACAAAACACCCACGCTTAGTGTAGCTTCCTTTGGAGCTTTTTTTTTTTTTTTTGGTATTACAAAGGCAGGATGTGAACTTTTGAAATATATCAGGTGACTGAACAGTTAACATAAATCCTAACATAATTTAGCAGCAACAAATGCAATCTGATTTCCAGATATTAAAACATGCTGGACATTGTTTTCCTTCAGAGCTTTCATACACCAGGGAATATACATGTCAATAATATTCTACAGGACTTTTTAAAGAAATACAAAATTAAGCTTAATAAATTGTGCCTTAATACTAAGAACTTTCCCACTGAAGTAAAATTTCTACTGCTTATTCAAAAATACTATTAGAACACTGAGTATAAAATACATTTTTTAGAATCAAGTTTTTAAACTTTTGTAGGTATTAGTAATTAGCTTAAAAAAAAAGCTCCCCATATTCCAAAATTAAGTTTTCTGGAACCTACTTCAACAAATTCAGAGCTTAAATGCTACGTCTTTTAAGACTTTATTTTTTGAAAAACAGGTATTTCATACAATCTTTGCCACGTTAATGCAAATATGCACAAAGTAGGCCATGTATTTTTGTTTTCCAAAAGTTGCATTATGAACACTTTCAGGAAGCTGGTGTGATTTATTCAACTTTTAATCTTAAATACAATCACAAAATTATAACCATCAGGAGGCATTACAACCTTTTGTACAGAGAAGCCACTCTATTTATACAATGTTACTAGAACAAGGAAGATTCAGTTCAACTCAATTTACTCTACATAATAAGGGTAAAGTAAATTAACAAGTGAAGTGTGATGTTGCCATTGACATCACAGGTGGAAATATAAGGAAAATTTAAACCAAAAAATAATTGACACAGGAACTTCAAACAGGAGCTGAAACTTGGTCAAAAAAAAAAAAAAAAGCCTGCTTTGAAAGACATAAAAACATTCTGCAAGTCTGCATTTCAGAACAACATTCAATTCCTTAAGTTTATCATCTTCAAAAGTCGAGCTAATTGTATGACACTTTTGCATTAGCGCAACAAACAGCTTGCCTAGTAAGCCCAAATTCCCATGGAAAGCAAGAGACTGAATGGTTCATGTTGTACAACTAACTCTTGAACCTATAAAGCTTCTCTCAGTTGGAGTCCATTTGCCCTTTTGTAAATAAGAGATGGTGATACTCTTACCCAGGCATTAAAAAAAAAGCAGGAAAAGTGCAATAAACCCTTCCAGGTTCATAATACAGTGAATTTCCTTCCCCAGTGTTTGGAAAATTTATAATGCTAGCTCTTCCCCATAGAAGGAATATTTCTAATACAACCCAAATAATGAAAAAATCTGTCACTTCTTTAAATGACCCTTACATTAACATAGTCTACCTCCTAGATTTAAGGGGAGGGGGAAAGTCCTAGCTCTAAATTACTGTCATTTTACAATCTCAAGATACAGAATGGAAGGTCATTGGTTTTCATATTTATCTGGTTTTATGTAAAACAAAGGTACTTAAATGTGCTAACAGAAAAGCGTTCGCTGATTTTTGATGTATACGAACAGAAGCTAACAAGGCTAATTGTAGATGCTTTCTTTAATATGAAAAGAATTGGGAGAAAAGAAGAACCAGCTTCTTTGATTTTAGTACTGCCAAAACAAGTAAGCCCCCAGAGTAATCACAAATATGTGGAGGAAAATAGGCCAGGAAGACTTTTCAATTCAAAGTACTGCCTATATCACCCCAAATTTAAAAGGACCTAAGATTGCACATCAACTCTAATATTTGGCTGCACTTGCATTGCCCTGCTTGGAATTTTTTAATGGCTCTTTCCTTAAATTTCACACATCAGAACCACCACAGTTAAAAACAAAAGCAATGCAGATAACATCAAACACTGGACAATATAAAGAACACTACATACTAAGTTTAGGTAATAGAGGCAAGTGTTAAGGGCAGAAGTGATGGAAGTTTTTCTTTGTATTATAAACCCTCACCCTGAACCTGGGGTTTGGGCTCTAAGAAAGCAATTTAGGGAAGCAGATCAAGAGCTTGATTCTCAGTTCTCACACAGAAACCTCACATATCTCAAACAACTCACAAGTGTCAGACACAAAAGAATCTTAATAATCATCTAGCAAACTATGTGAAGAATTCATGACCAGAAATAATGAAATACTGCAAGACACACCAAAGAAACGGAGTAAAAGAGAAATACAGACAGCACCATAAACTACTAAGCCTCCACAGCTTTACAGATAAATCAACTAAAACTCAGGCAATTCTAGAAAATTAAAGACAGCAAAACACTTAAGATAAACTTCAATTTCCAAGGGTCATAAGTTATTGTGTACCCCCTGAATCTTAGAGAGGGGAAAAGAGAGAGAGAGCACAAGAGAGACAGGGGAAGGGCGTGGGGCGGGAGGGAGAGACAGCAAGAGGAAGGGGAGGGAGAGGGTGAGAGGGAGGGAGAGAAAGAGAGGAGCAGAGCCCTGGTTTTCCACAGGTGTTTTTGTATAATCAAAAATGCATGACTTCATAACCACAGCACTCTGAACTTTACATTATTTTACAAGATAATCACCAAAATATAGCCTTGTCTTCTCAATTTGCTGTTATCACCAAGGCCTTTTACCTCTGATTAAATCTGACTGTTGAGTTCTCTTACAGCAGGTCAAAATGATAAGGCTACTTGCCAAATGACCGCCCAGAAGAAGCCAAACTGTACAGACTGGGGGTCTTGCTGTCCAGAGTGCGGTGAAGAGCAAGCTTTGAAGTCACCAGTTATTCCTATCTGCCCTACAACCAAGCATGGATATGCCACACTATTCTCTGAGGGACCATTTTAAAGTAAAAGTGATGGATAATTTAGCAGAGACACATGTTTTTTACGTAAAGCTGTTTTATTTTCGCTAGGATAAGGTGCCAGGTACCTCTGAAGCCTGAAATTCACAGGCAATAAAATTAACCTATTTCATTTCTCTTCTTTACCAAAGAAGAAGCAATTTCTGAATACTACCTATGGGGACAAACTAGTGTGAACTGGTTTTATCACTGTGATAAAAGTTTTTCCTTGTGACAAAGAATGTTGTTGAAAGACTGTTTAATCTTGAGAGAGAGTAGAGGTAATCAAGTGATGAGTGCAATAGCCTCTAGGAAATAAAGCAGTGTGCAAAACACAATATGGCATTATTATTCCAGATAGGTTGTTTTGATTGTGAAAATAAGGTTCAAGATAAATGAAGAAAATAAAATTTGATGCACTAGGTTCCTTAACTTGCTATTAGACACATGGGGGTATTCAAAGATACCACCTTTCTTGTAATACCTGTCAAAGTATTAAAAGAGCACTGATACTGAAATGCATTCTCCCATGAGTATTTAAAGATTATATATTAACGTGGCAATGAAAATACAGGAAAGGCCAGAGCTATGTGGAATTTTTCCTTAATACCTTTCAAGTTTGTCTGTGAAGACTGGCAACTAGAAAGTGATCACAGTGCTAATCTCTAAAATGCAGGAAAAAAGTACTCAAGATTTTAATCATGTTCTACTTTGTGTTGATATGTGATTTTAGGAATCCTATTCTAGTCTGTATTTTGGATCAACTATTGAGCTTACACAGTCAGTCAGTACTGAAATGCAATGCTAAATTTAAGGAAACCCTGATCATGAATTCACTACTGAACAGGAAACTTAAAATTGTGGAAAAAGTAAAGTACTTCACACATTAATAACTGAACTTAATAAAAGATGTTGGTGGTTCTCACTTTTGCTGATGTTTCATGTATATGTCCTAAAATGCCAGGTAAACTAAAGCACTTTTAATTTACATCTTGTAAATTGTAAATTAAAAGTATCAAATGAGAAAACTGAATTAAAAAAACATTTCACTCTACCTCCACCAGAACATCACTTTATTGTTAATCTGTCATCAACAATGTAAAACTCTAATAGGTACTCTATCCTGGTTTTTAAAAAGGTAAAAGATTACATTGGATTAGCTACTTTCTATGAAAGAAACTACAGCAATCACAGAAGAGGGAAAATTTGAACGACCTCCCAAAAATGTACACTATAAGCGAAGGGGAGTGTACATTAAATCAAATGTCTGTTAGATTCATTACTTTTGAATGCACAGTGACAATTCTAGAAACTGTACATGATAGAATCACAGAAATGACTTAAATTATCAGAATTACATTTTGTATGTGATCACCAGACCTTTAAACAATCCTTGCATTTTCCATGTTATTGGTGGTTTTGGAAAAATTTGTTTATCACTCCAAATATTAAGTTGTTAACAGCACTGAGATGGAAGAATATGAAATATAAGGATTGAAATAAAAGTGAATGTGAAAGATGGCTGGCTAATCTACTAGATCAAGTAAAGGGGGATGGGCAGATGGTGAGGGTTGGGGAGGAGGAGGATGGGGTGGGTTTTTTTCCCTTCATTTCAGAAGTTCTTCCAATGTAGTGTTATCTGTTACATAGCTCTCCTTCTTCAGTCCATTTCTGAAATTCATATCGCATAGCCTTTTTGTACTTACTGGTCAACCCAACCAGTACTGTTGCCAAGCAACAAGTGTTATGCAAGAATCTGAACGCATCAAATCTTCCTTGGCTGTGTCGCGGCCCCAGTTTTCTCTGTTTCTGAGCGGGGTTTGATTTTTCCTGGATTGTGCACACAGGGTCAGGTGGAATGGAGTTCCAAATCACTCTGTGCTCCGCGGCATCCCGATTTCTTTCTGCAGCTAACCTCCTGACACGTTTGCAGCTGTTCTGTGGCAGAAAGACAATCTCCGTGTTCAGGCGGTGAGCTTTCTTTCTTTCACCCTTGACCCTGGGGTTGCAGGCCATGGTGTTGGGCGTATCCCTGAGTGCAGCTGTCCTGCAGGATTCACTTCCTAGCGCACCGAGATTTCCTAGGTTTCCTCAGAATAAGCCCCCAGTTGCATCACCACCGACTGTGGTGTGGCTTTGGATGCCTGAGGCTGAGTTGATTCTGGTGGATGTCTGACCTCGCTTAACCAGACTCATCTACTGTCTTGCCATTCATACCCAGGCTGTCCAACCTTCATACAGCTGAGCCAAGTTATCTAGATTAGTTGCTTCCTTAATGACATAGTCAACCTGTAAAAATAGGCAGGATAGAATTAAAGCCATTTAAAACCTGAAAGAACATGGCTCATATATGAGTTATATGAACTGTTTAGGAATAAGTTCCCAAATTAATTACCCAAAGATGTGTAGTTGTCATGGTGGGAAGAGAAGTTAAGTAATCTGAGCTTCCTTCATAATTCCATAACTTACAAATGTGTGTCTTGGGAAAGTCACAATCCCCTTTGAGCCTTATGAATCCTTAGATGAAGAGAGAGCGCCACTGACCCCACAGGTGCCCTTGGGATTAAACATGTGAATTCACTGGGCAAATGCTTAGGTGTATTAAAAAGTGCCCAGCAGATTCTGAAACAGTTTGGTACTCAGCAAATATCTATTGATTCTTCTTTTTTTTTTTTTTTTTTTTTGGTGGGGCCGCACTGTGCGGCATGTGGGATCTTAGTTCCCCAACCAGGGATCGAACCCACAGCCCCTGCAGTGGAAGCACAGAGCCTTAACCACTGGACTGCCAGGGAAGTCCCCATATCTGTTGATTCTGACTCAGCTAAATTTTCTTTTATAGTAAGAGATATAATCGTTATCTCTATCCAGAGCACCCATCAGGGTCCAATTATATCGTAAATGCGCAATATAAGGCTGCTGAATTGTAACCTACACCAAAAGTTGTATGCAAAGAACTCTATACTTACCCCACTCCTGTGAGCCCCTTAACTTTTGCATATAACATTTAATAACTATCAGAATAAAAAGCACAATAGCCAAGCATTCTTTAAAAAGATGGACAGAGACCTAAGATGCACAGTCATGAAAGCACACAACCCATTAACCTACCAAAAAGTTTCTGAAGTAAGGATACCCATGGATCCAGAACACCGTCCATGGTTTTTGACAAACTTGACAAACTCTCTCTAAAGAATGAGTCTTAACCAAGAAGAGCTTAAGCTTAGATCCTATACAGAGATGTAACAGTGTTTAAAAAAAAAAAAAAAAAAACTTTCCTTGCTGATATTAAATTTGAATTGTGGATGCCCAACCATTAAAAAATAGGACATTCACAAGTCTCAAATTTTTACCCCACAGAAGAAAAGGCATATGTGTAATGGAGAATTCAGGAGAACACTACCCTTGACCAAGTGATCTAACTTAACAACAAAGATAACACAAACAGACACATGCCCCTTGATGTAAGATTCTAAGAACACATCATTGGCAAAGTATTCTTGCGAAAAATGTTGATTCTGAATCTAATTATGAAGAAAATATCAGACAAATGCAAACTGAGACACATTCTGCAAACCAAGTAGTCTGGACACATCAAAAATATAAGTGTCATAAAAAAAAAAGAAAGAAAAAGCTCTGGGAACTGTTCTAGACATTAAAGGAGACTAAAAGTAGAACAAGTATATGAAATTCAAGATAAGCCTTGACTAAATCTTGTATGAGTTGGCTGGGGGAGTTGGGTTGGTGGTTAAGGAGAGGCGGGCTAAGTAATAAAGGACATTTGAAGATAACTGGAGAAATCTGAATATGGACTCAATGTTGGATAGAAGTCAATGTTAACATCAATGTTAAGTTTCCTGAGTTGATAATTACATAATTATATCATAGCTATATATTATTAAAATGTTTTGGTTAGGAGACAAAGTATTTAGGCATGAAGTGTTACAATGTCTGCAACTAACTCTCAAATGTGGTTCTGAATATCTGTGTGTATGAACACACATACACAGAAAGATAAGGCAAACGTTAAGAAAGCATCAACAATTGGTCTACCAATTCTAGGTAAAGAGTATATGAGCATTCCTATATTTCTATATGTTTGAAACTTTTCAAAATAAACAGCTATAGGGAAAAGAATTCATTCTTGAATTTATATATACAATTTTAGAAAGACTAATGATAAAATTTCAGAGTAATAACCTCAGACAAACTGACACCCAAGAACACTTTATAGATACTACTTATTTATACATACTATGACACCCAAAATGTCATCCTCATTTCATTCAAAACCTTCACACAGCCCTCTCTAAAATGCAAATTAACTGTCTTCTGTTGGAGGAGAGAGGGTCAAGCCACACCCCAAATTTTTGTTAAAAGAGAACTGGGAAGAAAGGAAAGTGCTAATAGGGTAGAGTCAGAGTCAAATGCTGAATGTTTGACAATCCTAGAACTGTGTCACTCAAAATCTTCTGAAGCCTATAAAATCGATTTAAGTTCCTTATTTCTTGATATATCACCAAAGGATAGGGGTGAGAGGATCTTTAAACCTATACTGTTTCAGCAGCATTAAAATGTGTAGCTCAAGTTTAAAAAAATGGTCACCTGTTCAGCAACTGACATCCTCCTATTCGGGTCAACATCTCGGCCCTCTAACTTGGCTTTCACTCTCTTCCACACGCTCACTGCATATGAGTTTCTCTCCTGCACAGCTATGAAGCAATGGAAACGTGTAAGTCAAACCACCACTTGGTATTAATATTTAAGGTATCCTTATTCTGACTAATTACCTTTTCCAGTTTTAGGGTCTCTGACAGCCTTTTTAGGACTACAAGCAACACTCTTGCCAGTTCCTGGAACAGTGCTTGGTGGAGTATCTGCTGATGTAGCTAGATTTTTCTGAACCAGCTTTCTAGCATTCTGTGACATGACATCAGGCTGAGTCTTCTGGCCAGTGTTGCTCCGGACTGCTACAGAGAGAGAATTGGTAGCTCAATTTACATGTACACAGAAAATGAAGGAGCAGGGCAGTGCTCTCTCAATCATCACCTACAAATGGACAGCCCTGATACCAGATGTGATTTTACAACCTTAAAGTCCTTATCCCTTAAAATAAAAACTCTCCTCCTAAAAATACAGCCTAAACAGCTAGATATTCAGATATAAATTTGTACAATGATGCTCACGAGTTTGTTGTGGCATTAAAAAACTACAAATATCTTAACTGTCCAACAATTAATACGGTAAAGTCATAGAATGGCACATTAAATCTTGCCATTAAGTCATTTTTTAAAAGATTACTTAATGATAGGGAAATTATCAATTTAATATTAAGTGGGAAAAGGCAACAAAAGTTGCATTTACAGAATGATCCAACTTGTATATGTGTGTGCATGCATATAGAGAATTCAACAAATACATAGTGGTTTGACCTCTAATTGTAATGGAACTATAGATTTTCCTATTAATTATTTTTCTGTATTTTCCTAACAGAATATATTTTATAATCATAAAATAAATTATTTAGAGAGTATCTGAACACATGGTATTTTTACTCTCTAACAATAAGTACTTTTAAAATTAAGCCAGAATTTGTTCAGTTTGAGATATGGCAAGAGTTTAGGGAAACACTTTATTTATTTATTTTAAATAATTAATTTTTTTAAATTGGAGTATAGTTATTTATAATGTTGTGTTAGTTTCTGTTGTACAGCAAAGTGAATCAGTTACACATATACATATATCCACTCTGTTTTAGATTCTATTCCCATATAGGTCATTACGGAGTACTGAGTAGCGTTCCCTGTGCTATACAGTAGGTCCCCATTAGTTATCTATTTTGTATACAGTATTATGTATATGTCTATCCCAGTCTCCCAATTTACCCTTCCTCCCGCTCTCCCCCTTTCTACATCTGTGACTCAATTTGTTTTGTAAATAGGTTCATTAGGGAAACCCTTTAAAAAGGTGATGACTAGAAACATATTAGACACTCATTAAACATCTTAGCATCTATGTGTAGATTATTAACAGGTCAAGATTCAGGTTCTTCTGAAGTAGGGGACTCTTACCTGCAGCAAAGGATGGCTGATAAGTAGCAGATGACGTTGGACTCGAACATTCATTTGTTGCATCGGTGACTAAGGGTGATGCAAAACTCACTAAATTATTATAGACACTGAAATATAAAATAAAATGGCTCATTTATGAAATGCTTTAGCAAATAGCTACTTATAAATATGAACAAAACTGAAAAAAAATGAAATGAATTAAATAAACAAAACTTACTCTACCAGATGTTTTGCTTATATTTTAAATTCAGGCCGGAAGGCATTCTTACCTCTGACTTTGTGTTTTCAGTTCTTTCAGGGTGGGAGTTATTTCCTGGAGCATTTCAACATGTTCTTGACTTCGAACCTGACCCATAGCTTGGACTAATGTAAACAGCACTGTCTGAATGTTATCTTGCCATGATTTATATTCACCCAAGAACTGCCTAACACTGTTCTCATAGGGAACATCTTCACCATCTGCCAGAGCAGCTTCTTCATCCTAGAATCAGTATGTTAATGATCAAGAAAAACGGTATTTGCTTCAGTAATTACTCTTAAGACCATCACCTTTTGGATAACAGGTAATAAGTGTTTTTCAAATACCAATGTGTTTATAATATGCTTATTACAATTTAACTCCTTTTCTACAGGAATCTTGTTTCCAGCACAAATAAAAACTCCAATTAAAAACAAATCCAGGGAATGCCTTGGCGGTCCAGTGGTTAGGACTACACACTTCCACTGCAGGGGGCACGGGTTCGATCCCTGGTGGAGATCCCGCAAGCCACGTGATGTGGGCAAAAAAAAAAAAAAAATCCAAAAAGTAAATGATTTACTGTTTTGTGATGATGAAGTAATGCAGCATTTTCTGGGGATTCAGTTTCCTTACTGTCTAGATTCTGTACGATACTGGAGGGAAGATATTTCATTTATTTTGGAAGCAAGCTATACAAGTTTGGGCAGGGAGGCGGAAGAGAGGTCGGAAATCTAAATACCCTGTGAGACTAGGCTCAAGTTTCAGCTCTACTATAAATTATATGACTTTGGATAAATCAATTTCTCTAAGCCCCGGTTTCTCTGTGAACAAAATGAGAATACTATTTATACTTACTACCTGCTTAAAAAAAAATAGTTGATGAAAATACAAATTAACTCAGTGACAAACAAACTGGAAATATGACCTGAGAGAAATTAGGGTTTTTTCTCATAAATAAAACTATTTGTAATTTTATAAAAGGGGGGAGTAATTATGTGTCAACAGTATTAGTCTTACCTTGGCCATTGCTTTCAGGAGATGTTTGACGTCTCCAAGCTGCCGGTTATGACCAGTGAGCACAGTCTTTATATTATCAACCAAATTCTGAATTGTTTCACAGACCGTTTCTATCTGTTGCTCTTTCTCTGTCTGAATTGCTCTCTGAGTAGACATATCCTGGGTCAGTTGTTTGTGTGCTGACAAAAGCCATTCAGAGCTGCCAATAGGATGTTCAAGACTCGTGTCCTAAATAGAATAAGCATTTGTTTGATTTTAAGTATCAGCCAGAATAATATAAGGTTCTTTTCTTCATCATCATCTCAGAAGACATTCGCAACTCAAGCCTCGACACAAAGAACCTCAGTTGCTGAGTCATGAATTAATTATCTACAAAAGAGTACTTGACGATAATTTAAACAATCTATAAAATACAGACTAAGATTTTTATCTTTTCTGCATAATCATACAGGGCATAAATGTTTAAAGTTTAAAACCTAAGACAATGTATCTGGAATAACAAAGGTGATCCATATCCAGGAACCTAAACCCACTGTAAACCACTCTTTAAAATGAAACCAGAGTCTCCTAATACATAGTCTAAAGCCTTCCCACAAAGTAGAAATGCCGAATTTATCAACTTGATAATCCAGCATTCATCTTCCACTAGCCCTCTGTCTGCTACCCTACTTTCAGTGCATCTAAGTCATTTGCTACACACTGTCTTTCTCCTCCCCTCCGAACCTCCACAGTACTTCCAGTTGTAACTGAGAGTTCTTTTCACTTCTTCATTCAGTGTATTATTTGTGTAAATCAGTTCCTTGGGGGCTAAAAGCAAGATTTAATCATCACGGTATCCCTCATAACATCTCATATACAGTACATGCTCAATAAATGTAAACTAGTGAGTGAATGTATTAAATTGATTTTAATCACCCAATCTCTTCAGTCCCACCAAGATTCAAGACTTACCACTCTCTGTAATAAACGAAGCTCTAACTCAGAGACCGAACTGTTAAACTGTGATGCAAATGAACACATTTGCTGACACCGTTTGATTAGTTCAAATAATGAGGCATCCAGGTTTAAGGCTTCTGCAGTTCTAGTTCGTAAACTTTCAAAATGAATGATATTGCTGCAGAGGAAAGTGACCTGTGAAGATGAAAAAGAAGAGTGGAACCATCACAATGAGGAAAAAATTTGCAATTAATGAAACAAAAAAATACGACCTATTGATTTCCAGAATTCAGGACCAGGTCCTGAAAACGTATGAATGTATGACTCTTGTGGGAAACAGACCTACTCCTTATAAAAGCTAAATAAATGAACATTTTTTGGTTGATGCTGTTAAGACTGAGATGGCCAAAAGCACCTAAGTACAATTAGGTAAACATTATCTTCTGCACGATGGTTTTTTAACAGAAATTTTACTCCATAATAAAACTGTTATCATATTCAGCTGCAATTTGTTCGTGCTGTGTCTGAATTCCAATCTGAAATGGTCGCCTTCTGCTTCTACTCCTGCCTAACTTTACCATAAAGATCAGAAAACACTAACTGGATATTTGACAATATTAAGCACATCTTTAAAGGTACAATAATAGTATTGTGACTGTGTTCCTAAATAGTTCTCATTTTTTTAAAAAAATAAATTTATTTATTTTTGGCTGCATTGGGTCTTCGTTGCTGAGTATGGGCTTTCTCTAGCTGCGGTGAGCGGGGGCTACTCTTCGTTGCGGTGCACGGGCTTCTCACTGCAGTGGCTTCTCTTGTTGTGGAGCACGGGCTGGTTCTAGGCGTGCAGGCTTCAGTAGTTGTGGCTCACGGGCTCTAGAGCATAGGCTCAGCAGTTGTGGCGCATGGACTTAGTTGCTCCGCAGCATGTGGGATCTTACCGGACCAGGGCTCAAACCCATGTCCCCTGCACTGGCAGGCAGATTCTTAACCACTGCGCCACCAGGGAAGTCCCAATAGTTCTCATTTTTATAGATACCTATTGAAATACTTACAGATAAAATGATATAATATTTGGGATTTCCTTAAATATGGGATGTGAAGGAGGAGTAGGAAGTATAGAGAAAATAAAGTAGGACTTAAGTTGATAATTATTAAATTTTGGTAATGGGTATATGGGAATCATATTAGTCCAATTTTGCACCTGATTAAAAAGTACATAGTAGTTTCTGTTTGTTTGTTTTTTGCTCCCAATCACAACAAAGTTAATCCACAACCTCTTGGCAGTACCCAAGGTCCTAAGACATTTTATTGCCATGTGGAAAAAATAACATTCAAATCTTTATAGTTGCATATAAAGAAAATCTTAGATAAATATGGAATTAAACTCTTTATTTTCCAAGAGGCTGGATCCACCTTCTATTTAACTGGGAGGTAATAAGGGTCTAGGGAAATAACTGGCTGTGAGCTCAGCCTAAGGACGCCCCCTCTTTCTCCCTCAAGGCCTATCAGTCCTTCTTCCCAGTGCTGTGAACTAGACGGTGGCTCTCAAGCTACTCCTAATTATCCCACATGTAACTTCCAATCAGTTATATAACCCTGTAACAGAAAACAAAATGGCGCACGAGTGCCTATACCTGACTTGCTCTTTGGCTCTCTTTAAGGACAAGATTTCTTCTTTCAGCTATTGTTGCTTCAAAATCTTGTAGTACAGGTGTCAGTGCAGGGTTGGCACCACCTGCCCACTTGAGTCGCTGTTCAATACTTGCTTCAAGTGCTGCCAGTTTCTCCTATAAAAGCCAGCAGAATCTCAGTGAAAACGACACTCTTCACTTCCTGTCTGTTGAGCATTTTATATAAATACAAGAGATTCAAAAGAAGTAGGATGGGGCATAAGTAAATTAGAAAACATCTTTAACAAACTGTCACCTTTTGGAATTAATCTTGATTTCACGCTGAATATTTAAGGCTAACATGTTTCGGATAGGTAAGGATTGGCTTTCAGTTTATTGTCTTAAAATTTGCAGAAAGAAGTTTCATTTTCATTTTTAAATAAAACAGTCCTTAAAACAAAACACCTGCTACACCACTGCACTATATGTGCTATCTACAAGAAAATCCATTTATACTTTTGATTGTGAAAGATGAAAATCAGATTCCCACAAATGCAAAAATTTATGAATAATGGTAAAAATACAGCCAGGTTATCATGACGAGGAAGATTTTATATAACAAAGTTGCTTCATTATTTATTCAACGTTTTGAGCGGAGGAATTCACATTCATAGGCTCTCTCTCGCTCTCGCTCTCCCCTCCCTCCCCTATTTCTTTCTCTCACACATATACACTCTAAAATCAGAAAGGGCATGAGTTCATTCTCCTAAATTGAAAACTAGGACTAACATGCTGTAGAGAAAAGGTATTTCAATCCTCAAAGAAGTGAGCTCCAGAAAAGTTTTATAAAAAAATTTAAAAATATTATAAAAGTGATTATACTTGATTTTATACTAATATTAATCTATAAAAAGAACAGAAATATGTCAGTTACTACTGAGTGTATGAGATATAGGAATACTCAACTATAGAGAGATACATAAAGCCATCATCAAACCAGTTTCTCTTATTTAAAAAAGGAAAGCGAGATTAAATATTTTGCTGAAATGACCAAAAAATAGTCAATAAAAATGGTTTGGAAAAATGTTCTGCTGCCTTTGACATCACAAAATTCCATTAACTAACTGCACAATAGAAGTAAGAAATGCCTAAGCTTCTTGGATATTAATAATAAGCCAAATATAACTGCTTTATATACATTTCAGAAAACAAATTTGGTATTCAAGTTTTTCCCATTACCAAGGTCCCCTTAATGTGTAAAAGCATGGTAATATCAAATTCATTAAAAACTTGAAATATTTAGTATGTCTCTATTCTTGGTTCAAAATATACTGCTAAGATTCAGTTACTTTGGAGGGTAAGAAAAAAAGATATAAATTAAAAATAAAAGTGAAAAGGTATCATGTTCCTGTGGCTTAGAAGCCAAGGACAGAATGAACAACAGAGCACTAACACTTCACCACAGTGGAGGTCATTTCTAAAAGTAAGATGTGCCAGAAGGAGGATCCGACAAAACACACCTGAACTGTTGCAATTGAAGTTTCAATCTGGCTCAGAGTATGGAGTTTCTTTTTCATGCTGGTTAAGATGGCAGAACGAGGGGGAGGAGTGACCGACATGGCTTGTGGTCTGTTGATAAGGAGATCTTCATGCTGCCACTGTTCAAAGAAAAAGAAATGTAATAAAATAAGCAGGAAAAAGGCCTTTAGATAAACAAGGGAGGGGAGGTGTGATTTAGGACTGGGGGAAGAGGGAAAAAACCCAGCTGCAGCAAGGTGGGGTGAGCAGGGAAGAATAACAGAAACACAATAAAAGAATCAACCAGGTGGAAAATTTTCTGAGGTAGAGAATGGCTGATAAATTTCTTGGATCACTGATATGCAAGATTTAAATAGTAATTCTGAAGATGTTTCCTAGTCTAAGTAAAAATCTGCTATACAATCCCCCTAAAATATAATCTCCAGTTAAGAGGTTGGAACAGGCATGGTAGGGGAAGAGTTCCCCAGCACGGAATTAAGCAAGTAACTGAAAGAAGCAATGGCAGCAGTCACAGAAGAAAGAATTCTCCAGAGAACCTACAAGCGACAGAAAGGCATAGGTAACTACTGACAGAGGATCAAGCCATCCTGTATGCTGTAAGGTGGCCCCAGAAGGCCCAAGGGACATTTGGGTTAAAATTTAAAAGTTACATTGTGCTTACAGCTTAAAATATGTTCAGATGAACAAAACTGGAAGGATTTTGATAATGTTTTCCATATAGTTGTCGATTTTTTAAGGGAACAAACTCTAAAATGTATTAAATAATAAACCTTTTCAACATTGTATTTTTTAGAAGTAAAATAAATACCAAAAAATCCCAATGTGCTAGAAGGACTGTTAATATATAATAAAGCAACTTCAGAATTTGAATAAATTACTTTTCTTGTGAGGTAAGAAAACAGCTAATGATAAAACTGCAAAGAGAAGGAAATACACTGGTTCCATGCCCCACCAATTCCACTCTTGGGAAGTAGCTTCAATATAAATGATACAAAGTAACCAGTGTTTGTGCCAAAACAGATCCCAGGATGATGTAGTCCCCCAATATTACTCCATGAGTTACAACTTGTCTGAAGCTACTGACAATATTGAAGCCTATATTTGAAATAAAGAAGAAAAATAGCTATAATTTATACTGTGCTTAGTGTCTTACACAAATCATCATTTTTAACCCGCATAGTCATCAACATTTTAGAGAGCATACTGTCCCCATTCTACAAGTAAGGAAATCAGATCTTAAGGGAAGTTAAACTTAAGTTCATATACCTGAATCCAAATCCATCTCACTCCCCCAAAGCCTGTCATACTGCCTCTAAACAAACAAGGACAAAAACAGGCTTCTAAAAAACAGTTCCCAAGTGATGACCAATGTATGCACAGAGCTTAGAGAATCAGGGAAACAGAAGTCACTTTAGAAATAATTATGTTAGACAGTACAGAAGGCATATCCACCTAACGAATAAATTCAACTGTTAGAAATTACATTTACAAGTAATACTTAATGATAACACTAACCATACAACTCTGATGGAAACTAATTCAAAGGACACAAACCATGAACACAAAATGATCTCAACTACGTAAAAGAGAAACAAGGAATAATTGGAAAGACAGCACCGAAATGCTAAAGCATTTCGGTGTTTGATCTGGGCTGGCACAATTCAGGAAGTTTAAAATTTTCTCTTCTTTATACTGTTCTGTATTAATTCCCCCAGTTTTTCAAATTCCTACATTGAGGAAAAACCCCTTTATAAAGAGAAATACTAACTTGAAACATGGCGATATGCAGCTGAACGCGCTGTAGGCTTGTCTTACAGGAGGAGATGCTGGTCTCCAGCCTGCGCACCAAGTCGTGCTTCTTCCAGGCAGTGTCGTAGGAGCTCGCCAGCACGGTCGCCCTGTTCATGACCAGCTGAGAGAACTTCCCGATCTGGATGTTGTGCTCCACTGCTTTTTTACACAGATCATCAACTGAAACTTTGCTTTCAGCACCAAAATCCTTTGCCTCCACTTGAGCAATAATGTCTACCCCTAGAGCACTGATGAAGCTGCAGAGCGTGAGGCCCAAGGCTTGGTTCGGGAGTCCAATCAGGAGCTGCCGCACAAAGTCAGCTGTGAATGCTTTTATCGGTTTGGCCATCTGGTCTTCACTGAAACAAGAGTTTCTAAAAAGGGTTTTCACATTGACAATCTGTACAGGCCCATTTACAGTACTCGGATCTTCAAGTGAACTTGATCCTAAAAAAGGAAATTTTTCTTTCAGTATTTCATGCAACACTAAAATAAGGTAATAATGCTGCTTATTTAAAAATCTGAAGATTGCGTGAACTTAGTATTTTAATTTAATTTACAATTAAATTAAGCCTACTCTATCCTGTCCCCCTCCAAAGTACTACACAACTAAACCCAGCTTGTTTAAGAGTGAAATATTACCTGACAAAGTTTTAGAAAAGGTACCACAGAGCCTGAAGAACTCCTTAATTGTCTGTAGTCGTTTTAGAAAGAAAATCTCTTCTAGCACCTGTCGGTGATTATCATCATCAAAAAAATTGACTTGGGTGCTCCTGGCTTCCCTTATAATGTCAATCTTTCGCCAAGCTATAGGGATTTCCATCTTATTTAGCTATGTAAATGAAAGAAAAGCAAGTTCACTTCTCCACACACTGAACAACTACTTTCCTACACTTGCATTATTCATAAAACCAGGTCAATATTTACCTTTTCAACTAATAAGCCAAAAGCAGTCTCAACTTGGGCAAACATGCCATCAAATGCTACCAAAAGCATCTGGCCAGCTGACATTTTTGGTGTTTCATCAACTGAACCATTTCTTGGTTGGATTAATTCACCATATTGAGCGTGAAGTATTCTAGAGGAAAAGAAAAGGGAGTTAAAACCCTTGCTGAAGAGTATTAAATTTTGGGGAAAACGTAAGATCAACAAGTCTTACAGCTAGTGTGTGGAGTCTAGAGAAAAAGTCTCTGTATGAAGGAAGGAGTGTTATTAGCCATCATTAATGTGAGTAAATTTTATGCAAATTTGAACTACCACATTTTTAAAAGAACTATATAAAATATTACAGTCTCACTTTATACACAGAATGTAAAATAATATAAAATGCCAATATTTTTTTAAAAACGTCGAGAATCACACAATTCTAAAGCTGGTGGACCTAGCAAAAGTTGTCAAGTATGTTCACACTACTGTCACATGGCAGAGCCAGCTACAGACAGTAAATGAAAATACCTATCAGTTTTGGCATGCTGAGTTTCGAATAATGCACAGTTTGAAGGTAGGTCTTCAGAAATTTGCCTTTCACATTATCATTAAATTAAGAACTTGCGTAGTGTTTACGTATCAAAGCACTATTCTAAACATTTTATATAAAAAAGCAAAAATACAATTCCCAGTACCTATGACTACTATCAGTAAAACTAATGTTAACTAGATTTTCAACTTTATCACACACACATAAATAGCTATAAAACTATTAGGAATTATTAAGAGAATTTAAAATTTAGGCTACCCGAGAAATTTCTAATGGAAAAAGAGCTGCATGATGGTGTAAAGTTTTCCTTGAGATTACCAAAAAGTTTCTCTAACACAAGATACACACAGGCTGTAACAGAATCAAACATGAAGTCTGTAACCCAATGCATACATGGAAGTAAACATTCCTCCATTTGACAGTAAAGGGAATCTAGATTAGATATTAAGGGAAAATAAGGGCTAAAATTTTGTGAGGAAGAAAAGTGTATAGATTTAGCATCTAAGTTTTAAAATAATGTTAGAAATTTTATGATAAAGCTCTTGTGCAAACAATCTAAATCACTATTTAGCTTACATTTATGTTTATGCTATACTGATTACAGTTATTTTTTAAATTTTATGGTAAAACAACTACAAAGAAACAAGAAAATAGGAAAATTTTGAATGCAACATAAAAGAAAACATTAAGGAGTTGTTACCTTTTTTGGTGAAATAAGGGCACCATAAATTAAGAAAAATAAGTTTACATTTTAGATATATACTTCCTGCAGTTTAAGAATGAAAAGGTATTTGCTTCAAAATAACTGGAGCAGTACAATTTAAACAAGATTAAACAGGTGCAAAAAAAAAGAGAGAGAGATTAACCAGGTACAGATAATTACTGAAGTTGGTAAAATGGAGGTTCATTACATACTATTCTCTCTACTTTCTTGTATCTTGGAATTTTCCCATGGGAGGAAGTATGGTGGGTCAATTCATTTCTACTCTCTCAATTATACCTTCTGAAGGGAACTGGACATCAGAATGCCAAAGACAGAGGTCTTGAGTCATGAAGCACAAAGGGTAGGGCTTAGCTTTGGGTACAGTGCATGGCTGGAGAAACTGCCCAACCTCTACAGGTTCCAAAGTCAAATTGTTACCCTAGATTTTAAGAGTCGAGAAATACAATGTTCAATACCTAAAACAAACTTATAAAACTTAAGCTAACTTAAAAGTGTTCATCTGAAATGAGGTGTATACTCCAGATGTTTCCATGGAGTTCCAAGGGCTGGCTTAAAAAATACCACACTCTACTTTGTGTGTGTGCACATGTATGGTGAAACTACAGCCCTAAAATAATACATATATGTATGTGATAAAACTACACACACAGACACACAAACAAGTGCATGTGTAACTGGTGAAATCTGAGTAAGCTCTGTGGGCTGTACCGATGCCAATTTCACAGTGTTGCTACTGTGCCATAGGTATGCAAGATGCTACACTGAAGGAGGAATGAAGGCTACACAAGACCTCCCTGCACACTTTTTTTTTTAACACAACTTCCTATGAGTCTGTAATTATTTCCAAATAAAAGGGTTTTTTGTTTTTTGTTTGTTTGTTTTGGCCATGCCTCAAGGCTCGCAGGGTCTTAGCTCCCAACCAGGGATTGAACCCGTGCCCTCAGCACTGAAAGCGCAGAGTCCTAACCACTGGATCACCAGGGAATTCCCCCAAATAAAAGGTTTTTTTTAAAAAGACATTACTTATAAATGCTTATATATATATATCTGCTCTGAAAATTAAAAGTAAGCTTACAGGGCTTCCCTGGTGGCGCAGTAGTTGAGAATCTGCCTGCCAATGCAGGGCACACGGGTTCGAGCCCTGGTCTGGGAAGATCCCACATGCCGCAGAGCAACTAGGCCCGTGAGACACAATTACTGAGCCTGTGCGTCTGGAGCCTGTGCTCCGCAAGAAGAGAGGCCGCGATAGTGAGAGGTCCGCGCACCGCGATGAGGAGTGTCCCCCGCTTGCCGCAACTAGAGAAAGCCCATGCACAGCAACGAAGACCCAACACAGCTATAAATAAATAAATAAAATAAAATAAATAAAAATTAAAAAAAAAAAAAAAGTAAGCTTACAGTAAAATAAGAACTCAGAAAACTTTTATCTGGCTACCCATCTCTTTCACAAGAAAAGAGAACACAGCTTAGCATTCACTTGCCTGGCAACATCGATGTAATGAGCATGTGTTTCTTCCTCAAGTCCCATAGCTGCATTTCTTAAATAGGCTTGAAGAGATTCAACTAGAGTCTGCAGAGGAACACCATCAGTTGTCTGCTCAATAAGACTGTCCAGTTCATGAAGCATACTTTCTAAGGTGTATTCTCCTTTCATTAAACATCTCAGTGCTTCTGGAAATATGATTTGCCGGAAATTTGAATTTAATTCCTATAAATATGTGAGAAACATATTTTAATGCTTTCTGAGTTTAGAGAAAGCAGCATTAAAAGGGAGGAAGTCAAATCACTTTTTGGACCCAGAGATGAGAAATAAAACGTTCAATATCTAAAACAAACTTCTAAAATTTAAGCTAATTTAGAAGTACTCACCTGAAGTGAGGTGTATACACCATTAGCTAAGTGAACTGCCTCAGATGCTTCCATGGGGTTAGGAATGTCTAAGTCTTGTGGCACTAGGTGACACTGCTTCAGTAACTGAACAAGGCACGTGACATTTCCACTCATACTGCAGAGCTCCTCCAAGAACCAGGCTCCATCCCGAGAAGTCAGATCAACCAGCTGCTCTCCAGCACTCGAAGCTGCACCTTCCATCATTAGGTTACGCCTAAAAAACGAGATAAATATTTGTACAGTGAAACTGACTTAGCTAAACACACATAAATGGGATACCTCAAAATCTGAAAGGAAATAAAGCAGTCTTACACCGAGCAAGACTAATGAAAGAAAAAGGATATCTTAAGTTTGGGATCAAACAAAAGACACATGAACTCTCCATAAGCATCAATGTTCGCAAGACAATGAAATGGTCTCACTATGTGGTCAGCTAACTCACCTTGTGAGGGTACAAAGGGCAGAAATAATAACACTTGCTAGACTCAAAGATCCTTCCTCTCCATTCTCGTGAAGGAAAACTTTGATACAACGTTCAATTTCTTTCAACTGATCTTCACAAACAGGTACGGTGACAGCTTCCTGTTTCAAGCGTTCCACCTGTCTAATTAGACGGCTGTTTATGTCTGTTGCGTACCGCTGCAGGGTCATCTCAGTGGCAGTGATGAACTGACACACTGTTGGCGGTGGCTGGGGCGCATACTGCACTTCGTATCTGTAAACAGAGAAAGAGGTGCTTGTAAAGAAAGTTCACGCCTTACAAAATACGAAAAAAGACAATATGGAATACTGCATTTGATCTTCAAACCTTGAAGAGTAGAAATCATTATTTCCATTTTACAGAAAAGGTCTCGAAAGCGAAAGTAACTTCCTAAGGAAAGTAACTTCCTAAGGTAACTTGTTAGTGAGCGATAGAATCAGTATTTGAATTCAGCTCTCTTTACCCTGATCCGACCATGCTTACACTGGGATACATTTTAATCAATTAGGAAAAATACTGTCTTTTAAAGGAAAACATGAGCTCAAACCCTCTTAAAACCAAGAGAAAAGTGACTCCATTCAAATTCCATCAACCATTTCTTTCAGAAAAATAAAATACTATGCAATTAAAAACATGAACACAACTTTGCTTCTAGTCCCAATGAGAAGTAAAGAAAATTGAGAGTGATCAAACTTACTTCCTGTAGAGTTCCTGACAGCGCTCTACTGTAGTGTTACAGATGAGCTCTTCCATCCAGGTTTTCCATTGCTCAATTCGATGTTTCTGAAATATAGCCTTTGGATACTGCAGAGCTACGGTTGCATAGTGATGCAGCTGCTCCAGACAGCCTCGCAGCACCGAGCGCCTCTGCTGCAGGAGGGTACCGACTTCCCCCTCCAGCTGCTCACACTGGCTAATCAAGTGGGCCTGGCCAGCATTCTGCAGAAAGGCTGTTGCTGGCACATAGCTTGGAGGACCTTTGGGTAAAAGATAATTATTGATCACAATGAAACCATTTCAAATTAGCAGTCACTGAAAGGGAGTACAAACCAGAACTCCACACATGAAAACAACAACAACAAAACCCACATGCTCACATGTATATCTAAAATAAGTCAACCCATACCAAGGTCCATTTGTGTGCTTATCTCCTGAAGCAAACTTGCCAGCTGTGTTGCTTCTAAATTACTGAATGCAGCCTGATAATGTGTTATCCACTGTTCAAATTCATTCAGCTTCACCTGGATTGCTTCCTGAACAGCTCTTTGCTGAGTCTGTAGTTGAGTGTGTTCAGAATACCTAATGGAAGGAAAAATTTTTGATTGCTCTTCTTTCTTCTGTGTACTTTTCATCACCCTGAAAGTACATTTTGCTTATACTTGGACTGGCTGGTAAGCTCCTTTTCAATCTTGAGGGCACTGCTCAAATGTCCTTTCCTTCTCTGGTTTTTCCTGACCCTACAGAGTTCCCTAACTACACTCACAACATTTTAAATAAAATTCTACCACATTTGCCAGGGTTACAAGTTATTTGAAGTATGGAAGACTGAGACTTGATAGGTCTTCGTTATCTCAGCGTCTCCGGCAGTGTTTGGCACTTGTACATTTAACCACCCTTCACTGAGCTGGGCAGCCACTCTGTGCAAGGTTCATTCACTTAGATCACTTTTAGTTTAAGCTCAAAAAATGCCAAGTAGACAAGATCCACTGTACAAATGAATAAGGATTCAGATACAAACTGTAGAGAGAAAACCAAACCCCAGGTTTTCTGAATCCAAGTTCAGTGTTCTAACCCCCATGTCCACCATCTCCCATAGTTACTCAAACATTTAAATTAAATATAATAAAGCAGAAAATTTAACTGAATTCTGCTTTATTAACACTTTGAAACTGCAGTTCTTGGGAGAGCTTTATTTATCTAAGTTGCTGCAATAATTCTAATTCAAGTTGACAATGTTTACACAAAAATACAAAAATTATCCTTAATGGCATGTCTTTAGAAATAAGAGTTCAACATTTGTTTTAAACCTGTGTTGCAGAGTATGAGAAGGATGATCCACTCCTTCAGCTCCTTCTAGAAACTCTATTTCTTCCAACAGTTTGCCCTGCAGTTTTTCCACATCTGTTAGTTGCTCTTGCAAGCTCAGGTATTCATCTAAACTGCTGTCCAGCTTGGGAAGTACAACCAGCATCTCGTCCCTATTCTTAAACCAGTTCACCTGTAAAAAAACATTATTAGGAAGATTCTTATATAGGGCCGACTGTGAGATATGATGATGTCTGTCAGAAGGATCATGTTAGAAGGACATTCTGAACATGTTACTCTACTTAAATCTCAACAAAGCCGGGGTGTGTGTGTGTGATGGCATCAGCCATATTTTTACAAAGATAACTAATGTGGTCAATTCAAACAGCCATAAATGAAGACTCAATTCCACAATAACATGCAGTTACCACCACGCCACACAAAACAAGATGAGCATCACTGGCTACCACGATATTAAAATCAAGAAGGAGGGAGGCTATCCAAGTAAAGAACACTTAAAATCGTCATTGGTAAACACTTTTCAGTCTATTAAAAAAGGTATAATTTTTTCAAATCATTAACCCACCTCCCATGTATGAGAGTGACTGTGTGTCTTTGCATGGGAGTATTTCTTAGTGAAAGATCACAGCAAACTGCGCCTTACTTTGCTGCCATTTCAGTATTATACACTACAGTTGTATAAAACCAATTTTTAGAAAAAGTTTCACTCTTGGACTTCCCTGGGGGCACAGTGGTTAAGAATCCGCCTGCCAATGCAGGGGACACAGGTTCGAGCCCTGGTCTGGGAAGATCCCACATGCCACGGAGCAACTAAGCCCGTGCGCCACAACTACTGAGTCCATGTGCCACAACTACTGAGGCCCATGTGCCTAGAGCCCGTGCTCTGCAACAAGAGAAGCCACCACAATGAGAAGCCCACGCACCGCAACGAAGAGTAGCCCTGTTCGCCGCAACTAGAGAAAGCCCATGCACAGCAACGAAGACCCAATGCAGCCAAAAATAAATAAATTAATTAATTTAAAAAAAAAAAAGAAAAAGTTCCACTCAACTTTTTTATGGACATGTTAACTTTTTTTTTTTTGGCTGTGCCACACAACTTGCAGGATCTTAGTTCCCCGACCAGGGCTGGAACCTAGGCCCCGGCAGTGAAAGCGCCGAGTCTTAACCACTGCACTGCCAGGGAATTCCTTGGACATGTTAACTACTTTTTTTTTTTTTAATTTGGTTGCATCAGGTCTTAGTTGTGGCAGGCGGGCTCCTTATTTGCGGCATGCATGTGGGATCTAGTTCCCGGACCAGGGGTCGAACCTGGGCCCCCTGCATTGGGAGGGCAGAGCCTTAACCACTGTGCCGCCAGGGAAGTCCTGGACACGTTAACTATTAACCAAAAGATGATGATGAATTATTATCATTGGCCTCACCTTAATTTCAGCTACTCTCGAAGAAAAAAGGCTGCGAGTGATCTCTCGTTCCATCTCTCTCTTGCTCTGCTTGCTCTCGGCCTGCTGGCCCCCTCCACCATAGACGGCACCAGCAAACCCGGCCTCACCCCCAGCTGTCCAGTCCACCAGGGGGTCATACACAAAGGCCTCTAGCAGCGTCAGCAGAGTCTCTCTGCCACGCCGCATAATGTGTAGAACCTGTTTTCAGAAGACTTTTAATTAAGTTTTGCCACAAGTTTCCTCATTAAAATGTAGTTTTTCATTCCAAAGGATTTGTTGATTTAAACAAGTACACTAAGAGGTGTAAGAGAAAAAAAACCACATACCTGCTCACATGAAAGCCTAAAAACACCTTCTACTCCAGTTACACCCAGTGCTGTTTCAATGTTCTGTGTCATTCGAAAAGGTACTTTCTCAGGAACTCTAAGGCTTTTTCCTTGAAAAGATAAATCATTATATTTTTGTCCTTTCACCAAAATAAATTCGACCCTCATATAAAAAGTCCACTTTAATTTTACCTTTTTCAAAGCAAACATTGTAATCTATGTGAACAACCTCTCCAGTCGTCATATCTATGAGAACATTATCCAGATGTCTATCTCCAAGGCCAATTATGTATCCGACCATAGACATGACTGCAGTAGATCTGGCATAAGACTGAAGAAGAGGGGATGGGGGAGCAAGTTAAGCATCATTAGCAAATTTCCTTCCAACATGGACTTGATTCTCTAAAATTTACAAACCTCCATAATCCTACTCCCTTATTTCTAAATAAATAGCTAGCACTCTTCAGGGATGCTGCATGTGGTCACAGAAACTCTGCACTGAGCAGCAGCATACGACACTGGTCAGTCCTACTTAATCATTATCAGAATGCAGGATTTAAAAAAACAAAACAACTATTCTTCAGCCTCTCTAGTTTTTCCCTTTCTAAAGTTTTTATTCTCCTTTTCATTTCATCCATAATCCCCTCCATTCTGCCTTCATACAGTCATGGCCATGCCTCATAAAAATAAATGTAACATAAGATTCAAATGCAGGTCTCAAACTACCAAGTCTGGAGGGAGGCAGGAGGAGGGTGAACAAGACAAGACAGGAAGCAGGCAAAGAAACAATAATACTGATGATAGTCTAAAACAAAACACATACCTGTGTGACTCTCCACCATTCATCAGGGGTGGTGCAAGATGACCAAAGCTCTTTAGCAAGGAGATTTGGGGGCGTGGCCTCCATTAACTCTTCTAATACTGCCTTCATCACATGAAGAGGCCAATCCCGTCGGGACACATCCAGACTAAGTCCAACTGCTTTCAAAGCAGGACTAATTTTACTATAATAAAGTTCACTAGGACGGGGTACAATTCCAGGATTCTGAGGAGTTTGGTAGGAATCTTGGGCCTTTAAAAAAATTTTTTTAAAGAAAAGATCAACTTTGTTTAAATAAGGATAAAGATTACCTTGAATATAAAGCAGTATTTTAAAAACTGGTTTTTCAGCGGAACTCTCTACTTAGCTAGCTAAATCTCATCCATCAAATAGCCAAGTTGTCTGGACGAGGCATCTTTCTTACAATCTACATATCATTTTCTTAATTCGGTATTACTACTTTATTGAAAACTGTCTACTGTTATATTTTCTTGAGGTTCAATTCAAGCTCAACATCCAAGTTACATTCTTCTTTGTAACATATAATTCTGTTTAAAATTTATCACTCATTTATTGCACGTATTTTATTCTTCACCAATATGACTTAATCAATGTAAAATTAACAAGATATTCAGAAACACCTTAGACAAAAATTTAAATAGCCCTTCTCTAATTACATCTCCAATTTACCCCCTCAGTAATTGTTCTGTAGTCTCCTATGCCTACCTAAAAAAATTTGAAGCCTTTCAAACTCTTGCTCCTTCCCATACCTACCCTACTTAGATTCATTTTATTTGTCTAGATGTTGGAACCTGAAGTTGTGACTGTTTAAAAATTTATCTTCTTATCTGTAGTACTTAGTACTACTCCTGTCATATACACTAAGCACTCAGATACTTAGCTAAAATGAATTCTAAAAAACTGTTCTAAATCATAATAAATTTCACGGGTACAAAATAGGATGCCACAGTGATTAACTCCAAATTTAAAGTTGTGTCTACTCCTTCTTTAACTCTTATAAACTTGGAAAAATCCTCAAGGGCAGTAAGACTAGAAATATGTCACATATATCAGAGAACAGACTAATACATATACCTGTTTATTAACATTCAAATAAAAGCACATATTTTAATTTTAATCAACCTTTTGTGCTTGTAAGGCAGCTTCCCGTTGTTGCCATCGTTTGTAAAGACCAAATAAGGGTGTGGCTCCATCCACCCACTGGATTAGGCCTGATCGAGTTCCTAGTGGTGTTACAGAATAGTGTCGAGCATGGAAACGGGGTGTTTCCTGGCGATTGATTGTAGCAAACATAGTATTTACAATAGACAGAAACTGCATTATTCTCTCATCCAGATGTAAATCCTCCAATCCTATGGAAACAAAATTAAAGTAGCTAGAGTAGGTGACCAGATGGGGTGAAGTGCAATGGGATAGGACCGGAAACATACCACTTTTTTGTGTCCCTCTCAATTAGCAACAGCAGTCAAGAACTGACAGCCAAAGAAGCACAATGAGAGCATTAGAGAACATTCTATTCAGTCACAAGGTATTAGATACTAGCATTATTAGCTGTACCTCAGTTGCCCTGCTTGTATAAGTTCATAAGCAAGAAGAGAGGAAGCAATGGAAAATCACACTACACAGCCTCCAACCACTTCTATCAAAATACAGGATACTCCAGGCTATTCACGACATACAGATATTCACCTAAAACAATCCTAACACACACACACACACACACACACACAAACACACACACAGTGTTAATAATCAGACTAATGTTCTTCTGTTAAATCCCACCTTTAAAAAGATAAGGATAGCTCTTCCCATCTGATCCGAGAAAGAGAAGTTTCTTTGGCTTCGTTTTGGTAGGTAAGATTGTGATGGTTCCACCCACACTGTGGATTGTGACAGTGTCTCTGGCTGAGACTTCTCCAGGAAGAGCAATTTCAGTGTTAGTCATGGCAGCCAGCCACGGGCTGATTTCTTCAAGACGCAAGATGTAACTTGCACGTTTCTGTGCTCTCTGTTGCAAACTCAGCATTATCTATATTTAAGATAGGAAAAGTTTACAGTACCATTACAACACTTATTTTCTTCTACATTCAATCTGGCTTAAAGATAAATTTAAAATACAAACACCTCTTGTCTAGTTCTTACATTTAATTTGATGTTACATATTTGGGCCATCCTGGGAGGGGAAACACTGGTGTGCTGATATGCTCTAGGTGATTTCTACTTTGTTCAGACCTCTCCCACCTCCTCTGTACAAATATGCAATGAAATCATAGCAGATGGAAAGAAATCACTACTGTGATCACAAAATTCAAGGCTTGTAGCATATTCCCCACTGTTAAGTTATGTCCAATCAATGCCCCAACAAGTCACTTCAGTCCTTGCAATAGAGCAAAAGATATAGCCAGCTATTGGCTGTCAGGTAGACACACCCTTAAGGAAGCCATCTGAAAATGTGGTAACAATTTAGAGCTCTGACTACTTTAAGTATGCAGAAAAACACACAATCTCTTCTAATAACTCACAGGAGTGGATCATGTATAGCTGTATCTCTACTTGTAGCTAACTCAATAATCTATACCTGATTTAATGAACTCTGGGCTCTGCTTTCATGTGAAAATTTTTAAATCAATCTTTAGCAACATTTGTTCATAAAAGGAAAAAGACAACTGGAAACACCTCAAGTATCCACTGACAGGACAAAGGATAAACTGTGGTATTGTCCCATAATCTATCAATGTTCAGCTGTATACAAAATATGGATGACATTAAAAAAAAACAAAAACAAAAACCTAATGCTGATCCATCAATTATGGAAGTGGTAAACACATGCATGTACATACAATATAATCTCATTTATATGAAGCTCAAAAACAGGAGAAGCTAAACAATATACCATTTAGAAATGTATCAATAAAAACTGTTTTTTTAAAGTAAGTAATGATTAATTCAAAATTCAGAGCAGTGGTTGTGGAAAGGGAGATATAATTATGGAGGGACATAGGACTTCTAAAATTTTTCTCTATGACTTATTTCACACACACACACACGGGGTTTTTAAAAAGTATTCCCCCTGGGAAGGGGGTGGGGGTGGGGGAAAGACTGGGATCAACAGATACAAACTAGTATACATAGGATGGATGAACAAGGCCCTACTGTAGAGCACCGGGAACTGTATTCAGTATCCTGGGATAAACCATAATGGAAAAGAATATGAAAAAGAATGTAAATCTATATATATAAAAGAGTCACTTTGCTGTACAGCAGAAAGTAACGCCACATTATAAATCAACTATACTTCAATTAAAAAAAAAAAAGTATTCTCCCTGTCTCCTCCTCTGGATTTCTTGGTTGATTTACTGAGAAGAGCACAAAGAAGCAAGAAACTACTGCTGGAACACGAGGAAACAAGTTTTGGCTAGGCCACACGTAATAAACTTCATCCTTCATGTTAGTGCTCTTATCTTGTGCTTCTAAGGCATTTCCCCTGAATTTAGCATTTCCTCTAGTTTCCTCTACTTTGCATTTACTAGTTAAAGTCAGGTGTACTTTTTGTCTCTACACTGTATCTTTTAATAGTTTTTTCATTACTAAAGCTAAGGAAATCAGTTAAGAGCAATATAGGAAAGGGATAGGGAAAGAAGGGATAAGAAAAAAAGCTACAAGGTAGCTTAAATAGGCTCCCCCGGGCTTCCCTGGTGGCGCAGTGGTTAAGAATCCTCCTGCCAATGCAGGGGACACGGGTTCGAGCCCTGGTCCGGGGAGATCCCACGTGCCGCAGATCAACTAAGCCCGTGTGCCACAACTACTGAGCCTGCGCTCTAAAGCCCGCGAGCCACAACTACTGAGCCCACGTGCCACAGCTACTGAGCCCACGTGCCACAACTACTGAAGCCCTCGTGCCTAGAGCCCATGCTCTGCAACAAGAGAAGCCACTGCAATGAGTAGCCCGCACACCGCAACAAAGACCCAACACAGTGAAAAATAAAATAAATAAATTTAAAATAAATAAATAAACAGGCTCCCCCAACTAGTGGTGCTATTGCTGAAACAGATGAAAACCAAAGAACATACAGAATTAAGGGGACCAAAACATAAAAGATTAAGGATTCCCAAGTATTTAAATACACTAATCATCTCTCAAACAGGCTATGCAGAACTGCTGTCAAAGAATTCCTTATAAAAAATGATGTTGTTACATGTGAATATTTTGTCTGTTAGAAATACTGAATACCACTCCACCAAGAAAAACTACATAGGTCCAAGATTAAATTTCTTAATCTTTTATGAGAAGAATATAGCAGGCAGTCAATATTTAGCTCAAGGCCACAGCTCCTTCCTTGTCTAATTTCTTACAGTATATTCTTCCCTGGAGTGAACCCTCAATAGATTTAAGTTTGCCACCCTAGGCCCACACACCCTCAAATTCTCAAAAATGAAGAAAACACCTTTCTCTATATTCTTTACAAGCAACTGACCACTGACTGCCTTCCATGGGCTTAGAAAGTTCTCTTGTGTTCTAAGTAAAAAGAGTCCCCTTACTTAAATTTTTTATCTCAGGGAATTTCCTATTTCAGTAGCATTCTTGAGATTTTTCTGTACCTCTTTAAATGGAATCCAGCTGCTTCCAGGCTTTGCAGGGTTTGATGGTGTCTTCAGTTTTTCTAGGGCATTTTCTATTGCATCACCGTAGTTATCCTGAAACCACTTTTCATGAGGCGTTTCTGCAGGGGCTGCCGTGATGCTCCTCACATGCTCCAAAGCAAACACAATGGGCTTCATCAAAGCCGTGTGCTTCTCCCGCATGATTGCAATTTTCTCTTCTCTGACCAGAAAGATGTAAAGAGTTCAATACAAACAAGGAACAATTTAATTGTCAAGTGTAAGTAAACAGTATCAAAGAATAGTCAAAATAAAGTAATAAAATATTAGCAAAGTAACTGACTAAAAACAGCATTGCAAAAAATCCAGCATATAAAAGGGGCGCCTTCTCTTTTCTACAAGTGGTGCCGGGAAAGCTGGATATCTGCTTACAAAAGAATGAAGCTGAACTCTTACCTTTTACTATGTGTCAAAAAATAAGCCAAAATGGATCAAAGACCTTAACATAAAAGCTAAGGCTTTATTTAAAACTCTTAGAAGAAAACAAAAGAAAAAATTGATAAACTGGGCTACATCAATACTAAAAAATCATGTGCATCAAAAGACATTTTTTTGGACTTCCCTGGTGGCGCAGTGGTTAAGAATCCGCCTGCCAATGCAGGGCACACGGGTTCGATCCCTGGTCCAGGAAGATCCCACATGCCACAGAGCAACTAACCCCGTGTGCCACAACTACTGAGCCCACGTGCCACAACTACTGAAGCCCACGCTCCGCAACAAGACAAGCCACCGTAATGAGAAGCCCGCGCACCACAACGAAGAGTAGCCCCTGCTCTCTGCAACTAGAGAAAGCCCGCGTGCAGCAAAGACCCAACACAGCCAGAAATAGATTTTTTTTAAAAAAAAGACATTTTTTTTCACTCAAGAGAGTGAAAAAGACAATGCATAAAACAGGGGTAAAATATTTGCAAATCATGTGTATGATAAGGGATTAATATCCAGAATATTTAGAGAGCCCCTAAAACTCAACAACAATAAAACAACCCAGTTCAAAAATGGGCAAAGGATTCAAATAGACACTTCTCCAAAGGAGGTATACAAATGCTCAATAAGCACATGAAAATACGCTCAACATTATTAGTCATTAGAGAAATGCAAATCAAAGCCACAAGATACCATTTCACACACAGTAGGATGTTACTATCAAAAAGACAGAAAATAACAAATGTTGGCAAGGATATGGAGAAATTGGAACCCAGTTTACCAGTTCATCTACAAGTTAAACATAGAATTACTATCTGACCCAGCAAATCCATTGGCTCACACACAATTAAAAGCAGGGACTCAAACAGATATTTGTAAAGCAATGCTGACAGAAGCATTGTTTACAACAGCCAAAAGACAAGAGCAACTCAAGTGTCCATTGACAGACGAGTGCATCTCATGCACTCATGAGTGAGCAACTCAAGTGTCCAATGACAGATGAGTGCATAAATAAAACGTGGTATATCCATACGATGGAATGTTATTCAGCAATAAAAAGGAAGGAAATTCTGATACATGCTACAACATGGAATGAACCTTCAAAACATTATGATAAGTGAAATAAACCAGACACAAAAGGACAAATACTGTATGATACCAGTCACACGAGGTACTTAGAATAGTCAAATTCATAAAGACAGAAAGCAAAATAGTGGTAACCAGGGGCTGGGGATAGGGGAGAAGGGAAGTACTATTAAATGGGTACGGAGCTGTTTGGGATGATGGATAAGTTCCGGAATTTGACATAACACTGTGAATGTACTTACTGCAACTGAATTGTACACTTAAAATTAGTTAAAACAGCAAACTTTATATGTATTTTACATTAAAAAAAAAAAAAAAGAGGCAGCTATGTTTTTGGAGTGTACGTATATGAAAACATACTTGCGTAAGGTATTGTTGTTCTGGACTCTCTTCACCTCATCTTCCAGCTGCTGAATTCGTCTCAGGACATACATGTGTTGCTGTAACAGAACTCCCAACCAGAGCTCATCCCAGAGAACAGTGACCCTGCGCAGCTCAGCCACGAGCATCTGAACCTGCACACACGGCACATCCAAATATGCTCATCTACAAATCTACACACAGCACAGTTCTGCAAACACTGGATATTGCAAGTGAAATGTGTGCATCTTGTTCATTATCCAATTAGAGAACCCTGATCAGTGATTCTATCAGTAAAGATTTATAAAACCAATTTTGGTTATTTTAAAAGCTTTACTCCTTGAATAATATTTCCGTAACAGTTTTATGGGTTTAGTTTTTAGGTGAGTTTTTTTGGGTTTTTTTGGGTAGGGGGGGGTGGTTACAATAAAAATTTATTTTAAAACATATGAGTTGGTTTTTTTGTACCTGTAACACCATAGTTGGATTTGCAGAGGACAGTTTATCTACAATTTTGCTGTAGCAATCCTGCATCATGGCTTGGTCTTCATTCAATCCACTTTTAGGCTCATCCTTATTGCTATCTTGAGAAGCAGGAGGACTTCCTCCCTCACATTCAGAAACCAGCAATTCTTCTCCTTGAATATTGCCAAGTAAAGTTGGAATTGCAGAGGAAAATTTATTTCCTAAAGTGAAATGGGAGAATAAGGTATAATTTGGATACTTCTCCCATGTGCATATGTTGAGTTAGGGAAAACATCAATAATGTATTTGATCCCAGAGCACTCATTTAACTAATTTTGCCTTCTGTGCACTAAGTTGACCAAAGATCATGGATATTCTGCCTTTTTACAAGTTCAGCTTCTAAATTTATTAATATTATAAGCTAATAAAAGATAAATGGGGGAAAATATAATAAATGAGTCTCAACAAATAAAGTGTTCCCCCAGCCAGAGTCCAGAACTTATTTTCAATCCTTGTCTGCCAGTTAATTCAGCTCGGTGAACCTGAGATTTCTCCAAGCCTTGGTGGGTTACTGTGAGACTGAAGATATCGTGTAAAGCACACATCCTACTGCCAGACACGGTAGTTACTCAATAAATGGTGTTATTATTTTTACTATTATTATTATGGAAAAATTACAAACTCTATCAACTCTGGAACATAAAGCTCAAAAAATTTTACCTAACAAACGTTGTTTGCAAACTCATTTATACTTAAAGTAGCAGTATTTAAAATTCCTTACCTGAAGCCTGTGATTCACTACTAAGCGATATGGTGCCCACTATTGCAGGATACAATATGAGATGTGGGGAATCTTGAGCCACACGGCAGAGAAGGTTACAAATACTTTGGCGCACATACACTTCAGGGTGGTTTAAGCGTGAGAAAAGTTGTGGAATAATTCCTTCAGGATAAGAAAGAAAAATACTTTAAAGTTATTAAAAACAGTCAACATGGTGGAGGCAAAAGGATAAAACTTGATATATGTCAGCATTAGTTCTAAGAACCTCAAATTTCTCCCTGTGATAGCAAAGAACCATACACAATAGTTCTTGATTTGCAAGTTTAGTTGGGGTACAGAGCTATAATCAAAATCCTAAGCAATTCAAAAATGTTATAGAGAAATACATTTTCGTGAGTGCCTGTAAAAGAAGGCAGAAACAGACAATATTTTCAAAGGGTATATGAAAGTTTTTGAAACTTATTCTTACCACTCTCTCCAAAATTCCTTTTGTATATAAAAAGCTTCCGCCTCTCAGCCTTCCATTTCTCTGAAAGGTGGGAGGGAAGTGGTATAACAAGCAGTCCAGAGTGTCCTATGAACTAATATAGCTATTTGATAACACATTCAAATAGTAAACATAGAGGAACTTTTTTTTTTTGGCCACACCACTTGGCATGTGTGATCTTAGTTCCCCGACCAGCGATTGAACCCGTGCCCCTCTGCAGTGGAAGCACAGAGTCTTAACCACTGGACCTCCAGGGAAGTCCAAGGAACTATTATTTTTCAACAGTCTTATTATATTCTACCCAGAAATAATTTTTCCTGAAACATTTTATTTAGACTATCACCTCTCCATGGCGCAGTCGGTGTTGTTTCCAAGCCATGTTCCAGATACTGCCTAAGCTCTCCAGCATGCTTCACAAGCAATCTGAGCAATCGCAACGTGGCCATCACAATCACGTCGTCCGTGCTCTGCTCTGCTCTGTGACTTAAATGTAGCCGAGGGTCATCTTCATCTAAAGGAATCTAAGGATGAAAAACAAAAGGGAAAAATAAGACAATTCAGAATACTGTTTTCATCTACTAGAAAAGAAATTTCAAATAAACTTTCCTAACAGAACACTGTGCTACCTACCTGACCAGCATTGAGTTTAAGGAAAGTAAAATATGCACTGCAAGATAGTTTGTACAGGCTGAAGATTCTATCTACAACTTTCCTCCACACTTTAATAACTCCTTCTGTTGCACTTTCATCGAGTTCTGAAAGCCATGGGCAGCTTGATATTAACTGACGCCAGATAACATCAACCATGTCATCTTCCTCATTATCTTCACTTTCTGTTATCTGAAGTGTTATATCTTCATCCTGAAGAAAAATAGGGCAAAAAAATTTGCTATTTCTGGGCACAAATTAAAAAAGGGAAAAAGGTACGTGATTTTCTTAATATATGCAAGCATTTTCTCATTTATGACCAAAATACTCCACATAGTGTTATACATATTAAATCAATGTTACTATGCTTCTCTTTATGATATATTCACTAATGTAGCTAATGATGAAGGATATAAGCATTTAGCAAAGATCAAAGATTTTGATTTGGGGAATTTAAATGCTTCAGAGTTACAACATAATACTCTGCCTGCAGAGAATTACCTTACTCTCTCTACAGTACTGCACATGTACTTAACACCAGCTTTGACAGACACATATATGCTGAAGTCTAGAGCAAGAATTAAGTCAACACAGTTTTATCTCAGCAAATAAAATGCAAACTTCTAAAGTCTACAACTAAATACTTAATAGTTATAACATTCTAGAATTCATAGAACTTTGAGAAGGGAGGGAGTAAATCCTACAGACCATCTAGTCTGCTGGTTTTCAGCTATGGCTGTATAATTTAGAATCACCTAGTAAAACTTCAATAAACCCTCCCATCCCCAACACATACACAAACGTTCCATCCAGAATATGTGGAGAAGGGCTTAGACACTGGCATATTTTAAAAGATTCCAAGCCAGTATTAAGAATTTCTGATCAGAAGAGCAATTAAAAGAGAAATCTACATAAAACAAACTTCACCTTTTTTAACAGGACCCTAAGGAAATGACTTGATTTCTCAAGAAATCACATTCTTCTTATTAGAAAAATACTTTAACTCACCTTCATCTTATCAAAGTTTCATTTGAAACAAAACATTTAATCAAGTATATGTGATTTAGAACAGTGAACTTGACACTATTTCCCCCAAACACTGTATCATGTTTTCCTTGCCTGAATCCCCGCTGGCCGACAAACAGCTTGACCAAGAATACCATATATTCTCTCTTTTTCTTCTTCGGTTATAGTGTCTGGGAGCAGATTCTGAACTTCAGATTTTTCTCTAGGCAGCAGACGAACACCTTCTCCCTGACTATAAAAATAAAACAAATCATCAGTATTTCAGCTACCGAAACTTCGCCGTGTCAGCAGAGATTTTAAATCTCTAGTTTGTGGGCTTCCCTGGTGGCGCAGTGGTTAAGAATCCGCCTGCCAATGCAGCGGACATGGGTTCGATCCCTGGTCCAGGAAGATCCCACATGCCGCGGAGCAACTAAGCCCGTGTGCCACAACTACTGAGCCTGCACTCTAGAGCCCACAAGCCACAACTACTAAGCCCATGTGCCACAATTACTGAAGCCCACGCCTAGAGCCCGTGCTCCACAACAAGAGAAGCCACTGCAATGAGAAGCCCGCTCACCGCAACTAGAGAAAGCCCACGCGTAGCAACGAAGACCCAATGCAGCCAAAAATAAATAAATAAAATAAATAAATTTATAAAAAAAAAAATCTCTATTTTGCAATGCATTAAATAAATTACACATTTCAACGTACATACCTAGCATTGTCAACCACCTTTCTGCCCCACCTGTAAGCCCAACTAGCCAACGCTGCCCAAGATTTGGCTACTTCAGGCGCCTGTACTGAAGATAGGTGATACAACTGTCCCAAAATGAAGTCAGGTTCTCCAACTCCAATATGTACTGCCATAGCGGAGAAAAAAATAACAATGTCACATTCATAAATTTCTAATGGCATTCCCATTAACATTTTAGGATTTTACTATCTGCAAATAATAAGTTCTATAACGTTATATAGCACATAATTTGATAAAGCACACATTTGTATTATGCTTTTCTAAAAGGCTAATATGTTGAAATGAATCACTCAGCTTCCCAAGTAAGCTTAAATTATCACCCTGTAAAACACATCAATGTCTTTCATGATACTGAACTTTACGAACAGTTCAGGTGTCAGATGTGTTCTAGAATGTCTTGTATTTTGGATTTGACTGGCCATTTCCTCACAATTAGATTCAGCTTAAACATTCTGGCAAAAATAATAGATAGGTGATGAGTATACAATTTCATTCAATCAAAGATTCATGAGGTAAATATCTTTATTTCCAGTTTAGAAGTGAAGAAATCTCCTGCTATAGTGCCACTTGCCAATATGAAGATTTATAATGATCACAAGACATACCCCTTGTGAATAAAGACCCCTATAGTACATAGATTAGAATTACTTAGTAAGACCAATGTAAGTAACTACAATTCTAGGCTTCACAACAACAAAATGAACGACATGAACAAAATTCTCATGTTTCAGCAAAAAGGTTAGTTATCTCCCAATCTGTAAAACCTGGACAATGGTGCCTACCATAACAGGCACTCAAACACTGCATGAATTAACCACCCTATTTGTCGAGCACCCTTCTGTTACTAGCACTAGTGTCAGGATGTGAAACGTGAACCTTTCTGTAGTTTCTGTGCCCCACCAGTCAACGGGACCAGAGGCCACTATTCTGTATCTTTGTTGTTCCTCCTAGCATGAGGTAGAATTTTAGATATCATGGGCAGGACCTTACTGCCGGGAAAAACATCAAGGTCCATAAAAGCACCATGAACTGGGGAGGTGGGAAGTAAGGACTGGGAGGCGGAGTTCAGTGACTTCCACAGTGGCATCAGATGCTAAAGAAATGTGCTTTAGTCACTTCTGGGCAATATACTAAATTTCCACAGAGACAGTTTTTGTGGCCAATTATAGCCAGCCTAACACTGTAAACTTTAAAATAGGGGGAAATAACTTCTAAAATTAGTATTTTAAAGCTAACCAAACAAATCCTACCTGTAGATTCGCTCTCAATCCGAGGATACTCTTCTTCCATTGTATTAACAGATGGTAGTTCAATTAGAGTGAGTATGTTTTTAGATAAAGTAGAAAGACCTGTCAAGTTCTGCTGCTGCTGAGCTCTGTAAACCTGTTTCAGCTGCCCTGAAATTTCCTTCCATTCTGCCTGGATCCATTTAGCCAATGTCAGAATTGACTTGGCAACAGCATGTTCAGCCTTGGCAGACTTGCAGAAAGATATGGCGCAGGAACTCAACATCTCCATTGCATGTGTTGACTGGCCTATAAAAAATCAAAACACCAGCCCTTAGAAGCAAACAAATGACATTCTTTCAGGATAAAGTAATATTGTAAATTCAGTGATAATCAATGATCTCTGCAAACATTTCCTACTTTAATAAATAACAAAATTACCTCTTTTAAAAGCACCAAATTACAGAGGTAAGTCAATTACACGTAACTTACTCTTCAGGACCCAAATTTTCTGCAACAGTTGAAAAAAATCAACTTTTCTATTATTGCCTTACACCATACACAGTAACATTCACACACATGATTTTTATTATAGTCGTGTATTAATCATAATTCATTTTACTAACCTGCTGTATATAGCAATTTGGTTTTTTCAATGTCAAGTTCAGGCCCCCATTTTTCATCCATTTGACCTTGAATTGATAGTTTTTTAAAATGCTGGACCAAATCCTGGGCAGTGGTGGTCTTTCCCAGCTGAACCTCACTACACTGTGCCAGCAGTCTTGTTGCAAGTGACACATTCCCCCGTTTTCTAGCAAATTTTGCTGCTGTTAGACCTAATTCCATGAGATGGCTTCTAATTGGAATTGTTTGTTCTGGAGAGAAGAAAATGTTTTATTAGTCCTTGCCTGGTCTAATCCCAGATTGCACAGAAACATGGCCAAAAAATTTCTTCCCCAACTATTCCCTTCCCCACTACCTCCCTAAATAAAGATAATTCGTTTTTCATCATCTTTTAATCCCTAACAGCTAGCATAGTGCTTGGCATACAATAAACAATAAATGTTTGTTAAAATAAATGTATACAATGGAGTAGACAAAAGTAAAAATCGTTCAGTATAAGAAATTTAACTTTTTAGCTTCTGAATTGTTTTAGTAAAGAGCCTAAGCCAAAGGGTGGGGAATGAGGGTAAGGCCAGACCATCCCCCCTTCTTGAGTAAGTACCCTCTGCCCTTCTACCATGCCATTCTCTCCTGGTTTACTCCTACCTTTCTGAAGAACCTTTCTCAGTCTCCTTCTCGTCCACTACCCATCCATTATAATTGGTGTTCCTTGGGGTCAGTCCTAGGCTCTCTACTCTTCTCACTCTGCATACTCTCCCTGGACAGTATCATCTGCTCCTGTGGCTTCCATTACCATACAAATGCTGATGACTCTTGAATCTTTATCTCTAGCCCAGACCTGACATCTGAGTCCCACCTGCCTACCAGTCACCTATACTCAGGTATTTCAAAGGCACTTTAACCTGTGTTACATGGAATCAGTTTTCCACCACCCTCCAAACCTACTTCCGTCTCTGTTTTCTCTTTCTCAGGTAAAGGCACACGATCAACTTGGCTACCTGAGCAGGTGCCTGGCAGTCATCTTAGCCTTTACTTTCAATCCTCATATCACATCTGCTTTTTTCTGTCCCTACTGCTACTACCTTGGTTATCTTTAGCAGGGACTTCAGCCTAACTGGTCCCTCTGCCCCCAGCCTTAGCCTCTTCTAATTCATTCTCCCATCTGCAACTGAACTGATCTTACACAAAGGTAAATCTGAACACTTAACTTCCCTTTCATGCCTTCCCACTGTCCTTCCGATAAAGCCCCAACTCCGAAATTTGGCTTACGAGGCACTGATGCTTACACTGCATTCTAATCTCAATCTCATCCAGCTTCATCTCTTCCCATTCTCCCTTAGGCGAGAATTGAGAATTGAGTCATCTAAAAATCTTTTACTACTGTTGCTGGACTTCGCACGTGATATTTTCTCTAACTAAATTAGTCTGCCTTCTTTCTCATCTCTACCCACCCTTGGTCTCAGCTTAAATGTTACTTCCTCCCCAAGTCCTTTTCTGATTCCTAGGATTAAATCGGTGCCCTTGTGCTATTTTAAGCACCATGCATGTGCACTTCCATTTAGCACACCATATTGCTGCTCCTTGCTTGATGACAATTTTCCCTGCTAGACTCCAGAATCCCTCTGGTCCTAGGAATGCAGAAAAAAGGCTTGTCTTGTTCACCATTACATCCCAACTTATAGCACAGTACCTGGCACAAAGCACATATTTTGATAAACACTTGCTGAATAAAGAAAGAAAAGTAAGGAGGAGTGAAGTTCTGTCTCCAAATGTAACTACTGGGTTACTGACTTTTTCTTCTCAGTTTTAGAACTTATTCAATATGGGAAGGATGGGAAAGGAGATGATATTTGTATTCCTATTATATGCCATGCTCTGTGCTAGGGCTTTTATATACCTTGTCTCATTTCCTATAATCCTTACAAGAATCTCATGAGTGGGGCAACCCCCATAACTGAAAAGCAAAGCGACTCAGGAGTTTAATGACTTGCCCTAAGGTCCCTCAGTTTGCAAGTGTTGGGCTAAGGATCCAAACCCAGGTCTATCTGGCACTGAGGGTCCAAGTGAGTCACAGTTGCCAGTAATCACCCTGCACTACAAGTCCATATCCCAGCATTGGCTTACTTAAAATTTAATACTCAAATTTACTCGGTAACCCTAGCGACCACATTATTGACTAATTCTACAGAATTCTGGCAACTTTTCTGTATTAGAGCGAAAAGGAAATTGCTAACATCCCTTTAACATGACATTTCTTTCTTAAAAATGAGACCTACGAATATTGATACAAATACTAATTCTCTAACTATTCAATTGAAGCATTTAAAACATTCACGGTACATTGTATCTGACAAAGAATTTGAATCCAGAATATTTAAGTCTTATGACTTCATTAAAAATGGGTAAGAGTTGAACACTTATAAAATAAGATATACAATGGCCACTATTCAAATGAAAAGATGCTCAATATCATTAATCATCAGGAAAATACAAATAAAACCACAATGAGATACTACTATACATTCACTCCAGTGACTAAAATTAAAGACCCACTATAGCAAGTATGTAGATGTCAGAAGGAGTGTAAAATGTACAATCACTTTATAAGAAACTGTCGAACTATTTCAAAAGTTAAACCATATGACCCAACAATTCCAATCCTAGGCATTTACTTAAGAGAAAGGCAAATATATATCCACCCAAAGACCTGTACATGAATTTCACAGCAGCTTTAGACATAACAGCCCAAATTTGAAAACAACTCAAATATCCGTCAAAGGATCAACAGATAAACAAATTGTGGTATAGTCATACAATGTATATTCATACGATGTATATTCACACAATGGATGCTACTCAACTATAGGAAGGATGGCACTACTGACACATGGAACACAGGGAACCTTAAAAAATAAAATGCTGAGCAAGAGAAGCCAGACACAGAGCATACTGTACCATTTATAAAAAAAACTTTAGTAAAGATGAGTCTAATCTATAGTGATTGGAAGCAAATCAGCAGCTGCCCAAGACAGGACAGATGGGAGAAATGACTGGCAAGAAGCATAAGGAAACCTTTGGGGGTGAGATAAGTATGCTACATCTTGACTGTATTGGTGGCTACACAGGTGAAGAAATGTCAAAAATCATGAACTACACACTCAAAATGCGTAATTATATCTCAACAAAGCCATTTTTTAAAAAAAGCTAATTACCTTTTATTTTCTCCAACAAATGACTCTGATACATGGTATATCTTAATGCCTGCATCCACGGCCTGACATCATGCTGTTTACATGAACGCAAAGCTTCACTGAAGAGTGGGATAAGACAGTCCTGCCAGAGAAAAACCAAAACTACTTAATGTAAACAGGCTCCTTATATGACCCCACAGGTCAGCTACTTCAGATCTACTACAGATTTATCTATTAAACGCTCCCCTTTCTTCACTGTATCTTCTAATCACAAGAGAAAACAACACGCTAAAGAGAAAAACCTTTGTTTTGCCAAAAGAAAAAACTTTTTTCAGAATATTAAGTCCAATTTATCATTGTACTTACCAATAAAGCAGCCACATTTTTATAAAAAAATAAACAGCTCATTTACTATAAAGCAGAAGCTAAGTTACAGAAAAACATAAAACTACTGCTTCATAAACAGATTCTCAAAGATTATTTCCCTTGGGAAGGGCCCATCTTTGGTTAAACTTTACCCTATTTGGAAGGAGGAGGCACAGTCGCTTCTTTTCAGTCAAATCTGAAATTTATATAATCTGGTATACATTTACATAACCAACTCCTCTTCCAAAAATAAGGGAGGGAGGGAGAGAGGGAGAGAGGGAGAGAGGGAGAGAGGGAGGGAGGGAAGGAGGGAGGGAGAGAGGGAGGGAGGGAGGGAGGGAGAAAAAAACCTAAGCAACCAGCCATCCTTGAGATTATATGTCTTAGGCTCCATCTTCCTCACATACTTCTCCAATAAAAATTTGCCTGAAAATGGAATTTTAGATTTCTGGATTTACTTACTAGCTTGTCCAAAAAATGCTACAAATGCTATTTTAAAAATGTGAAAAACAGCCTTTGTTCCACAGTAATGCCTATTAATGTTCAGAAGGATATCCTGGTTAAAAATACACATATACACACCTCTGTTGAAAGTCTGCTAGAAACTGTGTTCTCCAAAGCAGAAGAGCAATATAGCTGTAAGGTACTTAGAACTGGCAGAGACTGTGAAACCGTTAAAGTAGAAAGTCTCAGTGGCCCAATAGCTATGCGGCAGGTTTGCTTCAAGTACTTCACCATGTTTCTGAAAGAAAATATTTACTGCTAATTAATACATAAGATTTTCCAACTTATAACCACTAAAGGGATAATAAGCAGTGTGATAAGATGCTACTATACTGGCATCCAAAGTGGGGGAAGAAAAAGGAACTGCCTGCTCTTAAGTAAAATGACACAAGCAAGTCAAGATATCAATATTAGCTTTTGGGGATATAAAACTTTTAATTTTACTTAGTTTCAACCTCTGTATATTAGCAAGCGACATTCACATATCATACGACTTCTACAACTAAAATGAAGCTATCATGACTAGCGCTGCAGTGATCTGGTAACTGTCTCACTCCCACCAATCTACACACATTTACCATATGGTACACATAATGCATATTTACCTTCTTAGGATTACACTTACTCAGTTATAGACTGCCACTTCTGATCTTGTTCTATGTGGTTTAAAGCAGTTGCCAAACAAACAGAACTTCTCAACAACTGAACTTCAATGGACTTCTGAAGTTCCCTTGGATCTGGACTTAACATGTTAGGAAGCAGTTTTTTCATATCTACAGAAATTGAATAAGTTCCACTAAGTTAATTCGCTTTTAATGTACAAGAGTAACAAGATACCTTGACAATATTAGAAAACAATCACCAATGAATACCTCCTTTCATGTTTAAGTTCATATTTAAGTTCAGGCAGTTTCATATTAAGTTCAGACGCTATGATTAAGCATTTCTGATAGCTATATAAAAATACTTCACATAAAATAATACCTCAGACCTCTCAAAATGAGTTCAAAGACTCAAAAATCAGTAAGTCAATCTACTACTTAAAGGGGCAAACACTGAATTTAGCAAGTCAATGTTAACACACAAAATATTCATAATATTAACTTCAGTATTACATTTTACAAAATGCTCCAGTGTGACATAGAATTTAATTAATGAACCACATCAAGATGTCAAGCAAGAAAAATATTTAAACACGACTTGCACTTTTTCAAAGAAAATGGCTAGATAAATCTCTAAGTGTTACAGTAGCCTTTCTTAGTTTGCTTAATTTGAATTAAACTATTTTTCATTTGCTAAATCAAAGGTAAAGGGAACAGCCGTAATTTTTTGCTTCACACTCTGCCCCCAAAAATGTACAGAAAAACTTCCAGATTTTCCACTAAAATATACTAAGCCAAACATTTTAAACAACTTGTTCATTAAAATACTTAATTTTAAAATTATCTCAAATACCTATTTTTTCTTTTGATCCTCCAGCAAATAGATTGATATTTTCTCCTGGTAACAATTCTAATTGCTCAGTACATTCAACAAACTCTCCAGATTCAAAACTGCTTAGTGATCTGTAATTAAAATATTGGTTAGCTTGTTTTACATTCTATCCAGCCTGTGGAGCCATTCAAAAATATAGAACAAATTCTAGAAAAAGAAAGCAGTTATACAGAATTCCTTTGATGAAAGTTCCTTCCACGTAGGCCACCATTTTATTTTTACTTTGAAGATGTGACTACCATCTTAATTAGAGTGGCAAACTGGAAAGTCATAGCTACAGACATTCAGTTTAGCATACTCAACCCTCCATGTTTCCTTCCTCTTTTTGCAGTCTGTTAGCCTTGGGGGCCCGACCAAAACACTAACAGTAGAGCTCTGCAGGGCAACTTCAACACCTAGTTCTCCCCAAGCTACCACTAAATTCCCTGCATGGCCTCATTGCTCACCTAAAGCGTAAGCCCCAGTAGGTCTCCTATTATCTCAATCTGATATCCTACTCCTGCCTTCTTTCATTGTTGGCCTCCCTCCTTCTCTCCCTTTTCCACTGTTTCCTGGAACCCGTTTCTCTTCTTTCAAAGGATTTTTCCTTCCCTTCTCCTCACCTCACCTGAAAATGGTACACCTCTGGAACTCCTTCCGATAGTCTGTAGCTTCAACACCAGGATGAGGGCCTTACCCTCCTAGCAACCCACTGCTACTTCCAGATCTTTCACTCTGTTCCCATTCCTATTACAGCTGTTCTCCGACCAACAAGATGACTTACAGTTTCTCAATTTCCCTCTTTTCCATTAATCTCTCATCTTTTCCTGTCCCTCTCACTATGTCACCTCCCTTACATTTCCAGCACTGAATACAGCACTGGAAATGTACATCACTTGACTGTACCTGCTTCTACCTTAAAAAACCCCAAGCTGGGATCAACGCAACCACCAGCTTCTCAGGTGAGCCATAATCACTTGGCACTAATGAACTGTCTTGGTGTGGTGACCAACACACTTATCATTCCTGCCACCACAGAAACGGCAGGTCTGCTGTGTCCCCACTATGCTCTACAGTGCCCTTGCACTTTCAGCTAATGACTGACACCTCAGAAAAGAAACAAACACAGACTTTCATTTTCTCTACCTTTACCCCCCAATCCACATGCAGTCCCCAAACTGTATGTATCCAACTTTAACTGCTTTCCTTGAGGTACAGGAAAGGTGGAGTCCAGTTAATCCTTCAATCACTGTTCTTTACCCTGCTTCTTCAACCTGTCTTCTTATGGCTCCTTCCCCTAGGCTTAAAAGAACATTTAATCTCTCCAATATTTACAATAAACACACAGTACTCTGTTCCAGCCACAGCGTTCTTTCCTTGACTTCATTACCCAATTAACCTAACTAAAACTTTTCATTTTCAAGCTTCTCCACCACTCCACAGTATTCAACCTGGCTGCTTCTCCTTCTCTCTCTACAAAGCTCTTCTTGCTCAAAGTCTATGAAGTTCCCGACAAGGATGACTATTCCTGTCTGGTTCTTCTGCATCTCCAACATTGCCTTCCTCAGTGTCCTTGTGTTTTCTTCAGCGGCTTCTTCTCCCATCCCTTAACAAAGATGCTCAAAAGGACTCTGACCATGGCCCTCTTTCTTTTTCACTCACTCTTCTCCAGAGCATTATCTGTGGTTTGGTGGTTTATGAAGGCTCTGGAGTATAAAGAGTGAAAAAGAAAGAGGGCCTGTAATTATCACCTATACACTAATGATTCCCCAAATCTCTCTCAAGCTTAGGGTTTTCACCTTAGTTCCAAATCCAACTCTTAACTGCTTACTGAAACAATCTTGTCTGCATGTTTCACGTACCTTAAACATACTTCATTGTTCTCTGTGTTCCTACTTCAATTAATAGCATCTGTTTTCCTCCCTCTACCTTTGCCCCACAGATAGATGGTCTACGTGCGTCCACCCTGGCCCTTTACCTCCAGTCTCCTGACAACCCAGCAGAGTGAGCCAGTAAGTCCAATCATGATATGCCTCTCTTACTCAAATCCCACCTAAGATTTTCCACCTTATTGGGAGTCAAAGTCTTTTTCAGAGTTCCCACCTACTTCTCTACCCTTATCTCCTATTATTCACTCTGCTCCAACCACAGTGGCTTCCCAGGCATTTCCAGAACACTCCAAGCCTATCATCCTTGCATCAGGTCTGTTTCAAGTCTGTGCTCAAATGACATCCTGATGGCATTCCCCTAGTCTGTGTGTCTCCTCCTCACTAGAAGGTCAGCTCCTCAAGGGTTAGAATTTGTGTCTGTCGTACACAGTGCTACACCCCAGTGGCTGGCACTCAGTACGAGCTCAGTGCAGAAACTACCCACTAATTCATTTACTCACTACAAGCTGAGCTCCTTGATGGTGAGGACAGCTAATGACCCTTATCATCCCAGCCAAGTGTCTGGGACACAGCCTGTACTCAAATTTCGAATTAAGAGATTAATAAATGCACAGAGGAATAAGGGAAAAACAAAAAACAAAAAATGGAGTTTAATTTACAAATGTCATAAACTCTGGCCTCTTTATAATAAATGTTTTTGAGATATTCACACCTAATTTAGAAACAAAGTCATCAAACATTATCCTTTCTAAAGCAGTGACAAATTTCTCTTTATCTTCATTATGATTTTAGAACAGCCTCTGAGAATCAATACCAAATGACTGTTTCAACATAGAAATCTGTCTTCCCATTGCATGAATACCCTCCTCACCTCTAATGTTGGTTTTTCATTGTAGTCATTTTTAGAATGGCAGTATTATTAGAACTATAACCATCTTGCCATAGTAAATACGGACAATTTTAATATTTTTCTGCCATAAAAGAAGACTTTAAAGTTACTGAAAATTTGTTTAATGGGGTAAGAAATCCTTACTTTATGTAGTTGAAATCAGCTTTTAGGTTGAGAGAAGTACTGCTGGTACTCTTTTTCAAGTCATGGATAGCATTCTGCCATTCCTGTACAGCAGCCCAATCAGCAATTGAAATGTAGCACTCACACGCTTTATTTCCCAAATAATTTATAACCTCAGGAGAAGAGTCAGTTGGTTTGGACAGCACAGTTTTTCTGGATTCACCTGAGTGAAAGTATTTCATAAAATAGAGAGAGAGAGACCCAAAGCGGTTATAAATATTTCAAAGAGCAGAGAAATCTAAAAATATACAGTAAGATCATGAGCACAAACTATTTGACTACAACTTTTTATTTAAACCCTGAATGCTCACCATTCAAAGAATGTTTGGGGCTGGCACTGTTACGCCCAGCATTAGCCAATGTGAGAACAGATTTGTCGAAGCTGGAAATGCAGCAATCAACACCAGTCATGGCACACAGGTGCTCCTGGTACTCCACAGAGGCCTTTTCAAACCTTCAACACAAGTTCAAACAGTCTTATTTTTTAATTATCCACATATTTCATTTCTAAAAAAACTGGAAAGAATGAGTTAATCAATTGAGCTGAGACAATGAGTTGATTATTCTGTGTGGGGCTGAGCAGGCACAAAATTAGATCTCTTCCTCACAAAAAATGAAAATAAGTTCAAAAGTCGTTAAATGTTTAAGAGACAGTATAAAATAACTAACAGAATATATCAGTATTTAATCTCAATGTGTGCAAAGACTAAATAGAAAAATAAACACAAGAAAAAAAATACATAAAGTTAACAGATCTAATGACATCATAATTTGAAACTTCTGGGCATCCAAAAAAAAAAGGGACTTCCCTGGTGGCACAGTGGTTAAGAATCTGCCTGCCAATGCAAGAGACACAGGTTGGAGCCCTGGTCGGGGAAGATCCCACATGCCGCGGAGCAACTAAGCCCGTGCTCTAGAGCCCGTGAGCCACAACTACTGAGCCTGCGTGCCACAACTACTGAAGCCCGCACACCTAGAGCCCGTGCCCCGCAACAAGAGAAGCCACTGCAATGAGAAGCCCGCGCACTGCAGCGAAGAGTAACCCCCGCTCACCGCAACTAGAAAAAGCCCCCACACAGCAACGAAGACCCAACACAGCCAAAAATAAAAATAAATAAATAAATAAATTTATTTTTTTAAAAACATGAACATTAAAAACAAATTACCAATCAAGAAGTTAGATAGCATCAATAATCTTGATGTATGATAAAATCTCACAGATCAATAACGAAAAAACCGAGAGGCCACAAAGACATAATCTATGTTTTTAAAAATCACAAATGGTCAATAACATATGGGGAAAGTTCTATTATTAATAAAGAAATGTAAATTAAACATTTTCACTAATATGGTGGCAGGGTTCTTGTTTCTCAGCAGCCCTCTATTCACAAACGTGCAGGGAAGGTGTTACTCTATTGTTAGAGATACAAATTGGAACCATCTTTTATGTAGGGTAAATTAGCAATAGTCTGTATCATAAGCCTTATGGTCTATAGCCTTTCTTCTAGTAAATCAACTTGTAGGAATGCATTCAAAGAAAACAATCACAAACATGAGCAAAGAATTAAGTGCCATGGTGCATTAAGATTAGTAAAAACATCATAAATAACCTTGCTGTCCAACAATAAGGAACGTTCAATTATGGTGCATTCCCAAAAAAAAGAAGAAAAAAATGTGTTGTTAAAAATCACATCGTAGAATATTTAACACGGCAAAATATTTTTTAAAATATTGCTGAGTAGGAAAAGCAAAATCATGAGACCAGCAGAAACACTGCTATTTCTGTGAAGAGGATAAAAAACTACATACAAGAGAAAAAAGAACTAGAAAGAAGGCATATATGTACACCAAAACTAACAGTTACCACTAAGAGATGGAATTATGAGCCATTCTTTTATTTTCCCTACATTTTCCAGATTTGGTCAAACTTACATAAGCATACACAGAGGCACTGAATGAGTTTACCTAGAGCAATGAGTTTGAACATTTAGTGCACAGAGCTAATGAGCAAGAACTCTGGCCATAAAGGGCAATTTGTATCAGACTCTGACATGAAAGGTTATCAATTAAGAATCAACATTAAGTGTAATCAACATTTAATTACAATGTTAGTCAGTAATACAAAAAAATTTAAATAGAGAAACCCTATCACCCATTTTCTTCCTTCCAACTTACCTCCCTTCAGCCTGTTGGGCCACTGAATTAATCCAGAGAAGATTTTTTCCAACGACCGAAGATGACCAGGCAGCAATTCCCTGTATAGCTTCAGGACAATGAAGTTCACACAGTGCTTCTACCACCATCATGATAGTTACTTCCAATTCATTCCCCTGAGAGTGGCATTCAGAAAAATCAATCACAGACCTCAATACCTTCAAAATTCAAATCTCTACTAAATTTATAACTACCAATCACATTCTAAAGCCTGAAGTCAAATTTATTTAACAATTATTTTTACAACAATGAAACTGCATTATTGGAATTACCTAAAATGTTACACATAATGTAGATACAAAGGAGGGTGGTGGTGATGGACCTTAACAGCACATGCGTGTTAGTCTTTACAAAACAAACTTACTTAAACATTTAAACTGTGGCGTCTTTGGGAGTAACACGTGAAGTAAATATAAAACAAAAATTAAATAACCATGAATTAAAGAATGCTTAATTTTATGTCTTTGAATATTGATTGCCTACTGACATTACCTTAACTAGTAAACATGTGCAATTTTTGGATTCCACTTATTTAGTGACCCTACTTGAAAGCCAGCACATTTCCCTACATTATAACATTATTAGTATTATACTTTTACATCTATTATAAAATTATTACACTTTCCTATACATTATATAATCATTATAAATTATTATAAAAATTCTTTCTTCTATACACAAATTTCTTAGAATTACCTTTAAAGTTCTAACCCTTAAGCATAAGTAATGAATATTTTCATTCTAAGTAAAAAATATGAATAGGTGACCCTGGAAGTTACTGCCTGTATAAAAATACTGGATCAAAAGCTTTAAAAATGAATAGAATCGGGCTTCCCTGGTGGCGCAGTGGTTGGGAATCCACCTGCCAATGCAGGGGACACAGGTTCGAGCCCTGGTCTGGGAAGATCCCACATACTGCGGAGCAGCTAAGCCCATGTGCCACAGCTGCTGAGCCTGCGCTCTGGAGGCCACGAGCCACAACTACTGAAGCCCACGTGCCTAGAGCCCATGCTCCGCAACAGGAGAGGCCACCACAGCGAAGAGTGGTCCCAGCTCTCAGCAACTAGAGAGGACCTGCACGCAGCAGCGAAGACCCAATGCAGCCAAAAATTAAATAAATGAATAAATAAATTTATTTTTTTAAAAGTTCATTAAAAAAAAAATGAATAGAACCTTTAACTTCTTTTATCCATAGATTAGATCATAGCAAAGGAATTAGGCCCAAATTTTTCTAATTAACAGATTTAATTAACTCCACACACACACCACTTTACCTGAGATGAATTTGTCTTCATTTCTGTAAGCAAGTCGAAGCCATGTCTCACTGTCACAGCAGGCTGTCCTGCCAACAATCCAACCCTCATGATGGAGAGTCGGATCCGAGTCAGCCAGTCTTGACAAGTTTGGCGATTGGTATAGAAAAAAGTCCTAATGACCTTTAGACGAGAAAGAAGAGCTCAGGACTGGTTCAAATTACAGGCAGAGATGTCTCAAATACACACAAAGCATATACACAAGTCTACTGATTTCAGCTCTGCACGCACACACTGCCAGGTTTGACCACGAAACTGACCAAGCAACATTCAGCCCACTGAAACCAACCTTGGGAGGTGATGTTAATGCATTGGCGCATCCCTCATATGCATTATACATTAACTTCTCCAGGTTTTCCAGATACTGCAGAAGAAGCACAAGTCTAAGCTGGTTGCTACTGTGGCCTTCATCATTGTCTGCAGTTGTCCACTGACTAACATCTTGATCGGGGTTTAATGTGTGAGCTGCAAGACTTCTAATGATACCTGAAACCAAAAATAGCATTCCAAATTTAAAAGGAATCTTCAGAGATTCTAGAAGTTCTTAGAGATAATTTCACAAATACACATTTATCAACTATCCTCTGTATAGCCATCATTTAAAAACAAAAGTCCCAACAAGATCTTCTCCATTTTTAGAGGAAAAAAACATCTTCTCCACACAAATCCCCTAAATTTGTGAACAAAAACACATACAACATGATTATTTAGTAAAAGCTTATTCTAACAAACATATCTAAAAGATTAACTGATAAAAGTACTAAAGGAAAAAATCGTATACTCTCAAATTTTTGCTTTAACAAGATAAGAAATCCATTATTTCTTAATGTAAGCTTGAAAGTATTTACATCACAAAGTTTGAAACAATGTAGTCAATTACCTTCAATTGTCTGGAAGGTATCCTGAGCTCTGCCCAGTGGGGTTCTCAACTTAGACAGGACAGTGAACTGTGCTGCTTCCCAAATAGCCCACTGCCAAAGGACAGCATCTGTCTTTAGTAGATTGCGGGGAATTGTTGATTGGTCACGTTTATCCAGTCTCTGGCAGCTATAGAACAATCTTTCTAACCAATTGTCCTTCCTGGGAAAAGTAGTTTCATATTTAACAGACAATGACAATTTCATTTCAAAAAAAGACAAAAACAAAAAACAAACTGCAAGGGAAATGGGAGTAGGGGACTACAATCTTCCCTACTTGAAAAAGGCAAACATGTAAAATTGGGAAGCATTATGTCCCCACCTCTCATTTTAAAGAGGTCTTTTACGGTTGAAATAGGATGGGGTATGGTATGGACAGATTATTAGGGTCAAAGGCTCATGACAATTTGGCTATCAGGATAAAACATTAATTGCAACTAAAAATCTCCAGAATGCCTACGCCCCCAGGCCCCTCCCCAAAGCACTGATGACTAGGTCAGATCAGTTAATTGTCAACTACATTTCACCATCACTGCCAGTTGCAAAGCCCATTTTTATTTCTTCAGATGCCATCTTCAAAGCAATTCCTCCTACTACTGAAAACTTAAGACAACCCATTTGAGAAGAATATTACTTTCTACTCTGCCACCCCTGACATATTTTCTCCTCAAAACTGGGCACAGGGTTAAGATATTCATGTATATTTAAATTACTTTTCCCAGATGAAAGAGTCAAAGAAATAATCTTACCCTGTTCTATGAGAGTTCCCATACAAAATAAAACTAATAACATCGGAGAAATCTTGTGGGTGGAATGTGTTACTTGGTGCCTTACTCATGTGACTTCTTAATGCTAAAGAAATTTCTTGAATTTCTGTGTGGTTGTTATTGCTGTAGACAGAAAATAAAGTCATTGTTACGCAAAATGTTTTAGTTAAAAAGTTAGTTCATACTGTAAATGAATCATTTCCCTGCTAACTAAATTTGAAAGTAAAAACTGATAAAATTAAGACTTAAAAAAAATACATACAGAAATGTTACAACTTTGAAATTTAAGGTTCTTAAAGCACCAAAATTGACCTAATTTAAAACTATAAAAGAATACAATTTAGTTTTATGAATAATAACTACTGAGAAACATATTTTGGCATTATAAGTATTATTCTGTAGCAATTATCATCTCTTCAGTCACTGAGAAGTGCCATACAAGATGTGATATTAATTCACTAATAGGCAATTTGTCTTTTCCTGAACTAAACATTGTGGGATGTCTTTGCACCAACATACCTCAAGACAACATCTAAAGGAATTGACTTCAATAGCTTTCCAAATGCTTGTCGAATACGAGTTCCACTATGGACTAGCTGAACACGGCAAACATCAACACACCTACAAAAAAATGAAATAGATAATACAAGTGTGGAATATTTCCAAGGATCAAAAGGGCCAGGGTCAAAATAATGGATCTTTAATCCATACCTCTGTAAAAGATCGTCTGGTAAGGAAGAGGACAAAGCATGTAGACTGCTGCATGCTTGTAGACAGATATTCACATCTTCGACAAGAGCTATTAAAAATTTAAAGACACTTTCAGCTTGCCAGAAGAAATTATATGCCACTATGTCATAATTTTCTGAACCCATTCATTTCAATAAACAATGAGTGCCTACTATGGATGAGGGGCTGCTCCTGCCTGGAACCATCACTGGCAGTAACATTTGGGAAAATGATACTCTCAACAAAACCCACTCAGGGTGACTAGTCTTCACCCCAATCTTTCTCTGAAGGAAACTTTAAAAGTACATGGAATGTATAAACAATTACATAAGCTTAAAAATGTGACAATCACTTAAAAACAACTTGTTTTTCACATATTAAGAATGGCAAAATTAAAACAGATTATGCATTTGTCATTAAAATGGGGATGATACATTTCCAGTCATGAAAAGCACTCAAGTGACTATCTTTCTGCCATTAACAAAGATCTCTTTTAAGCACTGATTAACAAAATTAAATAATGTCAGATTCTTACTGTTGGCTAAAAGGCCTTTGCAAAATTTATGGAAAGATGGAAGAGAGAATAAAGGTGCATATGTTTCAGACTTCCTCATTAAAACAGCCACTTCCAAAGCCCAGGTCATTAATAGTTTCCTGAAACACAAAATATACAGTTTATTTCACATTTTAAAAAAATAGAAAAACAACTTGAAAAACCTATTCTTTTTACATTAGTTTTCTTTTGGTCTTTTAAATACCTCAAGCGATAAGAAACAAATATTAAAACTATAGAAATTCCTTTGGCAAAACTGTCTTTTAAGAAAATCTCCCCAAACTAGCATAAATTGTAGCAAAAATTATTTTTAAATCTCTATAAATACATTCATCTATAAAATATTGCAGGAGGGGGAGGTTTCATGTAATTCTTTCAGGAAAGAACAAGAAATTCTAGATTAAATAATAAAACAAAAATTTAAAGTGTTTCAATAATGAAGAAGTTGCTCTACCCATTCAAATGACAGTCTTCATTTCTTTTTCTCAAATTACGAAGCCAAATTAACAAAAGTTAGAAACAGTATTATAAGTATTAGTTACCTTGTGTCCTGGTTAAGATTATCTTTCTTAAGCAATATTCCCAGGAGATTTAATATAATTGAGAAATGTTTTTTTGTAGCTGTAGTTACAGTACTAATCACCGCTCCATCAAACAAGGATGGGGACGAGGAACTAAGACTACTAGATATAAAGTGGTCATGCCTGGAAGACAAAATTTGGATCATCTTTTCATCTCTCATTTTAAAAAAAAAAAGGCAATTCCAAAGTTAAGTCAATACATATTTTTTAAAATGTACTCTAGGGACTTCCTTGGTGGCGCAGTGGTTAAGAATCCGCCTGCCAATGCAGGGGACACGGGTTCTATCCCTGGTTGGGGAAGATCCCACATGCCACAGAGCAACTAAGCCCTTGCGCCACAACTACTGAGCCTGCACTCTAGAGCCCGCGAGCCGCAACTACTGAGCCCGAGTGCCACAACTTCTGAAGCCCGTGCTCCACAACAAGAGAAGCCACCGCAATAAGAAGCCCACTCACAACAAAGAGTAGCCCCCGCTCGGCACTAGAGAAAGCCCGCACACAGCAACGAAGACACAACACAGCCGAAAATAAATAAATAAATTTATAAAATAAATGTATACTCTAAAGGGCCCATCTTCCCTTTTAAAAAAAAAATTTTTGTTTTCTTAAGAAGTATATGTAAATACATTACCTGGTACAATGAGAATACAATGTGTAGAGCACTGCGTACTGAATGGCAGGGAAGTGAACAGCCAGGTCGCCATGCACAATCATCAGATTCTTACTAAGGAGTGCAAAGACAGTTGGAGACAGCGCCCACATCTGATGACGTACAAAAGAAAGTAAATGTATGGCTCCTCCAAGACATACATGAGCATACAAAAAGTTTATCCTTCAAAATATGTCTACACATTTTTAAAAATTAAAATTGACAGATTTAAATTTGGAAACAAGCTAGTACACTAAACCTGGGATCAGCAAATATTTCTTGTGAAGATGAGAGTTAAATATCTCAGCCTTTGCAGGCCACATGACACCTCTGGTACAACGTCCAACTCCTCAACTCTGCCACTGCAGAGAGAAAAGTTACAGACAAAAAAACAGGAATGAAAGTGGCTATGTTTCAATAAAAATTCTTTACAAAAGAGGTGATGTTTGGTGATGGTTGCACAATTCTGTGAGTATACTAAAAATCATTGAATTGCATACTTTAAATGAGTATAATGTACGTGAATTATATCTCAATATTTTTTTTAAAAAAGAAAGAAAAAAAAAAAACACGTAGTAGGCTAGATTTGGTCCATGGACTGTAATTTGCTGATCCTTGGTCTAAACAAAGCCCTTGCACCCTTCAGTGTAGTAGATCATATTTCCTCAGTTTTCCATGCACTTCAAATGGCAAGTTGCCCTGTCCAGTGAGAAAAAACGCACACCCTGCCACTCTAAGCCTTTTCCATCCTTCCCTTTCTTTCCATTGCTAAGATACTCCTTTCCACCTGACTGCCCTGTCCCCACTCCCTCTCGTTTCCAGAGTGCAGGATGTAAACCTCAAATCTGAGCACAATGCGAATTTCTCAACAACCAAATTTTAGAATGCAAAGAAAGGAAGAATCTACCGTAGCCTAGCAGTGAGGCAAAGAGCAGCTATGGAGGGACACAGGGCAATCTGATCTAACAATATGGAAAGCATGCAAATATAAACATCAAATCTTGACTCTTCCCTCCCTTCTCTCTTAGACTACATTATCCCCTTAATTATATCCCATTACTTTTCATTATAAATGTTTTTCAATCCTGCGAGGTCCAATAGGAGGGAGAAATATACTAACCACAGCAATAATTATAAATGAAAAGCATGGTCACTTCAAATTTCTTACAGGAATAAAATCTTTATTCTTTTTCCAAAAGAATATATGAATGTTCCTAGACAAAAGTAGGTAGTCAAAAAATAAGGACCATATGCAAGCACTAACTCTAGTGGGAAGAAGGAAAAGAGTACCAGGGGAAGAAGGGGTTGCATATTAAAAGAACTATACAAACTTGCCCTGTGGAAAATGTTGACAAATTTTTCTAAAAGCATGCTAGAGTAAATAGGAGAAAGCATTAAAATACATTTTGTAAAAAATAAAACAAATATAAGAAACTTATCAAGGAAAGCAAGAGCTAAACATAATGGCAAGAAAATATTCCTGTCAATTTTAATTATCCAGGCATGTCCAAAATATGGCCGTTTGATCTATGTGATTCTGTAGACACACTGCCTTGATAGGTAAATGAAATATGTAAACATGCAATAAGAAGAGGCTGAAATGGGATAAAACAAAGTCATTACAAGTAAATACTCACCCCAATCAGTGAGTTTTTAGCATTTCCAATTGTAGTCAGAGCACTGAGGTCAAATATAACTACAAATTTTGCATTGTCTACATTGAATACATGATTCTTAAAAGCCTCATGTTTTATTTCGGAACAGGCATCAGGAAGTTGTAGACTATGTAACAGGTTGTTTAGGGCACAAGTCATTTCTCCCAAAATTAATTTATAGGCAGTCTCCAGAACAGGAATATTCTTCAGGCCGAGCACTGCTTGATAAACAGCATGGGCTACAGCAACAACCTTAAAAAAAGAATTCAGGAAAGTGATAATTAAATGGAAAGTATATTACTATCTGCATAATGATGATGATGCAAATCAGTTTAAGACTGATAAATTCACTGTCCAAAACATCAAAGACCTTAATTTTTAAAAAAGCAATTTAGGAAACCTACATAGTATCAGTAAGCATTTAAAATCTATAAAGCTTTATTAAAAAAAAGGGTCCTCTAAATTAAAAATGACAATGTGAAATTTCTTAAAAGTCCTTTTTTTAAAATCTAGGAACAATAAATGCTGGAGAGGGTGTGGAGGAAAGGGAACACTCTTGCACTGTTGGTGGGAATGTAAATTGATACAGCCACTATGGAGAACAGTATGGAGGTTCCTTAAAAAACTACAAATAGAACTACCATACGACCCAGCAATCCCACTACTGGGCATATACCCTGAGAAAACCATAGTTCAAAAAGAGTCATGTACCAAAATGTTCATTGCAGCTCTATTTACAATAGCCAGGACATGGAAGCAACCTAAGTGTCCATCATCGGATGAATGGATAAAGAAGATGTGGCACATATATACAATGGAATATTACTCAGCCATAAAAAGAAATGAAATGGAGGTATTTGTAATGAGGTGGATGGAGTTAGAGTCTGTCATACAGAGTGAAGTAAGTCAGAAAGAGAAAAACAAATACAGTATGCTAACACATATATATGGAATCTAAGGGGAAAAAAAGGCCATGAAGAACCTAGTGGCAAGACAGGAATAAAGACACAGACCTACTAGAGAATGGACTTGAGGATATGGGGAGGGGGAGGGGTGAGAAGTGACAGGGTGAGAGAGTGTCATGGACATATATACACTACCAAATGTAAAATAGATAGCTAGTGGGAAGCAGCCGCATAGCACAGGGAGATCAGCTCGGTGCTTTGTGACCACCTAGAGGGGTGGGATGGGGAGGGTGGGAGGGAGGAAGATGCAAGAGGGAAGAGATATGGGAACATATGTATATGTATAACTGATTCACTTTGTTATAAAGCAGAAACTAACACACCATTGTAAAGCAATTATACTTCAATAAAGATGTATAAAAAAAAAAGTCCTTTTTTTTTTTCAAGCCAGTATCAAAACACATACAAACAGCATTTTATTAAGATAGGTTTTCCTACATCTACTTAGAAAGTCTGTAGTGGCTTTGACTGGGAGTCGGTTAAGAAGCTAACGATGAAGTTTTATTTACAACATATACACGACATTTTGATAAAACAAATTTAATAAAATCTGAAAAAACTATCTGCATATCACTCATCAAGGTATACAGTATGAAAATCAAATATTAAGTTAAGTGAATCATTATAATTTCTATATTCTAAATCAAATATTTATCATTCTGATTTCATTTATGTAGCTTACTAAGGAACATGAGTCAAACTCTTCAATGATCTAAGTTTATCAAAAGTCTGATCAATGAATCACTTACCTCTTTTTCTTTATGGTAACGCAAAAATAGTAGTTTAGATGATGGTATAAATAGTTTTTCTACAAATGATGATGGCAGTTTTGTATTTATCTGTTCAACAATCTAAAAGAATAAAATAAGAAATGAGCTATCAATTCACAAAAGAACATGGAGGAATCTTAAATGCATATTTCTAAGGGAAAAAAAAAAACAATATGAAAAGGCTGCGTACTGTATGATTCTAACTATATGACACTCTGGAAAAGGCAAAACTATAGGGGCTTCCCTGGTGGCGCAGTGGTTAAGAATCCACCTGCCAATGCAGGGGACATGGGTTCGAGCCCTGGTCCGGGAAGATCCCACATGCCGCAGAGCAACTAAGCCCGTGTGTCACAACTACTGAGCCTGCACTCTAGAGCCCGCAAGTCACAACTATTGAGTCCACGTGCCACAACTACTGAAGCCCGCGTGCCTAGAGCCCATGCTCCACAACAGGACAAGTCACCACAATGAGAAGCCCGCGCACAACAACGAAGACCCAGTGCAGCCAAAAATAAATAAATTAAATTTAAAAAAAACAAAAACAAAAAAACTATAGAGACAGTAAAAAGATCAGTGGTTGCCAGCCAGAGAGGGGAGAGAATAGATGGAACACAAGGGATTTTTAGGGCACTGAAACCCTTCTGCATGATACTGTAATGGTGAATACATGGCATTATACATTTGTCAAAACCCATAGAATGTACAATACGGAGAGTGAACCCTAAAGTAAACTATGGACTTTAATTAATAATGATGTGTCAATTTGGCTCATCAGTCGTAATAAAAGTACCACACTAAAACAAGATATTAATAATAGTAATAGAGGAAACTATTGGGGGAAGAGGTTATATGGGAACTCTGTACATTCTGCTTAATTTTTCTGTAAACCTAAAAACTGCTCTGAAAAATAATCTATTAAAGAAAAAAGTAATATATCTAAGCTATATGTTTAGGCCTTAACAGTGACATTAAAATGTTTAGATACCGAAATAGGATACATGTATTTACACTTAAACATGGGTTTTTTTTTCACATTGGCAAAGGGAAGTGTAACTATGGCAGAAATGTTTAGCAGAATGTCATCTAGAATTTGCTTTGAAATAATCCAGTTGGGGATGCAGGGATGGCAAGGAGGAGGCAGAGAGTAGGAGGCTTAGGTGAAACCAGATGGGCCATGTGCTTCTAATTATAGAAACTGAGTATTAAGTATGCAGAGATTCATTATACTACTCTACTTTTTTTTTTAATATACTTCAAAAGGTCCATAATAAAAGGTGGAGAGAGGGGGGATATTTATGATTAAGAAAAGAATAAAAACTATCAAAGAAGTTTTCACGTTTCAGAAACAAAACATAACAGGGTCTTTCAAAATAGCTATCAAGTACCTTCTCTACATAGTATTTATCAGGAGTGCTAGATAGTCTCGTGTGAAGGATGGTATTTCATCCAAAAAAAAAGTAAAACTACACTGAGATGAGCTCTCAAATACTAAAAGTACACAGATACTAGAGCAAAAACAAACTAGATTATATAGATAAGACTAATTAATGCAAAAAACCACAAACAAACAAGGGCTTCATTTCTTCCCCATCAATTTAAATTTAAGGGCCTGAATAAACATATTAAACAAAAAAGAATTCACATACCAATGTGAGTAAATTCAAGACTGAGATGATATAATCTGTACCACAAGTCTGGCAATTCTCCAGTTGATCTAGTCCATATGCAATAACCATGTCACAATGTACAGTCATGCTAGGGTCCAAGCTGCCGAGCAAAACACCAACACACTCATTAGCAGCTGTCAACACAGCCTCAGAAAAAAACACCTGGTTTGCAGCCGTCACACATCTCATTACTCTGTACAGAACCTGCAATGGGGAAAACAAGCAGCTTTAAAAAAAACTCATATTCTTTCACAGAACAAGAAATATTTTCTATTTAATGCAGTTTCAATTGAAAATTAACTGCCTGCCTTATCAGTAGTCTCTTAATATTCTAGTTCTCAGTGGCTGAAAAATAAGGGTATCTCTGGTACAATACACAAAAAGGATATTGCCTAAGTATTCTAAAGTACTATTGTGACAGGAATGGAATTTGACATACTCTTGTTTCCCTTATACCCAATTCCTATCCCCCCACCAAAGTCACTAAATGGTTGAAGTTCAGAATCTTCATTAATAATCATGAAATACACCAGAACTTAGAACAGTAACAGTATTAACAACATGGGAATAACCTGCCGTGAGAATAACTTTCCGTAATCTAGCACTTGGACTTTTAATCAATCTTTTAAAACTAAATATCCAAGATAGCTTTAGCTTATGAAAGTTCATGTACTGATGGTCTCTATGTAAAGATAAATATAAATATTCTCATTCATAACATATAATACCTATTTGAGGATTATGAAAATCTTATCATTTCCAGCCCCAAAAAACCCCAGTAAACTATAGTAGTCAATGTACTACATTTCTAATAAAAATAACTTAGGAAAAAACAAGTACAGAAAAACAGATACAGAAAAGATTGATACAGAAAAATATTTCTCAAATTTTTCTGTAATATTCAACAACCACTACGTATAGGGTTTTTTTGTAAGCCTGCATATAGATTTAAAAGGCCTAAAAGACCATTTTTGGCAAAGACCTAAAAGACCTTCATAAAAGAGTACATTTAATATAGAACTGTCCTGGAAAATGATACATTCCTGTCCTTTTGTTTTATATCTGAGTTAACTGCTTTTATTTCAACACTGACAAAGTCATCAACCACCCATCTTTTAGACAGTAAAAATAAAGATATTAAACCACTTGGATCAGTTTTAAAATATTAACATGCTGGTTTTAATTATCTTCAGGACATTTCTGCTCAAATACACAATTAACTTACCAAGAATTACATATATAATTAATGTCCTATTTTATCTAGCAAAGTGTTCAACAAAAGTAAATGCTCATAAAAGCTAGAATTTTATACTAGCAGTAAAATTTTAATCATTTAGGTTAAATCTTTTATGACTTTATCACACAGGTTTCTTCTCCCTTCTTATTCAAGCAGAATATAATGATGGGGGTTCATTTCTCACATCCATTACACTGAACCACTCACTGGACTGTAATACAGTGCAGCTGATGTCTGGGGCTGCTGAAATGTGGTAATCTAGCTACCTCTTACAATTGGTCTCAGGCTATTACATAGTTTAAGTTCTTATATCTTTATATCCTTTGATGTCAGGCTATCAAGTTGTTTCATCCTGTCACGCTTACAGAAAATTACTTTTCGAGGCCTTCTCTGTTAAGAGTTACTCTTAGTATGTTGAAAAACTAAAAGGAGACACAATAATTTTAAAGCAAAACTCAGTATTATTAAAAAACTAAAGAATAAGATTTTAAAATTCATATTAAAAACAAGAATAAATGAACCTACAGAGAATTTCCTAAAAGAAAAGTTCATAGGCATTTAAAAATTCAGAGTGGACTTTTTTTCATCAGGTTGGGGGGTGAGGGGAGTGCGATATAGAATTCCCTACTTTTCTGGCTATTTAAGAAAGTGGCCAGACATCTACACACATGCTAAACAAATGAGGGATTAATAACATAGCTCACTAGGTAAACAGAAGCATTTAAAAGAAAAGGCAATTTTTGTTGAATGATACTAAAGACTACTAAAACTTACATCTGTTACGTATGCCTCAGTAATTGGAGGACCCCGAATTGGGCTGAAACGTTCCCCAATGCTCCTCACCACAGTACTGAATACCCGGAGAAGCGCTGCCAACTTTGGTAAGGACACGGATGGAGGTGGAACATCTTCATCCACTGACTCCCCAGAGGCCACATGGCTGAGGTCCTAGATGTGAATTCAACAGCATTCTTATTTAAGTAAGACATTGTTTAAAAAACAAAAAACAACTCCCAATTTTTAAATCAATTAACTTTATAATACATTTTTACAAATAAAGAGGAATTTTGGCTTATGAGAAAAGGAAACATGAATCTAAATATAAAAGTAGATTTTGCTTCTCTAATTATTTAAATAAGCAAATATTAACCTCAATAGATTCTTTGAGCCACTCAAGTCAACAGTATACTAAGCCAATATTATTCACATGAAGAACAATGGGGATTGGGGGAGTTTAGAGGAGGTTGGTTTAAAAAATTATAAGACCTTAGAAGACCTAGCCTACAGATTCATAAGCTAGCTGAGGAAATTAGACATACTCAAAGGAAAAGATTAGCAAAAAATGGGGTACTAGAACCAACATATACCTACACATAATTAAGCACCAAAATCATCAAAGAGAATTAAATCTTAGGGATAGCAAAGGGAAGTCTCTACAAACTAGAATGGGTGGCTTATCAGAAGCAGATCAACTTTAAAGGTGTGCTAGGAACCAAGACATCCTAGGCGTAGGGGTAAAGAAACACGTGGAAGCAAAATATTCCCTCACTTTTCTCTGAAAAGGGAGCAGATAGATTGGTACAGTTAAAAGTAGTGAAGTAACTGTTTGCTTGAAGTAGAAAAAGTATAAAGAAAAGATGAAGCTAAATCTTTATGGAAGCCTTGACCACCAAACAAGAATCTTGGTAATTACCAACTGAGTAGGGAAGAAACACTAAGATGGCAGGTTTAAGTCAGGACAGTGGCCAGGAAATCCAAGAACCAGTAATAGACACTTCAACAGCAGTATTAAAGGTACCATACTCAAAGGTGGCTGAAGCCAAGCCTTGTCTTCCAAAGCATGATCCAAGATTGCCAATACAAGTAAGAGAAAAGCCTTTAGGGGCTTTTATACAATATCAATTCACCTTTTTCATAACAAAAAAATAAGAAACAACTGAAGAAAATGTCTTCAGGAAACTACCAGCCACCAAGATTATTTCAAGCTTTGGGAAATTAGGCCTGCAATTTTTCTATCTTTCTGGTAATTCTGCTGGCAACTTAAAAACATCTAAAAATAATTAAAATATTGCAATGGTCTCATAATTTTTGCTTAAATGTCAGGTGATCTGAATTGTTTTCAAATAAATCTAGCACTGCTTTAGATTTCTGTTTTTGCTTTTTTCTTACCTGAAATTTTAGGAAATAACTTCATTTTTTTATATACTCACCTCAGCATATGCCTCCATATCCTCTAGAAACTGACCAAGAAGAGTGGTAGAAAATGCAAGATCAGCTACCCAGAATGGCTCCAAACTCTGCAACCACCCTAGGAATCATACAAGAAATTTTGGAAGAGTAAAAAAAAATTTTAAGTCCAAGTTAAAAAAATATTTAAGAGAATTCTTTTAAAAGGTATCTGGTTTTCAAGTTGGCCACTCTTGAAACATGCCCTATATCATAAAATTAGGACTGTAAACTGTTTTTTGTTTGTTTTTGGCCGTGCTGCGTGCTGCGCGGCTTGCGGGATATTATTTCCCCGACCAGGAACTGAACCCGGGCCCCTGCAGTGGAAGCGCAGAGTCCTACGCACTGGACCACCAGGGAATTCCCTGTAAACTGTTTTAACCACTACCTCTTTTAATGCTACAGAAATGAAAATTCTCCAGAAATTAAAATATAAGCTCATGTCCTTTTTTTTTAGTAAGTAGATTCAGCAGTATCCATACTGTCACTACACACAGCACTTAGACTAAAATGTGCCAATCTACGGCCACCTTGGCTTTCTTCTCCAGGGCCACACCTGGCCACCACAAGTGTACACTCATCTCCCCAGGGGAAATGGGACCACTTGCCAGTGGAACTGAGAGAACTACTCTCACCTGTATATCTTAATTTCAGAAGTTTATTTCACCACATAAGCTATGAGAAACTACAGCACCTGGAACAAGCTGAAATGTCCAAGTGAGTCATATTAGTCATTCATTTAACTCAGAAAAAAAATATTTTTTCTTTATCATTTATGACAGTCCTCCAAATTAATCCATTTGTTTATTTGTTTAATCACTAGAAAAACAATAAATCATGAATATCCAGGATCTTCCTTTCTACCCTTCAGGGTACTGCCACTGTGGTATCTCCTACCAGCAGCAAATGACTTGAGATAAAGTCCTTACTCACAGGTGCAACACTACAATCTGTATTTACTCTCCCTACCTACTACGAAAGTACACATTTTTCCTTTTAAAAGATAAATTTAGCTAACAAGTACTCTTCACCAAAATATCCTCTAAAGCAATTATTTTTCTTGCATTATCAAAAAAGTAGTGTTAACAGCTGGTCTTTGAGAAACGAACACTCCTTCCCACAATATTTAAATGACTGGTATATGCTGAGCGACTCACCAGACACCTGCTGTGTAAGCGAAGGTTTCTGAGTATGATCTATATGCCATCCGACTAATATGTCAACTGTATCCTGGATGGAGACAGAGAGAAGGGGACTAATCATTTTAAGGTCTTATTGCTATTCCAACCTGCGGACCATTTCAGAGTAAGAGAACCTAGAACATCTTACGTCCTACCTTCTTGACATTATACATTAAATGGGGGTTGGGAGGGGCAGGGCAGGAGAATAATGGAACTTTCTTTATGACACTGATGAAATATTTCTTTCTTTAAGTATCTTAAGGTATTAGTGTTAGCAAGTACAGATGGTATTTTTTATAAAACTACATTATTGTATCATTCAATCCTGGACCTTAAAACCAATTATACTCGAAGGAGCAGAAACTTTGTTTTCTAATTCCCCAGGTCCTCATACATGCAGCCAATCCCTTACCCCATCATCTGAAAAGAGGGGGCGGGGAACTCACCCTAAAATTAGTGCTGAAAATATGAGGGTAACATCGAGCTACCAAAAGAATGCACTTAACACATTTGCAAAGTAATTCTGGTGTATCCACATTTTCAAGAATGGACTGCAGGCTGGTCATTACAAGCTAAAAAATAAAAGTTACAAACCATGAACATTTAATAAAACAGGGAGAAAACAAACAAATTAGGTTTATTATTTAATAGTGACTATAGCCGAAACTGACTATATCAAAGAAAATAAATTCTATAGTTTTAGTTCCCAAAAAAGTTGAAAACATTTCAATCCACTGTTCTCCCCTCATTTAACGTCTGTTAACATTATTCCTAAGTAACATGTTTACATTGTTCCTAAGTGCTCTCTTCAAAACCATGGGTGTGATTAAAATTTCAAGTACAAAAACTAAGATGTGCTTGGGAAACTTGTCTTTAAAGTACCAGAATTATTTTCCAATTCAAAACATAGAGCAGATGTTGTACGATTTATACTTTAAGATATCAGTACTTGCTTCAAACTGGAATGATTTAAAGAAGGTTAACATGGTCCCAACACAAGACTGACACACAGGCTCATGTTACCACTATATATATTTTTAAAATAAATATATGGCATACTACCTATAGAATATTTTGCAGCTAAAATTTTTTTTTGTTAAAACCAATTTTTTCCCCAAAAGGAAAGCTCTTCTCTACAAAAGAATGATGTTATGAGTATAGAAGAAATGCTAGCATTAGAAAACCACTATTTTGCAACAGCCAATGCTATAATCTATACAATGCACAGAATATGAATGAATGCTAAAAATCAAGTGAAATACTATGAAAAAAACAGGATATTCAGGAGGTCTCACAGTATCATGCCCACATTACTCACTAATTACAAAGGGAGAAAAATAAGCCTTCACAATGGAAAGATCTGGTTGGTCATCACCTTAACCAAGTGATGAAACTCTTCATCTAAGAGTTATGTGAACCTGAAGCTTTATGCCTGCTAGTGTGATACAACACTAAGTATGAACCCATGAAGTATTCGTGACCAAAATATTTGAACTGACTCTAATCAGGAAGGAATAATCAGACAAGCCCAAAACGTAGAACATTCTACAAAATAAGGGGGACAAAAAAGGGTGCAGAGAATTGTTCTATTTAAGAGGTTAAAGAGGCACATCACCACCTTCAAGAGATTAAAGATTCATCAATACATGAACCTTGATGGGATCCTGGGTAAGACAAAAGTTATAGACATCTTAGTGGCAGCTGGAAAATTTGAACATGGATTGTCTTATGTGACAAAATTAATTTTCTTAGGTATGATTATAATGTTGTTATATATGAGATTAGCCTTAATCTTAGGAGAGGCATGCTGAAGTATCACAGGATAAACCATCATTATGTGTGGAATTTATTTTCAAAGAGTTCAACAAAAAATCGTGTCTCTGTGTGTGTCTGTGTCCGTGTCTGTGTGTGTGTAGAAACAAAACAACTGCAGCAAAATGTTAATAAGTGACAGATCTAGGTAAAAGATATAGGGGTGTTTAATATACCAGTCCATCTGTTTTCCTGTGGATTTAAAATTTTTCAAAATAAATACTTGGGGAAATGTTCATAATATGAAAACTGTATGCAGAATAAGCCAAATTTGGTGTTATGCTGGGTAGTTACAAATTATTTTCTGAATCTTTTCCAAAATTTTTTCACAACCTCTATAATCAAATAAAAATAAAAATTTTAAAGACAGAATAGATTTCTCATGTTTTTTAAAAATTATTAACCAAAATAAAACATATCATGAATTGTTTAATAAAAAAAGCAAAATAAAGATATCAAATATTCTAAAGACACCACATCCTAAATTTTTAAAAACATTAGCTCAACAAAAATTGAATTACTTATAACTTTGCTCAAAATTAAATTGGGAATGATCTTTCAATAATTCAGATACAGGGACTTCCCTAGTGGTGTAGTGGTTAAGAATCCGCCTGCCAATGCAGGGAACACAGGTTCGATCCCTGATCCGGGAAATTCCCACGTGCCGCAGAACAACTAAGCCCAGTGCCACAACTACTGAGCTTGCGCTCTAGAGCCCACGCACCACAACTACTGAAGCCCGCACACCTAGAGCTGGTGCTCCGCAACAAGAGAAGCCACCTCAATGAGAAGCCCGCGCACAGTAACGAAGAGTAGCCCCCGCTCGCCGCAGCTAGAGAAAGCCCGCGTGCAGCAACGAAGACCCAACGCAGCCAAAAAAATAATAATAATAGTAATTCAGACACACAATTATTTATTTTATATCACTAGGAGTAAGAATTTTTGACATATTATCAAAACTTCAGGCCCAAAATAAGTTGTGGTGTTTTAGTTTTTATCTCCCTCAAAAAATGTGAAGCCCCCTTCTACGTGGCTTTCCTCATGGAGCTCCTATTTTCAAATCTGTAAATGATTCTAGTACTACACAAATTCAAAAGAAAGCTTCTAAAAAGCAAAAAGACAAAATTTTTAAAATAACTTATTTTAAATCTACCTTTAATGTGTATCATTTACTCAAATTCAGAAAGAGGAGTTTTATTTACATCATATATCAATCAGTAGATAACTCCTATTCTAAGTTTCCTTTCTTCAAGCTCCCCTTCAAGGATGTGTGTTAAGGACAACTTTCTTCCCAAGCACATCATCATTCCCCCCAACCCTCCATTCTTACCTGCATTACGGATGAAAAGGCTTTCTTTTCTCCTACAGTCTCTAGTGCTTTGTAGGTGGCACATAAGTAGAGGAGTTTAACTTCATCTTTTGCAGATGAGCTAAATTTGCTAAAAATCCATTTGAAGATCTTCTCAGCCTCATAGCTCAGAGAAGCGCAAAGAAGGCCAAGACAGCAAGCTCCCTCCTGTCTCAACTCCTGAAGCAATTTGCTACTGTGTTTATTTTAATGCAAACAAAACAAAATACACAAAAAGCTTAAGCTTTCAAAGATGACAAGAATGACACATCTTACAATAGAATGCCTTAAATGATTTTATAATTTTTATTCAAACTACACAAAAGGTTGAAATTTTATCCACTTTAAATATTCTCTCTATTCTGTCTCCTGCAATGCCAAAAGTATCTTTGTTAAGACTTTAGATTTTCTTTTATAGAATCAATTATTTACAAACAGTAAGGAAAGGCTTAGAAATACTAAAATTCAGACTTCAAATTCCATCTCAAACTACATTAATTGATTCGCAGAAAAGGGCAGCAACAAGTGATCAGATAAAACACACTATATAATTATATACTTGGTAATATTCAATATGTAAGGGCTATAAAATAGGAAATGGTAATAGTTAAATACAGTAAACTTGAAGGACAACACTGATTTAAGTATTATATTAATGAGAAACTATATAAAATAAAACCATCAAAAAGCAGTAAGGTTTGTGACCTGCTGAGATGAGTTTTGGATGCTTTCCAACACTGCAATTCTTTGGGAATCACCATATGAAGAGATGACTGCACACCTTTGGAGAACCCCAGTAGCCTCAGAGAATAGATGGCCTGAATCCACTGTTGCCCAAAGAAGGAAGCTCCCTTTCACATCTACTCTCTAAGCAGTTTCCAAATGCTCTAGTTTACAAAAGTTAATCGCATTCATTCACACTTGCATTAAGAGTTTGTCATTCTACAAGTCAATGCTCAATTATTCAGTCATGTTGACAAATTAAAAAAAAAGAAAAAAAAAGAATGGCTCTCCCTTTCAAGTGGATTCCAATTGTATTCAGTGGTAATTAATGTTTAAATACTTTTACACAAATAAAGATGACAAGAGAACCCACTGAAACATTAAGTAGATGTTCATAAATGAAGCCAATGGGTTTATCTTCTTGTACACTTTTTAATAGTTTCTAAAAATATATTTTAGTCTTTTAGTTACTTACCTTTCATTAAGCACATCATGTACAGCAACCAAGATATTATCCAATTGTTTAACTAGTACCTTAAAAAAAAATTAATAAAAACTTCAGATTCCTATACTTTTAAGAATAACACTGGGTACTTTTTTTTTTTTTTAAACTTGTGTTTCCCTCCAAATTATAACTGGACCACACCTTACTTTTCTTATTATTCCCAGGTCCCAATTGTATCATAAGTTAAGAGTGTCATAAGTTTCCTTTCAGACTCTGAAAGAAATTTACCCATAGGAAATATACAGCCATGATCATCAATGGGGGAAAAAAAAAACTCAAAAAGCTTGTTTTATTTACTCTGAAATGCATTTTTAAAACAAAAGATGGATTGATGGATAGAGGAAGAGGTAGAGAGATATATGATAAAGTCATACGATAAAGTGTTAATGACAGAACTTAGACACTATGATATTCACTGTAAAATTCTCTCAATTTGCTGTGTATTTGAAATTTTTCATAATAAAATGGGGAGGGGGGTTGGAGGAAGCTTGCTTTGAACCAAATGTTATTTGACTCACTATACCATTTCATTAATTTTCTCCTGTTCTATATCAAGTTCTTTTTTTAACTATGTATTTATTTATGGCTGTGTTGGGGCTTTGTTGCTGCGTGCGGGCTTTCTCTAGTTGCGGCAAGCGGGGGCTACTTGTCTTTGCTGTGCGCGGGCTTCTCATTGTGGTGGCTTCTCTTGTTGCAAAGCACGGGCTCTAGGCACTCGGGCTTCAGTAGTTGTGGCACACAGGCTCAGCAGTTGTGGCTCGGAGGCTCTAGAGCGCAGGTTCAGTAGCTGTGGCGCATGGGCTTAGTTGCTCCACGGCATGTGGGATGTTCCCGGACCAGGGCTCGAACCCGTGTCCCCTGCATTGGCAGGCAGATTCTTAACCACTGCACCACCAGGGAAGCCCTATAGCAAGTTCTTAATTTAACATTAGGAGACTTACCTGGAGGGTAAAGAAATTTGTAACTGCTCCTGTACTTTATTATTTTTGTTGGCCGGGCCACACGGCTTGCAGAATCTCAGCTCCATGATCAGGGATTGAACCCGGGCCACGGCAATGAAAGCCCGGAATCCTAACCACTAGGCAACCAGGGAACTTCCTCTTGTACTTTACTCTTTAAAGCGTTTTTCCATTTATTTAGCCCTGGCCACCAGACCAAACTTACCCATAAACAGAATATGTACCTCCTACCCCAATTTCACATATGAAAAACAAAGAGATATTCTGTCCTGGAACACAGAAAAAAAGTTCCAAGGACAACAGAATAAATGTGTAAAAGGTCAAAAGCACTTTATTGCAGAAGGAACCAATGTGGTTCTAACATTTGTATAGATAAATTACAGATTAAGGGCATTAAGTTCTAGACCATCATAATATAGGCCAAATCAATCTGGAATAAGGAATCCCTATTATTTTTCCTTGGAAGCAAAACTTTTCCCTTCTTAAACCACTCTAGGTAACATTATCTACTGAACTATGGAAAAATGAAACTTATCAACATTTCCAAACATACTATACTGACCAGCTTATTTTCTGGTTGCTGAATAAATTCTTTCAACTGCTTTACAGTAGCCAGTCTTCGGTCTCTGTCGTCTTCCCGGGTGATCCTCCGAAGAAGATTCGACAGTCGAGACTCATCAGAATAAGACATCGATCGCTCTGTGAATATAAACATTGAGTATGAATCAGCACAGAAACTTTACAGCCCAAATATTTTAAAGTATACTAAAAATCACAGTCCACCAGACAATAAAAGCTCAATGAATGTAGGTCCTGTAACACTTCTGTTCATCACTATAAACCCAGCCCCAGCAGACTGCGGGCACACAGCAGACCCTCAAAAAAGATATGCAAACACCTCATTCCAGAGGACCAACTGACAGAGAAAAAAGAAAGGCTTAGAAATTATTCTCTTCGAAACTGTTCCAAACTGTTTTCAACATCTAGGTAAAGAGCATAGGTAAGAAACTTCAACAGGTTACGGATAAAGTCTCTATCAGGCAGAAACAGGTTACATGCTTCTATTTCTCACCTAGGTCTCCCACTGGAGGGGAGCCTCTTGTTCACATCATCATCATTTTCCTAGGACAAAGTTTTGGTGAATTGCAATCACATATTCAGTTCAACAAATGTCTAATTACCACCTACCATGTGCAAGCATGCTGCCACAAGTGGCAAATCAAAACTCTTCTTCCCTTTTTTAATGACAAGAACAAGCAGGAATGCTCAAAATGCTGAACACTACTAATAAAGATGGCTTTAAGTACTAAATTTTTCTTTTTAAGTTTTCAGCTGTGCAATTCATCATAATTAACCCATGTACATTAACACAAACCACATTAAAGGGTCTGACAGTTTCATTTCTAATGAATGAAAGGAAAATTGATCATAAAAGAAATTACAACATCTGAGAGAAGGAATAAGATTTTTAAAAATCCCTAGCCTGTAGAGTATTTTCAGTAAGGATGACTGCTAAAAATGTATTTAGGTTACTAGTCAGGAAATCTAGGTTCTATTTACAATTATGCCCCTAGCAAGCTGCATAACTCTGAGCTTGCAAGGGGGATCTAGACTAAATTAGCTTTAGAGTCACTTTCTAACTCTATCATACCTAAATCTAAGACTTCAAACACTGGTGTTTTTTGTTTTTTTTTTTTTTGGCCACACCACTCGGCATGCAGGATCTTAGTTCCCTGGCCAGGGATTGAATCCGTGCCCCCTGCAATGAAAGCGCAGAGTCCCAACCACTTGACCACGAAGGAAGTCCCTTCAAACACTTTTATGAGACGGTATAGCCTTTGACTAGTCATTTCACTTTAGAAAATTTATCGAAATCATTTTTTTAAAACTGCATGCAAAAAAAAGCTATATACACAAAGATGTTCACCAAGATACACACAACACACACACAAAGCCCTCACTGGGAAAAAATGGTCATAAACTAAATGTCCAAAGAGTAATTATATCCAACAAAGTGTATAAATCAGAAATCTTGATTTCTTAAGCAGCTTTACCAATACAATAAATTTCTCTTTTAGAAAAAAAAAAAAGATCATTACCTCTAATCCTATGAATTTTTGAGACACTTTACCTATAGAGTGAGGCTTGTGTTATAAAGCAAGAAGCAGTAACTGTGTATTTAACTTTAGAAAAGGGCCCAGTCCATGTACACCCCTACCCTCACCCTAGAGTTCAAGGACTCGCTGCAGTAAGAGCCCACTATACATTCAGTATCCACTATAATCAGGAAAATCCTTTCTTTAAAATCTTACCCAGTCTTCTAATCTTATTTTAAGAGAATTCTCCTTTTAAAAGTATTAAAAACCTTCTTGTGGGAATTCATGGTAGGGAACAGTTCACAGGAAAAGGAATGCAAACAATTATCACCTGCACATGTTTCTCAACTCAGTAAGCTAACCAACTCACACAGGTGCAAGGCACTGGTACAGAAAGAGGCATTTAGGAGATGTCTCAGCGGAGGCTTGTGTTATTGTCCCCAGTTTACCCAGCCTTACCCTGTGATTTCCTCATGTCTTTGATGGCTAACGCACGACTGCCATGCTGAATACTGGTGAACTCAGGGCTGGTCACATTGTTAACCCTCAGCTCTTGCCCCAACGACTTCCGACCATAAGTATTTTCCCCAGATCCTCCATTGACACTGTAGCCACCTAAAACAGCAACATTTACATTATTTCAATAGGGCTCTTTGTTTCACTCAATCAATCCTGATAGTTCAGGTTCTTCTGACCCAATCTGCAGGTTCAACCAGGCTTGGCTTCTACTCTTTCCCTGTGATGCATGCATTGATTTCATTTTGTTATCTTCAGTGGAAGGTAAGAAGAGAAATGGAAACTAAATTAACTCAGATTTTGCACTTGAAAACTTTTTAGAAGTCTAGAGGAGAGACAGTAGTCAGGAAAGCCTTAGTGATAATATTGTATTTTGGGGGCAAGGAAACTGCATTTATGTATTGTGTGTGTGAAAAGTACATTAAAAATTTTTTTTAATTAAGGGGGTAAACTTAAGAAGTTTCAAGAACAGCACTGTGTGTAACATTTATATTTTAAACATATTAGAAGCGAGAGGTGAGGGAGCGAGAGAGAGGGAAGAGGAAGAAAGGGAGAGGCAGCTAGGTTAAAAAAAACAAATGCACATAAAACATGCCTCTAGCAGCAAGGAAATATATATACCCTTTTCGTCATTGTGTATGTCAGCGTGGATTCTGGTATCATCGTGCCTTTGCCGAGACACCACAGCTGCATTTGAAGGTTGCAGTCCATAAGAGGAAGACCCACCCCTATCTCTGGATGAAGAATATTTTAAATTATCTGGGTCGGCTGATGCACTATCAGTTCTGCAAAGAGAGAAGAGTATAAGGTTACAACTTTAAACAAACATTTTGATAACCCAAATCATAAATTTTTCTTTCATACATGCCTCTCTCTTCTCATTACTATTATACATAAGCACTCCAATGTGTAATAAGAAGTCTTTCAACTGGGAAAGGATTGTCAATGGATGAAACACCAGCTTTTCAGCCCCTTCTGCTATCTAAAGACCCATACAGAAATATGAGTAACTACCAGGACTAGGTGCTCAACGCAAAACTTAACAGGTTTTAGCGCTGAAAGTTCCACGTCCTAAGAACTCCCTCAGTCCCAGGCAAACTGAGAGAGTTGGTCACCCTGGTCCCAGGATTCTTTTCACATGACTTAATAAAAGGAATAGTTCTTCTTAAATCTCCTCCTCCCAGAAGAGGGTTTTAACCAGTGGAAAAATTACAATCTTCCCAGTCATAAAAATAAAAAACACTGGCAACATATCAGGCAGGGGCAATGTGTTACCAAATTATTTTTAAAGTACTGCCTCATGGCAATGTGGCTCTCTCTCTCTCTCACCTAAATTTGTAACTTGACTATTTGGTGGGAAAATAAATTATAGAATGAAATTTGAAAGCAAGCTCAATAGGATATTAGGAAAGAACACATTAGCTGCAAAATTATTTTAATGTATGGCAACACTGAGGACTTCACTGAAGATTCCTCATATAAAGGATATCTATTAAAATTATAAAAAGTGAGGAAAATAAAAGCAAGGTATCAGGAATCCAATAAAGCTGAAGGTTGCAGTCCATAATCTATTTAAAATTCAAGTACCGCCTAGAATAATCCAAGATACCTGGATATTAACAAGTTGCTCAGCCCCAGGATAAAATTAGTACCCTTATCTAAGGATCATCTCTATGCCTCAATGTCCCCATCAGTAAAATAGGGAGCTAAACTTTATAATTTCTCATGAGCCGTATTCTTCCATCAACCATATGGTATCAAGAAATAAGAAAACACTAACTACCCTATGGCAGCATATGAAAAATACCAAGAAAAAGGTTCCTCTGCTTTGATATTTCTTCTGAGAGGAACAACCTTCTGGAAAAAAATCACTTTTATGATACTTACTAAAACACCTTCTGCACCCATAATTATTTGGAAAAGTTAAGGACGCTGGCAAGAGCAGAAACTAAGTTATTCCTCAACCCCCATGGCCCTCCCCTATGTGTAAAAAAAAGCGTCTGTGTATTTCATTTCGAGTTTATCATCCTTTCGTTGCCCCCCCCCAAGAACACTAAATATGAAAAGGTGCATAGGCTCAGACACCCTGATCTGTACCTACTGCAACCACTGTTAATATAGAATGTAGACAAATAGGTTCAATTAAACTTGGATACCTACGTGGCACCAATCTAAATTATTCCTAAAGGCTCTCAATCTGAAACTTGATAAAAATCCATAACCCTAGCATACTATGCATATAACTAAGGCTCCATAGTGAAGTATCTTCTTCAAACATTCAGAGTTCATTTGTTGACAAAGCTCAGAACTTCCAACATATGAAAAATAAAATCTATGGAATTTCAAAAAAAAAAATGTATTAGGATATTTTCTAAGTATACTAAGTATAAGCATTTAAATACCTTTACCACTAAATGGAGCGTGACAACTTTTTAAAACTAACATAATGATCTACCCCCATGTATCTAAAATAGCACACTAAATGAGCACCTATAATAAACCATAACATACCATTAATTTCTAAAAGGGAACTGAAAAATAAAAGAGAACTGATGAGCTTTTCTGGCAGATTTTGAACCTGTCTATATGTATAGCACCTAACACAACCTAGAAAAGGAAGTTGTTAGTAAATGAATGAATAAAATAATTCTAATACATCAAGATAACTGAAGTCTACCAATATTTAAATGAATATTTAAATAATCTGAATTTCTAATTTTCATTATGCTTATGTATCACATATACTACTCTTACCATTGAGAGTTAAATGTTTGTATCTTTTTCTGGTGACATACCAGTAAACACAAGGCAATAGAGAATATGGGTTAAAAAAAGATCTGGGCTCAAATCCCAGCTCTAGCACTGAAAAGGTATGTGTGACTTTGCACAAGGAACTTAATTTCCAAGCCTCAGTTGTCTTTTGCATAAAATGGGGATAATACCTATCTATGATGTAATGTTATTGTGAGGCTTAAGAAAGATAAGTTCTTAAGAAATACTTAGCTTACAAGGTACACTTGAAGTTATTATGACCATAATAGTAAATATACTCAAGGTTTTCAGTCTAAACAAATAAATATAAATAGTTCATAAACATATGAATATGATCAAAACAAGTTTTTATACTCAATATACAATAGCTGATTTTAACTTCTTCACTGAAGAAATTAAGCAATCTACTGCTACCAACAAATCCATTTCTAACTAGGAAGCACTGATTTCAAACTAAACTGAAAAAAAAACAGGAACAACCTCCCAATTTGTTAGAAATACACGTTTTTAAATCTCATTAGTTATAAATACCAAGTTTTTTTTCAGAATTTGAGTTTTCAGAAATATAGCAAAAAATTCACTAGGGTAGAACTACTGTCTCAGAACTGTCTAAAAACTCCCTGGTTGCTAAGTTCTTCTAATACAAACTGATCAGAATATTTCTAACCAGAATTCAAGTTACAGGTATTCTGAACCCAAAAGCACAAAATAGTTCAGCATTTACATGAAATCTCTATTTTTATAATATCTAGACAGCTTAGTTCTCAAAAAGTCAATATCAGGCAGTTAGCACCAACAAGATCATCCCGGTCCAATAAACAGAAAACTGTTAAGAACGGAAATGAGCACTTAAAATGAGGCAATCAAAGGCACAAAATAGAAAATGCAGATTTGAACTCAAAGAGGCAGGCATAAATGTTAAGCTAGTTATAAGGGCTGAAAAAGCTATCATCTGCCAGAATTAGTGTCTCAATTTAGTGATAAAAAGAAAATGTATCTGTTAAGACTAAGTATCCTAGCAAGAATCCAAAAATACCTCCACAGCCCCTTTAATACTCTAAAAATATTATGGAGAGAGAGAGGAAAAAAAGAAATGCATAAATTCCCCAAAATGATTAAACTGAAGTTAAAGCCTGATGTACATGCCACATGAGAGGTAAGTTTCTAAAGCTCATACCTCAAAAATCGCATACTGTATAATATGGAGCCTTTGTGATGTTTTTGCATCAAGTCAATCTGTAAGACAGTAGTTACAATATTAGTGAAGACAGTGGATTAAAACATTTGTTGTTCAAACATGAAGCAAATATCATTTATGGGTTAGGTGCTTTTAATTGCACGATGGCCCTCTAGGGTTCATATGTTGAAGCAAAAACTGAGATGGCATGCCACTCTGTGCCTTAGAGAATAGAGGCTTAAGGTGGCAACAAAAAAATTTTTAGTACAAAAGAATTTAAATGTTAACTATAACATACAAATCACATGCAAATATAGTTACCGCTCATTTTAGTCACCTATTCTCAATATACAGAAAATGTAATAAATCTGAGAGGTTATTCATTTTCAATGACCCAAGCCCTCAGACCTCACATCAACAATCTACCACGTGTTAGGGGATAGTTAAGTATCTCCTGGCTAAATGTGGTCTTGTGGTCCAGTTCTTGAGGGGGAAAAGTCAGCCTGGAAATGTGAAGTCAGGGAATTCCCTATCAGAAAACATTTCCATAAAGCACCCCAAAATGACTTGATGCAAACACCACACCTAGTGGTGCCACCGGAATAAGCATCATATTGCTTCAAGTTGTTTTTAACTAGGCTTATTAAAGGATTTCGTTCTCATGGTGAGATCTAATTTGTAATGGATATCAACTAGGAAATGATATTTGCACTAAAGCCAATGAGGTGGGAAAGCATTTATTCTCTAAAGCAATGGTACTCAAAGATAGATAGCATCACTGTCACAAAGCAGTTGTAGGATATGCTGTGAGTTTTTCATACTAACAGTTAATACCACTAAAACTGATTTACTTTTTAAAAATAAATTCAAGGTTATCTCTGTGATATCTCTTACTCACCTGAATTCAGACATACTTTCAAAAAAGTACAAGAGAAAAGGTGAAACTATGCATAACTCTGAGGCTCGTGTACATCACACTTTCACATTAGAGACATTGCTCTAAAGTATGAGTCTATGGCTAAAAAATTCACTTGGGAGGCTCAGGGACTTCATTATATGAAACTGTTTCCACAGGAGAAAACAGTAAGTTCAAACTTAATATAACAGAATTGAACCATCATGCCAAAATTATAAGCTTACCTCAATTTTACTATAAATATTAATGGTTAATATTTCTTAATGAAACTTCCTTAGCTACTTAAGTATTAAGTGTCTACAATACCAAACCCATACAATTTATGGGTTCTTTATTACCAACTTTTAATCATCAATCAAACATCAACTAATTAGTTTCTGCAGCCTCAAAATATAAAAATATATTTAACTATTGTTGTAAAACTGTAAAGAATTTTACCTTGCTCAAAGAGAGATCTGGCCTTAACCCTTGGCTTCTGGAAGGTAATCTCTAAACTCTTGGAATATAATGCCTAATAAGAGTGTCCTTGGGCTTCCCTGGTGGCACAGTGGTTAAGAATCTGCCTGCCAATGCAGGGAACACGGGTTCGAGCCCTGGTCCGGGGAGATCCCATATGCCATGGAGCAACTAAGCCCGTGCGCCACAACTACTGAGCCTGCACTCCAGAGCCCGCGAGCCACAACTACTGAAGCCCGTGCACCTAGAGCCCGTGCTCCGCAGCTAGAGAAACCACTGCAAAGAGAAGCCCGTGCACCCCAACGAAGAGTAGCCCCCATTCGCTGCAACTAGAGAAAGCCCGCGGGCAGCAATGAAGACCCAAAAGAGCCAAAAATAAATAAATAATTTAAAAAGAAAAAAAGAAAAAAAGAGTGCCCTTGTCCACCTGGGAACTTTGGGTCACACTAGAAAGTATAACAATGTGATCTATGTATGGTGGGGCCTTTGAATCACACGGATCAACTCAACCTCTAGTAGGGCTGGAAACTAAGTTCATGCATGTGGGCAGTCAACCATGGAGCCCAAATAAGAACTCTGGACAGGCTGGGCTGGGCGTCCATGGCTGGTAATACTCCATATGTATTATCACACATCAATACCAGGAAAGTAACACTGCTCACTACTCCACGGGGAGAAGCTCCACATTTGGAACTGTCGTAGACTCTGCCCTATGCACCTTTACCCTTGGTTGATTTTAATCTGTATCCTATAGCTGTAATAAACTGTAACCATGAGTATAACAGCTTTCAATGAGTCCTATAAGTCCTTCCAGTGAATTATCCAACCCAGGAATGGTCTTGGGGACCCCCAAACTTGCAACTGCTATCAGTAGTAAGGGTGGTCTTAACAGACATGCTCCCTCTAACTCTGCACCTATATGACTGAATATACTCTAACCCAAAATTTAAAAGGTTGTAAATTTTGTTTTTATGTAATATCTTTAAGCAAAACATAGAAAAGATTCAACTTCAGTATAGTTTATATCCCTCCCAAAGAATCTCAAACAGCCTCTATTGACAGACCTCTAATCATATTAACCACAAAGGACAAACAAAGTAACTAGGAGGGTACTACATTAGATTTTAACCTTTGCTTCATGTGCACAAGTGTCTTCAGTGTAAAGGCTGGTGAATACACCACTCCCGTGTAGTTCCCTATCACTGAGTCTTCAATGCTGCCCGTGACTCCCTAGCCAGGGTTTTCTGCTTTCCAAAACAGCTTTCAAACTTTCTGCACTTTTCTCCTTTCCCCAGCACTACCACTGATAACCTTACAGATTCTTGCTATATAAGAAATACAAGTTTTTCTACAGCACTCTGAATAGTAAGAGCTAAATTTTGAGCTCATTTTAATAAAGTCTGGTAGGCAACCTCCCCAAGCAGTTTACATACATTTATCACCTCATTTAATCTTCAACATAATCCTATTGTGATTATTGAAGATGGTAAGTTACCTTCTTACAGATGAGGTAACAAAGATTCCATAACTTACCTAAAGCAGCACAGCTAATTAAAGGCAGAGCAAGAACTCAAACTCAGTTCTAACTTTCAAGTTCTTCAACACTCCACCACTGCCTGCCAACCTCCTTCCAGCAATCTACAAATTTACCTATGTCTGCACACAGAACATTTCTTCCCATCACACTCACATAATGGAACAAGTAAACCTCCTATCTGCAGTAACCCTTTGGATTCGTACATGCCCCTACCTTCTGAGGTAAGCCTTGCATCTCTGACTTTCCCACTGCTCATCACAACATCAACATATGAACACATTCAGGTCTTTCCTTTAAGAAAACAAAAACAAAAACCTTAATTCTCTTTCTCCTTCTAAAGTTAATTGTCTAGATAGATTCTTCACAGCCAAACCTCTTGAAAATTTATTTTCCTTGCCTTCACTCACTTTCCAACTCACTGTAACCAGGGTCCCACCCTCAGCACTCCACAGAAACTGCTCCTGCCCAAGTAGCAACTGCCACTGGTGGCCTACTTGTCTCTAAAATCCCACAAGCCCTTTTCAGTTCTTCTTGCTCAATGCCCCCAATGACTTGCTTTGCTTTTGACAACTCTCTACTACTCACACTTTCTCAATACCAATCTAAAGGTTTTTTTTAGTAATTTTAATTCCAGTGATTCTCTCTACTTTTTTCCAGTCCAAGTACTTTCTTTCTTCTTAACTCCCTTCTTTAACCAGTTTAGATTTCATGGTTTATCATTTCAATAACTCTTGCCAATTCCCTTAACCTGCCTTAACATTTCCCTCACACCAATCTGGCAAAATCCCTACCCTGCATAAACCCAATTATCAATTCCATCATCCAACAGTAAGCACCACATTCCCAGGTCCTCCAATGTTCATCTCCCACATGCACTATCCAGACATTCCCCATTCTCTTCAGATTCCAAAATACTCTCCTGAATCCCTGACAAATTCTCTCTCTTTCTTCTTAACCAAGAGGAAAAAAAAAAAAAAAAGCTACCATAACACACCTGCACCCAACTCTAGGCCTTGATTAGGATTCTATCTATGTCTACCCTCTCGTAACTTTTCACAGTCTTTCTCCTAGGGAGTCTACCTTTCCCACCAAACTGAATGCTCTCCTTAAACATGTAAAATTTTCTAATATCTCCAATGTAAAAATACAAAAACATATTTAAAAAAAACACACAAAAAACAGAAAAACTCCATCAATTCCACGTCCCTCCAACCAACCAATCTGCCTTTGCTCTTTGCAGTCAAACTAAGAATTGTCTCTACTCGCCGTATCATTTCTTTACCTCCACTAGCTCCTCCAGCTACACCAATCCAACTTCTGCCCTATCACTTTTGGCAAAACCAACTAAGACCTCCAGGTTGATAAATGCAAGATATATTCCAGGCTGCTTCTTACTCATCCTCTCATAGCAGGTTTTCACAGGGCTGCTGAGCAGGGTTGAGCAGGCTGTGGCCTACACAAAGGTGCCTTACAGAGGAATGAGGTGGGCTGAATGAAAACTTCTTTTTAAAATCCTTACAATAACTTGGGCTCAGATCCTGAGAATTCAAAGTAACCAGATTCTTCCCTTCCTTTGGCTTATAGTATGTTATAGTCTGTATTTCTTGCTGCCTCTCCGGTTCTGCTTTTTCAGGAAACTTTGAAGGCTTGCTCAGCCTCCTCTACCAAATCACTAAATCTTGGAGTTTCTCAAAGATTGACCACAGGCCCTCTATGCATCTCACTTTGTACTCTCTCCCGCAATCCATGCCGATGGCAGTACTTACCACCTATGTGACATCGACTCCCAAATCCAGGCCTCCATCATAGATGTCCACTCTGAGGTCCAGACCTATATACCCAACTGTTTAAAAAAACAATCTTAATGTTCTAATGCCTCAAACACAACTGGCTCCTTTCTTCCTGGAACCCCCATTTTAATAAATGGTGCCATCATCAGGTATTTTCCAATAAATGGCACTATTTGGCCAGTCAGACACAGTATGTTTCCCACCTCCAATTCTCACCTCTCTCCCACTTCTCCTCCACAGTGCAACAAAAATAATTCTTATAAAACACAAATCTGATGTCCTCCCACTGCCCTTTATCATCTTATGTACCTTACTTCCCTTTTCAGCTAACTCTCCACACTCTTGTAATCCTTTTACATTCTATGCCCCATCCATCCCAATCTTTCAGTCACCTTGCTCAGCTCGTCTGCCTGAACAGCCTTGTCCTCAGCACTCGCCGACCCTAGCTAATTTTTCAATGTCCTTCAAGTTTCAGCTTTCCTTCGCAAAGTTTCTGATTCCCCTGAGGGTGACTAGGAGTCGCTGCTATATAAGTGCTTCCAGAGAACCTAATAGTTCCCTTAGCTCTTACACCATTTGAGAAGCTTATTTAACTGTGTTCTGCCAGGAGACTGTAAATTCCAAAAGGGCAAGAGCCTGTCAGTGTTGCTTATCATTGTACCCTTATTGCCTTGATGGCACACAAATTACCTGTTGATTAAATGATTACCTATTCTCACAATTGAGGCCTTTCTCTTGACACTGGAATGCAGTCCCCTAACCTAACCCAACACTAATTTTTCTTCAACATTCAACCTAGAACCCATACTCCCTAATCAACAATATTTTCTTGGTTATCTTCTACAACAAGAGCACTAATTAGGAGTAATGACTCCAAAAGGCGAACTAAGTAAAATAGTTCCAACCCTCTAAGAATTTACAATCTAGAAAAAAAAGAACTGTTAGTATAAGTTCCAATTAGGAGTATAAAATGCTCTGTGCTTTCAGAAAAAAAATAAAATAAAAATCCCATCATTCAGCCCCTTCTTCAAACTCTTATAGCACTCAAAGAGAGAACCACACTAGCTTGCACTTTAGTAGTTATATACTAGCTTCAATTTGCCCACTAATTTGAAAAGATGATAGTATTGAAGGCAGAGGTACTGTATTATCTAATACCACACACCTTTCAAAGGGAAAGGAAAACAGTATAGTGGTTGCTGCATGGAGAGGGGTGGGGAACTGACTAGAAGATGACCTTGGATCAAAATCCATTGTGATTATTTAAGTAAAAATTTTGTCTTCTAAGGTAAAACTTTATATAACTAAAATATGGTCTATGCATATGATCTTAAGAATAACTTTTCTGAACACAAAAAAGAAGCCAGTAATAGAAAGGGATGGCTTCAGTAATATATTTAAATGATTCTGAATTTTTAAATTCTACTTAATATGCATTTTAAAAGTCTTATTTATTTTTGTGCAAAGGACACTATCAAGTGAAAAGACCACTCATAAAACCAGAGAAAATACTTGCGAATCATATATCTCATAAGAGAAGAGTCTAGTATCCAAAATATACAAAGAACTCCTATAACTCAACAAAAAGACAAACAATCCAATTTAAAAATGGGCAAAAGACCTGAATTGATACATCTCTCCAAAAACATACAAATGGCCAATTAACACATGAAAAGTTGCTCAACTTCATTAGTGAATAGGAAAATGCAAATCAAAACCACAAACAGAAACCACACCCACTAGAATAGCCAAAAAAAATTTTTTTAATGGAAAATGTTGAGAGAGGTGGAGAAATTGGAACCCTTGTACATCACTGATAAGAATGTAAAATGGTACAAAGGACTTCAGAAAACAGTTTGGCAGTTCCTCAAAAAGTTAAACATAGAATTACCACATGATCCTGCAAATCCACTCCCAGGTATATGCCCAAAAGAACTGAAAACAAATGTTCAAACAAAAACTTATAGGTGAATGTTCACCACAATACTATTCACAATAGCCAAAAGATAGAAACTCAAATGCCCATCAAAGGATGAATGGATAAACAAAATGTGGCACACAACGGATGATTATTCAGCCATACCTACTATAACATGGATGACCCTTGAAAAATGTTATACTAAGTCAAAGAGGTCTGACACAAAAGGCTACATATTACATGATTCCATTTATATGAAATATCCAGAATAGGCAAATCCAGAGAAAATAGATTTGTGGTTGCCAGGTGCTGGGAAGAGGGGAAAATGGGGAGTGACCGCTTAATTGATACTGGGTTTCCACTTGGGGTGATAAAAAGTTCTGGAACTAGATTGTGGTCACCGTTGCACACGTTATGAATGTACGTAATACCACTGAATTGTAAAATGGTAAATTTTACGTGTATTTTACAACAATTTTTTAAAACCTTATTTATGACATTCTTGAAAAGACAAAATTATAGGGGAAAAAAGACCAGTGGTTACCAAGGGCTGGGAGAAGTTGACTACAAAAGGGAGCAAGGAAACTTGGGGTGCGGGGAGGGAAGATATGATGGAACTATTTACAGCTTGATTGTGGTGCTCATGGTTACAATACTATCTGCATTCCTCAAAACTCAAAGAACTCTACAGCATATAAACTAAACCTCAATAAATCTGACATAAAGAAAAGAGTATACTTCTTTACAGTAAAGGTATAAAAGTAAGTAAAAGACCATTGATTTATTTTTAATAATTCGATATTTCATGTCTTATACTGCCTGCCATATTTTGTAGCCATCCTCAATGGAAAAGCAAAAATGTAGCACTGGATGCTCTCCAATGAAACCAAAGACTGTCAGTGTCTGAATTAATCAGGCATGAGAGCTGGAACTTTTAAGCTAGGGAAGGATCAACCTAGCCAAGGTACAGAAAGAAACAAAACAGTGCACTCATACCAGTAAAAGACAACTGTTACCTAGACTAACAGTAAAAAAGTTCCAAATTTCCAGCAAGATAGTAATTTTACTCTTTAGCAATGCTTGAGAAATGCCTGAGGTAAGTCCTTATAGCACTTTATTTTTTAAAAAAAGAAACACCCTGTAAATTTCTAATATTTTATTGCCTACCCATTTTGATAGCTTTCAAAAAAAATTTAAAGAGTCAAAGCACTGTGGCTGGCAAAATCAGAAAAATCATTGCCTGAGAGAGAGACAGGCAGTCCACTTCTAATTTATTTCACGTATTTAAGTATTATGAGGTTCTGTACCTCATCTGGCATAAATTCATTTCTTACTAGGCATTAAGAATATTGATAGTTATAAAAGGTGGTATGCTTTTAATCTCCAATACGGACGTGAATTCAATTTTCAGCAGTTAACAAAAAAGCCAATTTTGTTAATGCTAAATAATCGTTCACCTGAAGGCTTCCGAATCTAAGGCACCACGTTAACTGGACTCACTTTCTTCTGACCTTTATTTTTAACCCAAGCTAGTTTACAGCCTTAAATAAAACCCGGCTTCAGCTAGCTACCATTTGCATCGCTTATCTTCCTCTTTTGTCAGCAAGTCCTGGAAGTACTTTAGAAACATCCCATTCAGCCTGGGAAATTGCCAAGACTGAAAGGAAATCTCTTACTGCATGACCTCCCTAGCAGAGGAAGGACAGAAAGACTGAAAGTCTACCAAGAAACATGTCCCACCCCCTCCCCTCCACCCAGACTCTCCAGTTATATGCCAAACACAGCCCCTCGGGACAGAGAAGATTAAGAATCACTAAGAGTTAAACACTAAAGAAATCCTAAAACGAAGTCTTCAGACCAGAGGGGGACTCTAATCAAGGATAGGGCAGAGTGTTTTATAATATAAGAAATGTGTGCGACCATCTTTTAAAAAGTCCTGGGGACTTCCCTGATGGTCCAGTGACTAAAGCTCTGCACTCCCAATGCAGGGGGCCAGGGTTCGATCCCTGGTCAGGGAACTAGATTCCACATTCCGCAACTAAGAGCTTGCATGCCGCAACTGAAGATCCTGCATGCCGCAACTAAAAGATTCTGCATGCCGCATCTAAAAGATCCCACACGCTGCAACAAAGATCCCGCCACAACCAAATAAATAAATAAATAAATATTTTTAAAAATAAAAAGTCCAGAAAACTGGGGTGGGGGGGGCCAAAACAAACAAATAAGTAAATAAAAATCAAAAGTCCTGAAAACAGGCAAATAACGACTGTAGAGTTATTCTGATAAAGTTCCTCTAACTAATAGACTCAAGCATATACCCAAGGGACTAACATGCTTGTGAGATTCTCTAACAATTACATATTTAAAATTTTCCCTTTAAAAATAATGCAGAAAAGCACTGTGGTACAAAAATGTACTGTGTAACAGATAACATCATTAACACTTTTTTTTTTACAGGTCAAGAAAAATGATGTGGTTGCCAAAAATCACTTGTAACACATCAAGAAAAAGTAAGTACTAGGCAATTTAGACACAGGTATTTTTAAAGAAAACTATTACCAAGTTAGGCTCTACTGCCACAATGGTATGGTATACCCTACAAATCCTGGGCAGAGTCAAGGATGTGGGCATCGAAAGAGCAATATTCTAACATACACCCCTTAACATGTAACACATCTTAAATATAATGGCAAGTATGGAAAAGACACTGAATTTCATATTCCACATGATTCTCAACAGAGGAAGACATTACCAGAAATATCTTTAGGTCATTCTCAAATCAGACACATGACCCCCAACCCCAACCCTCTTAAAAAAATAAATACACCTTAGAGAGAAATCTAAAACACCTTGGTTCTATCTAACTTTACCAACATAATTATACGAAGACAGCAAGTGGATTTTTAAATGGACTCTGACTCCTTTCAACATGCCCAGTAACTCCTTTAGGACCTATCTCCTTAGGTATCCTGGGGTAGGAAATACACTATTAAACACCAAACTGGTAAAGAAACATACTACCTGTAATCAGTGGTAGCATGGTAAAGTATGTATGGTAAACCCTCCTACTTAAGCATTGGAACCTCTTTTTCAGAGGTGATCTTGAACAGCCATATCCTCCCCTACTTAAACATAAACAAATAAAAATGTCTCATAGATAAATCTCAAAAGACATGGGCTCCTAAATCAAATAGCTGGGAAAGGAAGATACTTTTCACAAAAACCAGATTACTCTTCTAACTGAAGAAGTATTTATTAAATGAAGACAGTCTGGGGTAGTTATTGAAACATACTAGTAAGCAGCAATCCAGAGCCAAGAAACAGTGCTCTCACTGTGCTCAGCAGTGGCCAGAAATACACTGAGGTATTTAAAGTATTTAGCCATAAGTTTGAGAAAGCTATGAAACAGTTCAAAATCATCACTTAAGCCACTTTAAACTCAAAAGGCCTATACAAACTCAAAAGGCCTATACAAACCCTATCTCTTTCTTTTGTTACATTTTACACTGAACACACTTGTATCAGATTGATTTAAGTGGTATAAAATAAGAACTTTACAACGAAAGACAAAAATCAATGTTTCTAGATATGAAGTTCCTTAGGAGACAGCATTTACCCATTCTGAGTAAATTTATACTGCTACAATTTAAAATAGTACCAAAATCTCATGAAAGCTTAATACTGTATATACACTACATAATGATACAAAATTTCATTAATTCCTATCTGTTTAGAAGATACATGTGGTTCTTCTTTTTTTTATGTATTTCAAACTATTACATTGCCAGAGTCTATCCTTTCCATGATTCCATGATTTCCCTACTCCCTTTAAAACAAACATACATACGTACTACAGTAGGGGAGAAAACGCAATGCAGCATTCAACTGATGTTCTTATAAGAATCGGTTCTTAAATTCCAACTGTATAATGAAAGTTAAGCAAGGTACAAGCTACCTTTTAACCTACCCTGTCTCTATTTAATTCCGTTTGCACCTGCCCTACAATAAGTGCAGTCAGAAAGATTAGATTATTTTTGCTGTCTCACAATTTCAACTAGTATCAAGTTCTTAAAGTGTGAATTATAAGATATACAGAAAAAATAATAAAGAATGATGCAGACCTACAGTCAAATTCCTCTTTGGCCAACTTGAAACAGGATGATAGCCTAATGGAAATTTTCATTCTAGAAGCCTGTAAGTAGAAAATGTAAAAAGAAAAGCCACTACTATACTAAGTATGGCAAATGTCATACCTAACAGAAATTTAACAATTATATGAGCTTCCAGTCATATATCCTCTAAGACACTTGACATAAATGCCCTTCATGAAACTTTTAGAAGTTACCACACACACATACACATACACACACTCTAGTACTTAGAGCACTAGAAGAGAAAAATGAAATTTGAACTAGAGTGTGGGTGCATGTGTGTAGTAAATTCTAACTTTTTGAGGAAGAGATAAAAGAGGGAGGTTCTTTAAAATTCCAAATTTGATTCAGATGTGGCAACATAAATATCATTTGTATAGCATTTTACAGTTTTGAAAGTAATCTCCCAAACTTTATCTTTAACCCTCACAATGCTGCATCTTAGGGAAAGCAAGAATTACCTCCTCAGAGGGACAGCTGGTAACGTCAGTACAAAAGACCTTTGTCTTCCCATTCTTAGTCCATTGCTATTTTCATGACACCAGCCTCTCCTAAGACAAATATTTGTAAAGGATCAAAACTAAAAATGCACACATTCTTAAAAATAAATATACCTTAGAGAAGAATCTAAAACACTCTGGTTCTACTTGTAACTTCTCCAATGTAATTATACTAAGACAACAAGTGGATTTTTAAATGGACTACAAGAGCGGGGAGAAGAGCACTGCAGTGTAATTTTCACATCTTCAATAAGATTACAATAAAAACACAGGGAATACTAGCATTATAGTAATTATACAAGATAGGCCACTTTAATTAAATAAAAGGCTGCTTTTACAAAACTTTGTCTTATAGTCAGTCAATTGATTACCACCCCCCCAACACACTTTCATTAAGCATAAGTTCATCTTTAGTTTCAGTATTTTCAAAAAAGGAACAAGATACCACCTATGAAAATTACATCAATATTTCAAATAATGACAATTAATCACTTATAACAGTCAGAATTCTAACTCAAGTCCTTCAAAAACAATACAAACTGTATCTCAAGGTAGATTCCTCTAAACCAGACTAATGAATAGACACTAAATCTCAAGTTTCATTGTCTTACTTCTGGAAAACCATTTTCATTTTTCTTCACATTTATCAAAAGAATATAAGGACAGGAAGACAAACAATCAATCTTTTTAGGAAAGAAAATCCAGGATGTGTTTTCTTTCCAATTAAATATGCATTAATTCATCTGTACAATACTATGTGATACTGGTGATCATCTTTGGATCTTTTTAATCATCAACTCAGAAGAGAGTCCCATTCTATAGAGGACAAAAAGTCCGACATTTTTCCTCAAATTAATAGATTTTTCTGCCTAATTTCTGGCAAACTGCAGGAAGTCAATATACACTCTGTCATTAGGGCAATGAGTCTGAATTTCCAGTGTCAGAATCAAAGCAAAGAGACTGGAAATAAAGTGATATATTTCAGACAAGGATTCCAGGGTTCATATTACTAGGAATATAAACTAGGGAGACCCTTAAGAGGCAGGATAGCAAGAGTCATGGGTTGCTTCAAAGAACGAAATATTCCAAGACGAAAGTTAAAATTTCAAACACACACACTGACACACACACACCATATACACACATCTTTTTAAATCAGAAGATGAAAATGCTAAAGAGGAGACAGTAAAGATAATTTTTCAATTAAATTTAAATAAGAGGGAAAATTTTAATTCAAAGAACTTCAGTAAAAAACAAGATTGTTGCCAAAGCTGTCATACACAGAGGAAAAACTAACACATGTCACTATATAGTCCAAGACATGCTTATTAGTGAAGTCTTTTGCCTAAAAAAGGTATTAATATATTAGATGCCACCCAAAAATAAAAATCTAGTAAATACTAAGTTCAACAATTTTTTAAAAAAATCTGCAGACATATACATATAATTACCTTAGGCCACTGCAGAGCCTGTAATAATTTTCTTGTGGACCTATAAGAGCACTGCTGAGGTGCTTTATTGATGATAAAAAGGGTAAGGGAAAAAAGTAGTGCCTTTCCTTATAAACAAAGAAATAGCATAATTTAGTAAGTTCCATACCAAAAAGCAATCTACAATTCTGATACCAGAAACTCCTCTTTTTTTTAAAATTAATTTATTTTATTTTATTTATTTTTGGCTGCATTGGGGTTTCGTTGCCGTGCGCGGGTTTTTGTCTAGTTGCAGCACGCGGGACTCTCATTGCGGTGGTTTCTCTTGTTGCGGAGCATCGGCTCTAGGCACCACGGCTTCAGTAGTTGTGGCTCACGAGCTCTAGAGCGCAGGCTCAGTAGTTGTGGCACACGGGCTCAGCTGCTCCACGGCATGTGGGATCTTCCGGGACAGGGCTCGAACCCGTGTCCCCTGCACTGGCAGGCGGATTCTTAACCCACTGTGCCACCAGGGAAGCCCGAAACTCCTCTTTTTTATTGGAGGGGGAGGCAGGGGGGCTGTGTGGTTTGTAGGATCTTAGTTCCCCCACCAGGGATCGAACCCGGGCCCTGGCAGTGAAGCGCCAAGCCCTAACCACTGGCCTGCCAGGGAATTCCCCAGAAACTCCTCTTTTGAAAAAGATTTTAAAGTAATAAACACAAAAAGTCTGTAACAGGTTTTTAAATAATAAACATGAGATCCTAGACATACTATGAATAGCAACATTAACTTCCAAAGGAATGATTTCTAACAGGAATACAATCTCCTTTTTTCAAAGGGTATGAAGATTAATATGAAAGAAGTAGGGGCTTCCCTGGTGGCGCAGTGGTTGAGAATCTGCCTGCCAATGCAGGGGACACGGGTTCGAGCCCTGGTCTGGGAAGATCCCACATGCCGCGGAGCAACTGGGCCCGTGAGCCACAATTACTGAGCCTGCGCGTCTGGAGGCTGTGCCCCGCAACAAGAGAGGCCGCGACAGTGAAAGGCCCGCGCACCACGATGAAGAGTGGCCCCCGCTTGCCGCAACTGGAGAAAGCCCTCGCACAGAAACGAAGACCCAACACAGCCAAAAATAAATAAATAAATTAAAAAAAAAAAAATATGAAAGAAGTAATTCACTATGAAAGAAACCTGTTGATTCTGGAAAATTTGGATTTCAGTCATTCCCCAATCAGCAGGCATACAACTGGCAAGAGGTTTGTTTCCTCAGGCATTCTAATGGAATGTCAAAAGAGGCTCAACCCACCCAGTGCTTAACTTTTTGGTGATTAGACTGTTTAAATAACGTACAAATAGATACAACAGATATGGGATAAACTGTCAATGTGTAAATTAACTTTATGTGAGCAAAGTATTTCTTCAAGATGGATAAAACCTATGAATCTTAAATGGCCATAGTCTGATCTGGCCACCTCAGTCCACTAGAACATTGTCCCTTTGAACCTGTACAATCACCTTACTTAAGTTGCTGCCTCCGGCTAACCAAGCTGCTGTACAAGGAACAGTTCCTCTCAAAATGCCTCCTACAGTAACAGTGTTCTAAGCCCTGCAGTTAACTCTAAACACAAAAACAAACTTGCAGAATTCCATTTTCATGTATCTACTTGAGAAAGGACACTCAAATTTAGAGTGTTTACTATTTATTGATGCACTGGTAGGGAAGAAGGGATACAGAAGTAAAACCATTATACAAGATGCATGCACACATAAAGGTTATGTCTTACTGGGGAAGACACACACAAAAAAACTCAGATAGTGAGTGTTATTAGAGAAGGCTGGTGCTTCTCACTGAGGGGGTGCACTTAGGCTGAGACAGCATGAAAACACCCAGGTCAAGCACTCTGACAAGAACAATCTATGCAGTAGCTACACAGCAAGAACAGGACTTGCAAAGGCCCTAAGACAGAAATGAGTTTGGGGAGTGCTTTAGGGCAAGTACACAGAACAGCGGAGAAAATGACTCAGGCTCAGCCTTCAGGGACAAACTAGTTGGGAGAACAAAAAAAGGTTGAAGTGATAAGCACAGTTAGCTTTCACTGTAGACCTGTACCAAGATTTGGAAAGGATCACAGAGGGCAGAGGTAGGGTAAAGATCTTAAGGGAAGCGCAATGTTTAGGTTGGGGAGAGGACGAAAAACAGAGCTACCAACGGTAGGTTCAAGAGGGAAGAGAAAAGTCCATGAACCTGTAGCTCACAGGAATAAATTTAGCCAACAAACTTAGAAGAGCTCCTCTGTGTTCCAGGACTCAAATGCCTGAAAAGGTTAACAGTGGATCCACCATCTGAAACTGTTTTCACAAGGATCTTCAGATATCCCAAGTCTGTTTATAGCAAAAGAGGAATAACAGAACTATGTTGAAGATGACGAGGTTATCAATCTTCAGAAACCATAAGTTGGTAATAAATCATAAGATAATATTCAAAAATTTCCTGTCTATAATAACTTTTAAGGTAAGATCCACATGTACACTCTGCCAGGGTTTTTGTGTTTTTGGGGGGGAGGGTGCAGTGGGAAGGGAAGTTATCCAACTGCAAAGTCATTGTGTATCTGTATCTTGATCAGGGTCATGGTTACACAGGTGTATACATTTGTCAAAAATCACTCAACTTAAGACCTATACATGGATAAATTTTATCTCAAAAGAGTAACAAGTTCAAAAAAGAATTCAACTAAGAGAGAAAAAGTACAGTCAACTAATACAAGATGGAGCAGAACATAATAAAAACATATCCATACACCTGAAACTAATATGTTGTATGTCAATTATACCTCAATTTAAAAAAAAGAAAAAGAACACAAATGTCTCCATAAAAATTTAATAGGTTACATTCTACATTAAAAAAAAGTAATAAGCTGGAGTATTTCATACAGGAATTAAACCACAAAATGTCTGCAACCTTCACTGTTAGACCTCTAAACAAGAGGGGATGTGTTTTATTTTCTAGTCCCCAAAATAAAATGGATTCTGAGAAAACTTTAAGATAACTAAAGACAGGTAACCAAAAAACAATATGAAGAGACACCAAACAAATGACAGCTTGTGTGAATCTATAAAGGGAGGTCCACTGAAAGCCGCCTCAGGGATTTATTTTAGGTGATTAGGATTGGGAAAGAAAAAGCAAGTAAGCAAGTGCCAAGCAGTGAAAGCAGGAAAGCCTAAATTTAAAAGTTGTGAGAACTCAGTGTTCACAAAAAAAAAAAAAAAACCATCAACCACACTCCATTTTGTGTATATGATCATCCTATATAATGTAAGTGTCCTAACCTGAATTGAAGTGTGAGCAGATAAAAAGTATCACTTTAGTGACCACCATCAATCAACACCAGATAACAAATAAGGGGCTCTGGCTTATGGAAATTCCATATATTGAGCTAAATACTTTTGTCTGAATTTAAACCATGAATTATAAACAGAATATTCAGGTCCTCAACAGTCTCTTGTCTAGACTGTTCCAACTGCCTCCTACTGTGGTTACACACACACACACACACACCCCCAACTAATTTTAATCTTCCTCAATTATGCCACTTCCATGCTGGTAAAACTTCAGTAGCTCCCTAAAGTCATTCCAAACACACGTCCAGTATGATTCAAGACCTACAATACAGCCCCACTCCAGCTCTTAAGCTTCATCTCTTATTTGTATCACACCTCACAAATACCCCATCCTTCTAACCAAACTGGTAACATTTTACCAAGGACAACTTGCATTTTGCCATTTCCCAGCTTTCTTCTATTTTTTGAGAGATTCCCCCCCCCCCAAATTTACTGTCAAAATAGAACAGATCAATTTCATGGTCCCACTGGCCCCTACTCAACTGTACAGCTTTCCCTCCTCTGACTCTCCAAGTTTTAAACTGTAAATCACATATAAAAATAATTTTACCAAGAATTATATCACAATTAATATCCATATACTGCTTTACCTTTTACAAAGCCCTTTCTTAACCCCCATACTAACCGATAATCTCCTTAAAGACAGTAGCTCTATTAGTCATAAAAATCCCTACAGCATCACTATTTCCTGAATTAGAATATTTTCATTGAATTAGAATATTTCACAATCTCCTATTATTTAAAAAACCCTTCAGTTATACTCCCAACTTAAAAAGGAACCACAACAGAAGGGGAAAAAGGGTTCAATTTAAAGATAAAATTGCCAAATGTTTCATAAGGAATATATTTTATTCTATAATGGAAAAAATAAACTTTCCCCCCAAATTAAACACCCATACACAATTATCTGGAACTCCTTAATGTACATGAAAATCTGTGGTACAGAATTGGCAACCATTAAATTGTTTAACTAAAGCTCTATTTATAGTTATAAAATATGTAACTCCACTTAATTTCACCCTTTATGTATTTCACTATATTATGCACCTCTGGACATCAGACAGTACAGACTCATAAAAGGCTGAATAGACAACTCTAGTTTCAAAAATCCAGCTTCTCACAATGTCAGACATACTAGTTTTTGGCTTTTCTATCTTCACAGCCCTCTTCCCCATCTTTTGGTCTGTGACAATGGAGAATGAAGGTATTTGTACTTGTGAGAACTTCAATCTGTCTACATTTTACCAAAAATAGAAGCTGTCTTTAATATACAGTTTCATCCTTTTAGAACTGTATGAAGATCTTAACACTGGGCACAGTAAGATACCCAAGATATATCTGTTAAACGAATAAAGTCTTAAGATGCCCAAGTGTGGAAGTAAAATTATGTGTTTTCATTTGACAACTCTCCCTCTTGCTTGTTGAACTAATCTATATTTGACTCCAATGTCAAATCAGTCTTGTCAGTTTGGAGAATTAAAATGAACAATATAACAAATTACACACTTTTTTTTTTTTTTTTTTTTTGCTTCACTGCCTGGCATGCAGGGTCTTAGTTCGCCAAACAGGGATCAAACCCGCGCTCCCTGCAGTGGAAGCCCAGGAGTCTTAACCACTAGACCACCAGGGAAGTCCCATATACACTTAATTTTAAAACAAATCATTCTGATCTCTATCTTGATTGGTGCACCCAGAAGATTACTCCCCAAAATAAAGTCAAGAAAAGGAGAGACTGGTTAGTGCCAATAATAAAACCACTCATTTGCCTAATCATTCTTAAATGTTAATGGAGGGGCTGTGCTGGTGGCGCAGCAGTTAAGAATCTGCCTGCCAATGCAGGGGACACAGGTTCGAGCCCTGGTCCAGGAAGATCCCACATACCGCAGAGCAACTAAGCCCGTGCGCCACAACTACTGAGCCTGCACTCTGGAGCCTGCGAGCCACAACAACTGAGCCCACGTGCCACAACTACTTAAGCCCGCGCGCCTAGAGCCTGTGCTGTGCAACAAGAGAAGCCACTGCAATGAGAAGCCCACGCACCGCAACGAAGGGTAGCCCCCCTCGCCGCAACTAGAGAAAGCCCGCGCATAGCAATGAAGACCCAACGCAGCCAAAAATACATAAATAAAATAAAATTATTTAAAAAAAAGTTAATGGAGAGTACAATGAATGAAAACGAAGAGTATAAGCCAGTGCTATAAAAATGCTTTCTGCTACAGGTATGCTTTTAGCAAAGGTGGGCTTGCTCTGTTGCCACATGACACTAGTCTATTCAGCCACCTGGAACACTTCCTGTCAATATGTGTGAAGTATCAGGTGTGGCCATCATTGACTCAACAGTCGGTTTCCAGACTAACTGACAAACTAACACTAAAAGAAACCAACCAAAAATTGCTTTTTTAAATCCTACTTTTCAAAAAACCTAAATCTAGTAAAATAGAACCAAAAAAATCAGACAAGGACTGGTACAGAAAGGCAAATAATTTTTTTTTAAACCAAAATGACTCTGATGAACCATAAGCAATCTGCCTGCATTTGAAGATGTTTAGAAAAATAAACCCCCATTTAAGCAAGGGGAAAAATCGAGCTCCATTCTGTCAGTTAACTGGAGTCTGTCACCTTTCTAAAGTGAAGAGGGTACAGAATAACAACCTCAAATTTAACTCATGAAAATTTATGACTTGGCAAACACCTGAAGTTTTTTATTGGCTATTTAACAAAACAACTAGGTAACTGTGCAAAGAAATCAAGTTTTGCTATGGCGTATTGTCCATACTTTTCTATTCCCTCCTCTACAAAAAAGTCAAGTATTTCCAACATCCTAATCAACTGTTACTCCATGTAACCAAGCGCATCTCACAGTATCTGTCTACCTAGGCAATACGTTCTGAGACTTTGTTAAACAGCTTCCAAGAATGCATACATCCTCCCCGCCACACAGCCAAGAAATAAAGTACTTGAAGAAAAACAGACAATACTAATAACCCATGTACATATTCCACAACTATATAAGCCATTCTGCTTCATACCTGTCAAATTAAACCAGGTGATCTCAACCCAGAGCTGCAACTGTGCTACTCCATTTATTTAGAAACACAAGCTACAACTTATTCTCTTCCAGAAGCTCCAGGACTATTTGTGAAGGGCACTTTATTCAGCCCTCTAAAGGGATACTGTGTACATTATTTTACATATGCTGACCACAGTACTGAAAAATAATGGAAAATCTACTGTCAAAGAGCTCTCAAATGTCAAATTCAAGCTTATTTATCATCTAATTCATTAGATGCAAAAAAAAAATCAAATTTCACACATTTCAATGAACATACAAAAGAATGTCAATTACAGATAAAAATACCAAAACTAGTTAACTGATTTTATGTAAAGCAGGCATAAACCCTAAGTGGTAAAGGACAAGTAAAACTATGCTTTCAAAACATTTTTTCTTAACTACTTATCTCAATTCTAGGCTCAGGCATTAACTTTTAAAGTCACCTAGTTATATACACCCGATCTCAACAGACACAGGATTTGGGAAGGCATATTAAACAGAATGAGATGTGTACCACTCATTAGCCAAAAGAGTATTTTGATTTTTCTATCAAGTATTAAAGTGTTACCTTTGAACATCTTACCAAATTATTTCCAAACACTGCTGGTATTACATGAAACCATCAAGAAGCAAAAGCCATCCCAACAACGTGTGTTTGTCTAACATTTATTTGGCCAGTTCCTGGACAATCATAAGGCAAGTGTGTTTCAAAGTATGAGAGCTCCATGAATCAACTAACCCTAAAATATTATATACGTTTAGGAAGTTCTTCTAGGCACTGGGCTAAATTCCAAGATAGTCTGAGTATTACAAGCACTTACTCAGTAAGAGAGATAAGAATAAATTAGTCCTAAATTAGATACAACTGCCCCATGATTAATCAGAAAGACACGAAAATTAATTTTTTTTAAGAAGTCGATGCTCCGCAGGGAGTTTCCTGGTGGCCTAGTGGTTAGGATTCCGTGCTTCCACTACCGAGGCCCAGGTTCCATTCCTGGATGGGCAACTGAGATCCTGCAATCGGCCCGGGGTGGCCAAAAAGAGGTGGGGGGGTGGGGGGAAACTCGATCCTCCTCATATACTCATTTCCAACTAGGCCCCAAACCTGTCTGAAATCAAATCAAATTCTCTACTCCTCTAAGCAACTGTCCGCACAAGTGTCCAGGTATGAATTGCTCTCCGCCAGAGTAACTGCCCCTGCACTTGGGGAAAACTTCATTTCCTAGTACCAGGGTCGGTCGGCCCCATTAACACAGTCACAATCTAGTCTCATGCTCCACAACTACGCTGTTGTCAGAGTAAGGCCTTGGAGTGCTGGGTTTTGTTTTGTTTTTTTAATATTAACACGTGGGGGTCCCAGAAGGGATCCCAGTTAAGGAAATCTTTCACGTGGGGACTCAAAGGGTTAAAGATCAGGGAAGTTAATGGGTAACAGAGAGGGTCCCGTACTCTCAGGATCCCCCAACTCATATCCCAACTTGAGGGCAAGGTAGCAAGTAAAAAGTGCCCCACCGCCAGGTCCCCTTCCTTCACCCAACTCCTAGGCCAGTGCCTTCTCCCGGCGCCCTGGCTCTCGGCTCCAGCCCCCGAGCTGAAATGCAGGGAGAGGGGAGGCATTTAGGCCTCGCCTCCCAGCGGCCTTCCTCCCCCGGCCGGGGCGGGAGGGGACCCAGGAAGCCGCGCCTGGTTCCCCGGGGCGGGGGGTGGGGTGGGGTGGGGGGGAGGAGGGTGGAGAGCCTAGGCCGCGCCTCCCACCCCGGCGGTCCTAGGCCTCGGCCCGCCCGAGGCGGGGCCCGGGGTCGGATCGGCGGGCTGGGCGCCGGCTCACCCACCTGGGTTGCCAGTCATTCCAGCTCCGCGGGTACTTGGTGCCGCCGCCGCCGCTGTTCAGCCGAGACCCCGGGGCTCTGCGGCTCATTACCTTCCCCGACACGACATGGCCAAGCGCCGCCGCCCGAAGAAGCGCGAGTCGCCGCCCGAACCGGCCGCCGCCGACACTCCGCTCCGGCCCGGGGCTGAGGAGGAAGCCGAGCAGGAGGAGGAGGAGGCGGCGGAGGGCGGGGGAGGCGGACGGCCGTTCCGGGTTCCGCCTGAGCCCGCAGCGCAGGACTGGGAGGCGGGAGCGGCGCGGTGAGAGGGAGGCGGAGGAAGGGGAGGCGACGTCTCTTACAGGGCCGAACGCGGCCCGCGACGCCGGGGCGCAGGAGGAGGAGAACAGCTAGGAGGCGGTGGCGGCGGCTCCTCAAGCTCACACAGCCACGGCTACCCCACCTCCCGGCTCCGCCCGCCGCACCGCCGCTGCCGCACGGCATGCTGGGAGCGAGGGGCGGGGCCGGCGCCCGCCGGGCCAGGGGGAGAGGGGCGGGACCGAATCAGAAGGGCGGGGCCTGGGCCGGGGCTGGGGGCGGGGCCTGGGCCGGGGCTGGGGGCGGGGCCGGGCTCAGCGAGAGGACGATCCTCCCGCGCCCTGCGGTAGTCTCCACTCTCCGCGGACCACGCCGAGGTCCGGCCCCGCCGCAGGGGATCACGGGAGAGGGGAATCTCCGCCAGCACTCCCACACGCACACCCTCGCATATAAGCCCGGGAAAACACCTGACCCCCTGAGGGCCGGGCAGTAAGGTGTAAACAAGCATCCAATTAAGAACCCGGGGTGCCCTTGCGGGGAGAGGGGGGGTGCGCGCGCGCGCACACACACACACACACACACACACACACACACGGAGGCGTGCCTTTAGGGTTCACGTGCCTCCACGTTCCTCACCTTCTACGGTAAAAAGTGGAAATTAAAAAAAAAAAGAGAGAGGGTGGATATCTATTTACCCAGCCTCCACCTGAAATGCCCATGGAGTCCTGACACCTTGACCATTTCTTCACATTGCAAAAAACTAAATTAAATAGAGAAAGCGGAGTACTCTCGAGCACCAGACCCGATTCCCTGCAATGTGAAATATGCTCTGAAGTCCTCTCACCGTTACACTTGCCCACCTTCCCCTCCAAAAAGAGTCGGGAGGCTGGGGGGCAAACCTGAGCACTCTCTCCCCCACAGCGACAGTCCCCCAGAAAGACTTCACTAAAGCATCTGATACATGATGTGAATGCCATCCATATACATTGAGAAAAGGTCAGCAAGATGCACATGGAACAGGTAACAGGAGTTACCTTTGGGGAGGATAGTCAAAATGATCTTACCCTTGTCTGCACAGAGGGTCTTAACCTATTTTATGTTGCAAGAAGAAGGTCTTTATATGTTGCTTGTATGATTAAAAATGGTTACCAAAAGTACTTGAGATTATGAGGTGTTACACACTCATCCCGCTTCAACCCTGGGTTTCTTGTGCCCACCAACCCCTCATAAAGGTATGATCCTGCCAGTTCCAAAGGATGGAAAGTTAGATTTTCAAAAGCACTTTTCTCCCCTCTCCCCTCCACCTATTCAGGAAAAAAGAAACTCCTCTGAACTGGGGCTATTTGACTCAACATAGAAATTCCCACTAGGTCAGACCCAAGCATGGTCACCCACATGTGTAAAAAAAAATTTTTTTTAATAAAATACCTGAGTGAAGAGAGATACATCTGGAAGGTACACACTCTACCCTGAAATTTGCCCTGGGTTCCCCTGCACTTGCTGTGAGGAAGGATCCCACCAGTTGTAAACGAGGCCCTACAAGAGGTATCCTTTCTTCTCTACTCTCTGATGAAGAGAAAAAGTCCCTCTTGAATCGAGTCCCAAGATTAGGGTCCCCTCACTCAGTATCATTCTCTCTGGAAAACTGTTAATCCTGCCCCAAGGTATTTTGGTTTGTTTGTAGTTAATGTCTAATTACATAAGCAACAGTGAACATATTGTCCTCACGTATGTTTTTAATGTGCAGCCTAATCATGATTTATTCTTTCATTCAACATTCAGCAAAATTTATTGAGCATCTACTAACCAAGCAGTTGGGGACAGGGACAGAGATCCAGACTCCATCCCTGTCCTCAAGCAACTCTGGGAGTAGGGGTCAGAGAGATAGATCTATAATTAGAAATGTCTGGAATTGTTATGTTTGCTCAATCTCCCCTCTCTCCACCGTCCTGCAAGCCTGTCTTGCAATCTGACTAAAAAGGCCCCTTCCCCCAAAGCCTTTTCTTAATTCTAACTTTTGACGATTCCTGGACCTGTCTTCCTCAGATGCTTTTCTTTTTGTGTTCCGGGTAAGTTGATGCTCTCTTCCTCTTTGGGACCCTCAGACCCATGAGCAAATGGCTGATGTAGCCAATTAATCATTTTGACTTGCTTCAACAGTTGATGGCAACAAAGGTGCAGTGACCAAATTATGTCAGTTGTTCAGATTCCAAAAGGATTCCCAACAGAATAATCAGAACCTTAGACCCCTGAAAAAAATGTCAGGAGTCCTTTAACCTTTTCAAATTACAGAACAACAGCAGAGTACTTCAAGGAAGGGCTCTGGGTTCAAATTCCAACTCCACCTAAGAGCTGAGGGAGCATCAGCAAAGCTCCTGACTCTCACAGTGCCCCAGGTTCTCATCTGTAAAACGAAGATGATGATATTAGCACTGACCTCTTGAGGATGTTGAGAGGATTAATAGCGATCTTGCATGTAAAGTGTTTTTCACAGTGCCTTCCACATGGTAAGCAATCAAAAAAAATTACCTAAAGATCAGATTCACCACTTCTCTGAAGCACGTGGCTATTTGGATAATATTTGACCAATGAAGAACAAGAAAGAAAAAAAAAAAAGTAGCTGGCAGGGGTTGTGCCCAGTTGCTCAAACAATTCCTTCTTATTTATCATTGTTTTTTTCTACTTCTTTCATGGAAATGATTAACCCTCAAAAACAGTGTTGGCACAAGGGAGGTGTGAGGACATAGGAGGTGGGTGAGTGTCATTTGGCAGCAACTTCCTGGAAAGCAATTTAAGAATGTGTATCCAAAGACTTAAAATTAACCCCCTTTCTCCCACTAATTCTTCTCCTGGGAAACTATCCTAAGGAAATGTGCCACATTGCAGACAAAGTGATTTTCTTAAAATAAAAATCAGATCATGCGAACATCCTACTTAAAATGCATCAATGGCTTCCCATTCTTAGGATAAAATCCAGACTCATCATTACTAAGAGCCTGTAAAAGCTGGCTTCTCCTGCATTGCAAACATCCCAGGGCTGCTCATACCCAAAACAGGATCTTAGCAATGGTTCTAAAGTTTGTCCTCATAGTAAAATGCCCTCATGTAGGCTGTACCCCAATTAAATCAGGATCTCTCAGTGTAGACTCAGGCATCAATACTTTTGACTTCCCCAGGGGATTCTAATATGCAGCCAAGATTGAGTAACACCACTTTTGAGCACCTAAGCACTGAAAGAGTTATTGCGGACCCCACCACATCCTCACTTCCCAATACATGTGGACGATAAAGACAATTCTAAACCACTGAGAAGAAAGAATTAAAAGCCCGGTTTTTCCCATGATGACTACTTGGATACTTAAAAATATATACACAGCAAATATGATCAACTCTGAAAACTTTCCAAAATTTTTTCTCACTTCTTTTAGTAGTTTTGCTTCACTGGTTCCATTAGCACTTTTCCATTCCACTCCAATAATAGAGACAGAATTTCAGTTCCTGAAACACACTTAGCCTCTCCAGGCCCTGCACTTTTTTGTACTTGCTGTTCCCTCTGCCTGGAATGCCTTTCCTACCTTTACTCCCATCAAGGCTGGTACTGGGGTAAAGAGTGGAGTGCCTCTGGGGCCAAATTTAAGGAGGCACTCACTCTTGAGGTTGTCCAAGGGCCAACCCTGCACTTGCACCAGCCTGCGAGTGAGTGCCTCCTTAGGGCCTCTAGGCACCTCTTTTGTCTCACCCTAGTCCTGGCCCTCTTTTCCTGGCCCATCTCAAGTCTTTTCTTTTTTTTTTAACATCTTTACTGGAGTATAATTACTTTACAATGGTGTGTTAGTTTCTCCTGTATAACAAAGTGAATCAGCTATATGTATACATATATCCCCTCCCCCTTGCGTCTCCCTCCCACCCTCCCTATCCCACCCCTCTAGGTGGTCACAGAGCACCGAGCTGATCTCCCTGTGCTATGCAGCTGCTTCCCACTAGCTATCTATTTTACATTTGGTAGTGTATATATGTCCATGCCACTCTCTCACTTCGTCCCAGCTTACCCTTCCTCCTCCCTGTGTCCTCAAGTCCATTCTCTACGTCTACATCTTTATTCCTGTCCTGAGCCTAGGTTCTTCAGAAACTTTTTTTTGTCAGATTCCATATATATGTGTTAGCATACGATATTTGTTTTTCTCTTTCTGACTTACTTCGTTCTGTATGACAGTCTCTAGGTCCATCCACCTGACTACAAATAACTCAATTTTGTTTCTTTTTATGGCTGAGTAATATTCCATTGTATATATGTACCACATCTTCGTTATCCATTCATCTGTGGATGGACACTTAGGTTGCTTCCATGTCCTGGCTATTGTAAACAGAGCTTCAATGAACATTGTAGTACATGACTCTTTTTGAATGTTGGTTTCTCAGGGTATACCATCTCAGGCCTTCTGAGAGGTTTTCCCTGACCTCCCTGCTCAAAAAAGCTGGCCAGTGCCCTTTCCAGGTGTGTTCTATCACACACCCTATTTCTTTCCTTGGTAACACCCATCACCATCTGCAAGTATTGGGTCTCTTTGCATATTTATTATCTGTCTCACCCTTAGGATATGAGCTCTGTGAGATTCAAGTCCATACCTGTCTCACCTTTACCGCCTCCATCCCCAGCACACAGCACAGCACCTGACTCAGAGTAAGCACTCAAAAAATAGTTGTTAGTGGAAGGAATGAAATGGAAATTAACTAAGATATGGACCAAGATTGATACAGAAGTATTGGTCTCAGTTTTACTTATAAATAGCACACACAAAAAAAGAGGAGGCATTATTTCAGTGTCCAACAGTAGGAAACATTAGGAGACACTCTATTCGTACTTGTAATTTTCTTCAGATTATTACAAATTATAATTATGAAGATTTTAATGGAATTGGGAAGATATTATGCTTACATGTTTAAAAAAGAGCATGAAATAGAGAAATGCAAATCAAAACTGAAATGAGGTATCACCTCACACCAGTCAGAATGGCCATCATCAAAAAGTCTACAAACAGGGGGACTTCCCTGGTGGCTCAGTGGTTAAGACTCCGTGATCCCAGTGCAGGGGGCCCAGGTTCGATCCCTGGTCAGGGAACTAGATGCCACATGCATGCTGCAACCAATAGTTCACATGTCGCAACCAAGGAGCCAGCAAGCTGCAACTAACGAGCCCGCCTGCTGCAACTAAGACCCGGTGCAACCAAATAAATTAAATAAATAAATATATTTTTTTAAAGTCTATAAACAGGGGCTTCTCTGGCAGTTCACTGGTTAAGAATCTGTGCTTCCACTGCAATGGGCATGGGCACGGGTTCGATCCCTGGTCAGGGAACTGGGGTCCCACATGCCACGCGGCATGGCCAAAAAAAAAGTCTACAAACAATGAATGCTGGAGAGGGTGTGGAGAAAAGGGAACCTTCCTACACTGTTGGTGGGAATGTAAATTGGTACAACCATTATGGAGTACAGTTCAGAGGTTCCTTAAAAAACTAAAAATAGAACTACCATATGATCCAGCTGTCCCATGTCCCATTCCTGGGCGTATATCTGGAGAAAACCATAATTCAAAAAGATACATGCACCCCAATGTTCATAGCAGCACTATTTATAATAGCCAAGACATGGAAGCAACCTAAATGTCCATCAACAGAGGAATGGAGGGGACTTCCCTGGTAGCACAGTGGTTAAGAATCCACCTGCCAATGCAGGGGACACAGGTTCGAGCCCTGGCCTGGGAATATCCCACATGCTGCGGAGCAACTAAGCCTGTGTGCCACAACTACTGAGCCCGTGTGCCTAGGAGCCTGTGCTGCACAACAAGAGAAGCCACCTCACTGAGAAGCCTGCACACCAAAACGAAGAGTAGCTCCCCACTCACTCACTAGAGAAAGCTCGCGCACAGCAACAAAGGCCCAACGCAGCCAAAAATAAAATATAAATAAATTAATTAATTTAAAAAAGGAAAAAAAACAGAGGAATGGATAAAGAAGATGAGGTATATATATACAATGGAATGTTACTAAGCCATTAAAAAGAATGAAATAATGCCAATTGCAGCAACATGGATGGACTTAGAGATTGTCATACTAAGTGAGGTAAGTCAGACAGAGAAAGAGAAATATTGTATGATATCACTTATATACGGAATCTAAAAAGAAATGATACAAGTGAACTTATTTACAAAACGGAGACAGACTCACAGACTTAGAGAAGGAACTTCTGGTTACTGGGGGGAAGGGTAGGGGAAAGGAATAGTTAGGAAGTTTGGGATTGACATGTACACATTGCTGTATTTAAAATGGATAACCAACAAGGACCTACTGTATAGCACAGGGAACACTATTCAATATTCTGTAATAACCTATATGGGAAAAGAATCTGAAAAATAATGGATACATGTATATGTGTAACTGAACCACTTTGCTGTACACCTGAAACTACCATAATATTGTAAATCAACTATACTCTAATGTAAAATAAAAATTAAATTAAAAAGTAAAAAATAAATTTAAAAGAGCATGAGATCCAAATGTGAACATGTGCTATGACCTCAGCTCAGTTAAAAAAAAGAGGGGAAGCTTTTGTAGAAAAAAGATTAGAAAAAAATGTATTAAATTTACCTAATATTGATATCCTGTGATAAGTGGGATCACGGGTGATTTTTTTCCCCTGCTTATTGCTCATTTTCTAATTAAAATATAGAAGTAGTATTTGAAAATACAATTTTAAGGGACTTCCCTGGTGGCAAGTGGTTAAGAATCTGCCTGCCAATGCAGGGGACACGGGTTCGGGCCCTGGTCCAGGAAGATCCCACATGCCACGGAGCAACTAAGCCCTTGCGCCACAACTACTGAGCCTGCGCTCCAGAACCACAACTACTGAGCCCGCGTGCCACAACTACTGAGACTGCGAGCTGCAACTACTGAAGCCCGCGCGCCTAGAGCCCGTGCTCTGCAACAAGAGAAGCCACCGCAATGAGAAGCCTGCGCACTGCAGCGAAGAGTAGCCCCCGCTCACCACAACTAGAGAAAGCCCGCACGCAGCAACGAAGACCCAACGCAGCCAAAAATAAATAAATTAATTAAAAAGAAAAACACAATTTTAAAAAAGCTAAAGCATTTGATAAATATGTGTTGAATGAACGAACAGAGAAACAATACTCTTATGTGGCAGTGACAGACATAGAACAATTAAATAAACTTTGGCCAAGGCATAGAGTCTTAGCTCTAATAATGGTGACCAACTCTAGCTAATATTTATTGAGCATTTACTAATGCCTATTTTACTAATTTACTTCATGGAATTCTCCAGAACCACGCTATGCGGTAGGTATCTCTGATGCCAAGAGTAACTGAGCAGCCTGTCCAAAATCACCCAGCTGGTAGCAGGCAGGGGACTGTCATAGGCAGGAACAGAAGGGACATTTTGTCCCGCGCCTGACTTCACATTCGTCAAGGTTTCAGATTTAGACCTTTGACGTTATTGCCTAATGAGGTTATACACAAAGTCCCAAAAACACACTGACAAGGAAGTAGCCTGGATTTTTAAAAATTGTGTCCGCTTACCAGCCCACACACCTGGAGGGGCTGTGCATTTACCCTTTATAATTGTATTACATTATTCACCTGTTGAATAGGTAATCCTTTTGCATTGTAGTTTCTTCCCTCTTGCGTTAAAAGTGGTCAGTTGTAAAAAGAAAACTTTTAAAATATACCATAAATGCTGTGCCCTGTTCGCTATTTCTTAATTTTTTAATATCCTCAGAAACTCCAAAACTATAAGTTGACCTGAGCCTTTAACTTCTGAAAGAACCTGGCATCAGGATTTGAACACAGGCACCAGGATTATCCTAGATAGATCTTCCAAGTTTCCTAGACAGATACTCAAATGTATATCCTGAGTAAACAAATCTGGGGATCTATAATCCCCAGATCTGGTGCAGAATTTACCCCAATTCGTCTCCAAAAATCAAGGGACATCATTCTCAAACAGGAGACTGGAGTACAAGAGCGATTTTTAAAAAGTAAATCCACATGATAGAGACATTAAAGCAGATTTTTTGAAAAGAAAAACAGCAGCCCTCATATTCCTGCTCCCAGCTAGGAAAGCTTTGTCACAGGTCAGGCTCCCTCAGTAAGGGCTATTTTTATAGCCAGTTTTCAAGTTGGTGCTGAAGGAATTTGGCTGGGAAACCTCTTGACACATTTGAAATCTCCACTCAGGCTGCCTCAGCTTGAGACAAGGCCAAGCTTCTGTGAATCAGGGCACAAGATGTGCTGCCCAGTGACTCGTGCACACTCCAGACAATAAAATAGGAGGACAACGATGCCCAGCCAAAGCTGTTTGTGACTTACAAAGTGCCGGAAACACGACGGTGAGATTCCCCCGTGCTTGGCTCTGAGGTGCCCAGGAATTTATATGATGATTCTAAAGGAGCCAGCTCCTTTGCTTTTTAAGATTTAAGCAATATCAGGCACATATGTAAATAAAATGCAGATTATGTAAATAAAATTTCCCCAGCAAGTCATTGCCATCTATTGTTTGTAAAATCATCTTTTAACATTTTAAAAAGATGTTCTGTGGCGGACTTCCCTGGTAGCGCAGTGGTTAAGGATCTGCCTGCCAATGCAGGGGACACGGGTTCGAGCCCTGGTCGGGGAAGATCCCACATGCCGCGCAGCAACTAAGCCCACGCACCACAACTACTAAGCCTGTGTTCTAGAGCCCGCGAGCCGCAGCTACTGAAGCCCACGTGCCTAGAGCCCGTGCTCCGCAACAAAAGAAGTCACTGCAATGAGAAGTCCGTGCACCGCAACGGAGAGTAGCCCCCGCTCGCCGCAACTAGAGAAAGCCCGTGCGCAGCAACCAAGACCCAGTGCAGCCAAAAATAAATAAAAAAATAAAAAGATGTCCTGTGTATATCTCTTTCCTGTACCTAGTATATGTCTTTCTGAAGAACTGGATTGTAGGGGAGCAAAACTTTTTTTTCAGATGCTAATTGTTAAGTATTATCCGGCCAAAGATAGTTTATCTTCCTTTCTCGCAGGCCTTTAGTAGAAGCTCCTACCAGTGTAGACATTGGTTTTTCCTCATCTTTTAATCTGTGACTTCTAGTGTCGTTTCCTGGTCTCTTATCCACCTCAGCCTTCTGAAACATTTTGCCTGAAGTCAGGACCCACCAGGATTGGGTTGAAGAGAAAGGATATTAATGTGTTGGGGGTGGGAAAAGGAGGTGTACAGATGGAAGTTAACCCAGGGCAAAGAAGAGTGGTGCCTTTAGTATTTGTTGTCACTGCCTGGAAGTCACCCAGGTCTGATATGATGATGATGATACAGTTGATAATAACAATAGCTGACATTTATTGGGCTCTTGCTCCTCCCCAGTCATGGTACAAAGGCTCTACAATAACTAGCTCATCGTTCATGGAACCCTCAAGATGATCACATAAGGTTGATTGCTCTTCTTATTCCCCTTTTACAGATGATGCAGAGGCTTACAGTGGACACAACTTGCCCAAGGTGACATAGGTAGCATACAGTAGAGCTGAAGCTTAAATTCACATGCCTGTCCCCATGTTGCCCCAATAATTTACTATACCCAACAATCAACTTAATGTATCAATTTGTATAAGTAGCCATTTTTTTAAAAAATGTATTTATTTATTTTTGACTGCATTGGGTCTTTGTTGCTGCGCACGGGCTTTCTCTAGTTGCAGCGAGCAGGGGCTACTCTTCGTTGCAGTGCGCGGGCTTCCCATTACGGTGGCTTCTCTTGTGGCGGAGCACGGACTCTAGGCGCATGGGCTTCAGTAGTTGCGGCATGTGGGCTCAGTAGTTGTGGCTCGCGGGCACTAGAGCACAGACTCAGTAGTTGTGGCTCACGGGCTCAGTTGCTCTGTGGCATGTGGGATCTTCCCGGACCAGGGATCGAACCTGTGTCCCCTGCATTGACAGGCAGATTCTTAACCACTGCGCCACCAGGGAAGTCCCTGAGTAGCCATTTTTAAAAAAGGAAACAGGTGTTGCAAATTTAATTCACTATAGTTAAAGAGCTAAAGAGCCTACCAAATAAGGGAGGGATAAATATTTCCCTGCAGAGCTTCTTGCTGAAATAGAACTCTTTGACCTCTTTAGTGCACTGCTATATGCGTTACTGAAACTGAAACGATCCCTTCATCCCATGCCAAGGAGGCGAACGCAGGCTTATTCTGGAAGGTCTTCTGTGCTACAATGATTTGAAGGTCACTCTGCTTGGCCTGGGTGTTTGGAACATCCCCCAGGCATACCACCTCTCAGGGGACCCTCCTGCTGGGCCCCGGAAGAAGCTTCTCAGTAAAAGCATGACTTGGGGTGGCTTTTGGATGCAGGGGAAGCAGATGGCCGAGTATGACATCACCTGGGGTAAGGGAAACAGAAATATGAAAATAATAGGATTGTAGGAAAAAGCCTAATCTCCAAATCACTGGCTAGTGTTTGGGAAGTGTTTATTCCTAGCAAATACCAGGGATGGAAGAGAGCTAATAAAAGACAAAGCCTGAGGAAAAAAAAAAAAAAAAAAGACAAAGCCTGGCCTTGAGCTCCCCAATTTAAACTCAGAAACCACCTTTTTCACCATTTTGTTAAAATAATAGTGACTACTTACTGAGAATTTTAATTATATTTATTTCTAACTGCCACCATTCCTCAAACGCTGAGAAGTAAATATTATCAAATCCTGATTTTTACATAGGAGGAAACTGTACTCAGAAAGTTTAGTGAGTAACTTGCCCCAGGCCACCCAGCTGGTAAGTAGCAGAACCTGGTTTTGAACCCTGGGCTATCTGATGTCAAAGAAAACCTGAAAACCACTTGAGGGGCATGTAATGGAGGAATATTTTTTCTGGTCAGTCCATAAAGTACCAAAATGATGTGCCTCTAAGGACACTATCAACAGAGTGAAAAGGGAGGAAATATCTGCAAATCATATATCTGAAAAGGAGTTAATATCCAGAACATATAAAGACCTCCTACAACTCAACACCGGCAACAGCAAAACAAACAAGTCAATTAAAAAACGGGCAAAGGACTTGAAGAGACTTCTCCGAAGAAGATACACAAATGGCCAATAAGCACATGAAAAGATGCTCAACATCACTAATCATTAAGAAAGTTCAAAACAAAATCACAATAAGATACCACTTTACACCAATTAAGACAGCTGTTATAAACAAACAAACAGAAACTAACAAGTGTTGGTGAGGAGGTGGAGAAAATAGAACCCTTGTACGTTGCTGGTGGGCATGTAAAATAGTGCAGACACTGTGAAAAACAGTATGGAGGGTCCTCAAAAAATTAAAAAATAGAATTACCATATGATTCAGCCATTCCACTTCTGGGTATATGCCCAAAAGAATTGAAAGCAGGAACTCAAACAGGTATTTGCGCACCCATGTTCACAGTAGCATTACTCACATAGTCAAAGATAGAAGCAATCCAAGTGTCCGTTGATGGATGAATGGATAAATAAAATGTGGTAAATCCATACAATGGCATATTATTCACCCTTAAAAAGAAAGGAAATTCTGATGTATGCTACAATAGAGATGAACTTTGCAGACATTATACTAAGTGAAAGAAACTATACACAAAAAACAAATACTGTATGATTCTACTTATAGGAGGAACTTAGAGTAATCAAATTCATAGGGACAGAAAGTAGAATGGTGGTTGCCAGGGCCTAGGAGGAGGGGAGAATGGGGAGTTACTGTTTAATAGGTGCAGGAAAATAAAACAGGTGTAGAGTCTCAGTTTGGGAGGGTGATGAGTTTCTGGAGATGGATGGCGGTGATGGTAGAACAACAATGTGAATGTACTTAATGCCACTGAACTATACACATAAATGGTAAATTTTATGTTATGTATATTTTACATCAATTTAAGAATGGTAAAAAAAAAGTAGAGAAAGAACAAGCCATAGGAACTATTACTGTTCTCTACCCAATAACTCTGCCTTCCTAGTGTTAACACGAAGCAAAAATAACAATCTCTAACTTTAAAAAAATAATAATTTAAATTATTTTTAAAGTAATGAATAATGGATTTTTCTTATGTGCTATTTATAGAAATACTTTTTAGATTAAAAAATATTGCTAACACCAGCATCAGAATAGAGTTTGGGAAAACTGCTGGAACCAAATTAACTGTATTCAAACTTTCTGGAAGACAGAACATATGAATAAGAGTGGTAGTTTATACTGACATTGTCCAACATGGTAGCCACTAGCCACTTGGGGCTATTGAGCGCTTGAAATGTGGCTGGTTCCCATTGAGATATGATGTAAGTAAAATATATGCCAGCTTTCAAAGACTTATTACCAAAAATAGAGTGTAAACTATCTCATTAATAATTTTTACATTGATTGTATGAAGTGATAATATTTTGGATATATTGGGTTAAATAAACTATATTATTAAAATTAATTTCACCTGCTTCTCTTTACTTTTTCTTTTTTTTTTTTTTTTGGCCACACTGTGTAGCTTGTGGGATCTTAGTTCCCCGACCAGAGACTGAACCCAGGCCTTGGGCAGTGAAAGCATGGATTCCTATTCACTGGACCACCAGAGAATTCTCTCTACTTTTTAAATGTGGTTATTTTCTCTTTACTTTTTAAAAGTTTCAATTTATATATGTGGCTCAAATTATATTTCTATTGGACAGAGCTGTGCTAGATAAAGGATAAGAATGAACCTTTATTAAGCACTGTCTAAGGGATGCTGACACTGTATCTGGGCAGCTCTAGAGATACAAGCTATCCCTGGGGCCTTGGCAGCTCATCTGCAATCTCTGCTGAGAATTACCTCCCAGGGTCTCCTCACAAGACCCAACCTTTCTAACCTTCAAGGCCCAAATGAGATCTTGCATTCAATTTATCTTTACCTTAAGACCTGACCCTATAGAATTATCTTAACCACTCCTTTTGACACCTAAGTGTATTAAGTCTTAACTCCCCTATCAAGCCAATGTGGGTAGCTAGTAAGATTTTTGGTGAGGAAACACACAACAAGCATCCTATGTCTTCTACTAGTCTATACACACAACAGACATCAACAATCACTCACAGCACTATACCCACAACAGACATTAAGAATCAATCACATGGACTTCCCTGGTGGCACAGTGGTTAAGAATCCACCAGCCAGTGCAGGGGACACGGGTTCAATCCCTGGTCCAGGAAGATTCCACATGCTGCGGAGCAACTAAGCCCGTGCACCACAACTACTGAGCCCTCGTGCCACAACTACTGAAGCTCATGTGCTCTAGGGCCTGCGTGCTGCAACTACTGAAGCCCTTGCGCCTAGAGCCCGTGCTCCGCCACAAGAGAAGCCACCGCGATGAGAAGCCCGTGCGCCGCGACTAGAGAAAGCCCTTGTGCAGCAATGAAGACCCAATGAAGCCAAAAGTAAACACATTAAAAAAAAAAAATCAATCACAGCACATTTTCCCTCCAAGCCCATTCAAGGTCTTATTATTGTTTTTAGTACAGAGCTCAAGGCAGCCACTACCCATTGATCAAAATTGTCATGAGAGAAAAAACCTATTTGTCAACCCTGTAGTAGAGTCTTAGTGAATAAGATTGGCAGAGTAAATTCAGCAAAGAAGCATATGTTTAAAGTTTTCTCTCTTTGCATCATAGGCTATATAACAAAAAAATGAGACCAATAAGTGGATTTTATTAATAGTGTGTCTTTAGCATGCTGTTGTTGCCTGACACCAGGTATATGGGTAATGCCCATGTGTCTACCGAAGACCGGGGAAGTTGTAAAACATGTTGTCTGTCTTCTTTGGGATTCTTTTTAGCAGGTCCATCATTCCCTCTCCAAGTAGGTACTGAACAAAAGGTATTGGCATTATATACCAAGTCAGGGTCTCCAAAAGTGAGTTTCACAGAACACTAGTTCTGTAATTCTGTAGGATGCTAATAAATATTCAATGAAGAATGAATTCTCCAGTCAAATAAGTGAGAAACATTGGGTTTATAAAACGTTAAAATGATTTATTGTTACTCTCCAAAAAGAGGATCTAGTATGCTCCCCAATTTTTCTGATGTAGAGTCCCATTTTCACATCTTGAGGAGCTACGTTCTAAGAAACATATTTTAGGAAATACTGTTCCAAAGATTAGCGCTGATGCTTTGTTTTTGAAATGGCTCAGGAGAGGGTGGGAGGGAGGAACACTGATGCTAGGAATCACTGTAGTCTTTCCTTTATTTTCAAATTTATTTCTTTGAACCCGGGCATTTGTTGCCATCATTTAACTGATGGTTAACTGGTGATAGATGAATCATTATGGTTATTTAGGGTGGAAGACAAATAAGCCATGGCCTGATCCACCCCCTTGAGTTTGCTGATGAGGAAACTGAGGCTCAGGGAGATTAAGTGCCCTAGCCAAAGTCACAAAGCGTATCAGTGTCTAACAAATTAGAAAGCTAAAAAGAAAAGGGGGGGGGGGGAATTTAAAATATAAAGTGGCCCAGAACTATCACCTCCATAATCTCCTGTCCCTTAGACTACCCTCATCTTTCATTTGTTTACTTGGTTTACCTGCAAGAGAAAATTACATTTTGTGGGAGGGCCATGAATGTGGACACACTCCTTTCACCTAACAGAAATAAAGAAGAAATTTATTACATCAGAAAGTGGGAGAGAGACTCAGAGCTCTGTCAGCCTTCCTGGGGAAAGCGGGCAAAGTGAGTATTCATGTTAGAGTTCTTTCTACTCATGACGATACCATTCAAAGAGCTTCTCTGGCTTGGTTTCTAGAGCTCTGGACATAACTTTACTGTTCTGAATGCACAGTGTCCTCCAAACGTGGGCCCAGTGGCAAGTAATGGTTAATGGTTGGAGCTGGCCTCTCAGCGGAGAGCTTTGCAGAATTTGACAACTCAGCCGACCTCGACAACTCAGCCATCCCACACGTTTCATGGCTTCTACTCTTGTGCAGCCCAAACAATTTTCCCCCTGGCAAATCTAATCAGCACTGACCTTGACTAGGTCAGGGTTTCTCAACCTTAGCACTGTTGGCATTTGGGGCCAGATAATTACCTGCTGCGGGGGGCTGTCCTTTGCAGGACGTTTAGCAGCGTCCCTGGCCTCTACTCACCGGATGCCAGTGGCATCCCCTAACTTGTAACAATCAAATATAGGTCCAGACATCAACAAATGCCCCTTGGGGAGCAAAACCGCCCCTGGCTGAGAACCATGGTTAGATGAACCCTAGGAGGATGACCGCCACTTCCAACAGACAGTGAGCTTCTCAGACAAGGGACTCAGGAAACATATGTTAATCATCTTTGTATCTCTCTCCTTGGCACGTAGTAGGTGTTCACTCACCAATTCATTCCACAAATATTTGTTAAGCACCTATTATGTCCTAGGCACTCTTGCAGGAGATAGGGATATAGCACTGAACATCAGGTAATCCCTGGCTTCAAGGAGTTTATATTCCAGAGGGGGCAAGATATTAACAATATAAATAAAAGTATAAATAAATATAGAGGGTAATTTTAGGCACTAAGGGCTTTGAAGAAAAAATGCAGATAAATATGAAAGAGGGCTGCCTTAGCCAGAGTAGTCTATCAGTTGGAATTAAGTTGGTAACAGGATCCAAAATAACTGTGACTTCAACAAAATAAAAGTTTGTTTCTCTCTCAAGTAGAAGTCCAAAAGCAAGTAATCCAGGGCTGTTATGGCAGTTCTGCTCCATGAAGTCCTCAGTGATCTGGCTCCTTCCATTCTGTTGCTTTGCCGTGCTTGGCCTCCATTTCCAAAGTTACCTCATGGTCTAAGGTGGCTGCTCCAGTTACGGCCATCAGGTCACATTCCAGCCAGCAGAATGAATAAATGGGGAGAAGAAGCTAAAGGCATGTACCAATGATCTTTTAAGGTTGGTTCTTGGATACTGCCACATGATATTTCTGTTTATATTGCATTGGACAGAACTTGGTCATGTAGCCATAACCAGTTTAAGGGAGACTGGCCAATTATGGACTCAGCTAAAAATAGGAGGTTCCATTTCTTTGGAAAAGGGGAAGAGTGGATATTGGGGGACAGCTAGAAGTCTGTGAAAGTGATGGTCAGGGAAGGCCTTTCTAAGGAAGAGACGATGAGAAGAAGGAAGGCTGCCATGAAAGAACTTACTGGCAGGAGATGCAGATGTGCAAGCGCCCTCAGTTGCCAGTAAGGCCAGTCTGGGGGAAAACAGGTGGAGGCTAGATCACATAAGACTTCTGGGGCATGGTAACAGGTCTGGATTTTTATTCCACTTGCAATGAAAAGCCTTTGGAGGGTTTTGAGCCAAAAAGAGATGTTATTTATGGTTTCAGAAGATCACCCTGGCTGCTGTGTTAGGTCAGAAGTGGGAGAGGCAGAGAGATGGGTTAGCAGGCTGTTGGAGTAGAGAAAATGGTGGCTTGAATTGACCTATACAGTGCACATATCCCATTTTTCATATAATGCCATGGAATATCAGAGTCAAAGTGCACAGGGCTACCTGAGGGATTGGATATAGGGTGTGATAGGAATAAGAAAAAATGAGAATGTTTTCCAGGATTTGACATATGGCATTGTCATTTATTGATATAGGAAAGGCTTGGGAGGAGGCAAATTTGGGTCAAGCGTTCTGTTTTGACCAAGTCAAATCTAAGATACGTATGAGATCTCCAACTAGAGATGCCAAGCCAAGAGCTAGAGATGCAAATTTGAGAGTCATCAGCCTAAAGATGGTGCTTTAAGGGTAAGTGTGAATACAATGTTAGAGATAATTGGCTCAAACAAAAGGAAAATTATATGTTTTTAAGTGCAATCAAACAAATTAGAAAACCTAGAATCATCCATCTTAAAGGCCCTCCCTACAAGCCCACTTCGGAATCACCAAGTATGCAACTCTTTGCTCTTGGTCTCCTAGTTAAACCTGGCTTAGCATGTTTAACTAGAAGCACCACTCACAATAAGCCAAAAGCCTTTAACATTGTTAAAAATAACCCTAAAGGGCTTCTTCTGTTGTATTTGCATCACATCAATGGGGTTTTCTGATTTTTAAAAAAATTGCAGTTGTGCAATATTTAGGACATCCTATAGTTTATTATTTTTTTTAATTTTTATATATTTATTTATTTGGCTGTGCTGGGTCTTAGCTGCAGCACGCGGGATCTTCATTGCTGCTTGCAGGATCTTCGTTGAGGTGCGTGGGATCTTGTGGCATGCGGGATCTGGTTCCCTGACCAGGGATTGAACCTGGGCCCCCTGCATTGGGAGCGCAGAGTCTTAACCTCTGGACCACCAGGGAAGTCCCCATCCTATAGTTTAAATAGGCTTTTTTGGGTTTGCTTGGAGAAGTAACCAATTGATGCCATCTCTACAGGAAAACAAACTTGAAGGTATACACTTTGGGAACACAACCAGCTGCTTCCAAGTTAAGAACTGCCGTCACATGATTTTCATCAGACCCAATGCCTAACACCTAGGAGTTTATAATGTAACAATAAAAGTAGTAGCGCTAGATAGCATTATTTATTGAGCATCATCTATATGCCAAGTATGTTACAGACAGAATTCTAATCTTCATGCAGGCTTGATGGGGAGGTATTATTCTCCTCCATTTTACAGATGAAAATACCAAGCCTCAAAAAGATTGTGTGTCTGACTAAAGAACCAGATCTGCCTTTCCTTAGACTTTTCAAAACGCCTAATTATTCACTGAGTCTTGTTATTTATTGGAGTATCTCACTTAGCTTTCCCACTTGCTCACCTAAAAGTAGAAGCCCCATCTCATTCCTTTTTTTTTGCCAGTCAACTATGGTTTCTGGCTTATAATGGGTAATCAAATATTTATTGAAAGAATAAACTGGAGACAAAAATATGACTACACAAAAAACAACAAATTCATTAAAGGGGTAGAATTGGAATTCTTAAAGAGTGCTGAGATATCACTGAGTCTAGAGGACATTACTTAGCTAGCCCAGTTGGACTATGGCCTCAGGAGTGTTTGGTGTGGTTTCCAAATTCTGGGGAAAAAGTTATATTAGTTACCAATATTCAAAAACTGAGAAATTGCAAACAAAAAAATCCAGATTTTTTTTTCTTGCTTCCTTTGAAATCTGGCAGCATTGGACCCACATTTTCACAGGTCAATAAGGAGAGAGAGGGCTTCCCTGGTGGCGCAGTGGTTGGGAATCCGCCTGCCAATGCAGGAGACACATGTTCGAGCCCCGGTCCGGGAAGATCCCACATGCCACGGAGCAACTAAGCCCGTGCGCCACAACTACTGAGCCTGTGCTCTAGAGCCTTTGAGCCACAGCTACTGAAGCCCGTGCGGCTGGAGCCTGTGCTCCACAACAAGAGAAGCCACAGCAATGAGAAGCCTACGCAATGAAGCGTAGCCCCCGCTCGCCGCAACTAGAGAAAAGCCCGCACGCAGCAATGAAGACCCAATGCAGCCAAAAATAAATAAATAAATTTAAAAAAATAAATAAATAAGGAGAGAGAGGGGCTGCCCTTGCCCCATTTAGATTTCTACCTAGGCCCCTGGAGGTATCTGAATCTGCAATCACAACTGTAAACTCCCTTACTGTAGAAGCAAAAAAACTGAGGCCCAGCACAGCAAAGTGACTTGCTGTGAAGGACACTTGCTTCCAGCCAAAGGCTCTTTCTACACCCTGCTGCCCAAGATACACAGGCATCCTGAAAATTCATATTCGTCATGACTACACACAAACACACATATACAGAGATGAGGAAAAAAGCTGAATATGTGGATTGGGTTAATAAAAAAGATCTTATAGGTTAAAAACATTGCAAGGCAATAAAATTTCTATTGCCTTTGGTCACAGTGTCGGCCTATTTTAATCTGGACCTCCTTCCACTTCTTTAAGGAAATAGTAAGTCGTGGTTAATATTTATCCCAATTCTGAGTCAGCCTTGGTTTCACTTTCTAAATCATTCAGTAGTGGTCTGGTAAGATGTTGAGAAATAATGAAATAAGAAATTGGAGGGTGGGGTGGAGAGAGAGAGAAAGAAACAGCTGGTTTATGGGGAGGCCTCCTGGGAGTTGCTATTCGACAAAGTGGTGATTAATAATATGGTGAACAGAATATGGCCAGAATACACCCAAATGGTAATTAAAGTGTTTCTTCCTCCCTTACTCACTCTGTAGGGCCCCCTTGAGGTGCTCTTTGAATTTATTTCCTTTCCCCCAGGTGCTCTCCCCTCCCCCATTGAAGGGGGAGGGGGAGTGTCACCAGAGAACCAGAAAAACAAAATCAGCAACCTCTGGACCCGGTTCAGTAAATCATTGATCTATAAGTCAGAAAGTTTGAGACACGCACTTCAGATTGCGTTTTTTGTACCCCGGGCCAGTGCTTGTCACATTTTAACGTGCTTATGAGTCACTTGTGATCTTGTTAAAGCGCAGACTGATTCAGCAGGTCTGGGCTGGGGCCTGAGATCTGACATTTCTAACAAGCCCCCAGGTGATGCCAATGGATGCTGCAGGTCCGGAGACCACACTATTGAGCAGTGAGGCCCTAGATAGAGCAGTGGTTTTCAAACTCGCTTGCCCATTTTGAATTACCTGGGGGATCTTTAAGAACTCCTGATGCCCAAGTCTCATTGCCAGATTCTGACTGAATTAGTGTGGGTGAAGCCTGGGCATTAGGATTTTCAAAGCTTCCCAAGAGAGTGTAGTATGAAGCACAGCTGGGGAAGCACTGCCCTAGACTAGAGCCGTAGTTCTCAAACTTTAGTGCACATCAGGGTCACCTGGAGGGTTTGTTAAGACATTCAGATTGCTGGACCCCACCCTGAAGGGTTTCAGTTGGTCTGGGTGGGGACTGACTGAGAATCTGCTTTTCTAACAAAGTGCTATTGATGCTGTTGGTCTGGGGATTACACTTTGAGAGCCACTGTCTGTGGGCTAGGGAAGAGAAGGAGCACAGAGCTGTGTCACTAAGGGGAGGCATTAATCTTCACTTAAGTAAGCACTTAAGGAAGCATAAATTACCAGTGCTTGGAAGGTGCATTGACTGTCCTTCTCTTGCCACCTGGAGAGGACTGTCCACCCATTACAGCCAGCCTATGGCCCCTGCTTCATGGCACAAGACTTGCCAGCTGTCCAATCTGTCCACTGCATGTGGACGACCCCCTTTGCCATAGTTCAGGCCAGTTGTAACCCTCTAGAATAGAGGGTGGTGGCGTCATCCTCAGAGAGGTTATGTTGATGTGGAGGATGAATGCTGCACCTGTGCAAGCTGCAGATCGCCCACCAAGGCCAGACAGTGGTAGAACATCCACCTTTGCCTCAGAAAAGCCCATGATCCCATTCCACAGAGATGGTTTAGCTAGCCTGGTTCTTATGCAAAGAGTGGAAGAGCTCAGTTATAACCACAGAGATGCTGAGATGTGGCGGAAGAAGAGAGAATTCTCCTATGGGGACCAGATGGAAGAATGTTCAACGTCCAGGACTGTCCCCGAAAACACTGAGCTCCTTACTCCAAAGAGTTATTTTCCAAATTTAATGTTTTCTCCAGCTTTTTAAATTAAAAAAGGAAGAAAGAAAGAAGCATGCTATAGATTTATAGCTAAGCTTCAAGATAGAGCAGAGGTAAGGCCCAGCAGCTCTTTTTAAATATTCACTTTTATCTTCCCCAAAGAAAATTCCTTTACTTACCTATCTATTTTCTTTCAGGGACATTTTCATAATCAGTAGTCTGAGTTAAGTAGCACTTTAAAAAAAAATTAAGATATATTTGATATATAACATTATGTACACTTAAGGTGTAAAACATGTTGATTTGATACATTTATGTATTGTGATATGATTGTTATTGTAGCAGTAATTAGCACATCACATAGTTATCATTTCCTTTTAGTGGTTGGAACAATTAAGATCTAGTCTCTTAGCCAGTTTGGTGATCATAATACAATGTTGTTGTCTACATTCACTATACTATGCATTAGATCTCTAGGATTTATTTACTACTTATTGCAAGTTTGTTTAATCCTTAGAAGAAAATATCCCTAGAGATGTGGGAAGGAAAGTATCATTTATTAAGCATGCACTATGTCTCAGGGATTCCACAAACCTCTTTGTGTTTGTGAGCTCATGTACTATAGTAGAAAGCTCTGCTATCACTGGGATTATGATTGTCTGGAATTTTTGGAAAAAAATTTTTAAGCAAACTAAAGATAAAGCATTCTTTCTCACCGAGAAAATGATGTAGACATTAAAGAAGCACGTAGAGCTCTGAATGTATGTGGGCCATTATGCCACAGAAACTTTCTGGACCTCGTACGGTGAGCATTAAAATTCCTTCTGAGAGCTAGTTATTTAATCACATCACAAACAAAGTTTTAGCAGTTGCTTCCAATGGTTTTTCCAAGTCTATGGGGTCCCCCAGAGTTAGTGGGTGGTATGGCTAATTTTTGCCTCCTGGCAGGAACTTTAAGTATTGTATTTTTTGTTGCTCTGTGCCGACCATAAATTATATAGCAAAATGAAGCCATGTATTAGGCAAGGGACCTTTTTTTTTCTCCAAAATACTGTATCAAACATTGGCCTTGAAAATGACTATGTTCTTTCATTTAATAGGTATGTTTTGGGAGCTACTACACACCAGGCACTGGGTTTACAGTGAAGAACAAAATAGACACGATCCCTGTCCTTAAAGAGCTTCAGAGCTGGCACAAGAAAGAGATGTTACAAGTAAATATACACCCCAAGCTGTGTGTTGAGACTTGTCTCTTTGTTGTATATATACATCCTCAAGTTGAATATAAGAGAAAAATAATGGGAAGATAATTTATATTGGAAGTCTAGGGAAAATGACTTTAGCTTGACTCTAAAGGATGAGGAAAAAGGAGCTAGGCAAGGAGGTGGTGAGGGGAATAATATTTCAGCTAGAAGTAAAAGGTCCTTGAGGTGGGAAAGAACTTGGAGACTTCTGGGAACTGAAAGAACAGTGATATAGAAAAGAGGATGTATTAGGGTCCTCCAGAGAAAGAGAACAAATAATATATATATATGAAGAGAGAGAGATAGAAAGAGAGATTTATTATAAGGAATTGGCTCATGCAATTATGGAGGCTGAGAAGTCCCACAATCTGCTGGAAACCCATGAAAGCTGGTGGTGTGGTCCCAGTCCATCCCGAAGGCCTGAGAACCAGTAGAGTCAACGGTGTAAGTCCCAGGTGAAGGGCAGGAGAAGATTGATGCCTCAGATTAAGCAGCCAGGTAGGGATCAAAATTCTCCCTTCTTCCGGGACTTCCTTGGTGGTCCAGTGGGTAAGACTCCACGCTCCCAATGCAGGCGGCCTGGGTTCAATCCCTGGTCAAGGAACCAGATCCCACATACCTCAACTAAGAGTCCTCATGCTGTAACTAAAAGATCCCACATGCCACAACTAAAGATCCTGCATGCTGCAATGAAGATTGAAGATCACACATGCTGCAACTAAGACCTGGTGCAGCCCAATAAATAAATACTAAAAAAAATAAAGGATCGTTTAAAAACAAAAGAAATTCTCCCTTCTTCCATGTTTTGTTCTATTCAAGCCCTCAACTGATTAGATGAGGCCCACCCACACTGGGGAGGGCCATCTGCTTTACTCAGTCTACCCATTCAAATGCTAATCTCTCCCAGAAACACCCTCACAGATACAGACAAAATAATGTCTAACAAGGTATCTGGGCATCTTGTGGCCCAGTCAACACTTAAAATGAACCATCACAGAGGATGATGGCAAGAAGAGGCACGAGAGGTGGGCAGGGATGTGTGGTTTGTACTGTGTCAACTTGACTCAGCTGGAAATGTTTCCTAGACTCCTCTTCCCTTTAAGACTTGGCAGAAAGAGGCAAGTGCAAGTGCAGCAGTCACCATCACTGAAAGTCACTATGGTCAGATGCAGTGGCTGATGAGATGCAGAGATGCCCAGAGGTTCCATCTGAGCTTGCTCTCCTCTGCTTTGCCTCCTGCTCTGTACCAGCAGGTGCTTGGTGGTGGCACTGACAGAGGCACAACTTGCCAGAGGGCCTTCCCTTGGCTGTCCTATTTTGGTCACTGAATGTGCTTGGCTTCCCAGAGGGACTGGCTAGTGCCTCCTTTGATCCAGCATTTTCCCTCCTGGACTGTCCCCACCCCCCCAGCTCCTCCTATAGCCCTGTAAGGTCTAATCCCTAGGATGAATCTCCTATCCCATGACCCATTGTGTTTCTGTGTTGAACCCTGACTGATACAGTGGACCAGACCACTTAGGCCAAGGTGAAGAACAAAGGAAGCTAACAAAGGCCTCTGAGACAGGCAGTGGCCTACATCTGTGAGTGGGGCTCCTGTGACTGTAGCCAGGGCTCAAGGCCCCTGGGCTTCTAAACGGAGCAGGGCACTGTGCAGAAAAAATTGCCATCAGACTATTTCCCAAGTCAGCCCCACGCCTGGTGCCCTGTGCCCTCCTGCTTCACTGGCCGGGGGTCACTATCACTTGACCCCTCAGTCCTGACAAGAAGAGCTGGTGTTTGTATCTAACAAGTAGAAGGATTAACGTGCAAGGGATAAGAACTCCAGTCCTTTATGGCAGTGATGTTTATATGCAGCAACTTTGGGGCAACCACAGGAGTAGGTTAAATGAGGCGACTTTTCACCAAGAGCAGCTGTAATCTGCCTTCCTCCAGGATGTATGTACAGTGCTCTGGGGAGGAGTACGTGTATGTAATTGGCAGAAGGAGGCATTAGTAGCGACATTTCAGAATCAGCTGGGGTGCTTTAAAAATATCCAGTTGCCCCACTGCAGACCATTTAAATCCGATTTCTGGGGGTGAGGCCCAGACATCTTGGTGGTGGTTTTTTTTTTAGTCCAAAGTGATTCCCAAGCGTAGCCAGTGTGGAGAATCCATTCAATCACAGTGAAGAGGTTGCAATGAAGGGGACCTGTGGGCCATACCTTTATTTGTTTGTTTGTTTATTTATTTACTTTGGCTTCACTGGGTCTTAGTTGTGGCACACGGGACCTTTAGTTGTGGCCTGCAGGATCTTTTTTTTTTTAGTTGCAGCATGTGGACTCTTAGTTGTGGTGTGTGGACTTCTTAGTTGCAACATGTGGACCCTTAGTTGCGGCATGCATGTGGGATCTAGCGCCCTGACCAGGGACTGAACCCAGGCTGCCTGCATTGGGAGTGTGGAGTCTTACGCACTGGACCACCAGGAGTCTTACCCACTGGACCACCAAGTCCTGTGGGCCATATCTGATTGAAGACAGTATTTTCTTTCAGAAATTTGAATTTACTGCTAATATTGAAACAAGGAGACTGCAAATACAAACCTAAATTTCTAGCTTATTTCCTTTGAAAACTCGGAAGCAATAGCAATACTGGGCCACAGTCACCTCTAACCCCTAATGTCTTGCCCAGCCTTTTTCACTCACTTTATTATCTCCCTGTCCACTGCAGACATTGGATTTGGGGACCTCGCAGGGATTAAGAGCAGGTGTCAGTGACCTATAGCTCTTGGGCCAAATCTGGCTCGCTGCCTGTATTTGTATGGCCTGTAAGCTAAGAATGGTTTTTACATTTTGAAACTGGCGGGGGAAAAGTGAAAGAAGAGTATTTCATGACACATGAAAAATTAAATAAAATTCAAATTTCAGTGCCATATTGGAACACGGATCATGGCCATGCTCATTTGCTTATGTGCTGTATGTGGCTACGTTTGTGCCACAACAGCAGACTGTGTGGTCCCAAAGCCTCAGATATTTACTACCTGTCACTTGTTACAAGTTTGTTGATTAAGAGAATAAGATTTAGAATCAAAGAAAGCTAGGTTTGAACCCTGTATCTATTATTAGCTATCAGAGAGAATTTGGGCAAATTCCATCACCTCTCTGTAAAATGCAGAGAAGAAATCTTACCCTGCAGGGGGCTGTGATGATGTCTGCTAGGTGACTATGTTCAGCCTACAGCCTAGTGCTGAGAAAGTGCACAATACATTGTACCCAACAGAAGAGGGAGACTGAAAATCACCCTCTTTGAGATTGATAGCGTTTTTCAATGAATAACAGAAAAAGAGCCAGGGGTCCTTAACTATAAAAAAAAAAAGTTCATTGCTCTTCTCCTGAAGAGGTTACATTACTATGTCATTAAAATCACTTTGCGGCAATTCAAATGGAGTTATTGTTCTACATTAGATATCTTTTAAGTGTAAAAACTGCAATATTTATCAAATACAAAATCACCTTTTTACTCGACACTATTAATTATTGGCTTTGTTATCATATAGAAGCCTTGGAAATAATTACCCATTTAGCATTAATAATAATTTAGTTTGTTTAGAAAATGAACTGTCCATACAGAGTGAAAACTGTCTTTTCTATGATATCACTTTATATTTTACATTGGAAGTTTATTAATTATCTAGAAGCTGATATTGTCAATTTCCCCCCAAAATGAATTTTCCTCTGTTTGATCAAAGTTGACCAAATAAAAGACTTGGCTGTACATATTTATAATCTAATTAAATCATCAGAACTGATCATACACTTAAAATACACATAACTTAACATTTACCATTTTAACCATTTTAAAGTGTACAGTTGTGTGGCATTAAGTACCATTCACAATGTTGTACAGCCATAACCACTATCTAGTTCCAGAACTTTTTCATCATCCCCAAAAGAAACCTGGTACCCACTAAGCACTCATTTCCAATTCTCCCTCTCACCCCATTCCCTAGCAACCACTAATCTGCTTTTTCTCTCCATGAATTTGCCTATTCTGGATATTTCATTCAAGTGACATCATATAGTATGTGGCCTTGTGTACCTGGCTTCTTTCACTTAGCATAGTGTTTTCAAGGTTCATCTGTGTTGTACTGTAGCATGTATCAGTACTTTATTTTTTTTTGTGGCTGAATAATATTTCATTGTATGGATATCCCATGTTTTGTTTATTCATTCAGCCACCGATAGACATTTGGGTTGTTTCCATTTTAGGGCTCGTGTGAATAGTGTGGTGATGAACACTCATGCACATGTTTTTGTTTGAAAATCTGTCAGGAGTTCTAATATCAAGATGCTTTCAGACAGTGCTAAGTGTCTGAAAAAAAATGAGCTGGATGGACAGTAAAAGGACTGAGACCTGGATGAAAAGGGTCTTGATAATGCATTTGCTTGCTTGCATGATACCTGACTTACCTCCTCAAATGCAAGGGCCATGAGGGCCAGGACTGTAGGTATGTTCACTGCTGTACCTTGAGAGATTGAATATACAAACAGACAATGCCCAGACCACATATAAAAATAGAACTCTGACTCACAATCTGCAGCAACCAGCCCAGGAAACCAACCCATTATCACAAGTAACCAGCCTAGGAAGCCAGCCTGCTCTAAGTCAGACTTGGAGGACCACTGTCTTCAGCAGCCAGCCCAGAAGCCAAATAATAACCCACGTACAATCAGCCCCAAATGACCAGGACTTGATTCATAACTGACAGCTTCCCTAATTTTTGTCCCCTCTTCTAACTAGAGGGACCAACCAGAGAAAGCCAAACATTCATGCTTAACCAATCACACAGGATGCCCTGCTTCTAGTTAGCCTACCTCCAACTTCCCTGTGCCTACAGCCTCCAATCGGACACACCCGGCTCCTTCTCTTCTTCTTTTTTTTTTTTTTAAATTATTTATTTATTTATTTATTTATTTATGGCTGTGTTGGGTCTTCGTCTCTGTGCGAGGGCCTTCTCTAGCTGTGGCAAGCGGGGGCCACTCTCCATCGCGGTGCGCGGGCCTCTCACCATCGCGGCCTCTCTCGTTGCGGAGCACAGGCTCCAGACGCGCAGGCTCAGCACTTGTGGCTCACGGGCCCAGTTGCTCCGTGGCACGTGGGATCTTCCCAGACTAGGGCTCGAACCCACGTCCCCTGCATCGGCAGGCAGACTCTCAACCACTGCGCCACCAGGGAAGCCCCCGACTCCTTCTCTCATCTCCCTTTCTTTAACTATAAAGCTTTCCCACTCCTCTGCCTGCCTCTGAGTCTCTGCCAAAAGGCAAATGATGAGGGCTGACTCCCTTGCTCTAGCAAGCTCTGAATACGTAGCTTCATTATGTTCTCCTTTGGATGGTCTTTGTCTATTTCCACAACCTCCATCTCCTGGACAGGGCCTGGCACACAGAGGGGGCCTGGTCAGTAGCTGTTGATGGTGTGAACACACATTGCTGAGGAAGGGCCTGTGTGGTCCTATCCCAGTCCCCTGCCTGGGCACTCAAGCCCACAGCACACTCTCTGGTCTTATCCCAGCCCCACTCTCTCTTTAGAACTCCAGACCTGCAGACACAGCAGCTGACATGCCATCTCTGCCTGGACATCCACAGACCCCTGGGACTCAATGTGTCCCACATCTACTGGCAACCACCCTCCCTTCCTTCTACAGCTCTTCACCTGGTTTCATCGCCCAGGGTCCCCCCAGTGCCCAGCCTGGAACGTGGGAATCAGCCTACCTCCTTCTCATTCTCCCCAACCAATAATCTGTCAGTAAGTCCTGTTGGTTCTACTCCAGAATGCCTGGTGAATCCACCCCTTCTTCTGGCTCCATTCCTGGGACAGGCCCTCGTTGCAGCAACAGCCCAGAACTGGTCTAGCTGCCTTCAGTCTGGTCTCCTCCAAAACAGCCCGGGGACACTCCCCTGAATAACCCATTTCTGACCAGGAGATGCCCCTGCAGAGTGGCCTTCCAGCCACCCTCAGATTAGAGTCTAAACCTAAGAGAAGGGAATTCCCTGGCTATCCAGGGGTTAAGACTCTGCGCTCCCAATGCAGGGGGCACAGGGTTCCATCCCTGGTTGGGGAACTAAGATCCCGCTCACCACATCACGCGGCCAAAATAAATAAAGAAATAAGTAATAAACCTAAGAGAAGAGTTTTTCTGGAGCCTCCCAGACCTGGTCCCTGCCCACATTCCCAGCTTTAAATCTGGTCCAGCCTATACTCTAACCATGAACACGCCAGGCAACTGCACTCTCTGCCCTCCCTCCCTCCCCTCGCTTAACTTGGCAGGTAGCTCCTCTTCTTCAAGCCTCAGTGAGTCACTGCCTCGGTGGAGAAGCCTCGTCCTGACTGCCATGATCTCCTCCTCTTACCCGATCAATTATTCTGGGCTCCTTACACTAAGGTGAGATTTGCTGGTCAGTTCCCCACCCCCTGCCCCATTGTGTAAATTCCTTGAGGGCAGAAATTTTAGTTTTTAACCTTTGTCATCTCAGAACCAAATACAATGCCTGGCACTTGGCAGATATCAAAATGTCAATATTTGTTGAGCAAATAAATGTTTGCGCAAGAAAAGAATCATAACAGGGCTGGATTACCCAACAGACTTTAGGGCTGGTACTGAAAGAGGGGAACCCTCCGAAATTATTTGGAAAGATTTTGATATGTGATAGTTGAATAAAAGCAATGAGATCATCATTCTGAGAAAATAGAGGAAATGAGGATTTTGTTGGACTTCCTTACATTCCTCTTGCTATCTAGGTTTTTTATTTCCTATTTTATTTTATTTATTTATTTATTTTTTAGAAGAATTTTTTAAAAACATTTTTTATTTCTTTAATGTTGTATCTATTTTATTTATTTACTTTTGGCTGCATTGGGTCTCTGTTGCTGTGCGCAGACTTTCTCTAGTTGCGGCGAGCGGGGGTCACTCTTTGTTTTGGTGCATGGGCCTCTCATTGTGGTGGCTTCTCTTGTTGTGGAGCACGGGCTCTAGGCACGTGGGCTTCAGTAGTTGTGGCACACAGGCTCAGTAGTTGTGGCGCACAGAATTAGTTGCTCTGCGGCATGTGGGATCTTCCCGGACCAGGGCTTGAACCCGTGTCCCCTGCATTGGCAGGCGGATTCTTAACCACTGGGCCACCAGGGAAGCCCATATTTTCAATTTTATTTATTTTTTTATTTCATTTCATTTTCTTCCAGTTTTATTGAGATGTAATTGACATACAGCACTGTACAAGTTAAAGGTGTACAGCATAATGATTCGACTAATGTACATCATGAAGCAATTATCACAGTAAGCTTAGTGAACATCGCTTATGTCATATAGATACAAAAGTAAAGAAATAGAAAAAAAATATCTTTTCCTTGTGATGAGAACTCGAGATTTACTCTCTTAACTTTCATACATAACACACAACAATGTTCATCATATTTATCATGTTGTACATTACACCGCTAGTGCTCATTTATCTTATAACCGTCTAGGTTTATTACTATTATTATGTTCTCAATTGTATTTGTAATACTTGACACATGAAACTTGCTTTTGAAGAAATTTTAGGAATACTGAGGATATGAACAATTATATAACTCGTTATTAGCTTTTTAAAAAATTTTATTTATTTTTGACTGCAATGGGTCTTCGCTGCTGTGCGCGGGCTTTCTCTCGTTGCGGAGAGCGTGGGCCACTCTTCTTTGCGGTGTGTGGGCTTCTCATTGCGGTGGCTTCTCTTGTTGTGGAGCACGGGCTCTAGGCTTGCAGGCTTCAGTAGTTGTCGTCCGTGGGCTCTAAAGCACAGGCTCAGTAGTTGTGGCATATGGGCTTAGTTGCTCCGCGGCATGTGGGATCTTCCCAGACCAGGGCTCGAACCCGTGTCCCCTGCATTGGCAGGCGGATTCTTAACCACTGCACTACCAGGGAAGCCCTCATTATTAACTTTTTAAAAATTAGGATCTGCAGGAAAGATTTCTTTCATAGTTCTTCCCTTCCTTCCAAATACAATCTTAACCTCTGTTGATCAGATGTATGTTTTTAAGTTTTGTGTCTCCCTCTGTGCCTAGCTTCCATGGAGGTCTGCACTGAACCTGTGGCCCATATTTTATAATTATGCAATACTTTTCTGACTACTAACTTCTCAGATTATTATTTAACCTTCATTTTTCTTTTTTATTACTTTACTTTTCAAGCTTAACTGTACCATGGTTGTTGCTGCTTTTTTAGTTAACAGACTTTATTTTTTATAGCAGTTTTACAGAAACAGCAGGTTTATAGAAAAATTGAGCAGAAAGCACAGAGAGTTTCCATATATTCTCTCTTCCTTAAGTTTCTCCTGTTATTAAAAACTGGCATCGGGTGCTCGCTTCGGCAGCACATATACTAAAATTGGAACGATACAGAGAAGATTAGCATGGCCCCTGCGCAAGGATGACACGCAAATTCGTGAAACGTTCCATATTTTTAAGAGAAATGAGTTTCAAGCATTTTTGTTGGAAACATTTTTGCTAAAGACATTAAAGCCGACTCTGGGTCTTACACAACTAAATTAGCTGGAGAAGATAGAATGCTCTTTTCGTATTTTTATTTGTTGTTAAGTATTAACCAGCAAGCAAATTTTAAGACCAGAAATTATTGACCCCATAATTCTATCTTTTTAATAAAATCTAATTCAATAAAAATTTTAATTTTTGCAAAAAAAAAAACTGGCATTGGTGTAATACATTTGATACAGCTGATGACCCCATATAGGTACATTATTATTAACTAAAGTTCATAACTCATTTTAGGGTTCACTCTTTGAGGTGTACAGTTCTATCGGTTTTGACAAATGTATAACATCATGTATCCATCATTTCAGTATCACACAGAAGAGTTTCACTGCCCTAAAAATCCCTGGTACTTCCCGCTGCCCCCCATCCCCACCTCCACACTTTGCTGTCTTTGCTGTTAGTTTTGTTTCTGTTTTGAATTACATAAGAAAAAGGACAGAGAGGAATCACAATCATTTTATACTATCATCTTATTATGGAAACTTTCAAACATCCCTAAAGGTGCAATGAATGATCACCAGTATACCTTCCACCTGGATTCAACAATCATTAACATTTTGTCATTTTTATTCTCTATTATTTATTTATTTTCCTTTATTTTACATATTTTTCTGAACCATTTGCAAGTAAGTTGCAGACACTGTGGACAGTTGATCTCTAAATACTTCAGCATACATCTGTAAGAATAAAGACATTCGCCTATACAATGTCGATGCCATTATCATAGCCAAGGAAATTAACTGTAATTCTATACTGTCGTCTAATATTCAGTCCACATTCAAATTTCCCCAGGTGTCTTCAGAATGCCTTTTATGACTGTTTTGTTTTCTCAAACCAGGATGCCGTTAAAATTCATGTTTGGCCTGTATTGTCTTTTTAGTCCATTTTTATTCAGAACTGTCCATTCATCTCTTTCCATCTTTTTTTTTTTTTTAATTAATTAATTAATTAATTTATTTATTTTTGGTTGTATTGGGTCTTCGTTTCTGTGCGAGGGCTTTCTCTAGTTGCGGCAAGCGGGGGCCACTCTTCATCGCGGTGCGCGGGCCTCTCACTATCGCGGCCTCTCTTGTTGCGGAGCACAGGCTCCAGACGCGCAGGCCCAGTAGTTGTGGCTCACGGGCCCAGTTGCTCCGCGGCATGTGGGATCTTCCCAGACCAGGGCTCGAACCCGTGTCCCCTGCATTGGCAGGCGGATTCTCAACCACTGCACCACCAGGGAAGCCCTCCATCTTTTTTTTTAATTGACATTCACTTTAAAAAATTTGTGTAGAATATACATAGCATAAAATTTTCCATCTTAACCTTTTTTTTTTTTTTTTTTTTGGCCGTGTCTTGCAGCATGCAGGATCTTAGTTCCCTGACCAGGGGTCGAACACATGCCCCCTGCAGTGGAAGCGTGGAGTCTTAACCACTGGACCACCAGGGAAGTCCCTTAACCATTTTTAACTGTACTGTTCTTGATCCTATATGAAGAAAACCTTAAAGACTTCACCAAAAAACTATTAGGATTAATAGGCAAATTCAGTAAAGCTGCAGGATAGAACATAAAAGACCAGTAGGGTTTCTTTACACTAACAATGAACTTTCTGAACTGAATGACATTAACGTTTTTTATATACATTTACTTATTTGTTTGTTTGTTTATTTATTTATTTATTTAGGCTGCGCCGGGTCTTAGTTGAGGCACGCAGGATCTTCGTTGCAGCATGTGGACTTCTTAGTTACAGCATGCGGGATCTTTAGTTGCAGATGCAAACTCTTAGTTGCGGCATGCATGTGGGATCTAGTTCCCCGATCAGGGATTGAACCCAGGCCCCCTGCATTGGGAGCTCCGAGTCTTACCCACTGGACCACCAGGGAAGTCCCAGTGACATTGACTTTTAAAAGCCTCAGGCCAGTTGTCTTCAAATATGTCCCACCTTCTGAATTTTCTTGCTTCTTCACGATGGTAACTTCCTCCCCTGTCTTTCTGACAAACTGGAAGTTAGTTCTAGAGGCTTGATTGGATTCAGGCTAATTGTTTTGGGGCAAGAACCCTTCAGAGGTGGTATGCCCATCAGAGTGCATCACCGCAGGAGTACACACAGCATTGTATGTTGCAGTATAGGAAGGGCTTAATCCAGCTTTGAGTTGGATGAAATCTCTGCTCCTCTGGTCCCACTTAAGTGTCTTCAAGTTGATGTCCCTACACTCTCTATAGCTGTCTCCAGCAAACTTCATGCTGAATTTTCTCCCAGCCACTGTGTCCTGTCTTTAAAAAACAACTTTAATCTTTAGCAGCCAAGGATGGGAAGGAAATATTCAAGTAAATTAGCTGCAAATGTTCTCCCCTACCCCACTCTCCTCTTCCATATTCAGGAGACTGCTTTAATCTCAAGATGCATTTTTATCCTTTACTTTTTTTTTAATCAATAAATGGATATGAATTTCTTTGCTTTGATTTTTATCATTTTGGTGCATTTTCCTTCCAAAGGTGTTGAAGTAGGCAATTTCAGAAAAGTTCAAAGAGCCATCTTAAGATCTGGCTCCGGTTCCAATCATTATCTCTGGTTCATTAATCAGAAATATAGATGTCTAAATTGACTTAAAATTGCAGAAGGCAAGACAAATGGAAAACACTCAGATACTTCTGAAGAAGTTTGCAAAGGTTGGAGTAGGGGACTGGTAATAATGATTATAAAAATAGCTACTATTTACCGAACACCTGTCACATGCCTGGCTGCCTGGTCTTCTTTCCAACACGTTTTCTGATTCTCTGACATGAACTGGGTGTCCAACAATTCAATTCCCTTTGAACACTACCTGCGTCACATCCCACAACTTAAAGGGCTCAGTCCCACAAGACTGCCCCCACTTCAGATGGCAGCCACAAGGCCTGGGCCACCCATACTTCTGACCAACAGCTACAAATTTGGGGGTTCTCACAACTCCCTCCTCAAGTTCAGTAATTTGCTAGGATGGCTCACAGAACATGAAACCGTGTAACTCAGGTTGGACTTGAACCCACATGCCGGGACTCGAACCCAGCCAAAACCCAGACTGGGACTTGAACCCATGGTCTTTTAACTGAGATCACACACTTGGTCTCAGGACTTAATGAAGCTCAGGTTCTTGATGCCTCATCGCAGAAAGAATTCAGTGAGAGACAAAGTGATAGGTAAGAAGTGGATTTATTTAGAGAGAAACACATTGCACAGACAGAGCGTGGGCCATCTCAGAAGGTGAGAGCGGCACCAGGAGTTGTCAGCTTTCAGAGCAGTGGGTAATTTCATAGGCTAATGAGGGGGAAGATTATTCCAACTATTTTGTGGGAGGGGTGGAGATTTCCAGGAATTGGGCCACTGCCCACTTTTTGATCTTTGATGGTCAGCCTCAGAACTGTCATGGCACTGGTGGGTGTGTCACTTAGCTTATGCTAATGTATTACAATGAGTGTAGAAAGAGGCTCAAGGTCCACTGGAAGTCAAATCTTCTGCCATCTTGAATCTAGTTAGTTCTTACCAGTTCTTGTCATGTCCTATACATATGTCATTCTTTTAAAGGTTGTGCCCTGCCTTCTTCCCTCCTGTTTCAAACTCAGGAATACACTTCATTATATTTACCAATTTACTGTAAAAGATAAAACTCAGGAACAGACACATGGAAGAGAAGCATAGGCAAGGTTTGAGGGGAGGGCAGCACAGAGCTTCCATGCCCTCTCTGGGCGAATCACCCTCCCAGCACCTCGGTGTGTTCACCAACCCAGAAACTCATGGAATCTCAAACTTATTGTAAAAGTCTTTATATTGTTCATCTCCAGCTCCTCCTCCCCTCCCTGGAGGTCAGTAGGTGGGGCTGAAAGTTCTCACCCTCTAATCACAGATAGTCAGTCCTCGTCCTTGGGTTCAGAATGCTTGGATTCAACCAACTGAGGATCAAAAATATTTTTTAAAAAAATCTAGAAGGTTCCAAGAAGCAAAACTTGAATTCGCTGTGTTCTGGCAACTATTTACATATCATTTACATTGTATTTACAACTATTTATATAGCATTGCATTGTATTAGGTATTATAAGTAATCTAGAGATGATTTAAAGCATATGGGAGGATGTGCATAGGTTATATGCAAATACTACACCATTTTATATAAGGGGCTTGAGCATCTGTGGATTTTGGTATCTGAAGGGGTCCTCGAACCAATCCCCCGTGGATACCATGGGATGACTGTGTTTGGTCTTTTGGGTAACAAGTCCCACCCTGAGGCTATCTAAAGACCCCACCCTAATTCATCTCATTAGCATACACTCAGATGTGAGGAAATGGGCTTGTTAACGAATAGCAAAAGATTCCTATCACTCAGGAGATTCCAAGGATTTTAGGAATCTAGGACAAAGATCCAATATATTTCTTATTATTATGTCACACTAGTACATATTTTCTGATTGTCTACTCTATGCCAGAGACTGGGTCAAAGGCTGGAGGTGCAGTGGACACTGGAGGGTGGGGTGGGAGGGGAGGGGGGGACAAGAAATGCATGGTTCCCGCCTTCACTGAGCTTGAAATTTAGTTGGGGAGACAGATAACTAAACAGGCAATTACAATTTGAGTTTATAAGTGGTATTGAGACAGGAGGAAAGAGGGTGAGGCACAACCATTAAAAGAAAGACACAGCCATTGAAGATACAACAAAAATTGGTTAGAACCTACTAGGCCCAAGATGGTAGACGATTCAGCTTCCAGTAGACCTTGAGGTTCATTATATGCTCATTGTACTACGTTAGCATGTAATACACAGGCGCCATGACAGTTCCAAGGCTGACCGTAAAAGGCCAAAAAGTGGGCTGTGGCCCAATTTCTGAAAATGCCCACCCTTTCCCCCAAATAGTTGGAATAATCCTCCCACTATTAAATTACCCAGCCCATAAAAACTAATCACCCCAGCACCCCAGGGCTGCTCTTGCCTTCTGAGATCGACTGCATTCTGCCTATGAATGGGTATTTCTCTAAATAAACCTGCTTTCACTTTACCATGGCTCACTCTTGAATTCTTTCCTGTGCGAAGCCAAGGACTCTCACTTGGGGGGCCACCTCAGGGACTCACCCCAGACCTGAGGCATGACCATCCTCTTGCACCCCATTTTCCTGCAACAGTATGAAGGAGATATAAAAAGAGTGTTGGAGTGCAGAGGAAGGTACTGAATGTGGAGAGTGGGGGTAAGGGTAAGGACAGAACACTTTGTACAATACTGACTCTGAAAACAGAATTTCACATGCAGAAGAATGAGGTTGAATCCTTATTTAATATCATAAAAAGATTAACACAAGATGCATTAAAGTTCTAAATATAAGAACTAAAATTATAAAACTCTTAGAAGAAAACATAGGACAAAAGCTTCATGACATCAGATTGATTTCTTGGATGTGACACCAAGAAAGCACAGACAAAAAAAGAAAACAGGCAAATTGGACTTAATGAAAATTAAAAATTTTTGTATATCAAAAGGCACTATCGGGCTTCCCTGGTGGCGCAGTGGTTGAGAATCTGCCTGCCAATGCAGGGGACACGGGTTCGAGCCCTGGTCTGGGAAGATCCCACATGCCGCGGAGCAACTGGGCCCGTGAGCCACAATTACTGAGCCTGCGCGTCTGGAGCCTGTGCTCCGCAACAAGAGAGGCCGCAATAGTGAGAGGCCCGCGCACCGCGATGAAGAGTGGCCCCCGCGTGCCACAACTAGAGAAAGCCCTTGCACAGAAACGAAGACCCAACACAGCCAAAATAAATAAATAAATAAATAAATAAATAAAACTTTAAAAAAAAAAAAAAAAAAAAGGCACTATCAACAGAGTGAAAAGATAATTCACAGATTCACAGAATGGGAGAAAATATTGGCAAATATATATTTGATAAGGGATTCATATGCAGAATATGTAGAGAACTCCTACAACTCAATAATAACAAAACAACCCAATTCAAAAATGGACAAAGGACTTGAATAGAAATTTCTCTAAAGAAGATATACACATGGCCAATAAGCACATGAAAAGATGCTCAACATCACTAATCATTAGGGAAATGCAAATCAAACCTCAATGAGATACCACCTCATTACAATTGCTATTACTGGAAAACAAACAAAAACCGAAAAAAACAAGGGTTGGTGGGGATGTAGAGAAATTGTTACGTTTGTGCATTGATGGCGGGAATGTAAAATGGTGCAGTGATTATGGAAAAAAGTATGGTGGTTCCTTAAAAAAATTAAACATAGAATTACCATAAGAGCCAGAAATTCCACTTTTGAACTTCTGAATTTCAATTCCTTCAAAGAATGGGCAGCAAGGTCTCTAAGAGACATTTGTACACCCATGTTTAGCTATCACAATAGCTAAAACGTGGACACAGCCCAAGTGGCTGTCCATGGATGAATGGATAAACACAATGTGGTATATGCACACAATGGAATATTATTCAGCCTTAAAAAGGAAGGAGATTCTGACACATACTACAACATGGTTGAACCTTGAATTCAGTATGCTAAATGAAATGTCAGACACACACACACAAAAACAAATACTATATGATTCCACTGATATGAGGTACCTAGAGTAGTCAAAATCATAGAGACAAAATGTAGATTGGTGGTTGCCAGTGGTCGGGCAGAGGGAAATGGGGAGTTATTGATTAATGGGCATGGAATTTCAGTTTTGCAAGATGAAAACATCCAGGGATGGATGGTGGTGATGGTTGCATAACAATATAAATGTACTTAATACCACTGAACTGTACACTGAAAAAGAGTTAAAATGGTAAATTTTATGTTATATATATATTTACCCACAATTAAAAAAAAAAGACAATAAGAAGTGTTGGCGAGGATGTGGAGAAACCCTCAAACACTGCTGTGGGATTGTAAAATGACGCAGCTAGTTTGGGAACAGTCTGGTAATTGTACAGAAGTTTAAATATACAGTCACCATGTGATCCAGAAAATCCACTCCTAGATATATGCTCCGAAGAAGTGGAAACATATGTCTACATAAAAACTTGTACACAACGTTATTCATAATAACCAAGATGTGGAAACAACCCCAATGTCCATCAACTGATGAATGGATGAAAAAATGTGATACATACAATGGAATATCATTCATCCATAAAAAAGAATGAAGTATTGATTTATGCTACAACATGGAAGAACCTTGAAAAGATTCATCTAACCTTTCTAACCCTTCAAAGGGTTAGAAGCCAGACAAAAAAGGCCACAGAATGTTTGACTCCATGTTTGTGACATGTCCAGAGTAGGCAAATCCATAGAGTAGTTGACAGGGACTGGGGGAGGGGGCAGTGGGGAATGACTGCTAATGCGAATGACGTTTGTTTGGGGGCAATGAAAACATTCTGGAATTAGATAGTGGAGATGGATGCACATCTTTTCGAATATACTAAAAACCACAGAATTGTACATTTTAAAAGTGTGAATTTGGGCTTCCCTGGTGGTGCAGTGGTTGAGAGTCTGCCTGCCAATGCAGGGGACACGGGTTTGAGCCCTGGTCTGGGAGGATCCCACGTGCCGCGGAGCGACTGGGCCCGTGAGCCACAATTACTGAGCCTGCGCTTCTGGAGCCTGTGCTCCGCAACAAGAGAGGCCGCGACAGTGAGAGGCCTGCGCACCGCGATGAAGAGTGGCCCCCGCTTGCCGCAACTAGAGAAAGCCCTCGCACAGAAACGAAGACCCAACACAGCCAAAAATAAATAAATAAATAAATAAGTTTATTTTAAAAAAATAAATAAATAAAAAATAAAAGTGTGAACTTATGTGAATTATATCTCAATTTTTAAAACTAAAAAAAAAAAAAAAAAAGACTCACTTGGAGATCTTGTTAAAATGCAGATTCTGAGTCAGTAGGGCTGGGGTTGCTCCTGTGATTCTGCATTTCTAATCTGTTCCCAGGTCATGCAGATGCTGCTGGTCCTTGGACCATACTAAGTAGCAAGTTGACACTCTAGCCTGCTTTTGACTTAGCAGTTCAGCTTACACAAACACAATAGCTCTATCTCTGGAGCTCCTGAAAGGGCAGCTGCCCAGGAACAGGACCCTGAAGTCAAGTGTACTTCAGCCCCCTCAGTCACCTAGTATAATATGCACAGTCACTGTAACTGGACAGTGTCAAGAGATCAATGTCTCCTGCTATGAGAATAATCTCTGTGGCTTGGCCTGGGCATTCACAAGCAGCAAGAGACCATTACATAGCAGTCACCTTGTATTATGGTCTCAGTACACACATAAAAGTTACAAATAAAATAAAATAAATGAGAAAGTTCACAGGCTGATTTAAGTTATTGCTTCTCATGACTGAAAAAAAGTCAGCATTTTGATGCTTTCCATAAATCTTCTGGCTGTAGTTATTAATCCCATCCCAGAAATCTTGGTTCTTTGAATTTTAAGTCCATAGCCCATGTTGTTGAGTGCTTGTTTTAATTTATTTTTTGAAGTCTGGAATAATGTTATATTGGAAAAATAAACACAATAGAAATGGTTGAATCTGAGGTGAAAACCCACTGAAAGAGCCACAGACCAAAACTAAAGGCCAACTAACACTCAAAGAAATTTCTTCCATTTCCAGAAATGATACTGTGTGGAGAGTAAAAAGAAAGCAACTGATATTTATTAAACATCCAATAGGTACCAGGCATTCTTTATGTATTGCCTTGTTTATATTTGTTAAGAATGCTTTTGGGTATGAGTAAGAGAATACTTGACTGGAATGTATTCATCAGCTATTGCTGGATAACAAACAATCCCTGAATCTCAGTGGCCTATGATAGTAAACATTTTTTTTTCTTGCTCATACATCTGTGGATTGGCTGGAGTTGACTGTTCTAGGTTGGGCTTAGCACCAGGTCATGAGTTTGGTTAAATCTTGCTTCCCACATCTCTTCTGAGACCAGCAGGTTTCTTGAGGCACATTCTTCCATGGAGATGTCAGAGGCTTAAGAGGGCAAGCCCAGTTACATAAGCATGCATTTCATTGGTCAATATCTCAATAGCCTATTCAAGTCACCTGACGAAGCCCAAAGTTAAGAAATGGGGAAGGATACCCTGCCCTTCATGAGGCCAAGAGTGTAGATGGTTAATTTCACCACAGAACAGGAAATAACTGGGACCAACCTGCCAATATACCTCTATAGCTTAGCTAAATGGGGATTTTTTTTTTTCTCCCATAGGAAGTCTAGAAGCAGGCAGCCCATGGCTGGTGAGGCTGTTCAATGACAGTGCCATCCCAGGCCTTTTCTCATTCCTCTTCGCCATCTTCAGCATGTTGGAGTCTGCCTGCGTGTGTAAGTTTCCCTGACTGGGACATGGCTGCTCACTTCCAGCCCTACATCTGCATCGTCTGCAGGAACAAGCGGGAAGCAGGAAGGGACAGAGCCTGATTCCATAAGGCAAAAGCTTTCCCAGAAACCCTCAGCTTATTAGTCATTGACAGAAACTGGGTCACTTCCATCATAGAGATGGGCATGCTTCCAAAGGCCCATTGCTGCCCCAAACAAAATCGGGGTCCTTTGAGGAAGGAGAAGTAATGGACATTGGGTAGGCAGCCTGCAGTGTCTGCCATGCTGTTGAAATCTCACAAAAATTCTCTGTGATAAGCAATATTCCCATTTTAAAGATGAGGAAATCCTGGCTCCAAAAAGTTAAATTAACTCATCCAAGTTGCCTCAGCCAGGATATAAGGATATAACAGGATTGAGATTTGGACATAATACATTCATTTCACAACAACTCACTCCTTCCCACTAAGCTGGGACCCAAGACACCTGGGTTCTTGTCTTTCTCTCTGCCACTAATGCAAATGTGTGACTTTGGATGTATCAACCAACATGAGTCTCGATTTCTGCATTTTTCCAATGTCCAGGTGGCAGTAGAATAACTTTATGAGTTCTTTTTCAAGCTTGAATATTCTGTGACTTTATGTGCTACTTCTAATATAAACTATGAAGATATACACCCTTCCTTCCTGCAGTGTTTTCAGTCATTTATTATACATTTGAGGTTGAAGAGTAAGTTGATCCACCAGGTTTGTTAATTTCATATTTCAAGTTTATTAACTTTCAAGAGTGTTTCTTCCAACTCTATTCAATTACTTGGTAATCTACTGAAAACTAATACTATAGAAAAATTGGTGTTTAGATCAATACAGACATCATATTTTCCCCCAGAGCATATAAACCTAGTGAATTACTTCCCTCTAGTCTTAAAAAAAAAACCCCAAAACTAAGGTTCTTTTTAGCTAAACCAAAAGAAATTAAAATTTACCCATGGTTCCAATCACTCAAAGATAATAAATGCTTCTAGAATATTTTCTATACATGTATAAAAATAAATACATGAAATATGTATAATATATATCTATATATGCAAATGGAATAACATTATTTTAGATCTGCTTTGCTTTCAATTTATATTTTATCATAAGGATTTTCCCACGACAATAAATATACATTATATCATCACTTGCAATGCCTGCTAACATTCCTTTGATTCATACAAATATACTACAGTTTGTTTAATTGTTGCTGTTGTTTCCAATTTTTTGATGTTAAAAAGCAGTAATTTCCCATAGTGTGATACAAGTAACTGGAGTAATGCAATGTGATTTTGGATAGTACATTGATGAATTCTTAAACACTTAAATAGTTATATATTTATTTGTATACATATTATTATATATTATATATTTATTAGAAACAGTGTAACTAGCCTTTTGGTAGTCATATAATGTTTAATTTTAAAATAAAATTAATTTAACTAAATGTCCTGGGTCAGTTAGAAGAATAAGAAAAGAGTAGGATGGTATGGTATGTGGATATAACACAGACCATGAGCACAGTGCTTGAATGAGACAAGTTTAGAAAACTCTTTCACAAGCAGTGCTACGATAAATATCCCTGGGTACATATCTCTGTGTGTACTTGTCTGATGCTTTCCTTAGGATGAATTCTTACAATTGCTCAACAGGTGGGCACATTTTTAAGTTTTTAAATATGTTCTGCCAAACTGCTCTGCATTAAGGATGCCCAATTTACTCTCCCACATTCCATCCCATTGGAATAGAAGCTTCAGGAAGATAGACACTTTCTCCATTTCTGTAGACCCAATATTTACAATAGTACTTAGAAAATAGTAGGTTCTCAATAAAAAATATGCTAGATGGATTTGTCAAGGACTTTGAAGGGCCTGAGACCTTATTCTACTTGCAAGTGAACAAGGTGGCCTGCCACAGCTTCATGGATGCTGGCAGAGCAAACAAGACTCCCGGCTCAGAGACAAAGGACCTTACCACTCACTGCAATAGCAGTGGTTGGTGTACAGTATTTGTGCTAGTTCCCCAAGCCCCAATTTCCCAAGGGTGATGCAAAAGGGAGAGGGGATACCGGCACACACAATAGGATGTGTTGCAGGTAAAGGAGCTTGAGCTTAGAGACCCCTTATCTTTTATAATGGGCAATAAGCCTGTCTGAACTTTGCCCAGAGGGAGACATTACTTTCTTTTTCTTCTCCTTTTTTCTCCTTCTCTTTCTTCCCCTTCTCCTCCTTCCCCTTCTCCTCCTCCTCCTTCTCTTTCTTCTTCTTTTTTGAGACATTACCTTCTTATACTGGACAGTAAACTAATTTGCTCTTTGCTCCAGAGAGAGACACTATCTCAATCTTCCAAGGCTGTTTGTTATACAAACATTCTTAAAAAGACAGTCTTGAAAAGTTCTGTTCATAAAACATGCAGAAACACAAGACTCATGGAGAATTGTCTCCCAACAACATCCATCCTTCATTTCTATATTGTCTTGGTTTTTGGCAAATTCTCCCATGAGTATGCCACTCCATTGGCCACATCAGTTCATCTAACTGACAGAGGCTAGGACCAAATCCATTCACTTTGTCTCATACAGCACTTAATTAAGGCTACTCTCAATAGGACTCCAACCAATAGTATTGTCCTTGGCAATTCCTCCACCCATGGTCCTGGACTCAGTCGGCTGAACAAATCCCATAAGCCATCTGGGTCACCCTTAGAAAGCCAGGTGGCTTTCTCCTTAAATTGTTGTGCTGACCTTTCCTCTTGGCCCAAGGAATTGGTTCAGATACAGCAGGAGGTACTAGAGGTTGCACAGATTCCACTGTGACCTGCAGAAAAGAAGCCTACGGCAATCACGTCATCCATAACAACCCTGGCCAGTGAGATGAGGCTGACCTGAATGTCTTCCAGGGATGAGGAGGGATCACCGATCAGTTTAGCTAAAGTCAGGGACTGCTTTCATACCATCTATTCCAATTGGATGACTTCCTTCTTGGGGATAATTGTGAAAAATAATAAGTGTGAAGAACAATGAGCCAGGTATCATTCTGGAAATAGCCTCATTTTGGAGAGATCCCTGCAGTTGTGCCAGATATCGTGGCATTTGCTTAAATACCTGAAGATCTTTTATGACCACCCCTATGGTGCAAGTCATGGTGTTTTCAGGAGGGAGACAAGTCAATGCCTGACTTACACACAAGAAGTACAGTCCCAGGGTTGCCCATGGTGCTCTTGGAAAGAGAGTGTTGTTTACAATTGTTGGGGCCTCTCAAGTGGGACGTACATCAGTCAGAGGGGGCAGGTGACAAACTGGTAGGCCTAAAGATGCCAGTTCAGTTTGAGTAATTAAGCAACTGCCTGAGGACAACCTGTCTTGTCCATCCGTGCCACCAACTGGGGCATTCGCCCAAATTACTGAGCAATGGCTATGGGAATGGAGATAGATAAGAGGTTGACCCTGGGAGGTACAGGAGCTGGGGCCAACCCCTGCTGTTCCCAATAGACTTCTCTGTAAGGTTAAGGAGACCGGTGATCAAATCACAGTTAGAGCCAGCTAGTGGGGGATGGCAGACCAGTTGACAGTTAGATTGAAGGCATCTGTAGCAGTTTGAGATCAGGGCATTTTCCTTTGTAAGGAAAGCTCTAGAGGTGGCTCTGAAAGACAAAAGATTGCTAATGTCCTTTCCTTCTCCATACCTTCTGGAGACCAAGGTGTTCCCTCCCTGGTGCCTGGGCTGACGCTCTTCCTCCACTGCCACAAATCACTGTGCACCTTCCAGGAGCTATAACCTCACCTTTTCCAGTCACCCCCTGCTCACACCCAGACCTCTGTCTGAAAGGCTGGTGCAAGGACAAGGATGGTTTTATAAAACTTATAGAGAACCATTATGGCCCTCGCTTTAGGGGGCTACTAGCGGGGGACTCAGTGAGTAGGGTACTCAATGAAGCATTCATTAACCTTATGATCTAGGACCATATTAATCCAACAAGAGAGTACAGGTGGCTGAAGCAGAATTAAGTTTGAATCTCCTAGGCCCCCTTTAGCCAGGTTTCTATCCTGTAATGATTAATTTTATATGTCAGCTTGACCGGGCCACTGGGGTACCCAGACAATTGATCCAACATTATTCTGGTGTGTCTGTGCTGGTGTCTCTGGATGAGACTGCCTGACTGTCTTCCAGCTGGGACATCAGTCTTCTGTCTTTGGACTTGGACCCGGACTGGAGCTCACATCATTGGCCCTCCTGGTTCTCAGACCTTCAGACTCAGACTAGAACACCACCATCACCAGCGGCTCTCCTGGGTTTCCAGCTTCATGACTGCAGATCTTGGACCTCAGCCTCCATAGTAATGTGAGCCATTTCCTTACAGCGATCTCTCTTGTATATATCATATATCAGCTATATCTATATATCTGTATCTATCTATCTATCTATGTTTGCATGTATGTATTTCCTGCTGTTTCTGTTTCTCTGGAGAAGCCTCACTAATATATTCCAGGAGAAGATAACCTGGGTTGCAATTAGCCCAAAAACTGTTAAGATGAGTTTCTGATTTTTAAAACAAATCACCCCTACCCCTTTCATGTTGAACATTACCCAAGGAGTGGCCAAGAGGAGATGATCCCTTTCCAGGAATATCTGTGTTCAGTGGCCAGTCTGCCTAACTAAGGTGCTTGGACCAGGAGGAGGTGAGAGAGGGAGAGGCAGAAATCTTTCTGAGTTGGTTTTTTAGGACTTAATTCTACCAGATGCTTACGGATGGTAGGGAGGGTTATGGGCAGAATTGTGTCTCTCCAAAATTCATATGTTGAAGTCCTAACTCCTAGTATCTCACTCAGAGTGTGACATTATTTGGAGATAGGACCTTTAAAGAGGTAATTATGGGACTTCCCTGGTGGCGCAGCGGTTGAGAATCCGCCTGCCAGTGCAGGGGACACGGGTTTGAGCCCTGGTCCAGGAAGATCCCACATGCCACGGAGCAACTAAGCCCATGCGCCACAACTACTGAGCCCGCGTGCCACAACTACTGAAGCCTGTGTGCCTAGAGCCCGTGCTCCACAACAAGAGAAGCCCCCGCTCGTTGCAACTAGAGAAAGCTCGCGCACAGCAACAAAGACCCAAAGCAGCCAAAAATAAATAAATAAATAAATAAATAATTTTTAAAAAAGAGGTAATATGGTAAAATGAGGTCATGAGGGTGAGCCCTAAATCAGCTTATATATAACATATATTTATACACACATATAACCTACCCCTATGCCACAACAGCCACGGAGTTTCAGCAGGAGCAGCCACTGTTTATTGTCGCCCCATCCCCTAGAATAAACCAGGGTGAAGGTTGCAGCAGGGTTGGACTTGCACATCTTCTGTGTCACTACCGACTAGCAGGTTGCTCTCCAGCGGGTCCTGCCCAGGGTCCTTCACTGGCTTCTGAACATCAGCTGTGGCTTGAGATTCACAGTCAAGTCACTCAAACCAATGCCTCCAAGTCCCGTAAAGAAGCAGAGACCAGGAAGGTGAGAATTCTCAGGGTCCATCCAAATGAGTTCCCTTTCTGTTTTCTCTCTCTGCATCCTGCAGATAAAAGAGCTCTACTGCTTCTCACAAACCCCAGTGCCCTCTGACTCCCCGAGTAACATCACTCAACAGAGGTATCAGATTGTGACTGGTTAAAACAGGACTTAAGACTTTGGAAATGGACAGAGAGGATGGATGCATCCAGAAAGGACAGAATGACTTGGGAGCTTCCAGCATCTCTGTAGATTCAATGTATCTCATGTGAGTGAATAAATTAATAAAGACACATGACCTGCCCAAGGTCACACAGACAGTTGGCCAGGGCTGGGACTCAACCCCAGGGTGACGGCTGAGGCCGCTGGAAACTTCTGCAGAACAGTATTGTCACTTGGAATTTCTTCCTTCCCTTAGCATGTATCTGCCAGGGCATTGCTCACACTAGAATGAAAGTATTTGTTGTGTGTCTCTCCCACATGACTCCAAGCTCATGTGACATATTATCTATTTACCTGTTGGTTTCTTTTCAATCAACTCCCATTAGGATGCAAACGCTATAAGGGCTGGGCTTTTTTCTTTTCAAATGACATGAAATTCACATAACATAAAGTTAACCTTTATAAAGTGTATACAATTCAGTGGCATTAAGTACATTCACAGTGTTGTGCAACCATCACCTCTCTCCAGTTCCAAAACATTGTAATCATCTTAAAGGAGACCCTGTACCCATTAAGCAGTCCCTCCCCATCAATCCCTCTAGCCAGCCCCTGGCAACCACTAATCTACTTTCTGTCTCTAAGGATTTGCCTGTTGTAGACATTTCATATTAATGAAGTCATACAATACGTGTCTGGCCTCTTTCACTTAGCGTGATGTTTTCGAGATTTATCTGCAATGTAGCATGTATCAGTACTTCATTTCTTTTTATGGCTGAATAATATTCCATTGTATGGATAGGCTGCATTTTGTTTATCCATTCATTTGTTAACAGTTTTTGGTGATTGTGAACAGGTAGGGTTTTTTTTGTTTTGTTTTTTGTTTTTGTTCACTCCTGTCCCCCAATGCCTAGAACTGAGGAATAAAGGGTGGGCCAGGTGTTATTCATTCTATGCTCCCCAGTAGATAATGATAATGGGCATTACTAGAAGGCTTGTAGATCTGAGATCTAAGAATAAATGACCAGAGAGGCAGTAACAGTGGAAGCCACTGTGAGGGAGGAAGGGAGGGGCCCAACTGGAGAAAAGCTTTCTATTTTCTACCTTTTGAACTTGAAAAAGTGAATCATGATGGCCACAGAGAGACATCTTTATATGCCCAGTTCTGAGGAAGGAGGTTATTTATCATCAGACAGCAAAAGCAAAATGATGCACTAAGATGTTGGCAGATTCACAGTAAGTCAACAAGTAGGCAGAGAAGGCAGATTCTACCTACCAGGCCAGCTCTAGGGAGAAAGTCACTGAAATCCAATTGTCTGCCCACAAAGGACTTCATTAAATTGCTGAAATTACCAGGAGCCTATTGCAAAAAAAAAAAAAAAAAAAAAAAAAATAGGGCGAGGGGAGTAATTTCTCTTTAATTGTTGATGCAATTAAGAAGAAATTAAATTGCAATTATGTTCGTTTACTTAGGAGGAGACCGACTGTGAACACCCGGTGGGGACCCCTATCAGCCTTTTGAAAATAAGATGGCTTTTTGTTCGTGATGGTTCCCAGGGGCCCGCCCGGTTCCTTAGAGAGTTTGGCTACTTCGGCGCGCCCTCTCGTGGCCATGTGTGGAAGGTTCGGCAATTGCCCT